>NC_090439.1:1123034685-1123653851 GCF_031143425.1 Pleurodeles waltl
CTAGCCCAACACTAGATGGCAGGAACAGTGCACAACATGTGTATCCGCAGCTACACATGCCATCAAACATATATTGTAGGAAGTTGGCTCTGTATGTACTATTTCAAAGTAAGAAATAGCATGCACAGAGTCCAAGGGTTCCCCTTAGAGGTAAGATCGTGGCAAAAAGAGATAATTCTAATGCTCTATTTTGTGGTAGTGTGCCCGAGCAGTAGGCTTATCAGAGGATAGTGTTAAGCATTTGTTGTACACACACAGGCAATAAATGAGGAGCACACACTCAGACAATTCCAGGCCAATAGGTTTTTGTATAGAAAAATATATTTTCTTAGTTTATTTTAAGAACCACAGGTTCAAGATTTACAAGTAATACTTTAAATGAAAGGTACTTCACTTAGGAACTTTGAATTAGCAAAATAGCATTTACAGTTTTCACACAAATGACATATAGCTATTTTAAAACTAGACACTTAGTGCAATTTTCAACAGTTCCTGGGGGAGGTAAGTGTTTGTTAGTTTTTGCAGGTAAGTAAACCACCTACGGGGTTCAAGTTTGGGTCCAAGGCAGCCCACCGTTGGGGGTTCAGAGCAACCCCAAAGTTACCACACCAGCAGCTCAGGGCCGGTCAGGTGCAGAGGTCAAAGTGGTGCCCAAAACGCATAGGCTTCAATGGAGAAGGGGGTGCCCTGGTTCCATTCTGCCAACAGGTAAGTACCTGCGTCTTCGGTGGGCAGACCAGGGGGGTTTTGTAGGGCACTGGTGGGGGGACACAAGTCAGCACAAAAAGTACACCCTCAGCGGCACGGGGGCGGCCGGGTGCAGTGCACAAACAGGCGTCGGGTTCGCAATAGGTTGCAATGGGAGACCAAGGGAGAGGGCCACCTGGGGGTCTCTCCTGCACTGGAGGTCGGATCCTTCAGGTCCTGGGGGCTGCGGGTGCACTGTCTTTACCAGGCGTCGGGTCTTTGAAGCAAGCGGTCGCGGTTAGGGGAAGCCTCGGGATTCCCTCTGCGGGCGTTGCTGTGGGGGCTTAGGGGGGGGGTCAACTCTGGCTACTCACAGTCTCGTAGTCGCCGGGGAGTCCTCCCTGTGGTGTTTGTTCCCCACAAGTCGAGCCGGGGGCGTAGGGTGCAGAGTGCAAAGTCTCACGCTTCCGGCGGGAAACGTGTGTTGTTTCAAAGTTGCTTCTTTGTTGCAAAGTTGCAGTCTTTGGGGAACAGAGCCGCTGTCCTCGGGAGTTCTTGGTCCTTCTAGATGCAGGGTAGTCCTCTGAGGCTTCAGAGGTTGCTGGACCCTGTGGAACGCGTCGCTGGAGCAGTGTCTTTAGAAGTGGAGACACAGGCTGGTAGAGCTGGGGCCAAAGCAGTTGGTGTCTCCGTCTTCTCTGCAGGTTTTCAGCTCAGCAGTCCTTCTTCGTCTTAGGTTGCAGGAATATCTCTTGCTGTGTTCTGGGAGCCCCTAAATACTCAATTTAGGGGTGTGTTTAGGTCTGGGGGGTTAGTAGCCAATGGCTACTAGCCCTGAGGGTGGCTACACCCTCTTTGTGCCTCCTCCCTGAGGGGAGGGGGGCACATCCCTAATCCTATTGGGGGAATCCTCCATCTGCAAGATGGAGGATTTCTAAAAGTCAGAGTCACCTCAGCTCAGGACACCTTAGGGGCTGTCCTGACTGGCCAGTGACGACTCCTTGTTTTTCTCATTATCTCCTCCGGCCTTGCCACCAAAAGTGGGGCCGTGGCCGGAGGGGGCGTGCAACTCCACTAGCTGGAGTTGCACGCGAGTGCTGTAACAAAGGGGGTGAGCCTTTGAGGCTCACGGCCAGGTGTTACAGTTCCTGCAGGGGGAGGTGAGAAGCACCTCCACCCAGTACAGGCGTTGTTACTAGCCACAGAGCGACAAAGGCACTCTCCCCATGTGGCCAGCAACATGTCTGGTGTGTGGCAGGCTGCTAAAACTAGTCAGCCCACACGGGTAGTCGGTTAAGGTTTCAGGGGGCACCTCTAAGGTGCCCTCTGGGGTGTATGTTACAATAAAATGTACACTGGCATCAGTGTGCATTTATTGTACAGAGAAGTTTGATACCAAACTTCCCAGTTTTCAGTGTAGCCATTATGGTGCTGTGGAGTTCGTGCATGACAGACTCCCAGACCATATACTCTTATGGCTACCCTGCACTTACAATGTCTAAGGTTTTGCTTAGACACTGTAGGGGCATAGTGCTCTTGCACTTATGCCCTCACCTATGGTATAGTGCACCCTGCCTTAGAGCTGTAAGGCCTGCTAGAGGGGTGACTTATCTATACCTATAGGCAGTGTTAGGTTGGCATGGCACCCTGAGGGGAGTGCCATGTCGACTTACTCTTTTTATCCCCACTAGCACACACAAGCTGGCAAGCAGTGTGTCTGTGCTGAGTGAGGGGTTCCCAGAGTGGCATAAGACATGCTGCAGCCCTTAGAGACCTTCCCTGGCATCAGGGCCCTTGGTACCAGAGGTACCAGTTACAAGGGACTTACCTGGATGCCAGGGTGTGCCAATTGTGGAAACAAAAGTACAGGTTAGGGAAAGAACCCTGGTGCTGGGGCCTGGTTAGCAGGCCTCAGCACACTTTCAAATCATAACTTGGCATCAGCAAAGGCAAAAAGTCAGGGGGTAACCATGCCAAGGAGGCATTTCCTTACACAATCCCCCCCCACCCCCCCAAACGAAAGAGGATGAGACTAACCTTTCCCAAGAGAGTCTTCATTTTCTAAGTGGAAGAACCTGGAAAGGCCATCTGCATTGGCATGGGCAGTCCCAGGTCTGTGTTCCACTATAAAGTCCATTCCCTGTAGGGAGATGGACCACCTCAACAGTTTTGGATTTTCACCTTTCATTTGCATTAGCCATCTGAGAGGTCTGTGGTCAGTCTGAACTACAAAGTGAGTACCAAAGATGTATGGTCTCAGCTTCTTCAGGGACCAGACCACAGCAAAGGCCGCCCTCTCAATGGCACTCCAACGCTGCTCCCTGGGGAGTAACCTCCTGCTAATGAAAGCAACAGGCTGGTCAAGGCCATCATCATTTGTTTGGGACAAAACTGCCCCTATCCCATGTTCAGAGGCATCTGTCTGCACAATGAACTGCTTGGAGTAATCTGGAGCTTTGAGAACTGGTGCTGTGCACATTGCTTGTTTCAGGGTATCAAAGGCCTGTTGGCATTCTACAGTCCAGTTTACCTTCTTGGGCATTTTCTTGGAAGTAAGTTCTGTGAGGGCTGTCACTATAGATCCATATCCCTTCACAAACCTCCTGTAGTACCCAGTCAAGCCAAGGAATGCCCTGACTTGAGTCTGGGTTTTTGGAGCTGCCCAGTCCAGCATAGTCTGGATCTTAGGCTGGAGTGGCTGAACTTGGCCTCCACCTACAAGGTGTCCCAAGTAAACCACAGTTCCCTGCCCTATCTGGCATTTGGATGCCTTGATAGAGAGGCCTGCTGCTTGCAGGGCCTTCAAAACCTTCTTCAGGTGGACCAGGTGATCCTGCCAGCTGGAGCTAAAGACAGCAATATCGTCAAGATAAGCTGCACTAAAGGACTCCAAACCAGCAAGGACTTGATTCACCAACCTTTGGAAGGTGGCAGGGGCATTCTTTAAACCAAAGGACATAACAATAAACTGATAATGCCCATCAGGTGTGGAGAATGCGGTCTTTTCTTTTGCTCCTGGTGCCATTTTGATTTGCCAGTACCCTGCTGTCAAGTCAAAGGTACTTAAGTATTTGGCAGCACCTAGTTTGTCAATCAGTTCATCTGCCCTTGGAATGGGATGGGCATCTGTCTTGGTGACAGAATTTAGTCCTCTGTAGTCCACACAAAACCTCATCTCTCTCTTTCCATCTTTGGTGTGAGGTTTGGGGACTAAGACCACTGGGCTAGCCCAGGGGCTGTCAGAGTGCTCAATGACTCCCAATTCCAGCATCTTGTGGACTTCCACCTTGATGCTTTCCTTAACTTGGTCAGACTGTCTGAAAATGTTGTTTTTGACAGACATGCTGTCTCCTGTGTCCACATCATGGGTACACAGGTGTGTCTGACCAGGGGTTAGGGAAAAGAGCTCAGCAAACTGTTGCAGGACCTTCCTACAGTCAGACTGCTGTTGGTCAGAGAGGGTGTCTGAATAGATCACTCCATCAACTGAGCCATTTTTAGTGTCTGTGGACAGGAGATCAGGGAGAGGTTCCCTCTCAGCTTCCTGGTCCTCATCTGTTACCATCAACAGATTCACATCTGCCCTGTCATGGAAGAGTTTGAGGCGGTTCACATGGATCACCCTTTTGAGGGTCCTGCTAGTGCCTAGGTCCACCAGGTAGGTGACCTGACTCTTCTTCTCTAGCACTGGGTAAGGGCCACTCCATCTGTCCTGAAGTGCCCTGGGAGCCACAGGCTCCAGAACCCAGACTTTCTGCCCTGGCTGAAACTCAACCATAGCAGCCTTTTGGTCATACCAAAACTTCTGGAGTTGTTGGCTGGCCTCAAGGTTTTTACTTGCCTTTTCCATATACTCTTCCATTCTTGAACGTAGGCCTAGTACATAGTCCACTATATCTTGTTTAGGCTCATGAAGAGGTCTCTCCCAGCCTTCTTTTACAAGAGCTAGTGGTCCCCTTACAGGATGGCCAAACAGAAGTTCAAAGGGGGAAAACCCTACTCCCTTCTGAGGCACCTCTCTGTAGGCGAAAAACAGACATGGCAAGAGGACATCCCATCTCCTTTTGAGTTTTTCAGGGAGCCCCATGATCATGCCTTTCAATGTCTTGTTAAATCTTTCTACAAGTCCATTGGTTTGTGGATGGTATGGTGTGGTGAATTTGTAAGTCACCCCACACTCATTCCAAATATGTTTCAGGTATGCCGACATAAAGTTGGTACCTCTGTCAGTACCACCTTCTTAGGAAATCCCACTCTGGTAAAAATACCAATGAGTGCTTTGGCTACTGCAGGGGCAGTAGTCGACCTAAGCGGAATTGCTTCAGGGTATCTTGTAGCAGGATCCACTACTACTAGTATGTATTGGTTCCCTGAGGCTGTGGGAGGTTCTAGTGGACCCGCTATGTCCACACCCACTATTTCAAAGGGGACCCCCACCACTGCAAGTGGAATGAGGGGGGCCTTTGGGTGTCCACCTGTCTTACCACTGGCTTGACAGGTGGCACAGGAGACACAAAACTCCTTGACCTTCTGGGACATGTTGGGCCAATACAAGTGGTTGACTAATCTCTCCCACGTCTTGATCTGTCCCAAATGCCCAGCAAGAGGAATATCATGAGCTAAAGTTAGAATGAACTCCCTAAACTCCTGAGGCACTACCACTCTCCTAGTGGCACCAGGTTTGGGATCTCTTGCCTCAGTGTAAAGGAGTCCATCTTCCCAATAGACTATGTGTTCCTGTTATTTTTCCATTGGACTCTTCAGCAGCTTGCTGCCTAAGGCCTTCAAGAGAGGGACAGGTTTCTTGCCCCTTACACAACTGTTCCCTTGAGGGTCCCCCTGGGCCTAGGAACTCAACCTGATAAGGTTCTAACTCCAGGGGCTCAGTTCCCTCAGAGGGCAGAACTTGTGTTGAAACTGGTTCCCCAGTTTTCTTTCCTTTTCTCTTGGAGGGTTGGGCCCTTTTTCCAGGCTCCAACACCACTTTTTCACCCTGAGCCTTGCACTGTGCCCTTGTCTTGACACACACCAGTTCAGGGACACCCAGCATGGCTGCATGGGTCTTGAGTTCTACCTCAGCCCATGCTGAGGACTCCATGTCATTTCCAAGCAAACAGTCTACAGGGATATTTGAGGAGACCACCACCTGTTTCAGGCCATTGACCCCTCCCCACTCTAAAGTTACCATAGCCATGGGATGTACTTTAGTCTTATTGTCAGCGTTGGTAACTGGATAAGTTTGTCCAGCCAGGTATTGACCAGGGGAAACCAGTTTCTCTGTCACCATGGTGACACTGGCACCTGTATCCCTCAGGCCTTCTACACTTGTCCCATTTATTAAGAGCTGCTGCCTGTATTTTTGCATATTAGGGGGCCAGGCAGCCAGTGTGGCTAAATCCACCCCACCCTCAGAGACTAATGTAGCTTCAGTGTGAACCCTGATTTGCTCTGGGCACACTGTTGATCCCACTTGGAGACTGGCCATTCCAGTGTTAGCTGGAGTAGAGTTAGAAGTGGAACCTTTCTTGGAACAGGCCTTGTCTCCAGTTTGGTGTCCTTGCTGATTACAGCTACGACACCAGGCCTTTTTGGGATCAAAGTTTTTACCCATGGACCCAAAATTGGATTGTGAAGAGGCTCTGGGCCCTCCCTCCTGAGCAGGTTTTTGGGGCCCTGTAGAAGACTCTCTACTATTTTTCCCTTTGGATGTCTCAACACTCTTCCCCTGGAGAGTCTTTGTGACCCCTTTCTTTTGGTCACCCTAGTCTTGACCCAATGGTCTGCCTTCTTTCCCAATTCTTGGGGAGAAATTGGTCCTAGGTCTACCAGATGCTGATGCAGTTTATCATTGAAACAATTACTTAACAGGTGTTCTTTCACAAATAAATTGTGCAGCCCATCATAATCATTTACACCACTGCCTTGAATCCAACCATCCAGTGTTTTCACTGAGTAGTCAACAAAATCAACCCAGGTCTGGCTCGAGGATTTTTGAGCCCCCCTGAACCTAATCCTATACTCCTCAGTGGAGAATCCAGAGCCCTCAATCAGGGTAGCCTTCATGAGGTCATAGGATTCTGCATCTTTTCCAGAGAGTGTGAGGAGTCTATCCCTACACTTTCCAGTGAACATTTCCCAAAGGAGAGCACCCCAGTGAGATCTGTTTACTTTTCTGGTTGCACAAGCCCTCTTAAAAGCTGTGAACCATTTGGTGATGTCATCACCATCTTCATATTTAGTTACAATCCCTTTAGGGATTTTCAACATGTCAGGAGAATCTCTGACCCTATTTATGTTGCTGCCACCATGGACGGGACCAAAACCCATCTCTTGTCTTTCCCTTTCTATGGCTAGGAGCTGTCTCTCTAAAGCCAATCTTTTGACCATCCTGGCTAACAGGAGGTCATCTTCACTGAGGCTATCCTCAGTGGTTCCAGAGGTGCTGGACCCTCCTGTGAGAGAAGCAGTATCTCTGACTATCACATTTGGAGTCCGGGTTTGAGGAGCCCTGGCCTCCCTAACTAGGACTGGAGGTGGGAATTCTTCCACTTCACTAGCTTCCTCCTCTGGGAGGTCATCCTCAGAGGGGTTGTTCTTGGCAAACTCTGCCAAAAGCTCCTGGAGCTGTATTTTGGTAGGGTTTGAACCAGTTCTAATGTTTTTTGTTTTGCAGAGAGACCTTAGATTCAGGTAAGGGGTGATGTCGAGTTCCATCACATTCTCTTCTGCATTAGACATTATGTTTCTAAAAGTTGGAATACTTTTTAAGAATCTAAAACTATCTCTAGAACTTAATCCAAACTTTTACAAAACTTTTAAACTCTAAAAGAAATGCTAACAGGGACTAACACAAGGCCCTAGCAGGACTTTAAATTTTTTTTTAAAAATAGCTCAAATTTCAAAAATCAGTTTCTAATGACAATTTTTGGAATTTAGTCATGTGATCAGGTATTGGCTGAGTAGTCCAGCAAATGCAAAGTCTTGTACCCCACCGCTGATCCACCAATGTAGGAAGTTGGCTCTGTATGTACTATTTCAAAGTAAGAAATAGCATGCACATAGTCCAAGGGTTCCCCTTAGAGGTAAGATAGTGGCAAAAAGAGATAATTCTAATGCTCTATTTTGTGGTAGTGTGGTCGAGCAGTAGGCTTATCAGAGGGTAGTGTTAAGCATTTGTTGTACACACACAGGCAATAAAGGAGGAACACACACTCCGAGACAATTCCAGGCCAATAGGTTTTTGTATAGAAAAATATATTTTCTTAGTTTATTTTAAGAACCACAGGTTCAAGATTTACAAGTAATACTTTAAATGAAAGGTACTTCACTTAGGAACTTTGAATTAGCAAAATAGCATATACAGTTTTCACACAAATGACATATAGCTATTTTAAAACTAGACAGTGCAATTTTCAACAGTTCCTGGTGGAGGTAAGTGTTTGTTAGTTTTTGCAGGTAAGTAAACCACCTACGGGGTTCAAGTTTGGGTCCAAGGTAGCCCACCGTTGGGGGTTCAGAGCAACCCCAAAGTTACCACACCAGCAGCTCAGGGCCAGTCAGGTGCAGAGGTCAAAGTGGTGCCCAAAATGCATAGGCTTCAATGGAGAAGGGGGTGCCCCGGTTCCAGTCTGCCAACAGGTAAGTACCTGCGTCTTCGGTGGGCAGACCAGGGGGGTTTTGTAGGGCACCGGGGGGGACACAAGTCTGCACAAAAAGTACACCCTCAGCGGCACGGGGGCGGCCAGGTGCAGTGCACAAACAGGCGTCGGGTTCGCAATAGGTTTCAATGGGAGACCAAGGGGTCTCTTCAGCGATGCAGGCAGGCAAGGGGGGGGGGGCTCCTCGGGGTAGCCACCACCTGGGCAAGGGAGAGGGCCACCTGGGGGTCGCTCATGCACTGGAGGTCGGATCCTTCAGGTCCTGGGGGCTGCGGGTGCAGTGTCTTTACCAGGCGTCAGGTCTTTGAAGCAGGCAGTCGCGGTCAGGGGGGTGCCTCGGGATTCCCTCTGCAGGCATTGCTGTGGGGGCCCAGGGGGCTCAACTCTGGCTACTCACGGTCTCGTAGTCACCGGGGAGTCTTCCCTGTGGTGTTTGTTCTCCACAAGTCGAGCCGGGGGCGTCAGGTGCAGAGTGCAAAGTCTCACGCTTCCGGCGGGAAACGTGTGTTGTTTCAAAGTTGCTTCTTTGTTGCAAAGTTGCAGTCTTTGGGGAACAGAGCCGCTGTCCTCGGGAGTTCTTGGTCCTTCTAGATGCAGGGTAGTCCTCTGAGGCTTTAGAGGTTGCTGGACCCTGTGGAACGTGTCGCTGGAGCAGTGTCTTTAGAAGTGAGGAGACAGGCCGGTAGAGCTGAGGCCAAAGCAGTTGGTGTCTCAGTCTTCTCTGCAGGTTTTCAGCTCAGCAGTCCTTCTTCGTCTTAGGTTGCAGGATTCTCTCTTGCTGTGTTCTGGGAGCCCCTAAATACTCAATTTAGGGGTGTGTTTAGGTCTGGGGGGGTTAGTAGCCAATGGCTTCTAGCCCTGAGGGTGGCTACACCCTCTTTGTGCCTCCTCCCTGAGGGGAGAGGGGGGGCACATCCCTAATCCTATTGGGGGATGGAGGATTCCCCCAATAGGATTAGGGATTTCTAAAAGTCAGAGTCACCTCAGCTCAGGACACCTTAGGGGCTGTCCTGACTGGCCAGTGACTCCTTGTTTTTCTCATTATCTCCTCCGGCCTTGCCGCCAAAAGTGGGGCCGTGGCCGGAGGGGGCGGGCAACTCCACTAGCTGGAGTGCCCTGGGGTGCTGTAACAAAGGGGGTGAGCCTTTGAGGCTCACCGCCAGGTGTTACAGTTCCTGCAGGGGGAGGTGAGAAGCACCTCCACCCAGTACAGGCTTTACTAGTCACAGAGTGACAAAGGCACTCTCCCCATGTGGCCAGCAACATGTCTGGTGTGTGGCAGGCTGCTAAAACTAGTCAGCCCACACGGGTAGTCGGTTAAGGTTTCAGGGGGCACCTCTAAGGGGCCCTCTGGGGTGTATGTTGCAATAAAACGTACACTGGCATCAGTGTGCATTTATTGTGCTGAGAAGTTTGATACCAAACTTCCCAGTTTTCAGTGTAGCCATTATGGTGCTGTGGAGTTCGTGCATGACAGACTCCCAGACCATATACTCTTATGGCTACCCTGCACTTACAATGTCTAAGGTTTTGCTTAGACACTGTAGGGGCATAGTGCTCTTGCTCATATGCCCTCACCTATGGTATAGTGCACCCTGCCTTAGGGCTGTAAGGCCTGCTAGAGGGGTGACTCATCTATACCTATAGGCAGTGTGAGGTTGGCATGGCAGCCTGAGGGGAGTGCCATGTCGACTTAGTCGTTTTATCCCCACTAGCACACACAAGCTGGCAAGCAGTGTGTCTGTGCTGAGTGAGGGGTCCCCAGGGTGGCATAAGACATGCTGCAGTCCTTAGAGACCTTCCCTGGCATCAGGGCCCTTGGTACCAGTTACAAGGGACTTAGCTGGATGCCAGGGTGTGCCAATTGTGGAAACAAAAGTACAGGTTAGGGAAAGAACACTGGTGCTGGGGCCTGGTTAGCAGGCCTCAGCACACTTTCAAATCATAACTTGGCATCAGCAAAGGCAAAAAGTCAGGGGGTAACCATGCCAAGGAGGCATTTCCTATCATATATATTTTATATGGAAAATGTCACTTACCCAGTGTATATCTGTTTGTGGCATTAGTCGCTGCAGATTCACATGCTGTGCACATCCCGCCATCTGGTGTTGGGCTCGGAGTGTTACAAGTTGTTTTTCTTCGAAGAAGTCTTTTCGAGTCACGAGACCGAGGGACTCCTCCCATTTCGACTCCATTGCGCATGGGCTTCGACTCCATCTTAGATTGTTTTTTTTCCGCCATCGGGTTCGGACGTGTTCCTTTTCGCTCCGTGTTTCGGGTCGGAAAGTTAGTTAGAATCTCGGAAAAAAACGTCGGTATTGTTTGCGTTCGGTATCTGGTTAGTTACAACAGATCGACACCGAATTTAGAAGAGTTCCGGTGGCCCTTCGGGGTTTTTTCAATCCCCCGTCGGGGCCTGGTCGGCCCGGCCACGTGTGAATTCAAGGCTGATTGAACGGACCCCATTCCGCTTCTGTCCAAAATGCCATAACAAGTATCCGTATACGGATCAGCATCTGGTCTGTAACTTGTGCTTGTCCCCAGAGCACAAGGAAGATACTTGTGAGGCCTTCTAGAGTATTTGATGTTTCTAATATTTGTTCAAAATTTTGCTTTTCTTGAGGTTTGGGTGACTTTAAATGTATCTGTTCCTCTTCAGTCCCACTCTTTCCTAACAGGAATCCTGAACCCCCCTCAAGGGAGTTGTTAAACTCCTTTATTAGGGCACCCTTTGAGTCAGCATTTCTTTTGCCTTTGTGTACATGTTGTGCAGTGTTAAATGTTTCTTTTCGGGGTCAAGCTGTTCTCCTTCGACTTCTTTACTCTCTCGATCGCTACCCCCTTTCGAAGTCGTGTCAGACTCTGAATTCGTGTCACCAACAACAGTGTCTTTGTATTTTGACCTGCAGAGCTTTTTGTTCTTTTGCTTCCCTAAGACTACTAGTGGTTTAGGAATTGAGCATGTTTTTGAAAATAAGTCCATCCAAAAGCTTTGGCTCAGTCCCTGTGTGACCCCGAGTCATTGTGAACACATTTTTCTGTATGGTTTATGTCCGTAGATGTCTTTTGTAGCACCTCCTCTTTTCAAGTTTGACGCTGATTTTTGTTTTGTATTTTCTTTGTTGAGCAACAGTCCTAGCTACTTAAGAAGCTTGGTTTGGAATGTGCCTACCTTGGTGTTTACATGTTCAAACACCTTGTGCTAATCTTTTGGGTGTCTGTGGTGGCACTGTGCTCAAAATCTAAAAGAGGTATTTTCCATCTCCTACAAGAACACCCAGGGAGGGGGAAAGCATTTCCTAGGTGTTTTCTGATGTCTTATTAAGTCTGTAGTTGACCTTGAATTTCTTCTCCTCTTTGCTGTTTTCGCCACTTCCTTTGATGTTCTCTATGATCTGGCATTGGGCTTCATGCTTCTGAACTCAACCATAAGAAAAAAAACACAATCTGAAGATGGATGCTACACACCGGGCGTATGTCTGACATTAGAGTGATGGCTATACTCAAACAGTGGTTGACACCCAAGCGGGAAGGTGAAACAAGCGTTGGAATAGCCTTTATGATCTTATGTGTTTAGTTATGCAAGGGTGTTCCTGATCTGTAAATACCGGAAGGTCTCAGTGGGAGCCAACTTGTACTCCTCCTGTAGCTCTGGGAAAGTAATCGCCTCCCCCTGCCACCACAGGTCACCCACCATTGACAAACCAATTAAGTCCCATCTGTCAAACCCCCTGTGTGTTGCCAAGGTGCATAACTTTGCTGTGTCCTACAAGGGGATTGCCCACGTAATTTTGTACTTCCAGTCCATCTCATGAAGTGCGTGTGCCAGAGAGTAGCAGTGGTAGGGCTAAGCACATGCGCGGTTCCAGGACCTCCACAGATGGCTCTAAGATGACCCCCAGGCTTCATATTGTGCCTGTCCATCTTATATGCCGTTGCTCCCGCCAAGAGAAGGACCCTTAGCTGTGCTAGTCAATAGTACTTTTTCATGTCAGGAAGGGCTGTACTGCCATCGGATCAACTGCGGGTCAGTTTCTGCAGTGCAACACACAGGGGACCACATGCCAGAGAAGGCTGCACACCTCACCATCTATGGCTTGGAAGTAGGTCGCAGGAATCTGATAAGGCACGTTATGGAGCGCATACAGGAATCTGGGCAGGGCCATCATTTAGGCTGCCCTCCCCAAAAGCGACAGAGGCAAGACTCTCCAGTGTCGGATGTCCACCCTCACCCTGGCAAATGGTGGTTCCAAATTACGTGTATAGAGGATCCCCTTGTCATATGTGATGAAATCCCAAAAGTATCGCAGAAAAAAAACCATTACTACCTGGGCCTCACAATAGGCAGCAACATTGGAGTTGCACCGTTAAGTACGTAGTAGTCATTTATTCCAATGAATAGTATAGTCTGAATACTTCTGGCAAAATGTGAACACGTGCATAATTGTGTCAAGGTTATCAGTGGGGTCAGCAACAGAAATTCATCCATGTAGAGGGAGATTCTATCTTCCCAGTCTGCAGTCCGTTTTAGCCCTCTGTGCAGGAGGAGATATGACCCTCCTATATCATTGTCAATTATTAGACATAGCAAGTGTAAAGAAATGTCTCCCTGTTGCAGTTACCCCCCACTTTTTGCCTGATACTGATGCTGACTTGACTGAGAAGTGTGCTGGGACCCTGCTAACCAGGCCCCAGCACCAGTGTTTTTTCACCTAAAATGTACCATTGTCTCCACAATTGGCACAACCCTGGCACCCAGGTAAGTCCCTTGTAACTGGTACCCCTGGTACCAAGGGCCCTGATGCCAGGGAAGGTCTCTAAGGGCTGCAGCATGTCTTATGCCACCCTAGGGACCCCTCACTCAGCACAGACACACTGCTTGCCAGCTTGTGTGTGCTGGTGGGGAGAAAATGACTAAGTCGACATGGCACTCCCCTGAGGGTGCCATGCCAACCTCACACTGCCTGTGGCATAGGTAAGTCACCCCTCTAGCAGGCCTTACAGCCCTAAGGCAGGGTGCACTATACCACAGGTGAGGGCACAGGTGCATGAGCACTATGCCCCTACAGTGTCTAAGCAAAACCTTAGACATTGTAAGTGCAGGGTAGCCATAAGAGTATATGGTCTGGGAGTCTGTCAAAAACGAACTCCACAGCTCCATAATGGCTACACTGAATACTGGGAAGTTTGGTATCAAACTTCTCAGAATAATAAACCCACACTGATGCCAGTGTTGGATTTATTAAAAAATGCACACAGAGGGCATCTTAGAGATGGCCCCTGTATTTTACCCAATTGTTCAGTGCAGGACTGACTGGTCTGTGCCAGCCTGCTGCTGAGAGACGAGTTTCTGATCTCATGCGGTGAGAGCCTGTAGGAAGTTGGCTCTGTATGTGCTATTTCAAAGTAAGGAATAGCATGCACAGAGTCCAAGGGTTCCCCTTAGAGGTAAAATAGTGGTAAAAAGAGAATACTAATGCTCTATTTTGTGGTAGTGTGGTCGAGCAGTAGGCTTATCCAAGGAGTAGTGTTAAGCATTTGTTGTACATACACAGACAATAAATGAGGTACACACACTCAGAGACAAATCCAGCCAATAGGTTTTGTTATAGAAAAATATCTTTTCTTAGTTTATTTTAAGAACCACAGGTTCAAATTTAACATGTAATATCTTGTTTGAAAGGTATTGCAGGTAAGTACATTAGGAACTTTGAATCATTTCAATTGCATGTATACTTTTCAAGTTATTCACAAATAGCTATTTAAAAAGTGGACACTTAGTGCAATTTTCACAGTTCCTGGGGGAGGTAAGTTTTTGTTAGTTTTACCAGGTAAGTAAGACACTTACAGGGTTCAGTTCTTGGTCCAAGGTAGCCCACCGTTGGGGGTTCAGAGCAACCCCAAAGTCACCACACCAGCAGCTCAGGGCCGGTCAGGTGCAGAGTTCAAAGTGGTGCCCAAAACGCATAGGCTATAATGGAGAGAAGGGGGTGCCCCGGTTCCGGTCTGCTTGCAGGTAAGTACCCGCGTCTTCGGAGGGCAGACCAGGGGGGTTTTGTAGGGCACCGGGGGGGGGACACAAGCCCACACAGAAATTTCACCCTCAGCGACGCGGGGGCGGCCGGGTGCAGTGTTAGAACAAGCGTCGGGTTCGCAATGTTAGTCAATGAGAGATCAAGGGATCTCTTCAGCGCTGCAGGCAGGCAAGGGGGGGCTTCCTCGGGGAAACCTCCATTTGGGCAAGGGAGAGGGACTCCTGGGGGTCACTTCTGCAGTGAAAGTCCGGTCCTTCAGGTCCTGGGGGCTGCGGGTGCAGGGTCTTTTCCAGGCGTCGGGACTTAGGTTTCAGAGTGTCGCGGTCAGGGGAAGCCTCGGGATTCCCTCTGCAGGCGGCGCTGTGGGGGCTCAGGGGGGACAGGTTTTGGTACTCACAGTCGTAGAGTAGTCCGGGGGTCCTCCCTGAGGTGTTGGTTCTCCACCAGCCGAGTCGGGGTCGCCGGGTGCAGTGTTGCAAGTCTCACGCTTCTTGCGGGGAGTTGCAGGGTTCTTTAAAGCTGCTTCTTGAAACAAAGTTGCAGTCTTTTTGGAGCAGGTCCGCTGTCCTCGGGAGTTTCTTGTCGTCGTCGAAGCAGGGCAGTCCTCAGAGGATTCAGAGGTCGCTGGTCCCTTTGGAAGGCGTCGCTGGAGCAGAGTTCTTTGGAAGGCAGGAGACAGGCCGGTGAGTTTCTGGAGCCAAGGCAGTTGTTGTCTTCTGGTCTTCCTCTGCAGGGGTTTTCAGCTGGGCAGTCCTTGTTGTTGCAGGAATCTAATTTTCTAGGGTTCAGGGTAGCCCTTAAATACTAAATTTAAGGGCGTGTTTAGGTCTGGGGGGTTAGTAGCCAATGGCTACTAGCCCTGAGGGTGGGTACACCCTCTTTGTGCCTCCTCCCAAGGGGAGGGGGTCACATCCCTAATCCTATTGGGGGAATCCTCCATCTGCAAGATGGAGGATTTCTAAAAGTTAGAGTCACCTCAGTTCAGGACACCTTAGGGGCTGTCCTGACTGGCCAGTGACTCCTCCTTGTTGCTTTCTTTGTTCCCTCCAGCCTTGCCGCCAAAAGTGGGGGCCGTGGCCGGAGGGGGCGGGCAACTCCACTAAGCTGGAGTGTCCTGCTGGGCTGTGACAAAGGGGTGAGCCTTTGAGGCTCACCGCCAGGTGTTACAGCTCCTGCCTGGGGGAGGTGTTAGCATCTCCACCCAGTGCAGGCTTTGTTACTGGCCTCAGAGTGACAAAGGCACTCTCCCCATGGGGCCAGCAACATGTCTCTAGTGTGGCAGGCTGCTGGAACTAGTCAGCCTACACAGACAGTCGGTTAAGTTTCAGGGGGCACCTCTAAGGTGCCCTCTGGGGTGTATTTTGCAATAAAATGTACACTGGCATCAGTGTGCATTTATTGTGCTGAGAAGTTTGCTACCAAACTTCCCAGTTTTCAGTGTAGCCATTATGGTGCTGTGGAGTTCGTGTTTGACAGACTCCCAGACCATATACTCTTATGGCTACCCTGCACTTACAATGTCTAAGGTTTTGTTTAGACACTGTAGGGGTACCATGCTCATGCACTGGTACCCTCACCTATGGTATAGTGCACCCTGCCTTAGGGCTGTAAGGCCTGCTAGAGGGGTGACTGACCTATACTTGCATAGGCAGTGAGAGGCTGGCATGGCACCCTGAGGGGAGTGCCATGTCGACTTACTCGTTTTGTTCTCACTAGCACACACAAGCTGGCAAGCAGTGTGTCTGTGCTGAGTGAGAGGTCTCCAGGGTGGCATAAGACATGCTGCAGCCCTTAGAGACCTTCCTTGGCATCAGGGCCCTTGGTACTAGAAGTACCAGTTACAAGGGACTTATCTGGATGCCAGGGTCTGCCAATTGTGGATACAAAAGTACAGGTTAGGGAAAGAACACTGGTGCTGGGGCCTGGTTAGCAGGCCTCAGCACACTTTCAATTGTAAACATAGCATCAGCAAAGGCAAAAAGTCAGGGGGCAACCATGCCAAGGAGGCATTTCCTTACAGAGCCTTTGTGCTCTCTGAGGACAGAAACAAAGCCTGCTCTGGGTGGAGGTGCTTCACACCTCCCCCCTGCAGGAACTGTAACACCTAGCAGTGAGCCTCAAAGGCTCAGGCTTCGTGTTACAATACCCCAGGGCACTCCAGCTAGTGGAGATGCCCGCCCCCTGGACCCAGCCCCCACTTTTGGCGGCAAGTCCAGGAGAGATAATGAGAAAAACAAGGAGGAGTCACTGGCCAGTCAGGACAGCCCCTAAGGTGTCCTGAGCTGAGGTGACTGACTTTTAGAAATCCTCCATCTTGTAGAAGGAGGATTCCCCCAATAGGGATGTGCCCCCCTCCCCTCAGGGAGGAGGCACAAAGAGGGTGTACCCACCCTCAAGGACAGTAGCCATTGGCTACTGCCCTCCCAGACCTAAACACACCCCTAAATTCAGTATTTAGGGGCTCCCCAAAACCTAAGAATTTAGATTCCTGCAACTTACCGAAGAAGAAGACTGCTGAGCTGAAAACCCCTGCAGAAGAAGAAAGAAGACACCAACTGCTTTGGCCCCAGTCCTACCGGCCTGTCTCCTGCCTTCTAAAGAAACCTGCTCCAGCGACGCTTTCTCCAGGACCAGCGACCTCTGAATCCTCAGAGGACTGCCCTGCTTCAAGAGGAACAAGAAACTCCCGAGGACAGCGGCCCTGCTCCAAAAAGACTGCAACTTTGATTCAGAGGAGCAGATTTAAAGAGCCCTGCAATCCCCGCAAGAAGCGTGAGACTTGCAACACTGCACCCGGCGACCCCGACTCGACTGGGGGAGAACCAACACCTCAGGGAGGACCCTCCGGCGACTCCGAGACTGTGAGTAACCAAAGTTGTCCCCCCTGAGCCCCCACAGCGACGCCTGCAGAGGGAATCCCGAGGCTCCCCCTGACCACGACTGCCTGACTCTAAAATCCCGACGCTGGAAAAGACCCTGCACCCGCAGCCCCCAGCACCTGAAGGATCGGAACTTCAGTGCAGGAGTGACCCCCAGGAGGCCCTCTCCTTTGCCCAGGTGGTGGCTACCCCGAGGAGCCCCCCCCCTTGCCTGCCTGCACCGCTGAAGAAACCCCTTGGTCTCCCATTGATTTACATTGCGAACCCGACGCTTGTTTGCACACTGCACCCGGCCGCCCCCGCGCTGCTGAGGGTGTACTTTCTGTGTGGACTTGTGTCCCCCCCCGGTGCCCTACAAAACCCCCCTGGTCTGCCCTCCGAAGACACGGGTACTTACCTGCTGGCAGACTGGAACCGGGGCACCCCCTTCTCTCCATTGAAGCCTATGCGTTTTGGGCACCACTTTGAACTCTGCACCTGACCGGCCCTGAGCTGCTGGTGTGGTGACTTTGGGGTTGCTCTGAACCCCCAACGGTGGGCTACCTTGGACCCCAATTTGAACCCCGTAGGTGGTTTACTTACCTGCAAAAACTAACATTACTTTACCTCCCCCAGGAACTGTGAAAATTGCACTGTGTCCACTTTTAAAACAGCTTATTGTGTTTTATGTAAAAAGTATATATGCTACTATGATTATTCAGAGTTCCTAAAGTACTTACCTGCAATACCTTTCAAATGAGATATTACATGTAGAATTTGAACCTGTGGTTCTTAAAATAAACTAAGAAAAGATATTTTTCTATAATAAAACCTATTGGCCTGGATTTGTCTCTGAGTGTGTGTTCCTCATTTATTGCCTGTGTGTATGTACAACAAATGCTTAACACTACTCCTTTGATAAGCCTACTGCTCGACCACACTACCACAAAATAGAGCATTAGTATTATCTCTTTTTGCCACTATCTTACCTCTAAGGGGAACCCTTGGACTCCGTGCATACTATTCCTTACTTTGAAATAGTACATACAGAGCCAACTTCCTACAGCAAGTGATCAGAGAAGCTATTTTAAACACATGTACTGGACCACTGGTCATTAAGAGTTCATCAGCTTCACTGAAACTACGGATGTTTGGTATCAAACATCTCATATTAATAAACCCTCACTGATTCCAGTGATGGATTTAATAATACAGGCATATAGAAGGCACCTTAGAGGTGGTCCCTGGAAGCACACCAGCAGTTGGTAAGTTGACTGACTTTTTTTACCAGCCTGACACCAACAAACAAGTTTGACCCCCAAGGGTGAGAGCCTTTGCTCTCGGGCAGTCAGAAACAAAGGCTGCTCTGGTAGGGGTGTTCCTCACAACAGGATTACCTGCAAATCTGCATTCCAAGGCAAGGGACTTCAAAAAGCCACCGCCTTTGGTATGCGGATCTGGCTTCCCTCAGAGATGAGGATGCCAACCCCCCTGACCTGGGACTCATTTGCTCCCTGGACGGACAGGAACATTAGATATACAGGAGGCGTGTTGCACTGCCAGGCTGGACCCACCTCTAAGGTGACCAGCCTGATGTGGAGACATTAGGAATTCAACCATCTTGTGTGTGGTGGAATTAGGAATTCTGGGACATGGTGATGCCCTCTTCTCAAAGAAGTGGTCAGTATAGTAACCGCAGGGGTAAGGTGCCAATTGGCTGCTACCTCTCAGTCCCCTGAGTATTTAGGGAATCCTGATACCAGGAAAACAGATCTTTGCTGAACACAAATGGAGTGGATGAAAAAGACTGCTGACCTGAGAACTGAGGAGCACTACAGACGTGGCGCCAACCCTGCCAGGCTGCCTGCTGCCCTGACCCTTGTGGAGCAACTGACCTGTCCTGCTGCTGTGCAGACATCAAGAAACTGGGAGAGTTGCCAGTGTGGACTTTACAACTGCATCTGCAGCCCCCACCTGCCCCTTTCACTGCGACGGCCTCCAGTGACTGGACGGTCAGCTGCACCCAGACATCCAGGACCGAGGAGAAGAGGACCACTGGTGTCCCTACATTTCAGAGACACGCAAGATCTGAGCCTACTTGCTGGTTAGGTTGGACTAGAGCCCCAGTCCTTGCCTGCAGTCTTTCTGCAGGCCCCCCTCTACTTCGACCGCCAAAGATGACAGAAACCCAATGGTCCAAGAAACCTCTGCACCCAGACCGAGAACAGGACCACTGGTGTCCCCGCACCTTCAAGCATCACAAGAACTGAACCCCCTTGATGGTTCACCCAGACTGGTTTCCCAGTCCACCCCTGCAGCACGTTTGTGACCGGACTAATCCCCATGGTCTTACATGGGGCACCTGATGCTGAACTGCACCCGGCTGCCCCAGTGCCGCCCGTGACGACTTGTTGGTGTGGCCTCGGACTAGGCCCTGTACTCATCTTAAGTCCAGAAGATTGGTCCTGTAAGTTGCTGTGGAGTACTATTTGCAGTATGATTTCTCTTCCATACCTTTGCAGCTACAGAAAAATGCACAAAAAAAGTGTCAGCTTTTGCAAACTCTAAAAAATTCCTAACTTGAAGTCTGATTCCGGTGATCTTGGTATCTAAATTTAATTAAAAGTACACGCTATTTTTATAAATTGGTGTCGGATTTCCTTATTGAGTGTCTCACTTACTGCCTATGTGTGTGCCTTACATGCTTAGCAGTACCCTCTGATATGCCTGCTTGCCCACACTACTACAAGAGAACATTTGGGGTGTCATTTGTGCCTCTAATTCCTCTGGGGTTTGTTTGTACTCTATATAGTGGACCAAAAAAAGGTACACTGTGTAAAAAGAGCCAGCTTCCTAAACGTTATCACAGAAGTCCTCAAAACTATCATGCAACCACTACATTAGATCACATCATTTTCCCGCTTACTGGAATATCTAAAACTTGCCTTGCTCTTCTGAAAGCAATATCGACTACATCTCTCTAGCTCTCACTGTGCACTAAGGCTTCCTTTAAAAGCAAGGTTTGCTAGTGCAAACTTTCTTTCTCGATCTCCCTAATATCACAAAAAGTAAACATTTCAGTTACTCTCACATCTCTCAGAAGCTCGGAGGCTTCTTTTGGAGCTAGTTGGTACCAAAGGATTATTTGACCACGGCTCAAATCCTTCAACAGTGCTCCGAAGATAAGAGAACTTGTTTCCTCCAGCTCTCAGATTTAATACTCCTTTCTAGGTATCAAAGACTAAAACATTACCAAGGACCTGCACTTAAGTCTATGTATACCTTTGCCCGGCACTCTGCTGCTTATTTTGTAGGCACTCCCATGCTGTCCATGTTGCTATTGTCACCCAGCTTTTCCGTCGCTTTCCCACTTCTCCCCATCTGATTGTTTTAAAAAATATATAATTTTTAGTCCCCTACCTTCAAGCTGCTGGTTGTCACTCCTCCACCCCCTGAATTGCTCCTCTCTGTGACTCCATCTCACATTTGCCTCACTCGGCTGGCATTTACTTTTTAATTCAACACACCCGCTTGGCACCAACACTGCTCCCTCAGCTCTCGGTTGCTGCCTTTTTAACTCACTCCCTGCATTTGTTCATTTTGATTTTTTTTTTGGGGAGCTTGAATCTGCCTGGCCAGTCTTTTTTCAAAGGGTGCACCCATGTAACTTTTATTTAATTTTTTTATTTACCACTCTAAGACTCCAGTTCCGCATCTTGGATCAGTAAATAAACAAGCATTGGCCTAGTCAACAGGTCTCACTTTTGGGACCTTATAAGTGTTTAGCCATACAGCACACTATACATCATACATCAAATAATGCGTAATTCATAAATATGTTTAAGGTTATATCAAGCCCAAATTGCATCCATGGAGAGCGTCTCTTGCCACGAACTGATGTACACTGGGTAAGTGACATTTTGCATATAATAATTAAAATTATAAATAAAAATATATATTTTTACTCTCTTGTAAGGTTTACTTTGTCTACCCATCACCATATGTCATGTCTCTAACAATCTATTCTCTATCCCCACTCTTACTCACCCTAGCCCCATTCTACTACTTTCATCTCCTAAGTAACCCTGCTTAAGCTTTTCCTTCCTCTTCCACATGTAACTCATCCAAATCTCAGTTTACTACCATGATCTCCCAAACAACCCTACTAACTTCTCTCTCATTTATCTCACCTTTGACTCATCCAAAACTCCTCCTGCTACTATGATCTCCCTAATCCTTTCCACAGACTCTATTCTCCTCCATCTCTCCTTTACTCATCCCAAGCCTCATCCTATTACTAGAAACTCCCAATTAACACTTCTGGATTACTCCCACCTCTACCCCCTCCATTACTCCAGTCAATCCAGCTAACAAACTCACATATCCATGGCTCAAATTAACTCATAATAATACTAAAACTGTTCTCATATTTCCTTATACTAATCCACCACTAATTCCTTTTGGGTTCCGGAGTAGGGTGCTACTCGCTGAAAAGCGCTTTGATGCCTCGTCAGGGGTAGAAAGCGCTATATAATGAAAATGTCACTTACCCAGTGTACATCTGTTCGTGGCATCAGTCGCAGTAGATTCGCATGTTCTGCAATAGCTCGCCATCTGGTGTTGGGCCGGAGTGTTACAAGTTGTTTTTCTTCGAAGAAGTCTTTCGAGTCACGGGACCGAGTGACTCCTCCTTTTGTCTCCATTGCGCATGGGCGTCGACTCCATCTTCGATTGTTTTTCCCCGCAGAGGGTGAGGTAGGAGTTGAATTGTAGTAATAGTGCCCATGCAATGGAGTGACTAAGTATGCACCTATTTAAGGTTGAGATGATACATATATAAATAATTGAAGGTAACTTCCAAACTGCTACAGGCTCCCGGGGAGGCGGGTGGGCACATGCGAATCTACTGCGACTGATGCCACGAACAGATGTACACTGGGTAAGTGACATTTTCAGTTCGATGGCATCTGTCGCTGTAGATACGCATGTTCTGCATAGACTAGTAAGCAGTTATTTCCCCAAAAGCGGTGGATCAGCCTGTAGGAGTGGAAGTAGTTTGAAATAATGTCCTTAATACGGCTTGACCTACTGTGGCTTGTTGTGCGGATAACACGTCTACACAGTAGTGCTTGGTGAATGTGTGAGGCGTAGACCATGTGGCTGCCTTACATATTTCTTGCATTGGGATGTTTCCTAGAAAGGCCATGGTAGCACCTTTCTTTCTGGTTGAGTGTGCCCTTGGTGTAATGGGCAGCTGTCGTTTAGCTTTAAGGTAGCAGATTTGGATGCATTTAACTATCCATCTGGCTATACCTTGTTTTGAAATTGGGTTTCCTGCATGAGGTTTTTGAAATGCAATAAAGAGTTGTTTAGTCTTTCTGATGTTCTTTGTTCTGTCAATGTAATACATCAATGCTCTTTTGACATCTAATGTATGTAGTGCCCTTTCAGCTACGGTATCTGGCTGTGGAAAGAACACTGGAAGTTCCACTGTTTGATTTAGATGGAACGGTGAAATAACCTTTGGCAAAAATTTAGGATTGGTCCTTAGGACGACTTTATTTTTGTGTAGTTGTATAAAAGGTTCCTGTATAGTAAACGCCTGAATCTCGCTTACTCTTCTTAGGGAAGTAATGGCGATGAGAAATGCCACCTTCCAGGTTAGGAACTGTATGTCGCAGGAGTGCATGGGTTCAAAAGGTGGACCCATAAGTCTAGTTAGGACAACATTTAGGTTCCATGAAGGAACAGGTAGTGTTGTTGGTGGTATAATTCTCCTAAGGCCCTCCATGAATGCTTTAATGACTGGTATTCTATATAGGGAAGTTGAATAGGTAGTCTGCAGGTATGCAGATATTGCTGCAAGGTGAATCTTAATGGAAGAGAAAGCTAGGTTAGATTTTTGTAAGTGAAGCAAGTAACCCACTACATGTTCTGGAGTTGTGTGTAATGGTTGTATTTGATTAATATGGCAGTAGCAAACAAACCTCTTCCATTTACTTGCATAGCAGTGCCTGGTGGATGGCCTTCTTGCTTGTTTTATGACTTCCATACATTCTTGGGTAAGTTGTAAGTGCCCGAATTTTAGGATTTCAGGAGCCAGATTGCTAGATTCAGCGATGCTGGATCTGGGTGTCTGATCTTTTGGTTGTGCTGTGTCAACAGATCTGGCCTGTTGGGCAATTTGATGCAGGGTACCACTGATAGGTCTAGCAGCGTTGTGTACCAGGGTTGCCTTGCCCAAGTTGGTGCTATCAATATGAGTTTGAGTTTGCTTTGACTGAGTTTGTTTACCAGGTAAGGAAGGAGAGGGAGAGGAGGAAAAGCGTAAGCAAATATCCCTGACCAGTTCATCCATAGGGCATTGCCTTGGGATTGTTTGTGTGGGTACCTGGATGCGAAGTTTTGGCATTTTGCGTTCTCCCTTGTCGCAAACAAGTCTATCTGAGGTGTTCCCCAGAGTTTGAAATAAGTGTTCAGAATTTGGGGGTGAATTTCCCATTCGTGGACCTGTTGGTGATCTCGAGAGAGATTGTCTGCGAGTTGATTTTGTATCCCTGGTATAAACTGTGCAATTAGGCGAATTTGGTTGTGAATTGCCCAATGCCAAATTTTTTGCGCTAGCAGGCTTAACTGCGTGGAGTGCGTCCCTCCCTGCTTGTTTAGATAATACATTGTTGTCATGTTGTCTGTTTTGACGAGAATGTATTTGTGAACTATTATTGGTTGGAAAGCTTTTAGTGCTTGAAAAACTGCTAGAAGTTCTAGGTGATTGATATGCAGTTTTGTTTGATGTACGTTCCATTGTCCTTGTATGCTGTGTTGATCGAGGTGTGCTCCCCACCCTGTCATGGAAGCATCTGTTGTTATTACGTATTGTGGCACTGGGTCTTGGAAAGGCCGCCCCTTGTTTAAATTTATGTTGTTCCACCACAGAAGCGAGAGGTAAGTTTGGCGGTCTATTAACACCAGATCTAGAAGGTGACCCTGTGCTTGAGACCACTGTGATGCTAGGCATTGTTGTAAGGGCCTCATGTGCAGTCTTGCGTTTGGGACAATGGCTATGCATGATGACATCATGCCTAGGAGTTGTAATACCATCTTTGCCTGTATCTTTTGTGTTGGATACATGCGTTGTATGATGGTGTTGAAATTTTGAATTCTTTGTGGACTTGGAGTGGCTACTCCCTTTGATGTGTCTATTATGGCTCCTAGGTATTGTTGTACCTTGCGTGGCAGAATTTTGGATTTTGTGAAATTGACGGTGAACCCGAGTTTGAAGAGGGTTTGTATGATTTGATTTGTGTGATTTGAGCACTGTATGAACGAATGGGCCTTGATTAGCCAGTCGTCCAAATATGGGAACACATGTATTTGCTGCCTTCTTATGTGTGCAGCGACTACCGCTAGACATTTGGTAAAGACTCTTGGTGCGGTTGTTAATCCGAAAGGCAGTTCCTTGAATTGGTAATGTATTCCTTTGAATACAAACCTTAGGTATTTCCTGTGCGATGGGTGTATTGGTATATGGAAATAAGCATCCTTGAGGTCTAAAGTTGCCATGTAGTCGTGTAGTTTTAGCAATGGCAATACTTCTTGTAGTGTGACCATGTGGAAGTGGTCTGATTTGATGAAAGTGTTCACTACTCTGAGGTCTAGGATTGGTCTCAGCGTTTTGTCCTTCTTTGGTATCAGAAAGTACAGTGAGTAAACTCCTGTGTTTATTTGTGTGTTTGGCACTAATTCGATTGCATTCTTTTGCAATAGTGCCTGCACTTCTATCTCCAGGAGATTGGAATGGTGTGTTGTTAAATCTTGTGCTTTTGGTGGTATGTTTGGAGGGAATTGTAGAAATTCTATGCAATAACCATGTCGGATAATTGCTAGAACCCAAGTGTCTGTAGTGATTTCCTCCCATGCTTTGTAATAATGACCTATTCTTCCCCCCCACTGGTGTTGTGTGGAGGGGGTGAGTGACATGTGAGTCATTGTTTAGTAGTAGGGGTTTTGGGGCTTTGAAATCTCCCTCTATTTCTAGGGAATTGCCCTCCTCTATATTGTCCCCGAAAACCTCCTCTATACTGTCCTTGGTAAGTGGACGGTGTTGCTTGTGAGGTGCTGGCTTGTGTGCTTTGACCCCGAAACCCCCCTCGAAAGGGCGTTTTACGGAATGTGCTGTAATTCCCTCTGCTCTGCGGGGAGTAGAGTGCGCCCATGGCTTTGGCAGTGTCCGTATCTTTTTTGAGCTTCTCAATCGCTGTGTCCACTTCTGGACCGAACAGTTCTTTTTAATTAAAAGGCATATTGAGAACTGCTTGTTGAATCTCTGGTTTAAATCCAGACGTTCGGAGCCATGCATGCCTTCTGATAGTTACAGATGTATTAATTGTCCGTGCAGCTGTATCTGCAGCGTCCATGGAGGAACGTATCTGGTTGTTGGAGATGGTCTGTCCCTCCTCAACCACTTGTTTTGCCCTATTTTGGAAGTCCTTGGGCAGATGTTCAATGAGATGTTGCATCTCGTCCCAGTGGGCTCTGTCATAGCGCGCAAGTAGTGCCTGGGAGTTCGCGATGCGCCACTGGTTTGCAGCTTGTGCTGCGACTCTCTTACCAGCTGCATCGAACTTGCGGCTTTCTTTATCTGGGGGTGGTGCATCTCCAGATGTGTGAGAGTTGGCCCTTTTCCTAGCTGCTCCTACAACAACAGAGTCTGGTGGCAGCTGTGTAGTGATGAAAACCGGGTCCGTAGGAGGCGGCTTATACTTTTTTTCCACCCTTGGTGTGATTGCCCTACTTTTGACCGGCTCCTTAAATATGTCTTTTGCGTGCCGGAGCATACCAGGGAGCATAGGCAGGCTTTGGTAGGAGCTGTGGGTGGAGGAGAGTGTGTTGAACAAGAAATCATCCTCGACCTGTTCTGAGTGGAGGCTTACGTTATGAAATTGTGCTGCTCTAGCCACCACCTGAGAGTACGCGGTGCTGTCTTCTGGTGGAGATGGCTTTGTAGGGTATGCCTCCGGGCTGTTATCTGACACTGGGGCGTCGTATAGGTCCCATGCGTCCTGATCTTGGTCACCCTGGCTCATGGTAGTGTGAGCTGGGGAGTGAGATGGAGTTTGTGCTGGTGAAACGTTAATCACGGGCGGAGGAGAGGGTGGTGGTGTAACTCTTTTCACCACTTTTGGTTGTGGTGCTTGTTCCGTCTGGAACTCCAACCTTCTCTTTCTCCTAATGGGGGGGAAGGGTGCTTATTTTTCCTGTCCCCTGCTGAATGAAGATACGCTTTTGCGTATGGTCCACATCAGTTGCTTGCAGCTCTTCCTCAAACCTATGCTTTTGCATTTGGGAGGTTAGCGAGTGCTCTTCTGTATAAGAGCCTGAAGCTGGGTCGCTTGCAGTTTGTTTCGGCGTCGAAACTTTGTCTGCGTGTTTTTTCGGCTCCGAGCTGACTTTTTTCCTTTTCGGGGCCGAAACCTCTCGGCGTCGATCTGTTTCGGTGCCGCTGTCTCGGCGTCGAGCCGTGTCCACACCGGCATCTCGGTGTCGAGGCTTGTCTCCAGCACTGTCTCGGTCCCGAGAAGGCTGCGTGCCGGTGTCTCGACCGGAGTCGGACGATCTCGGCACTGTTTGGGCCTTTTTCGGTGCCGACGGTCGGTCACCGAATTTATGGGTCGAGCCATGGCCTGGTGGCAGTGGCGTCCCCTGAGCCTTGTAAATGTTTCTTTGTGTGGTTTTCGACGTCTTACTCACGGTTTGTGTGTCGTCGAATCCTTCGGAGTCTGAGTCTTGGATCGAGAAGGTACCTTCTTCTTCCTGTTCCTCGAACTCCCGTTGGGCTGTCGGTGCGGACGCCATTTGAAGTCTTCTGGCTCGACGGTCTCGGAGTGTTTTTCGGGACCGGAACGCACGACAGGCCTCGCAGGTGTCTTCGCTGTGCTCAGGTGACAGGCACAGGTTGCAGACCAAGTGTTGGTCTGTGTAAGGGTACTTATTGTGGCATTTGGGGCAGAAACGGAACGGGGTCCGTTCCATCGGCGTTCTTCAGCACGCGGTCGGGCCGACCAGGCCCCGACGGAGGATCGAAAAACTACCCCGAAGGGCACCGGAGCTCTTCGATCTTCGATGCGGTGTGGAATGTAAGTACGCCGATCCCGAACGCAACAATACCGACGAAAATCTTCCGAAATTAGCTAATTTTCCGTTCCGAAACTCGGAGCGACAGGAACACGTCCGAACCCGATGGCGGAAAAAAAACAATCGAAGATGGAGTCGACGCTCATGCGCAATGGAGACAAAAGGAGGAGTCACTCGGTCCCGTGACTCGAAAGACTTCTTCGAAGAAAAACAACTTGTAACACTCCGGCCCAACACCAGATGGCGAGCTATTGCAGAACATGCGTATCTACAGCGACAGATGCCATCGAACATACTATTACAATACAATACAATACAATATAAAAGGAGATGGGGGTATATAAACCCGACAGTCAGAAGAATATTTTAAAAGTGTTTTAGGGGGCAGGCACAACATATATAACGGGGCTGGGGAGCGTACAAGTGAGAAAAGTGTATTTAAATAAGGAACCAGGCAGAATAAGAAGTGACTACGCAGGGTAGGTAAATGTGGCAGTGTTGCGCTCATATATACAAGCAACACTTTGAAATCTGACAAAAGTAAAGGGGCGCCCTCTGAAAACGGGGACATTTGATCTTGGTCTTTGAATGCACTGCAGTGTGACGAGAAACCCACCTACACTGTGGATTGCAGTGTGTGCTGCAGTTGGGTGACATTCCATTCCCCACAGGTGTGCAGGAACAGTTTTTGGGAGCAGAGCACACATTTCTTCAAATTTTTGGCAGAGCGAAAGGCACGACCATTTTGGTTGATTCAGTGAGCATCGGCTAAAGCTTAAGGGGTAGCATGTGTGCTTTCTCAGCTGGTTGCAGTGCGCACTGCACAGATCACATCAGGGACATTTGTATACATTTTGTCCACACAGCAAAGGCCAGGGGTATATATCTAAATTCTGTAAATTAACTGCAGAGTGCACTGCCCAACACCAGTAATGGCATACGTCAATCTGTAACTTGATTGTAGTGTGCACTGCACTCAACAGTGAGGGAGGCGTATACACACTGTCCATAGCTTGCAGTGTGCACTGCACCATCAACAGAGTCTGGATTAAGGCACCAAGGCCCTTCATGGTTGGCTGTCTGGTCACTGGGGTAATCAAGGGAGAAAAGTGGGACTGAAATTCGGGGATGAACAATAAACAAGGACGGCTATGTTGCGGGAGGGACAGAGGGGTCGAGGGCCTGCAAACACATGCACTTGTATGGAGTGTTAATGTAAAAACAAGTTATCATCAGGTAATCATATCTATTCCTGGGACTGCACTATTGTAGGAAAGTACCATCTTGCCTGGCATGTTACCCCCATATTTCACTGTATATATGTTGTTTTAGTTGTATGTGTCACTGGGACCCTGCCAGCCAGGGCCCCAGTGCTCATAAGTGTGCCCTGTAAGTGTTACCTGTGTTATGACTGTCTCACTGAGGCTCTGCTAATCAGAACCTCAGTGGTTATGCTCTCTCATTTCTTTCAAATTGTCACTAACAGGCTAGTGACCAATTTCACCAATTTACATTGGCATACTGGAACACCCTTGTAATTCCCTAGTATATGGTACTGAGGTACCCAGGGTATTGGGGTTCCAGGAGATCCCTATGGGCTGCAGCATTTCTTTTGCCACCCATAGGGAGCTCTGACAATTCTTACACAGGCCTGGCACTGCAGCCTGAGTGAAATAACGTCCATGTTATTTCACAGCCATTTACCACTGCACTTAAGTAACTTATAAGTGACCTATATGTCTAACCTTTACCTGGTAAAGGTTGGGTGCTAAGATACTTAGTGTGAGGGCACCCTGGCACTAGCCAAGGTGCCCCCACATTGTTCAGGGCAAATTCCCCGGACTTTGTGAGTGCGGGGACACCATTACACGCGTGCACTATACATAGGTCACTACCTATGTATAGCTTCACAATGGTAACTCCGAACATGGCCATGTAACATGTGTAAGATCATGGAATTGCCCCCCCCCCCCCAATGCCATCCTGGTATTGGGGAGACAATCCCATGATTCCCCGGGTCTCTAGCACAGACCCGGGTACTGCCAAACTACCTTTCCCAGGGTTTCACTGCAGCTGCTGCCAACCCCTCAGACAGGTTTCTGCCCTCTTGGGATCCAGCCAGGCTTGGCCCAGGAAGGCAGAACAAAGGACTTCCTCAGAGAGAGGGTGTTACACCCTCTCCCTTTGGAAAAAGGTGTCGGGCTGGGGAGGAGTAGCCTCCCCCAGCCTCTGGAAATGCTTTGATGGGCACAGATGGTGCCCATCTCTGCATAAGCCAGTCTGCACCGGTTCAGGGATCCCTCAGCCCTGCTCTGGCGCGAAACTGGACAAAGGAAAGGGGAGTGACCACTCCCCTGACCTGCACCTCCCCTGGGAGGCGCCCAGAGCTCCTCCAGTGTGCTCCAGACCTCTGCCATCTTGGAAACGGAGGTGCTGCTGGCACACTGGACTGCTCTGAGTGGCCAGTGCCAGCAGGTGACGTCAGAGACTCCTTCTGATAGGCTCCTTCAGGTGTTGCTAGCCTATCCTCTCTCCTAAGTAGCCAAACCTTCTTTTCTGGCAATTTAGGGTCTCTGCTTTGGGGAATTCCTTAGATAACGAATGTGTAAGGAAATGCCTCCTTGGCATGGTTGCCCCCTGACTTTTTGCCTTTGCTGATGCTATGTTTACAATTGAAAGTGTGCTGAGGCCTGCTAACCAGGCCCCAGCACCAGTGTTCTTTCCCTAACCTGTACTTTTGTATCCACAATTGGCAGACCCTGGCATCCAGATAAGTCCCTTGTAACTGGTACTTCTAGTACCAAGGGCCCTGATGCCAAGGAAGGTCTCTAAGGGCTGCAGCATGTCTTATGCCACCCTAGAGACCTCTCACTCAGCACAGACACACTGCTTGCCAGCTTGTGTGTGCTAGTGAGGACAAAACGAGTAAGTCGACATGGCACTCCCCTCAGGGTGCCATGCCAGCCTCTCACTGCCTATGCAGTATAGGTAAGACACCCCTCTAGCAGGCCTTACAGCCCTAAGGCAGGGTGCACTATACCATAGGTGAGGGTACCAGTGCATGAGCATGGTACCCCTACAGTGTCTAAACAAAACCTTAGACATTGTAAGTGCAGGGTAGCCATAAGAGTATATGGTCTGGGAGTCTGTCAAACACGAACTCCACAGCACCATAATGGCTACACTGAAAACTGGGAAGTTTGGTATCAAACTTCTCAGCACAATAAATGCACACTGATGCCAGTGTACATTTTATTGTAAAATACACCACAGAGGGCACCTTAGAGGTGCCCCCTGAAACTTAACCGACTGTCTGTGTAGGCTGACTAATTCCAGCAGCCTGCCACACCAGAGACATGTTGCTGGCCCCATGGGGAGAGTGCCTTTGTCACTCTGAGGCCAGTAACAAAGCCTGCACTGGGTGGAGATGCTAACACCTCCCCCAGGCAGGAGCTGTGACACCTGGCGGTGAGCCTCAAAGGCTCACCCCTTTGTCACAGCCCAGCAGGGCACTCCAGCTTAGTGGAGTTGCCCGCCCCCTCCGGCCACGGCCCCCACTTTTGGCGGCAAGGCTGGAGGGAACAAAGAAAGCAACAAGGAGGAGTCACTGGCCAGTCAGGACAGCCCCTAAGGTGTCCTGAGCTGAAGTGACTAACTTTTAGAAATCCTCCATCTTGCAGATGGAGGATTCCCCCAATAGGGTTAGGATTGTGACCCCCTCCCCTTGGGAGGAGGCACAAAGAGGGTGTACCCACCCTCAGGGCTAGTAGCCATTGGCTACTAACCCCCCAGACCTAAACACGCCCTTAAATTTAGTATTTAAGGGCTACCCTGAACCCTAGAAATGAAAATGTCACTTACCCAGTGTACATCTGTTCGTGGCATCAGTCGCAGTAGATTCGCATGTTGTGCAATAGCTCGCCATCTGGTGTTGGGCCGGAGTGTTACAAGTTGTTTTTCTTCGAAGAAGTCTTTCGAGTCACGGGACCGAGTGACTCCTCCTTTTGTCTCCATTGCGCATGGGCGTCGACTCCATCCTCGATTGTTTTTCCCCGCAGAGGGTGAGGTAGGAGTTGAATTGTAGTAATAGTGCCCATGCAATGGAGTGACTAAGTATGCACTTATTTAAGGTTGAGATGATACATATATAAATAATTGAAGGTAACTTCCAAACTGCTACAGGCTCCCGGGGAGGCGGGTGGGCACATGCGAATCTACTGCGACTGATGCCACGAACAGATGTACACTGGGTAAGTGACATTTTCAGTTCGATGGCATCTGTCGCTGTAGATACGCATGTTGTGCAATAGACTAGTAAGCAGTTATTTCCCCAAAAGCGGTGGATCAGCCTGTAGGAGTGGAAGTAGTCTGAAATAATGTCCTTAATACAGCTTGACCTACTGTGGCTTGTTGTGCGGATAACACGTCTACACAGTAGTGCTTGGTGAATGTGTGAGGCGTAGACCATGTGGCTGCCTTACATATTTCTTGCATTGGGATGTTTCCTAGAAAGGCCATGGTAGCACCTTTCTTTCTGGTTGAGTGTGCCCTTGGTGTAATGGGCAGCTGTCGTTTAGCTTTAAGGTAGCAGATTTGGATGCATTTAACTATCCATCTGGCTATACCTTGTTTTGAAATTGGGTTTCCTGCATGAGGTTTTTGAAATGCAATAAAGAGTTGTTTAGTCTTTCTGATGTTCTTTGTTCTGTCAATGTAATACATTAATGCTCTTTTGACATCTAATGTATGTAGTGCCCTTTCAGCTACGGTATCTGGCTGTGGAAAGAACACCGGAAGTTCCACTGTTTGATTTAGATGGAACGGTGAAATAACCTTTGGCAAAAATTGAGGATTGGTCCTTAGGACGACTTTATTTTTGTGTAGTTGTATAAAAGGTTCCTGTATAGTAAACGCCTGAATCTCGCTTACTCTTCTCAGGGAAGTAATGGCGATGAGAAATGCCACCTTCCAGGTTAGGAACTGTATGTCGCAGGAGTGCATGGGTTCAAAAGGTGGACCCATAAGTGTAGTTAGGACAACATTTAGGTTCCATGAAGGAACAGGTAGTGTTCTTGGTGGTATAATTCTCCTAAGGCCCTCCATGAATGCTTTAATGACTGGTATTTTATATAGGGAAGTTGAATAGGTAGTCTGCAGGTATGCAGATATTGCTGCAAGGTGAATCTTAATGGAAGAGAAAGCTAGGTTAGATTTTTGTAAGTGAAGCAAGTAACCCACTACATGTTCTGGAGTTGTGTGTAATGGTTGTATTTGATTAATATGGCAGTAGCAAACAAACCTCTTCCATTTACTTGCATAGCAGTGCCTGGTGGATGGCCTTCTTGCTTGTTTTATGACTTCCATACATTCTTGGGTAAGTTGTAAGTGCCCGAATTCTAGGATTTCAGGAGCCAGATTGCTAGATTCAGCGATGCTGGATCTGGGTGTCTGATCTTTTGGTTGTGCTGTGTCAACAGATCTGGCCTGTTGGGCAATTTGATGCAGGGTACCACTGATAGGTCTAGCAGCGTTGTGTACCAGGGTTGCCTTGCCCAAGTTGGTGCTATCAATATGAGTTTGAGTTTGCTTTGACTGAGTTTGTTTACCAGGTAAGGAAGGAGAGGGAGAGGAGGAAAAGCGTAAGCAAATATCCCTGACCAGTTCATCCATAGGGCATTGCCTTGGGATTGTTTGTGTGGGTATCTGGATGCGAAGTTTTGGCATTTTGCGTTCTCCCTTGTCGCAAACAAGTCTATCTGAGGTGTTCCCCAGAGTTTGAAATAAGTGTTCAGTATTTGGGGGTGAATTTCCCATTCGTGGACCTGTTGGTGATCTCGAGAGAGATTGTCTGCGAGTTGATTTTGTATCCCTGGTATAAACTGTGCAATTAGGCGAATTTGGTTGTGAATTGCCCAATGCCAAATTTTTTGTGCTAACAGGCTTAACTGCGTGGAGTGCGTCCCTCCCTGCTTGTTTAGATAATACATTGTTGTCATGTTGTCTGTTTTGACGAGAATGTATTTGTGAACTATTATTGGTTGGAAAGCTTTTAGTGCTTGAAAAACTGCAAGAAGTTCTAGGTGATTGATATGCAGTTTTGTTTGATGTACGTTCCATTGTCCTTGTATGCTGTGTTGATCGAGGTGTGCTCCCCACCCTGTCATGGAAGCATCTGTTGTTATTACGTATTGTGGCACTGGGTCTTGGAAAGGCCGCCCCTTGTTTAAATTTATGTTGTTCCACCACAGAAGCGAGAGGTAAGTTTGGCGGTCTATTAACACCAGATCTAGAAGGTGACCCTGTGCTTGAGACCACTGTGATGCTAGGCATTGTTGCAAGGGCCTCATGTGCAGTCTTGCGTTTGGGACAATGGCTATGCATGATGACATCATGCCTAGGAGTTGTAATACCATCTTTGCTTGTATCTTTTGTGTTGGATACATGCGTTGTATGAGGGTGTTGAAATTTTGAATTCTTTGTGGACTTGGAGTGGCTACTCCTTTTGATGTGTCTATTATGGCTCCCAGGTATTGTTGTACCTTGCGTGGCAGAATTTTGGATTTTGTGAAATTGACGGTGAACCCTAGTTTGAAGAGGGTTTGTATGATATGATTCGTGTGATTTGAGCACTCTATTAACGAATGGGCCTTGATTAGCCAGTCGTCTAGATATGGGAACACATGTATTTGCTGTCTTCTGATGTGTGCAGCGACTACCGCTAGACATTTGGTAAAGACTCTTGGTGCGGTTGTTAATCCGAAAGGCAGTACCTTGAATTGGTAATGTATTCCTTTGAATACAAACCTTAGGTATTTCCTGTGCGATGTGTGTATTGGTATATGGAAATAAGCATCCTTGAGGTCTAAAGTTGCCATGTAGTCGTGCAGCTTTAGCAATGGCAATACTTCTTGTAGTGTGACCATGTGGAAGTGGTCTGATTTGATGAAAGTGTTGACTACTCTGAGGTCTAGGATTGGTCTCAGTGTTTTGTCCTTCTTTGGTATCAGAAAGTACAGTGAGTAAACTCCTGTGTTTATTTGTGTGTTTGGCACTAATTCGATTGCATTCTTTTGCAATAGTGCCTGCACTTCTATCTCTAGGAGATTGGAATGGTGTGTTGTTAAATTTTGTGCTTTTGGTGGTATGTTTGGAGGGAACTGTAGAAATTCTATGCAGTAACCATGTTGGATAATTGCTAGAACCCAAGTGTCTGTAGTGATTTTCTCCCATGCTCTGTAATAATGACCTATTCGTCCCCCCACTGGTGTTGTGTGGAGGGGGTGAGTGACATGTGAGTCACTGTTTAGTAGTAGGGGTTTTGGGGCTTTGGAATCTTCCTCTATTTCTAGGGAATTGCCCTCCTCTATATTGTCCCCGAAAACCTCCTCTATACTGTCCTTGGTAACTGGACGGTGTGGCTTGTGAGGTGCTGGCTTGTGTGCTTTGACCCCGAAACCCCCCTCGAAAGGGCGTTTTACGGAATGAGCTGTAATTCCCTCTGCTCTGCGGGGAGTAGAGTGCGCCCATGGCTTTGGCAGTGTCCGTATCTTTTTTGAGTTTCTCAATTGCTGTGTCCACTTCTGGACCGAACAGTTCTTTTTCATTAAAAGGCATATTGAGAACTGCTTGTTGAATCTCTGGTTTAAATCCAGACGTTCGGAGCCATGCATGCCTTCTGATAGTTATTGATGTATTAATTGTCCGTGCAGCTGTATCTGCAGCGTCCATGGAGGAGCGGATCTGGTTGTTGGAGATGGCCTGTCCCTCCTCAACCAATTGTTTTGCCCTATTTTGGAAGTCTTTGGGCAGATGTTCAATGAGATGTTGCATCTCGTCCCAGTGGGCTCTGTCATAGCGCGCAAGTAGTGCCTGGGAGTTCGCGATGCGCCACTGGTTTGCAGCTTGTGCTGCGACTCTCTTACCAGCTGCATCAAACTTGCGGCTTTCTTTATCTGGGGGTGGTGCATCTCCAGATGTGTGAGAGTTGGCCCTTTTTCTAGCTGCTCCTACAACAACAGAGTCTGGTGGCAGCTGTGTTGTGATGAAAGCCGGGTCCGTAGGAGGCGGCTTATACTTTTTTTCCACCCTTGGTGTGATTGCCCTACTTTTGACCGGGTCCTTAAATATGTCTTTTGCGTGCCGGAGCATACCAGGGAGCATAGGCAGGCTTTGGTAGGAGCTGTGGGTGGAGGAGAGTGTGTTGAACAAGAAATCATCCTCGACCTGTTCTGAGTGGAGGCTTACGTTGTGAAATTGTGCTGCTCTAGCCACCACCTGAGAGTACGCGGTGCTGTCTTCTGGTGGAGATGGTTTTGTAGGGTATGCCTCTGGGCTGTTATCTGACACTGGGGCGTCGTATAGGTCCCATGCGTCCTGGTCTTGGTCACCCTGGCTCATGGTGGTGTGAGCTGGGGAGTGTGATGGCGTTTGTGCTGGTGAAACGTTAATCACGGGCGGAGGAGAGGGTGGTGGTGTAACTCTTTTCACCACTTTTGGTTGTGGTGCTTGTTCCGTCTGGAACTCCAACCTTCTCTTTCTCCTAATGGGGGGAAGGGTGCTTATTTTCCCTGTCCCCTGCTGAATGAAGATACGCTTTTGCGTATGGTCCGCATCAGTTGCTTGTAGCTCTTCCTCAAACCTATGCTTCTGCATTTGGGAGGTTAGCGAGTGCTCTTCTGTATAAGAGCCTGAAGCTGGGTAGCTTGCAGTTTGTTTCGGCATCGAAACTTTGTCTGCGTGTTTTTTCGGCTCCGAGGTGACTTTTTTCCTTTTCGGGGCCGAAACCTCTCGGCGTCGATCTGTTTCGGTGCCGCTGTCTCGGCGTCGAGCCGTGTCCACACCGGCATCTCGGTGTCGAGGCTTGTCTCCAGCACTTTCTCGGTCCCGAGAAGGCTGCGTGCCGGTGTCTCGACCGGAGTCGGACGATCTCGGCACCGTTTGGGCCTTTTTCGGTGCCGACGGTCGGTCACCGATTTTATGGGTTGAGCCATGGCCTGGTGGCAGTGGCGTCCCCTGGGCCTTGTAAATGTTTCTTTGTGTGGTTTTCGACGTCTTACTCACGGTTTGTGTATCGTCGAATCCTTCGGAGTCTGAGTCTTGGATCGAGAAGGTACCTTCCTCTTCCTGTTCCTCGAACTCCCGTCGGGCTGTCGGTGCGGACGCCATTTGAAGTCTTCTGGCTCGACGGTCTCGGAGTGTTTTTCGGGACCGGAACGCACGACAGGCCTCGCAGGTGTCTTCGCTGTGCTCAGGTGACAGGCACAGGTTGCAGACCAAGTGTTGGTCTGTGTAGGGGTATTTATTGTGGCATTTGGGGCAGAAACGGAACGGGGTCCGTTCCATCGGCGTTCTTCAGCACGCGGTCGGGCCGACCAGGCCCCGACGGGGGATCGAAAAACTACCCCGAAGGGCACCGGAGCTCTTCGATCTTCGATGCGGTGTTGAATGTAAGTACGCCGATCCCGAACGCAACAATACCGACGAAAATCTTCCGAAATTAACTATTTTTTCTGTTCCGAAACTCGGAGCGACAGGAACACGTCCGAACCCGATGGCGGAAAAAAAACAATCGAGGATGGAGTCGACGCCCATGCGCAATGGAGACAAAAGGAGGAGTCACTCGGTCCCGTGACTCGAAAGACTTCTTCGAAGAAAAACAACTTGTAACACTCCGGCCCAACACCAGATGGCGAGCTATTGCACAACATGCGTATCTACAGCGACAGATGCCATCGAACATTAGATTCCTGCAACTACAAGAAGGACTGCCCAGCTGAAAACCCCTGCAGCGGAAGACCAGAAGACGACAACTGCCTTGGCTCCAGAAACTCACCGGCCTGTCTCCTGCCTTCCAAAGATCCTGCTCCAGCGACGCCTTCCAAAGGGACCAGCGACCTCGACATCCTCTGAGGACTGTCCCTGCTTCGAAAAGACAAGAAACTCCCGAGGACAGCGGACCTGCTCCAAGAAAAGCTGCAACTTTGTTTCCAGCAGCTTTAAAGAACCCTGCAAGCTCCCCGCAAGAAGCGTGAGACTTGCAACACTGCACCCGGCGACCCCGACTCGGCTGGTGGCGATCCAACTCCTCAGGAGGGACCCCAGGACTACTCTAAGACTGTGAGTACAAAAACCTGTCCCCCCTGAGCCCCCACAGCGCCGCCTGCAGAGGGAATCCCGAGGCTTCCCCTGACCGCGACTCTTTGAATCCTAAGTCCCGACACCTGGGAGAGACCCTGCACCCGCAGCCCCCAGGACCTGAAGGACCGGACTTTCACTGGAGGAGTGACCCCCAGGAGTCCCTCTCCCTTGACCAAGTGGAGGTTTCCCCGAGGAACCCCCCCCTTGTCTGCCTGCAGCGCTGAAGAGATCCCTAGATCTCCCATTGACTTCCATTACAAACCCGACGCTTGTTTCTACACTGCACCCGGCCGCCCCCGCGCTGCTGAGGGTGAAATTTCTGTGTGGGCTTGTGTCCCCCCCGGTGCCCTACAAAACCCCCCTGGTCTGCCCTCCGAAGACGCGGGTACTTACCTGCAAGCAGACCGGAACCGGGGCACCCCCTTCTCTCCATTCTAGCCTATGTGTTTTGGGCACCACTTTGAACTCTGCACCTGACCGGCCCTGAGCTGCTGGTGTGGTGACTTTGGGGTTGCTCTGAACCCCCAACGGTGGGCTACCTTGGACCAAGAACTAAGCCCTGTAAGTGTCTTACTTACCTGGTTAACCTAACAAATACTTACCTCCCCTAGGAACTGTGAAAATTGCACTAAGTGTCCACTTTTAAAACAGCTATTTGTGAATAACTTGAAAAGTATACATGCAATTTTGATGACTTGAAGTTCCTAAAGTACTTACCTGCAATACCTTTCGAATGAGATATTACATGTAGAATTTGAACCTGTGGTTCTTAAAATAAACTAAGAAAAGATATTTTTCTATATAAAAACCTATTGGCTGGATTTGTCTCTGAGTGTGTGTACCTCATTTATTGTCTATGTGTATGTACAACAAATGCTTAACACTACTCCTTGGATAAGCCTACTGCTCGACCACACTACCACAAAATAGAGCATTAGTATTATCTCTTTTTGCCACTATCTTACCTCTAAGGGGAACCCTTGGACTCTGTGCATACTATTCCTTACTTTGAAATAGTGCATACAGAGCCAACTTCCTACAGAATGCAAGAGCTCATCAGAGTTCCTCTGCATCTCTCTTCACCTTCTGCCAAGGAATCGACTGCTGACCGCACTGGAAGCCTGCAAAACTGCAACTAAGTAGCAAAGACGACTACTGCGACCTTGTAACGCTGATCCTGCCACCTTCAAGGCTCCAGACACACTGCCTCCATGGAGATAAATACCAGACTCCTACTGTGATGCCACACTTGGTTCAGTGTTAGTAGGGTCCAGGACATACTAAATATTATAAGTTTGAAATCTTTACCTCTGGGACAAGTTCTTGCACCCACTTGTGATACACCTCCAGTGAGAAGTTTCATCTAGAAAGCAGTCCAACAGAGTTAGCAATGCTCCACTGAGTGACTACCCTTATAGCTACTTGTTTCCCGGCCGTGTCAACCGTCTTGTGCTCCTTGTCTGGAGGCAGCACACCACTTGTTGCCTGGGTTGAGGCACTTACCTTGACTTGGTCTTTGAAGTTTTTAGTCCTGCACTTGGTCATGCTTTTTAGCATTGGCAAGTACTGAACATAACTTCTGTTTTGAGACTTTCGAAGACCAAGAGGTATTTTACTTGTCAAAACACGGAGCCTAACAAGGTGTTGCGCCACCCTTTTAACAGAGTAATATGCAGTGGTGTCATGAGGGGTGTGTGGAGGCCTGGACAGGATAAGGCTCTGGGTCAGCAACCTAGGGGTCCACATAATAATCTTCCCAATGATCATCCCCATACCTGGATCACAGTGTCTTGGTGATGTAGATCCTATCTGAATCCATGTGGTCTGAGAGAAAAGACTGTTGTGACCGAGAAGGTGGTGGTAGTAGTGTCTGATGTTGTGGAATAAAGGGGTAGGAGCTTCAGTGGTGAAATCTGTTACTGGAATGCAGCCACGGCTCCTCCTCAGTGGCGGAAGAGCGTCACCCCCACTGGCTCAGAGCCAGCTTTTCAGCTGCTGGCTGAGCCAGCATGTGCAGGGCAGGGCTGGGCCATGGGAGGTGGGGAAGGAAGAGTGGAGTGGAGTGGACAGCACTAAAGTGCGCATGTCAGTTTGGCCCGGCGTCTTAGGCCAGCCAAACAGACATGCGCACTTCAGTTTCACCAACCCAGCTGTATTTGACAGCCGGGTTGGAGAAACAGGACAGACTCACTGTAAACCAGCACGCTCAGGCCAATCCCTCGCTGCTCTCATGCTTGGTAATAGCACGAGAGCAGCACAGGGATCCTCTGATGCTGCTGGGACTAGGAAGAGGAGTGCGAGGTGGCCAGCAGCACCAGGTACATTTTAAATTTTTAATTATTAACCCCCTCCCGCCACCCACCCCACTACTTTTCAATTGCATTGGCTGCCACTGCTGGAAAGGTAATTTAAAAAAAAAAGCAACAACAAAAAAAAGCACAAACAAGAACTTAATCCAGTTTCACGATTTATTAAACAAGAAAAATAAAACCTTTCAATGAGAGGAAAATTTTTCCATCACGAGTGCTCTAGTCACCACCAAACTGGACAACAAGTAATCAGGTTCGAAATGTCCGAACCACCAACACATCGCCTATAGCACACCAGCCGCTGGCTCAGCATATACTCAATGCATGGGATGGGGTTATCTGGTGCTTAGTACTTGTACATTCCTTCTACTTCATCTAAGTTACAGTTCATATTTGCATGTACTTCTGTGGGTGTAATTTGAAGGAGGTTATATACAATAATTCAATTCATTTCATCTTTAAAAGCTATTTCCCAGCTCTTCAGTGTTTAGGTCATTTTTTTTGCTGCGTTGATAGTGAATGCTCCAAACGCTTGAGTGCTACAGGTAACATAAGACAAGGTATTGTCCATGAAGATGCTATGAAATTGCCTAATCAGCAGACTCCAGTATATTTCATGGTTTATAAATAAATGCTGTAAAACATTCACCTCTTATGTTGCAATAATATTATGCAAACAATATGTTAATTGTTGTTAGAAAAGGAGAAAATAAGTTAGATCCTTGGAATGCGGTCAGGAATGCCTCTACAAATGGGATGTTTCTGGAGATGCTGAACCACCGAACTGTGCTATTTTAGTGTAACCTTTTGGAAATCAAAATATTCTTCAGATCAAAACTTAACACTCAAAATCTGATTTTACTGAAGCACAAAACTTGAAGTAGATATTAATACACTCTTGAATTAATGCAAACCACTGAACAATTCCTTGAAAAACTAAAGGGAATGAACAATAAATGGGATGCTATATATGTATATATCCTACTCGCAAATCAGTATATCCTTCTGTGTGCTTTCATAAAGTGACTATTTAAAGATTTCTGAATGACACAAAGGTCAAACTAGGAGAAAACTGATAATTCTTAATATGAGTTTATACGGCCTTCTGAGGGATAAACCTATTTTAATTTGGCAGACTACTTTGTTACCCCATAGATTGTACAGACCACGAGGTCAAAGCCAATAATAGAAATGTAGCCTCACCACTTGCATGGCTTAGACCCTCTCAGTGACACTGCCTCAAAAGGAGCAATAAAACACAATGTGTTAGACTAGACTTGCTTTTCTCTTCTCAACAGCTCTACCTTTTGTATTGCGGATCTCACAGCATGGCCACCTGAGGCACTGAGATTCGCCACACAGTATTGCTAAAACTGGAATTCGTAGAAGGTGGTTACAAATTTTAGCCAAATTTGGCCTTGCCTACTAGTTTATTAGCAGTATGGAGTGCAGGTCATAGGCTGAGAACAAGGTATGCTTTGACACACAAGGTAAATATTCAGAAAAAAAGGGGTAAAAAAAAAAAAAAAAGTCAATGGTCAACATTTCTACATCCCATACTGACAAGGGAAGTAATTGCATGATCCATCTGGATGTCTCTCTCAGGCAGAGATGGGGATTTACAAATGTGTGGGCATTTAAGGGATTATATTTATTAAAATTATGCAATTATGAGAGGTCATACAAGGATGCATTTTTGGGTCACAATAACAGGAGATAAGGGCAAATAAAACCCCTATCCACTAGGAAACAAATGACAGCAGCAGTTTGTACTGTGCACCAAAAGCACCCAGTACATCAGTAACGCTAATAACGTAAGCAATTGGGTGTAGGACTGTAAAACTTTACCAAGCACTGACAAACTGTGTGGAGATCACATGAGCTACTAGCATCCCTATCCATGTTGAGGAACTCCAGACCTGGCATACTAGAGTGTGGTGTGAAAACAAATAGGCTCATAAAGGTTCACTTTGGCTGCAAAGGCAGCCAGGACCGTGTTCCCATTACTTTATAAAAAAAAAAAAAAAAGTATTCCCACTCACCCAGTCATGCACTCGCCCATTCACACACAACACTGAATGAAGCCGCTTTCATAAGACATACTGGAAAAACTTTACTCACATATTTCTACAATGTTGAAAAAAAAAAAAAAGATGAAGATAAGTTAAAAGTCTGTTCACGCCGAGAGATCACTGTTATCGAACCTCTCTTGGTCATACACCTCCGCTACCACCTTCCTGCCGGCGAACCAGCGGCCGTTCAATGCATTGATGGCTTTATGGGTTTCAGAGACCATTGAAAATTCAACAAAGATCTTCACAATGATTTCAGCATCTTCCTCTTCCCCTTGCTTCTCCTGGTAAATGATAACCCGGTTCACTGCTCCAAATTTGCCGCACTCTTCTGTCACCTCTCCTTCCAGGTCATCGTCTATGTCCCTTGGGTCCACCATGTTTCTGAGCACCATTACGGTGGACTGAAAAAAAAGAGAAGAAAATAAAGTACCACTAAGTGCTAAATTTCAGTCTATGATCAACACTTACGAAGCAACTATTAAGACGGATCACAACTTTATTTGGTGGAAAGTGTTTCTATTCATCTATATTTATTGAGCTGTACATAACCTTAATCCACAGTATAATGCACCTGAAGGTATGATGCCAACAGTAGCAGTGGTAAGTCAGTGTGGAAAAGAAAAATGTAGCAGAAAAAGAGTAGACGAGACCTGTAAACCAGTAAGCACATGAATCAACACCTAAACCCTGACGACTGCATACAGCAAGGAACAAGAAAAGGAACAGAAACCCAATGTCACCTAGAATGACTCATGAAATGAAAACTTAAGTTGCTCTTAGTTTTACCTAACTCTCAACTCAAACTAGAGTCCCTCCTTACAACTACTTCAGGAGTGCAAATCGTCATCTCAGAATATTCAGAAACCAGCACGTCCTAAATCTGAAAAAATAAAAAAATCTGGTACAAGTTTTAATCATGTTCAGAATCAAGTACATCAAATCCTTACTATAACCTACCCAAATCCAAACTCACACCATTAAAAGTTGTCATTCTGCAGCTCGAATAATCTCCAGTAAGAAACAAACTGACGACAAACTAATTGTGCCCTCTCTAAACTGGTATCCTCTATTGGCATGAAGTATCTACAAACCCGGACTCCGCTATAAAGCACTGCTGCTCAGCACCCCAACCTACTCCCACTCTGATGAAACGAAGAACCTCAGGAGCAAGTTCTCCCTTAATCTCAATTCAATGTACGCAAGTTAAATGAAAATGTCACTTACCCAGTGTACATCTGTTCGTGGCGTCAGTCGCTGAAGATTCACATGTTGTGCATAGCCCGCCATCTGGTGTTGGGTCGGAGTGTTACAAGTTGTTTTTCTTCGAAGAAGTCTTTCGAGTCACGGGACCGAGTGACTCCTCCTCTTCGTCTCCGTTGCGCATGGGCGTCAACTCCATCTTCGATTGTTTTCCCCGCAGAGGGTGAGGTAGGAGTTGTGTTGTAGTAACAGTGCCCATGCAATGGAGTGACTAAGTATGTACCTATAAAAGGTTTAAATAATATATTTACAAATGTACAAAGCTTAAGCTAACTTCCGAACTGCTACAGGCTCCCGGGGAGGCGGGTGGGCACATGTGAATCTTGAGCGACTGACGCCACGAACAGATGTACACTGGGTAAGTGACATTTTCAGTTCGATGGCATCTGTCGCTGGAGATACACATGTTGTGCATAGACTAGTAAGCAGTTATTTCCCCAAAAGCGGTGGCTCAGCCTGTAGGAGTGGAAGTAGTTTGAAATAAGGTTCTTAACACGGCTTGACCTACTGTGGCTTGTTGTGCGGATAGCACGCCTATACAGTAGTGCTTGGTGAACGTGTGAGGCGTAGACCATGTGGCTGCCTTACATATTTCGTTCATTGGAATATTTCCTAGAAAGGCCATGGTAGCACCTTTCTTTCTGGTTGAGTGTGCCCTTGGTGTAATGGGCAGCTGTCGTTTTGCTTTAAGGTAGCAGATTTGGAAGCACTTAACTATTTATTGCATTCCAAAAACCTCATGCAGGAAACCCAATATCAAAACAAGGTATAGCCAGATGGATAGTGGTTTAGTTTTCCTGATGTTTTTTGTTCTGTCAATGTAGTACATTAATGCTCTTTTGACATCTAATGTATGTAGTGCCCTCTCAGCTACGGAATCTGGCTGTGGGAAGAACACTGGTAGTTCTACCGTTTGATTTAGGTGGAACGGTGAAATAACCTTTGGTAAAAATTTAGGATTAGTCCTTAGGACTACCTTATTTTTGTGTAGTTGGATAAAAGGTTCTTGTATTGTAAACGCTTGAATTTCGCTTACTCTTCGTAGAGATGTGATGGCGATGAGAAATGCAACTTTCCAGGTTAGGAACTGTATTTCGCAAGAGTGCATGGGTTCGAAAGGTGGACCCATGAGTCTTGTTAGGACAACATTGAGGTTCCATGAAGGAACGGGTGGTGTCCTTGGTGGTATAATTCTTTTAAGGCCTTCCATAAATGCTTTAATGACTGGTATCCTATATAGTGAAGTTGAATAGGTAACCTGCAGGTATGCAGATATTGCCGCAAGGTGTATTTTAATGGAAGAGAAAGCTAGGTTAGATTTTTGTAAGTGTAGCAAGTAACCCACTACATCCTTTGGAGATGCGTGTAATGGTTGGATTTGATTCTGATGGCAGTAGCAAACAAACCTTTTCCATTTGCTTGCATAGCAGTGCCTAGTGGATGGCCTTCTGGCTTGCTTTATGACCTCCATACATTCTTGGGTAAGTTCTAAGTGTCCGAATTCTAGGATTTCAGGAGCCAGATTGCTAGATTCAGCGATGCTGGATCTGGATGCCTGATCTGTTGGTTGTGTTGACAGATCTGGCCTGTTGGGCAATTTGATGTGGGGTACTACTGATAGGTCTAGCAGTGTTGTGTACCAGGGTTGCCTTGCCCAAGTTGGTGCTATCAATATGAGTTTGAGTTTGTTTTGACTCAATTTGTTTACTAGATAAGGAAGGAGAGGGAGAGGGGGAAAAGCGTATGCAAATATCCCTGACCAGTTCATCCATAGGGCATTGCCCTGGGACTGCCTGTGTGGGTATCTGGATGCAAAGTTTTGGCATTTTGCGTTCTCTTTTGTTGCAAACAAGTCTATTTGAGGCGTTCCCCAAAGTCTGAAGTAAGTGTTTAGAATTTGGGGGTGAATTTCCCATTCGTGGACCTGTTGGTGATCTCGAGAGAGATCGTCTGCAAGTTGATTCTGGATCCCTGGAATAAACTGTGCTATTAGGCGAATGTGGTTGTGAATTGCCCATCGCCATATCTTCTGTGCTAGAAGGTTCAACTGCGTTGAGTGTGTCCCCCCCCTGTTTGTTTAGATAATACATTGTTGTCATGTTGTCTGTTTTGACAAGAATGTATTTGTGAGTTATGATTGGTTGGAAAGCCTTTAGTGCTTGAAAAACTGCTAGCAGTTCTAGGTGATTTATATGCAGTTTTGTTTGATGAACGTTCCATTGTCCTTGTATGCTGTGTTGATCGAGGTGTGCTCCCCACCCCGTCATGGAAGCATCTGTTATTACGTAATGTGGCACTGGGTCTCGGAAAGGCCGCCCTTTGTTTAAATTTATACTGTTCCACCATAGAAGCGAGAGATATGTTTGGCGGTCTATCAACACCAGATCTAAAAGGTGACCCTGTGCTTGTGACCATTGTGATGCTAGGCACTGTTGTAAGGGCCTCATGTGCAGTCTTGCGTTTGGGACAATGGCTATGCATGAGGACATCATGCCTAGGAGTTGTAATATCATTTTTGCTTGTACTTTTTGTGTTGGGTACATGCGTTGTATGATATTGTTGAAATTTTGAATTCTTTGTGGACTTGGAGTGGCTAGTCCTTTTGTTGTGTCTATTATGGCTCCTAGGTATTGTTGTACCTTGCAAGGCAGAATGTGTGATTTTGCAAAGTTGACGGTGAAACCAAGTTTGTAGAGGTGTTTTGTATGACCTGATTTGTGTGGTGTGAGCACCTTGTCAGTGAGTTGGTCTTGATTAGCCAGTCGTCTAGATACGGGAATACGTGTATTTGCTGCCTTCTGATGTGTGCAGCCACTACTGCTAGACATTTTGTAAAGACTCTTGGTGCGGTTGTTAAACCAAACGGCAATACTTTGAACTGGTAATGTATTCCTTTGAATACAAACCTTAGGTATTTCCTGTGCGACTGATGTATTGGTATATGGAAATACGCGTCTTTGAGGTCTAAGGTTGTCATGTAGTCCTGTAGTTTTATCAATGGTAACACTTCTTGTAGCGTGACCATGTGAAAGTGATCTGATTTGATGTAGGTGTTTAGTATTCTGAGGTCTAGGATTGGTCTCAGTGTTTTGTCCTTTTTTGGTATTAAGAAGTAGAGTGAATAAACTCCTGTGTTTATTTGTGACTTTGGTACTAGTTCGATTGCATTCTTTTGCAACAATGCTTGGACTTCTATTTCTAGACGGTCGGAATGTTGTTTCGATAAATTCTGTGCTTTTGGTGGTATGTTTGGAGGGAATTGTAGAAATTCTATGCAATAACCATGTTGGATAATTGCGAAGACCCAAGTGTCTGTAGTTATTTCTTTCCATGCTTGGTAGTAATGACCTATTCTTCCCCCCACTGGTGTTGTGTGGAGGGGATGAGTGACATGTGAGTCACTGCTTGGTTGTAGGGGTTTTGGGGCTTTGAAATGTTCCCCTATTCCTAGGGAATTGTCCCCCTCTATATTGGCCCCGAAAACCTCCCCTGTACTGTCCCTGGTAGCTGGACGGTGTTGCCTGTGAGGTGCTGGCTTGTGTGGCCTGACCCCGAAACCCCCCTCTAAAGGTTGTCTTGCGGAAGGTGCTGTAAGTGCCTCTGCTCTGCGGGGAGTAGAGTGCGCCCATGGCTTTAGCAGTGTCAGTGTCCTTTTTCAGTTTCTCAATTGCCGTGTCCACCTCTGGTCCGAACAGTTGTTTCTCATTGAAGGGCATATTGAGCACTGCCTGCTGTATCTCTGGTTTAAAACCAGACGTTCGTAGCCATGCGTGCCTTCTTATAGTCACAGATGTGTTAATTGTCCTTGCAGCTGTGTCTGCTGCGTCCATAGAGGAGCGAATCTGATTATTAGATATGTTCTGTCCTTCCTCAACCACCTGTTTCGCCCTCTTTTGTAGTTCCTTGGGTAGATGCTCAATGAGGTGTTGCATCTCGTCCCAATGGGCTCGGTCATAGCGCGCAAGTAGTGCTTGAGAGTTAGCGATGCGCCACTGGTTTGCAGCTTGTACTGCGACTCTTTCCGGCTGCATCGAACTTGCGGCTCTCTTTATCTGGGGGTGGTGCATCCCCAGATGTGTAAGTTGGCTCTCTTGCGAGCTGCTCCTACTACGACAGAATCTGGTGGCAGCTGTGTGGTGATGAAAACAGGGTCTGTGGGAGGCGCTTTGTATTTCTTTTCAACCCTTGGTGTGATTGCCCTACTCTTGACCGGCTCCTTGAAGATTTCCTTTGCGTGCCGAAGCATTCCTGGGAGCATAGGCAGGCTTTGGTAGGAGCTGTGGGTGGATGAGAGGGTGTTGAATAAGAAGTCATCCTCGACTGGTTCTGAGTGGAGGTTTACGTTGTGGAACTCTGCCGCTCTAGCCACCACTTGTGAATAAGCTGTGCTGTCTTCTGGTGGTGAGGGCTTTGTGGGATACGCCTCTGGACTGTTGTCCGACACTGGGGCATCGTATAAGTCCCAGGCGTCTTGGTCCTGGTCACCTTGGCTCACGTGGTGTGAGCCGGGGAATGTGATGGAGTTTGTGCTGGCGAAACGTTAGTTACAGGTGGAGGAGAGGGTGGCGGAGTTACCTTTTTCACCATTTTTGTTTGTGGTGCTTGGTCTGTTTGAAACTCCAGTCTCCTTTTTCTCTTAATAGGGGGAAGGGTGCTTATTTTCCCTGTTCCTTCCTGTATGAAAATACGTTTCTGCGTATGGTCCACTTCGGTGGATTGCAACTCTTCCTCAAATCTATGCTTTCGCATCTGAGAGGACAAGGACTGCTCCTCTGAATAGGAACAGGTAACTGGGTCGGTTGCGGGTCGTTTCGGCACCGAAACCCTGTCTGTATGCTTTTTCGGCTCCGAGGTGACCACCTTCTTTTTTTAGAGTCGAAACCTCTCTGCGTCGATCTTCCTCGGTGCCGCTGTCTCGGCGTCGAGCCGTTTCGGCACCGCTATCTCGGCGTCGATCCTTTTCAGCAGCACTTTCTCGGTCCCGAGAAGGCTGCGTGCCGGTGTCTCGACCGGAGTCGGACGATCTCGGCACTTTGTCGGCCTTTTTCGGTGCCGATGGTCGGTCACCGAATTTATGGGTCGAGCCATGGCCTGGTGGCAGTGGCGTCCCCTGGGCCTTGTCACTTTTCTTTTGTTTCTTCAACGTCTTACTCACAGTTCTTGGATCGTCGAATTCCTCGGAGTCCGATTCGTGGATCGAGAAGGTTTCTTCTTTCTCTTGTTCCTCGAACTCTCGGTGCGCTGTTGGCGTGGACGCCATCTGAAGTCTTCTGGCTCGACGGTCACGAAGTGTCTTTCGGGACCGGAACGCACGACAGGCCTCGCCAGTCTCTTCACTGTGCTCAGGCGACAGGCACAGGTTACAGACCAAATGTTGGTCTGTATACGGGTATTTGTTGTGGCATTTGGGACAGAAACGGAACGGGGTCCGTTCCATCAGCGTTGTTGTACACGCGGTCGGGCCGACCAGGCCCCCACGGGGGATCGAAAGCTACCCCGAAGGGCACCGGAGCTCTTCAATCTTCGATGCGGTGTCGATTCAATCTAAGCCGATCCCGAACGCAACAATACCGACGTAATCTTCCGATAGATAGCTAACTTTCCGTTCCGAAACTCGGAGCGACAGGAACACGTCCGAACCCGATGGCGGAAAAAAAACAATCGAAGATGGAGTCGACGCCCATGCGCAATGGAGACGAAGAGGAGGAGTCACTCGGTCCCGTGACTCGAAAGACTTCTTCGAAGAAAAACAACTTGTAACACTCCGACCCAACACCAGTTGTCGGGCTATGCACAACATGTGTATCTCGAGCGACAGATGCCATCGAACACATTATTCCACGCTGAAATGTTTGTGCTTCGAAAATGCAATGGCTGGCTCTCTCAAACAATCACAATGTACCAGACAACGTTAACCAGTGCATTCTGTAATCCTCTATATGCTTATACATCCTCATCTTATGCTTCTCTAATCAATGTCCAATTAATGCCTTTCACTTTTTGAATGAAATGTTGACACCTACATCTTCCAAGGTTCACTGTCTTATTCTTCCTGTATACAGATAAACATTTTGAAGGTGCAATGAGAAATGTGTAGAACACCAGAGTTTCTATAGATGATCATACTTTATCACTCAGTATCTTTGTATAGTAATTCGTTTTGATGTAATTTACTCTGACTTACTGTAAAGAAATGGCTCCCTGTTGCAGTTACCCCCCACTTTTTGCCGGATACTGACTTGACTGAGAAGTGTGCTGAGGCCTGCTAACCAGGCCCCAGCACCAGTGTTCTTTCCCTAACCTGTACTTTTGATTCCACAATTGGCACACCCTGGCACCCAGATAAGTCCCTTGTAACTGGTACCTCTGGTACCAAGGGCCCTGATGCCAGGGAAGGTCTCTAAGGGCTGCAGCATGTATTATGCCACCCTAGAGACCCCTCACTCAGCACAGACACTGCTTACCAGCTTGTGTGTGCTAGTGAGAACAAAATGAGTAAGTCGACATGGCACTCCCCTCAGGATGCCATGCCAGCCTCTCACTGCCTATGCAGTATAGGTAAGACACCCCTCTAGCAGGCCTTACAGCCCTAAGGCAGGGTGCACTATACCATAGGTGAGGGTACCAGTGCATGAGCATGGTACCCCTACAGTGTCTAAGCAAAACCTTAGACATTGTAAGTGCAGGGTAGCCATAAGAGTATATGGTCTGGGAGTCTGTTTTACACGAACTCCACAGCACCATAATGGCTACACTGAAAACTGGGAAGTTTGGTATCAAACTTCTCAGCACAATAAATGCACACTGATGCCAGTGTACATTTTATTGCAAAATACACCCCAGAGGGCACCTTAGAGGTGCCCCCTGAAACTTAACCGACTGTCTGTGTAGGCTGACTAGTTCCAGCAGCCTACCACACTAGAGACATGTTGCTGGCCCCATGGGGAGAGTGCCTTTGTCACTCTGAGGCCAGTAACAAAGCCTGCACTGGGTGGAGATGCTAACACCTCCCCCAGGCAGGAGCTGTAACACCTGGCGGTGAGCCTCAAAGGCTCACCCCTTTGTCACAGCACCGCAGGACACTCCAGCTAGTGGAGTTGCCCGCCCCCTCCGGCCCCGGCCCCCACTTTTGGCGGCAAGGCCGGAGAAAATAATGAGAACAACAAGGAGGAGTCACTGGCCAGTCAGGACAGCCCCTAAGGTGTCCTGAGCTGAAGTGACTCTAACTTTTAGAAATCCTCCATCTTGCAGATGGAGGATTCCCCCAATAGGGTTAGGATTGTGACCCCCTCCCCTTGGGAGGAGGCACAAAGAGGGTGTACCCACCCTCAGGGCTAGTAGCCATTGGCTACTAACCCCCCAGACCTAAACACGCCCTTAAATTTAGTATTTAAGGGCTACCCTGAACCCTAGAAAATTAGATTCCTGCAACAAAAAGAAGGACTGCCTAGCTGAAAACCCCTGCAGAGGAAGACCAGAAGACAACAACTGCCTTGGCTCCAGAAACTCACCGGCCTGTCTCCTGCCTTCCAAAGAACTCTGCTCCAGCGACGCCTTCCAAAGGGACCAGCGACCTCTGACTCCTCTGAGGACTGCCCTGCTTCGACGACAAGAAACTCCCGAGGACAGCAGACCTGCTCCAAAAAGACTGCAACTTTATCCAAAGGAGCAGCTTTAAAGAACCCTGCAATCTCCCCGCAAGAAGCGTGAGACTTGCAACACTGCACCCGGCGACCCCGACTCGGCTGGTGGAGAACCAACACCTCAGGGAGGACCCCCGGACTACTCTACGACTGAGTACCAAAACCTGTCCCCCGAGCCCCCACAGCGCCGCCTGCAGAGGGAATCCCGAGGCCTCCCCTGACCGCGACTCTCTGAAACCTAAGTCCCGACGCCTGGAAAAGACCCTGCACCCGCAGCCCCCAGGACCTGAAGGACCGGACTTTCACTGCAGAAGTGACCCCCAGGAGTCCCTCTCCCTTGCCCAAGTGGAGGTTTCCCCGAGGAAGCCCCCCCTTGCCTGCCTGCAGCGCTGAAGAGATCCCTTGATCTCTCATTGACTTCCATTGCGAACCCGACGCTTGTTCTAACACTGCACCCGGCCGCCCCCGCGCCGCTGAGGGTGAAATTTCTGTGTGGGCTTGTGTCCCCCCCGGTGCCCTACAAAACCCCCCTGGTCTGCCCTCCGAAGACGCGGGTACTTACCTGCTGGCAGACTGGAACCGGGGCACCCCCTTCTCTCCATTGAAGCCTATGCGTTTTGGGCACCACTTTGAACTCTGCACCTGACCGGCCCTGAGCTGCTGGTGTGGTAACTTTGGGGTTGCTCTGAACCCCCAACGGTGGGCTACCTTGGACCAAGAACTGAACCCTGTAAGTGTCTTACTTACCTGGTAAAACTAACAAAAACTTACCTCCCCCAGGAACTGTGAAAATTGCACTAAGTGTCCACTTTTAAAAATAGCTATTTGTGAATAACTTGAAAAGTATACATGCAATTGAAATGATTCAAAGTTCCTAATGTACTTACCTGCAATACCTTTCAAACAAGATATTACATGTTAAATTTGAACCTGTGGTTCTTAAAATAAACTAAGAAAATATATTTTTCTATAACAAAACCTATTGGCTGGATTTGTCTCTGAGTGTGTGTACCTCATTTATTGTCTCTGTATGTACAACAAATGCTTAACACTACTCCTTTGATAAGCCTACTGCTCGACCACACTACCACAAAATAGAGCATTAGTATTATCTCTTTTTACCACTATTTTACCTCTAAGGGGAACCCTTGGACTCTGTGCATGCTATTCCTTACTTTGAAATAGCACATACAGAGCCAACTTCCTACACTTACACTAGGGTAGGCAGCGCTATTAAATAAATACAAACTGAGAAAACAGGACGGTTCCAATGAGCTTGGAGCAACAGATTAACTATAAAGGTAACTTTATTCTCAATCTCAACCCATTAGTAGGTTCTACAGCATGTACAAAAGAGTAGGGAGAAAACACTTTTGGCCTGCTTGGCTCCAGCACACATGTTCCATAGAACATTCAGATCAAATTATGCTCCTCTCCAAAAGAGGCTGGAAGAGCTTAATCTATTCAAACAGCATGTGGTATAACCCAGTGGTTGTCCTATATACATGCTTGAAGGTCACAAGAGCTGCTTTGGCTGTAGAGCAGTCAGGCAGATGGGGGTCTATCCTGTGTTAATGCTAAACTAAGTGAAGGATATAATCCAAATTACCTTGGTGACCTTTGCTGCAGCTCAGCTGGTATCAATGCAACACAATTCAAAGAGGTTAAGTCTGCAAGAAGCAAGTCCTTAAATTACATAAGTAGAAACTCAGCATGCTGATCAATAAAGTTGGTGAGAGTCCACCTCTTATTCCTGTTGATGAAATGTAATGTCACCTGCAAGAGAGACTTGTGCATTCGATGTACACCAGCTTGGCCCTTCTATTTACTGCAAATGGTTCCAATTATGAAAGGCAGTAGCAAGGAAAGTCCCTTAATCCTGTGTGGTATATGTTCAGACCACAGAAGTGGCTTTATATCTCACGAAGCTGAGCATTCCAACGCCACACAAAAGAGAGTCCAGAGGCTAAGCAACAAACTGCACTACAATTACAGTTGCAGTGCAGGATGCCGAAATTAATGTAAACAATACGCATATAAAGGAAACAGGGTGTGATACTGTGGGTCATAGAGAAGCAAACTGCAGTAGGACAAATGCGTAACATGGCAACTATGTAGAACATAAGCTTTTTTTTTTTAGGCTCATGATACTCCAGCACATGGGACTTACCTCCTGTTTGCGCATGAGTTTCTGCATGACCATGTGACGGGCGCTGCTTCCCGATATACTCATGTGCTCCTGCTCGCTAAGCATCTCTGGCCGCTCTGCTTCCAACAAGGTCTCCTCTTCGTCCTTCTCTTTCTTAATTTCCACCAGATTCAGTGTGGGTGGACTAGACAGCACTGGGTTCACAATACCGACCTGTGGAATAGTGATTGGAATAGGAGGCCGTGCTGGGGTCACACCTACAAAGGAACAATAAAGAACATTCAAAAAGAAAGCTGTGTGCTCCTTTCAGCCTCTCAAACCAAGTATAGCTGTAGGCATTATAAAAGCTTAGTCCATTTGATTAAATGATCTCATTAGATTTAAATAATGCAGTTCTTAATACCTAAATGTTGTTCAGTTCACACACTTAAAATATCTCCCAGCCATGACTGATAATTTAAAATTTGTGACATAACTTCCCTAATTTAAGCCTTTCTTCAAGTCTATAAAATCTAAGCACAATGATTCGCGTGACTGAATCTAACGCAATGTTATGAATTCTTGAAGTAAACTATTTCGATACCCATTTTTTAGAGCTGGACAAGATGGGGTAGAAACAACGTTCCACAAATGATTTTCACTACTTAAGTGGTCTAGATTCCAGAACACTTCTGGTCGAGCAGCCAGCGACTCAAAAGATCACATCTCAGTGGCTGCTGTCTTGTGTGTTAGATGGGGGAACCAGTCTTCAGTGGAAGAGTTCATACGTTTATATCTTCTCACCTGTAATGACGCCAGGTGCCTGGGCTGCCATGACGGCCTGCGGTAATGCCCCCAGGGGCTGTGCTAATGTCAGTGCGGGAGACACTAGCCCAGGAGAACCTAATGAAGCCAGAACACTAGTTCCTGTAACCGCTTCCTGCAAACAAAAAGAAAAAGCAAGTTTCAATATCATACAAATCACCATTTAGACAGGCTCACTGCAACTTCTGTAAGCACAGACCACCAATCCACTTCTACATTTGAAAACACTTTGCTCACATGTTTCACCTGCTCACCTGTCCATGCTCTGGCTTGGGTAGAGGCAGGAGTGAAGACCGCAAACCTGACAGACTTTGCCCAAGCAGATCACATATACATACAACAGTTCCTCCCAAACAATGCTATATCTCCTGTTAAAGGACACCTGCCATGCAGCTGGTGCACCACTTCCTTCTTTGTCCGACAGTAAGGGAAGAGGTCAGGGTGTTCGTTTGGCCAGCAAGTGTTTTCACTTCTCCCTGGCTGGAAGGCATTCAATAGTATACGTGGATAAGGAGACCTCTTTTTGTACTAAGCTGCATGCAGTGTTCTTCAGGGCAGCGGTTTGCCACTCAATTTGCTCAACATCTATGCCCAGCATTTACAGAACAGGTTATACCGCAGACAGTGTCCCATCTTGCAAGTGATCCCAATGGGAATCGGTCACACTGGGCTTCTATTTAGTACCATATATACTTTGATGCATTACAAATAGTGAACTTAAACGAAAGATAAAACTGAGTTCCTTCTTGGTTCATCTAAGGGCAAGTACAGTAAGACTGAGGTCAGGTAGGACACCCAAGGAGGGGCCACTGACCACCAATCTATATGCTTTGATGGACTTCTAACCAGACTCCTCACTTTTGACAATTCCCCAGTTGTCAAACTGGATCCGAAAACTTTTAAGCAGTACCGCTCTCCAACAATAGGTAGTGTGGTGCAGATTTGCACTGATGCCATTCTGCTCCAGAAATAACGTTCAGGCCCTACTTCAGGCGCCACTCCTGCACGTTGACATCCATTCCTTTCTTTTTGAGCCACCAATTGCAGATCTGGAGCTACGTCGTAGCAGAGACAGCTTTTCGTCCAATACTTACTGTACAGGGGAATGTCACCGCCCAAAAGAACCGAACTTAAACCCGGTTTTGACATTCAAAAACAAATGTGTGTGAGCCAGATCAGGCGTGCCTGGTGTCAGGCCTGCAGTCAATATGCCTGGTCCATAAGTTGCAGGAGTCGTTCCAGTTAGTGGTCAAAGTCACGCACCACGTTTTTGGGTAAGCAGAACAAAAACACAAAAATTCCTAGCAGGACTCATACTCCTGAGAAGGCGCATTGGAGTCTCCATGCCCTTGTAACAGTTCATTTTTGTTGCGGCACCCCTTCCCTCGCAGCTTGGTGGTGAAGGTGTCCACAAGACGGACAAACCTTAATACCTTCCAGACAACACCAATAGGAAGTCCTGCAGCCTAACTTATGCCATCCTAAGTGACCCACACAAAGGTTGCACACAGCCTGCCATTGGAGACTGTCCTGTTGCAAGCCCAGAGTGAAAACATGACATGGCACACTTACAGTGTGCTATGCCAAAGTCACTGCATGTATTACATGTAACTCACCCCTGCAGCAGGCCGCATTATAATACATGTGAGGACTTGTCTGCATGACCAAATATGCCCCTGTGATGTCTAGTTCTACTGCAAGATACTGCAAGAGAATATGAAAACCATCTTAAGGTATGTACTAGGCACTGGTCACTGCGAGTTACCCAGCTACATACCGGCTTCCCTGAAAACTATTGTAAGGAAATGCCTCCTTGGCATGGTTACCCCCTGACTTTTTGCCTTTGCTGATGCTATGTTTTGAATTGAAAGTGTGCTGAGGCCTGCTAACCAGGCCCCAGCACCAGTGTTCTTTCCCTAACCTGTACTTTTGTATCCACAATTGGCACACCCTGGCATCCAGATAAGTCCCTTGTAAATGGTACCACTGGTACCAAGGGCCCTGATGCCAAGGAAGGTCTCTAAGGGCTGCAGCATATATTATGCCACCCTGGAGACCCCTCACTCAGCACAGACACCCTGCTTGCCAGCTTGTGTGTGCTGGTGAGAACAAAACGAGTAAGTCGACATGGCACTCCCCTCAGGGTGCCATGCCAGCCTCTCACTGCCTATGCAGGTATAGATAAGTCACCCCTCTAGCAGGCCTTACAGCCCTAAGGCAGGGTGCACTATACCATAGGTGAGGGCACCATTGCATGAGCACTGTGCCCCTACAGTGTCTAAGCAATACCTTAGACATTGTAAGTGCAGGGTAGCCATAAGAGTATATGGTCTGGGAGTCTGTTTTACACGAACTCCACAGCACCATAATGGCTACACTGAAAACTGGAAAGTTTGGTATCGAACTTCTCAGCACAATAAATGCACACTGATGCCAGTGTACATTTTATTGTAAAATACACCCCAGAGGGCACCTTAGAGGTGCCCCCTGAAACCTTAACCAACTATCTGTGTAGGCTGACTGGTTCCAGCAGCCTGCCACACTAGAGACATGTTGCTGGCCCCATGGGGAGAGTGCCTTTGTCACTCTGAGGCCAGTAACAAAGCCTGCACTGGGTGGAGATGCTAACACCTCCCCCAGGCAGGAGCTGTCACACCTGGCGGTGAGCCTGAAAGGCTCACCCCTTTGTGCCAGCACCGCAGGACACTCCAGCTAGTGGAGTTGCCCGTCCCCTCCGGCCCGGCCCCCACTTTTGGCGGCAAGGCCGGAGAAAATAATGAGAAAAACAAGGAGGAGTCACTGGCCAGTCAGGACAGCCCCTAAGGTGTCCTGAGCTGAAGTGACTCCAACTTTTAGAAATCCTCCATCTTGCAGATGGAGGAGTCCCCCAATAGGATTAGGGATGTGACCCCCTCCCCTTGGGAAGAGGCACAAAGAGGGTGTACTCCCCCTCAGGGCTAGTAGCCATTGGCTACTAACCCCCCAGACCTAAACACGCCCTTAAATTTAGTATTTAAGGGCTCCCCTGAACCTAAGAATTTAGATTCCTGCAACTTACCGAAGAAGACTGCTGAGCTGAAAACCCCTGCAGAAGAAGAAAGAAGACACCAACTGCTTTGGCCCCAGTCCTACCGGCCTGTCTCCTGCCTTCTAAAGAACCCTGCTCCAGCGACGCTTTCTCCAGGACCAGCGACCTCTGAATCCTCAGAGGACTGCCTTGCTTCCAAGAGACCAAGAAACTCCCGAGGACAGCGGTACTGCTCCAAAAAGACTGCAACTTTGTTTCGAAGGAGCAGATTTAAAGACCCCTGCAACTCCCCGCAAGAAGCGTGAGACTTGCAACACTGCACCCGGCGACCCCGACTCGACTGGTGGAGAACCAACACCTCAGGGAGGACCCTCCGGCGACTCCGTGAGTAACCAAAGTTGTCCCCCCCTGAGCCCCCACAGCGACGCCTGCAGAGGGAATCCCGAGGCTCCCCCGGACCGCGACTGCCTGAACTCCATTTCCCAACGGCTGGAAAAGACCCTGCACCCGCAGCCCCCAGCACCTAAAGGAACGGAACTCCTGTGCAGGAGTGACCCCCAGGAAGCCCTCTCCCTTGCCCAGGTGGTGGCTACCCCGAGGAGCCCCCCCTTGCCTGCCTGCAACGCTAAAGAGATCCCTTGATCTCTCATTGATTTCCATTGAAAACCCGACGCATGTTTCTACACTTCACCCGGCCGCCCCAGTGCCGCTGAGGGTGTACTTTTTGTGTGGACTTGTGTGTCCCCCCGGTGCCCTACAAAACCCCCCTGGTCTGCCCTCCGAAGACGCGGGTACTTACCTGCTGGCAGACCGGAACCGGGGCACCCCCTTCTCTCCATTGAAGCCTATGCGTTTTGGGCACCTCTTTGACCTCTGCACCTGACCGGCCCTGAGCCGCTGGTGTGGTAACTTTGGGGTTGCTCTGCACCCCCAACGGTGGGCTACCTTGGACCCAAACCTAAGACTTGTAAGTGATTTACTTACCTGACAAAACTAGCAAAAACTTACCTCCCCCAGGAACTGTGAAAATTGCACTAAGTGTCCACTTTTAAAACAGCTTATTGTGTTTTATGTGAAAAGTATACATGCTAATGTAATGATTCAAAGTTCCTAAAGTACTTACCTGCAATACCTTTCAAATGAGATATTACATGTAGAATTTGAACCTGTGGTTCTTAAAATAAACTAAGAAAATATATTTTTCTATAACAAAACCTATTGGCTGGATTTGTCTCCGAGTGTGTGTTCCTCATTTATTGCCTGTGTGTATGTACAACAAATGCTTAACACTACTCCTTGGATAAGCCTACTGCTCGACCACACTACCACAAAATAGAGCATTAGTATTATCTCTTTTTGCCACTATCTTACCTCTAAGGGGAACCCTTGGACTCTGTGCATACTATTCCTTACTTTGAAATAGTGCATACAGAGCCAACTTCCTACACCTATGGTGTCAGTGTTTACCTCATCTTTAATGAACCGATTCTAATGCTATTATTGGATTTAGCATGACATGCACCCAGAGGGCACATTAGAGGTGCCCCCTGAAGCCCCACTAGCACTTTAGTGTGCTGGTTGACAGGTCGGCCACCCCGCCATCAAAGACAAGTTTGACCCCCCTCTCCCCACCCCCTTGGAGGACAGCCCAGAACCTCAACAACTGGGAAAGATCTCCCTTGGAGCACATGAGCTACTCAACTGCATCTGCAGGCACCACTCACAATGTACAGTACTCCGTCCTGTTGGCCATCAGGCCCACAGAGGGAGCACTAAGCCAGGAGAAGATGGCTTGGAGCTCAGCCCTGCCACTTCAAAGTCCAGAGAAGCTGACCCCTCCCAAAGTCTCCCTACACCTATACCTGGGGTGCTGGACCCCTTGAAGCAACAAAGGCTTGTTGGTAGTTGTAGGAAGTTGGCTCTGTATGTGCTATTTCCAAGTAAGGAATAGCATGCACAGAGTCCAAGGGTTCCCCTTAGAGGTAAGATAGTGGCAAAAAGAGATAATACTAATGCTCTATTTTGTGGTAGTGTGGTCGAGCAGTAGGCTTATCCAAGGAGTAGTGTTAAGCATTTGTTGTACATACACATAGACAATAAATGAGGTACACACACTCAGACACAAATCCAGCCAATAGGTTTTTGTATAGAAAAATATCTTTTCTTAGTTTATTTTAAGAACCACAGGTTCAAATTCTACATGTAATATCTCATTCGAAAGGTATTGCAGGTAAGTACTTTAGGAACTTCAAATCATCAAAATTGCATGTATACTTTTCAAGTTATTCACAAATAGCTGTTTTAAAAGTGGACACTTAGTGCAATTTTCACAGTTCCTAGGGGAGGTAAGTATTTGTTAGGTTAACCAGGTAAGTAAGACACTTACAGGGCTTAGTTCTTGGTCCAAGGTAGCCCACCGTTGGGGGTTCAGAGCAACCCCAAAGTCACCACACCAGCAGCTCAGGGCCGGTCAGGTGCAGAGTTCAAAGTGGTGCCCAAAACACATAGGCTAGAATGGAGAGAAGGGGGTGCCCCGGTTCCGGTCTGCTTGCAGGTAAGTACCCGCGTCTTCGGAGGGCAGACCAGAGGGGTTTTGTAGGGCACCGGGGGGGACACAAGCCCACACAGAAATTTCACCCTCAGCAGCGCGGGGGCGGCCGGGTGCAGTGTAGAAACAAGCGTCGGGTTTGTAATGGAAGTCAATGGGAGATCTAGGGATCTCTTCAGCGCTGCAGGCAGGCAAGGGGGGGGGTTCCTCGGGGAAACCTCCACTTGATCAAGGGAGAGGGACTCCTGGGGGTCACTCCTCCAGTGAAAGTCCGGTCCTTCAGGTCCTGGGGGCTGCGGGTGCAGGGTCTCTCCCAGGTGTCGGGACTTAGGATTCAAAGAGTCGCGGTCAGGGGAAGCCTCGGGATTCCCTCTGCAGGCGGCGCTGTGGGGGCTCAGGGGGGACAAGTTTTGGTACTCACAGTCTTAGAGTAGTCCTGGGGTCCCTCCTGAGGTGTTGGATCGCCACCAGCCGAGTCGGGGTCGCCGGGTGCAGTGTTGCAAGTCTCACGCTTCTTGCGGGGAGCTTGCAGGGTTCTTTAAAGCTGCTGGAAACAAAGTTGCAGCTTTTCTTGGAGCAGGTCCGCTGTCCTCGGGAGTTTCTTGTCTTTTCGAAGCAGGGGCAGTCCTCAGAGGATGTCGAGGTCGCTGGTCCCTTTGGAAGGCGTCGCTGGAGCAGGATCTTTGGAAGGCAGGAGACAGGCCGGTGAGTTTCTGGAGCCAAGGCAGTTGTCGTCTTCTGGTCTTCCTCTGCAGGGGTTTTCAGCTAGGCAGTCCTTCTTGTAGTTGCAGGAATCTAATTTTCTAGGGTTCAGGGTAGCCCTTAAATACTAAATTTAAGGGCGTGTTTAGGTCTGGGGGGTTAGTAGCCAATGGCTACTAGCCCTGAGGGTGGGTACACCCTCTTTGTGCCTCCTCCCAAGGGGAGGGGGACACAATCCTAACCCTATTGGGGGAATCCTCCATCTGCAAGATGGAGGATTTCTAAAAGTTAGAGTCACCTCAGCTCAGGACACCTTAGGGGCTGTCCTGACTGGCCAGTGACTCCTCCTTGTTTTTCTCATTATTTTCTCCGGCCTTGCCGCCAAAAGTGGGGCCTGGCCGGAGGGGGCGGGCAACTCCACTAGCTGGAGTGTCCTGCTGGGTTGGCACAAAGGAGGTGAGTGTAAGGAAATGCCTCCTTGGCATGGTTGCCCCCTGACTTTTTGCCTTTGCTGATGCTATGTTTACAATTGAAAGTGTGCTGAGGCCTGCTAACCAGGCCCCAGCACCAGTGTTCTTTCCCTAACCTGTACTTTTGTATCCACAATTGGCAGACCCTGGCATCCAGATAAGTCCCTTGTAACTGGTACTTCTAGTACCAAGGGCCCTGATGCCAAGGAAGGTCTCTAAGGGCTGCAGCATGTCTTATGCCACCCTGGAGACCTCTCACTCAGCACAGACACCCTGCTTGCCAGCTTGTGTGTGCTAGTGAGGACAAAACGAGTAAGTTGACATGGCACTCCCCTCAGGGTGCCATGCCAGCCTCTCACTGCCTATGCAGTATAGGTAAGACACCCCTCTAGCAGGCCTTACAGCCCTAAGGCAGGGTGCACTATACCATAGGTGAGGGTACCAGTGCATGAGCATGGTACCCCTACAGTGTCTAAACAAAACCTTAGACATTGTAAGTGCAGGGTAGCCATAAGAGTATATGGTCTGGGAGTTTGTCAAACACGAACTCCACAGCACCATAATGGCTACACTGAAAACTGGGAAGTTTGGTATCAAACTTCTCAGCACAATAAATGCACACTGATGCCAGTGTACATTTTATTGTCAAATACACCCCAGAGGGCACCTTAGAGGTGCCCCCTGAAACTTAACCGACTATCTGTGTAGGCTGACTAGTTTTAGCAGCCTGCCACAAACCGAGACATGTTGCTGGCCCCATGGGGAGAGTGCCTTTGTCACTCTGAGGCCAGTAACAAAGCCTGCACTGGGTGGAGATGCTAACACCTCCCCCAGGCAGGAATTGTCACACCTGGCGGTGAGCCTCAAAGGCTCACCTCCTTTGTGCCAACCCAGCAGGACACTCCAGCTAGTGGAGTTGCCCGCCCCCTCCGGCCAGGCCCCACTTTTGGCGGCAAGGCCGGAGAAGATAATGAGAAAAACAAGGAGGAGTCACTGGCCAGTCAGGACAGCCCCTAAGGTGTCCTGAGCTGAGGTGACTCTAACTTTTAGAAATCCTCCATCTTGCAGATGGAGGATTCCCCCAATAGGGTTAGGATTGTGACCCCCTCCCCTTGGGAGGAGGCACAAAGAGGGTGTACCCACCCTCAGGGCTAGTAGCCATTGGCTACTAACCCCCCAGACCTAAACACGCCCTTAAATTTAGTATTTAAGGGCTACCCTGAACCCTAGAAAATTAGATTCCTGCAACTACAAGAAGAAGGACTGCCCAGCTGAAAACCCCTGCAGCGGAAGACCAGAAGACGACAACTGCCTTGGCTCCAGAAACTCACCGGCCTGTCTCCTGCCTTCCAAAGATCCTGCTCCAGAGACGCCTTCCAAAGGGACCAGCGACCTAGACATCCTCTGAGGACTGCCCCTGCTTCGAAAAGACAAGAAACTCCCGAGGACAGCGGACCTGCTCCAAGAAAAGCTGCAACTTTGTTTCCAGCAGCTTTAAAGAACCCTGCAAGCTCCCCGCAAGAAGCGTGAGACTTGCAACACTGCACCCGGCGACCCCGACTCGGCTGGTGGCGATCCAACACCTCAGGAGGGACCCCAGGACTACTCTGATACTGTGAGTACCAAAACCTGTCCCCCCTGAGCCCCCACAGCGCCGCCTGCAGAGGGAATCCCGAGGCTTCCCCTGACCGCGACTCTTTGAACCTAAAGTCCCGACGCCTGGGAGAGACCCTGCACCCGCAGCCCCCAGGACCTGAAGGACCGGACTTTCACTGGAGAAGTGACCCCCAGGAGTCCCTCTCCCTTGCCCAAGTGGAGGTTTCCCCGAGGAACCCCCCCCTTGCCTGCCTGCAGCGCTGAAGAGATCCCGAGATCTCTCATAGACTAACATTGCGAACCCGACGCTTGTTTCTACACTGCACCCGGCCGCCCCCGCGCCGCTGAGGGTGAAATTTCTGTGTGGACTTGTGTCCCCCCCGGTGCCCTACAAAACCCCCCTGGTCTGCCCTCCGAAGACGCGGGTACTTACCTGCAAGCAGACCGGAACCGGGGCACCCCCTTCTCTCCATTCTAGCCTATGCGTTTTGGGCACCACTTTGAACTCTGCACCTGACCGGCCCTGAGCTGCTGGTGTGGTGACTTTGGGGTTGCTCTGAACCCCCAACGGTGGGCTACCTTGGACCAAGAACTAAGCCCTGTAAGTGTCTTACTTACCTGGTTAACCTAACAAATACTTACCTCCCCTAGGAACTGTGAAAATTGCACTAAGTGTCCACTTTTAAAACAGCTATTTGTGAATAACTTGAAAAGTATACATGCAATTTTGATGATTTGAAGTTCCTAAAGTACTTACCTGCAATACCTTTCGAATGAGATATTACATGTAGAATTTGAACCTGTGGTTCTTAAAATAAACTAAGAAAATATATTTTTCTATAACAAAACCTATTGGCTGGATTTGTCTCTGAGTGTGTGTACCTCATTTATTGTCTATGTGTATGTACAACAAATGCTTAACACTACTCCTTGGATAAGCCTACTGCTCGACCACACTACCACAAAATAGAGCATTAGTATTATCTCTTTTTGCCACTATCTTACCTCTAAGGGGAACCCTTGGACTCTGTGCATGCTATTCCTTACTTTGAAATAGCACATACAGAGCCAACTTCCTACAGTGAGCCTTTGAGGCTCACCGCCAGGTGTGACAATTCCTGCCTGGGGGAGGTGTTAGCATCTCCACCCAGTGCAGGCTTTGTTACTGGCCTCAGAGTGACAAAGGCACTCTCCCCATGGGGCCAGCAACAGGTCTCGGTTTGTGGCAGGCTGCTAAAACTAGCCAGCCTACACAGATAGTCGGTTAAGTTTCAGGGGGCACCTCTAAGGTGCCCTCTGGGGTGTATTTTACAATAAAATGTACACTGGTATCAGTGTGCATTTATTGTGCTGAGAAGTTTGATACCAAACTTCCCAGTTTTCAGTGTAGCCATTATGGTGCTGTGGAGTTCGTGTTTGACGGACTCCCAGACCATATACTCTTATGGCTACCCTGCACTTACAATGTCTAAGGTTTTGTTTAGACACTGTAGGGGTACCATGCTCATGCACTGGTACCTTCACCTATGGTATAGTGCACCCTGCCTTAGGGCTGTAAGGCCGGCTAGAGGGGTGTCTTACCTATACTGCATAGGCAGTGAGAGGCTGGCATGGCACCCTGAGGGGAGTGCCATGTCGACTTACTCGTTTTGTCCTCACTAGCACACACAAGCTGGCAAGCAGAGTGTCTGTGCTGAGTGAGAGGTCTTCAGGGTGGCATAAGACATGCTGCAGCCCTTAGAGACCTTCCTTGGCATCAGGGCCCTTGGTACTAGAAGAACGAGTTACTTACCTTCGGTAACGACTTTTCTGGTGGATACATTAGCTACCTGTGGATTCCTCACCTCATGAATACTCCCATGGCGCCAGCATTCTACGGAAATCTTCTTACTAGTCTCTGCACGTCGACGAGGACGTCACTGTCTCGCACGCGACGCCGTCTGACGTCATACAGGCAATAAGAGGTCCTCGACGACGTGCGGACGTCAGTACCAATCATTTTTTACGTGCATGAGAACAACCAGGCAATGCAATGAAAGAACAAAGCAACATCCATTATATTGTAAAAATACACCACATTGTATGAATAACTGTAAATCTTTTTTTTTTTTAATTTTTTTTTTTTATGTACATATATATATATAAAACTTTCTTTTAAAAATATATACACACACCAAGTATATACATAAAAATATATACACATATACCCATATATATATATAAATATATTATATATATACATCTATTGCACCCTCAAAGATCAAGAGGAGCGCACTCAAGGATTACTTGGCAAGACCATAAAGGCAACGGGGAGGCGGGTGGGACCGTGAGGAATCCACAGGTAGCTAATGTATCCACCAGAAAAGTCGTTACCGAAGGTAAGTAACTCGTTCTTCTGATGGATACAACTACCTGTGGATTCCTCACCTCATGAATAGAGTCCCAAAGCAGTACCACGCCCGGCGGTGGGTGCCTAAATGGTCAAACCAAGAAATCCTGCAGCACTGACCGTGCAAAATGGCCGTCCCTTCTAACCTCAGAATCTAAACAGTAATGTTTTGCAAAAGTGTGAAGGGACGACCAAGTTGCGGCCTTGCAGATGTCGACCACAGGAACACCTCTGGCTAAGGCCGAAGTGGCCGACTTAGCTCTGGTGGAATGAGCTCTAATGCCCTCAGGAGGATCCTTCTTTGCCAAAGAGTAACATATTTTAATGCAAAGAACAACCCACCTGGATAGTGTTCTCTTGTGGACTGCCTTTCCTCTCCTCTTGCCCACGTATCCAATAAACAGCTGATCCTCCAGCCTGAAATCCTTTGTTCTATTGATAAAGAAGCTCAACGCTCTCTTTGGATCCAGACGGTGCAGTCTTTCTTCCTCTTTGGAAGGATGAGGCGGAGGATAGAACGTGGACAAAGTAATTGCCTGAGCCAAATGGAAGGGTGAAACAACCTTCGGGAGGAAAGCAGCCTTGGTCCTCAACACCACCTTATCCCCATAAAAAGTTGTATAAGGGGGTTTTACTGATAAGGCCTGCAACTCACTCACTCTCCTTGCTGATGTTATAGCTATCAGGAAGACTGTTTTTAAAAACAAATACCTTAAGGGGCAAGAATGCATAGGTTCAAAAGGGGACCCCATAAGGAAAGTCAGGACTAAGGACAAATCCCATTGCGGCATAACGAATGGCTTTGGAGGATATTGATTTAGAAGACCTTTCAAGAATCTGATAACAATAGGGGATTTAAATAAAGATGGTTGGTCTGGAAGACATATGAAGGCTGACAAGGCCGATAAATAACCTTTAATGGTAGCCACTGCACAACCTTTCTGCGCCAGAGATAGAGCAAAAGACAAAACGTCCGATAGATGAGCTTGTAAAGGATCAATCTGCCTCTCTCCACACCACGCAACAAATTTAGACCACCTATTAGCGTAGATAGATTTAGTGGAGTGTCGCCTGGCCGCTAATATAACATCCACTACCTCAGGCGGGAGAGAGAAGGAACTCAGGTTGCCCCGTTCAATCTCCAGGCATGTAGGTGCAGACTCTGGAGGTTGGGGTGTAGAACCTGCCCCTGCGACTGCGAGAGGAGGTCTGCCCTGAAAGGGAGACGGAGCGGCGGGCACGTTGAGAGTTGGAGAAGGTCGGAGTACCACACCCTCCTTGGCCAATCCGGAGCTATTACGATTACTAGAGCCCGGTCTTGGCGAATCTTCCTCAATACTCGAGGAATCAAGGGTATGGGAGGAAACGCGTAAAGCAACTGGCCGCACCAGGTCATTTGAAACGCGTCCCCCAATGCTTCCTGCATCGGATACTGAAGGCTGCAGAACAACGGACAATGCGCGTTCTCTCGAGTGGCGAACAGATCTACCCGAGGAAACCCCCACTTCTGGAAGATTAAACGGACTTGATCTGGATGGAGACGCCACTCGTGGTCTGCCGAGAAGTGGCGACTGAGACTGTCCGCACGCACAAGACTCCGGCCAGATGGTTTGCTATCAAGCAAATCCGATGGTCCTTTGCCCAGGACCATAGTCGAAGAGCTTCTCTGCAGAGAAGGTACGACCCCACTCCTCCCTGCTTGTTTATGTACCACATCGTGGTAGTATTGTCCGTTAGGACCTGTACCGACTGACCACGAAGGGAAGGGAGGAAGGCCTTGAGAGCCAGACGTACAGCCCGTAACTCTAACAGATTGATGTGAAAAATCTGTTCCTCTGGAGACCAAAGACCTTTGATCTCCAGATCCCCCAGATGAGCTCCCCACCCTAGAGTGGAAGCATCCGTTATGACTGTGGCCACTGGTGGCGACTGCTGGAACGGTTTTCCTTGTGAAAGATTGTTGCTTGCAATCCACCACTTCAAATCCACAGCAGCATCTCTGGAGATCTTGACAGTACCCTCTAGATCCCCTCTGTGTTGAGACCACTGCCTTCGGAGGCACCACTGAAGAGCCCTCATGTGCCAGCGAGCATGCGTGACCAACAGAATGCAGGAGGCAAAAAGACCGAGCAGACGAAGGACCTTGAGGACTGGAACTACCGCTCCGTTTCGAAACATTGGAACCAAATCCTGAATATCTTGAATCCGCTGAGGCGGAGGAAAGGCCCGACCCAATGTCGTATCCAGTACTGCCCCTATGAACAGGAGGCGCTGAGAGGGCTCCAGGTGAGATTTGGGCTCGTTCACCGAAAAGCCCAGGTCGAACAACAACAGGGTTGTTGACTGCAGATGACGCAACACAAGCTCCGGGGACTTGGCTTTGATCAACCAATCGTCCAAGTAAGGGAATACTGCTATCCCCTTCCTTCTGAGCTCTGCCGCAACCACCGACATCACCTTCGTGAAGACTCGAGGTGCTGAAGTAAGACCAAACGGAAGGACCGCAAACTGGTAGTGTTGCGATCCCACCACAAACCGGAGATACTTCCTGTGTGACTTGAGTATCGGGATATGAAAGTAAGCATCCTGCAAGTCGACAGACACCATCCAGTCTTCCATGTTCAACGCCAAAAGCACCTGTGCTAGGGTCAGCATCTTGAACTTTTCCTGCTTGAGGAACCAATTCAAGATCCTCAGGTCCAGAATTGGTCTCAAACGACCATCCTTCTTGGGAATCAGGAAATACCTTGAGTAAACTCCTTGACCCCTTTCCTGCTCCGGGACCAACTCCACCGCGCCCTTTAAAAGGAGGACTTCCACCTCCTGTTCTAGCAACAGGAGGTGTTCTTGTGAACAATACGAAGGGCGGGGCGGGATGAGGGGCGGAAACTCCCGAAAGGGAAGGGTGTAGCCTTTTCCCACAACACTGAGAACCCAAGTGTCCGACGTAACAGTCTCCCATTTGGTGAGAAAATGCTGTAATCTTCCCCCTACAGGAGAGGAGTGAGTGGGAAATGGTGGAAGCCTAAGGCTGCTTCCCCTGCTGCACCCCGCCAGAGGATGAGGAAGAGGCAGAGTGCTGCTGAGAGGCTCCCCTGGTGCGGACCCTACCCCTCCCCCTAAAAGATCTATAGGGGTGGGAAGAGGCAGGTTGCTGATATCTTCCCCGAAAGGAAGAGGAGGAAGAGCCACGCCCAAATCCACGAAACCTCCTGAAGAATCTGGAAGAGGCCGTGGAAGAAGGAGCTTGGAGTCCCAACGACTTAGCCGTGGCCCTGCTCTCCTTAAAACGTTCCAAGGCCGAATCAGCCTTAGCCCCAAACAGTTTGTCCCCATCAAACGGGAGATCCAACAATGTGGACTGTACATCTGCCGAAAAGCCCGAGTTACGTAGCCAGGCCTGTCTCCTTTCCACCACAGTTGTGCCCATTGCTCTGGCTACCGAGTCGGTGGTATCCAGTCCCGTCTGGATAATTTGGGTCGCAGCAGCCTGGGCATCAGAGACAAGATCCAAAAGACCCTGGGGAAGCTCTGTAAACGAAGAGGAGATGTCATCCATCAGAGCATGAATATACCTCCCCAGGATACAGGTCGCATTAGTGGCTTTTAACGCCAGACTGCAGGACGAAAAAATCTTCTTCGACTGCGCCTCTAGCTTTTTTGAGTCTCTGTCCCCAGGCACCGTCGGGAAAGAACCAGGCGCTGATTTGGACGAACAGGAGGCCTGCACAACCAAGCTCTCCGGCGTAGGGTGCCTAGATAGGAAACCAGGATCAGTTGGAGCCGTCCGATACCTCCTGGCCACGGCTCTGTGAACTGCTGGGGAAGATGCCGGCTTCTTCCACACCTCTAAAACCGGATCCAGCAGAGCGTCATTAAAAGGTAATAGAGGCTCCGCCGCGGCTGAGGCCGGATGCAACACCTCTGTCAAAAGGTTTTGTTTCGCCTCCACCACCGGCAAAGGCAGGTCCAAAAAACTAGCTGCCTTCCGTACCACTGTATGAAAGGAAGCAGCTTCCTCGGTATATTCCCCCGGGGACGAAAGGTCCCACTCAGGGTAAGTGTCCAGCCCACTGGCCGACTCCAGTCCACGCAGCCCATCACCCGAGTCCTCTAGTTCTCCTTCCTCTAGGGCTCGTTGGTACTCCTGCTCCTCTAGTACCCGGAGAGCACGCCTCCTTGAATGCAGTCGTTGCTCAATCCGCGGAGTCGACAACACCTCCGCCGAAGTCGGAGATCGGCGCCGATCTTCCGAAGCCACCGACGCCGCATCCGGCGCCACAGGTAACTTCGGCGCCGACTGAAGAGCAGATGAAACGGATGGACCCACCGGAGTCACAGGCCGAAATCTCGACGTCGACGGGATGGAAATCCCTGGGGCCAATCCCTCCGAAGCCATCGGAGCGGCCACCGGCGCCGACACTGGCGCCGAGCCCACGTTCCCAAACGGGAGAAAGGGCATAAAGGGTGCCGGCCGAAGAGGCGCAGGATCACCCAAAGAAAAGGCCAAAGGCCCAGCCGGAGCACCCCCTGGAGCCATCTGTTGGAAGATGGCATACATCGCATTCAAGAATGCGGAACTATCGGCTCCAGGGGTGGGAAAAGCCGGATACTGGGGTGCCTGACTCGGAGGCGACCCCGACCTCGGCGTCTGCGCCGGAGAAAACACCTGAGGCTCCAATACCTCAATCACCGACGCCTGTCCAGGCGAAGTTGGAGACGTCGGAGAGAGCAACGGCGTCGAAGGATGCGGCGTCACCGTGGGGCTGACCTCCCATGTCCTCCGGCGCCGATCCGGAGACCTGGAACGAGCCTCCCTTGAATGACGCCGAGATTCTCTACGGCGCCGGGAGTCTCGATGACGCCGATGTCTTGGAGAAGACTTTTTCTTGTGATGCTTCTCCTTTGACTTGGCCATAAACAGCTTCGCCTCGCGTTCTTTAATGGCCTTCGGATTCATGTGCTGACACGAATCACAAGTCGAGACGTCGTGGTCGGAGCTCAAACACCAAAGGCAATCGGAATGAGGATCCGTCACCGACATCTTGCCTCCACACTCACGACAAGGCTTAAATCCAGACTTTCTCTGCGACATTATTTCCACAGAGAAAGAGTACGCAGCAAGATATACACTGTAACCGCAAGAGTAACAGTTGCTCCCTCGAAGATAACCGTTTCGAATGCACGGAAAAAAGGGAACTGACGTCCGCACGTCGTCGAGGACCTCTTATTGCCTGTATGACGTCAGACGGCGTCGCGTGCGAGACAGTGACGTCCTCGTCGACGTGCAGAGACTAGTAAGAAGATTTCCGTAGAATGCTGGCGCCATGGGAGTATTCATGAGGTGAGGAATCCACAGGTAGTTGTATCCATCAGAAGTACCAGTTACAAGGGACTTATCTGGATGCCAGGGTCTGCCAATTGTGGATACAAAAGTACAGGTTAGGGAAAGAACACTGGTGCTGGGGCCTGGTTAGCAGGCCTCAGCACACTTTCAATTGTAAACATAGCATCAGCAAAGGCAAAAAGTCAGGGGGCAACCATGCCAAGGAGGCATTTCCTTACAGTAGTCCAATCCAGACTCCAACAGCACAAAGGCAGGCCTACTGTTGAGGAACACCAGGATTCATGAGGCCAGCATCAAGAATGGCCCACTACCCTGTTTCCCTGCTCCTCAGCAGGTCACCAAGAGAGTCTGACTGCTGCGACCAGACGCCTCAAATCACCAGTGCCCCATAGCCCGAATCAGAGAGACTCGATGGTGCCAACAGGGTCCTGAGATCCTCAACAGCCGAGCCCACCTTTGGGTTTGGCCAGACTGGTTCCCCAAGGACTAAGAACTGAGACTCTTCAGCAGCACGGCACCGTTGGACAAAGCACCACTGCACACTAGCCTCCCAGCTAGAGTTCGAGTGGAATGACTGTGGCCCTGCGTGCCCAAGACCCTCAAGACCTGAGGCCCCCTTTGGGTTTAGCTGGACTGGGCCTCAGTCCCTGCTTGCTGTCTCTTCCACAGGACCGTTTCCCACTGACGTGAACGGGCCACTCAACGCCATAATGCACCTCTGCACTCAGATGCCACCGTTTCCCCAGAGGTGACCTGTTGGTGCTGCCTTAGACCTCGGCTCATACTTACCTCTAGCGCAAGAGAACAGTGGTAAGTGACCCAATGCAGTATATGTCTATTATCCATTGGATGACATTACAGCTTGAAGCCCATAATTCTAAATGTATGTTATTGCAACTTGAAAACTGACAACTTGAAAAGTATTTACCTGATAGTGATCTTAGTGTCAATAACAGATTTTCATATGAATTTATTTATAAATTGGTGTCAGATTTCTTTGAGTGTGTCTCGCTTACTGGCTGTGTGTGTGCAATAAATACTATCCTCTGATAAGACTAAACTGCTTGCACACACTACAACATGAGAGCATTTAGGGTTATAACTTTTAACCCCTGTTAACTAATATGGGTCGCCTGCACTATCTGCATTGTATTCCCTTACACTGGTATACTACATACATAACCAGCTTCCTACAGTTGCCATTCATCGCCATACCTGGCAGCAAACAACTGTTTTTTCAGGCTAAGTCCACTCATCCCTTAAGGACATTCCCTTTGCCAGTACATGCTTGTTTGGGTACAAGGCAATTCGTGCTCTGGAGTTGTTCAAGGAGAGGAGGACCACAGCTAGCTACAAGGGCTTACCTGCCCAGCTGGCCATACCAGTTGTACCATTCCTTTTGCAGCTTTGGCAGAGGTACTCCATACCGTCAGCGAACTCCGCCTCAGGAAGGTGCACAGCAGTTTCACAGCTGCAGCACCCACAATCCCCATGAGCCACTAAATCCACTGCCCCCTCCATGCACAAAACCCCTTTGTCATGCCTTTAGAGGAGCACAGCCACCCAATTAGAGGCAGGATCCAACGATTCTTGCAGGTTTGGCAGACCATCACATCAGACATGCGGGTCATGCATAGTCCAGAAGAGGTACAGCCTGCCTCTCTGCTGCACCTTCCACCATCCCCACAGCAAAAGACCGAGAATAATCTGTTCATCTTATGGCAGAAAATGCAAACCCTATTGGCCAAAGGGGCTATCGAGAGAGTGCCTATGCCAGAAGTAGGTTACTGTTACTCCAACTACTTTCTGGTGCCCAGGGATGACTCAGGCCTTAGTCCTATTTTAGACCTGCACCCTCTCAGCGCCATCCTCTGGAAACAACAAAACAAGACACATACTGGCCTAATTATTGGCTGCCATGGATGGTAGTATTAAACCTGCAGGACACCCATTTCCATATACCCGTGCTGCCAGTTCTACCTGCGGTTTATGATGAGACAGAAACATTTTCAGTCTGCTGTGCCCCCCTCTTTGGTCTCACTAGTGATCCCAGAGGGTTCACCAAAGTGATAGCGGCAGTATACATTCAAAGGTAAGGGGTCCCAGTTGTAACTCTAACTTGAGTGCCCCGCCCCAAATGCCCCCCCTCCAGAAGAGAGAGAGAGAGAGAGACAGAGAGAAAGTGTGTGTGTGTCGCAGAAAGGCAGTTATAGTTAGGACCTAGTTTCCATATGAAAAGCGTTTTTCGACTTGGCTATATATCGTTGGCACCGTTTGATGAATCTTCATGAATTTTTTTTTAAAAAAGGCGTTTCAGGGCGATCTGGTGGGCGGGGGCTGTTTGGGGTGGAAGTGCGTCTGTTAATTCCCATGGGGTCTTTAGACATGCATACAGCCCGAACCGCTAAACAGCATTACACCAAATTTGGAGGGAAGCTAGATCTTGCTGCGCAGATTGTGCTTTTTGATTTGATGTAAATCCGTTCAGTAGCTTTACAGATATTAAGGAAAAAATAAATACAGATATCTAGGAATGCTGAATGACTGCCAACACTTTAACCAGGTCCACCATCCACTATGACTCATGCCTTAAGGAAACTAACCTCGCGTTGCTAATTACCCCAGATATTATAGCACTTATGACATCTTTTAAAACATCATTAATATCACCGTAAATTTTTCAGTAACTGATGACAACTGTGCATGGTGGGGTGCAAGTTATAGTTCCTCTAAATAACGAAGAACAACTGAATTTCTATGGTTTTGTATGTTTGAAATCTGAGCCTAAATAGAACGTCCCTGTAACCCTTGTTTTTTAACTGAACACACACATACATACATACATACATAAGCAGTGTTTCGGTCAGCCCTCTTCTGTGGGTGTCTCATTCACATTCTGCTTCTCATGACCACATGCTGCATGGGTCCATGGGTCAGCCCATCTCAACCACTGGCTCTACTGATCTGTGGGACCTGATCATATGCGCATATCCACCTGAAAAGGTGTCTGTTTTTGAGGCCTGTCAAGTTTTCATTTTTTTTTTTTTTTTTTTTTTTATAGTTCCCCTTTTACTCCTACTTTTTGCTTGTTATCAGTGTGCTTAGACTATTTTCACTGGGATCCTGCTAACCAGGACCCCAGTAATTGTGCTTTCCTATAAATTTGGCAACTTTGGTACCCTTTACACCCCACAATTGGCATGCTGGTGTACCCCTGTAAGTCCCAAGTATATGGTACTTGGGTACCCAGGGCATAGGTACACCAGGGGTCCCCCATGGGCTGCAGCATGTATTATACAAAAGCTTGGGAGCCGATGTAAACTGTCTGCAGGCCTGCCATTGCAGCCTGCGTGAAAAGGTGAATGCACCCTTTAACTATGGTCACTACATCAGATCACTGCAAGTCACAGCTGTGGTAGGTCCTTTCAGCCCAGAGGGTAGGGTGCAGGTTCCTCTGTGCGAGGGCACCCCTGCATGAACAGAGGTGCCCCTACAAACTCCAGTTCCAATGCACTGGACTTTGCCAATGTGGGGAAGCCATATTACCCGTGTACTGCCCACAGGTGTAGTCCAGCTACATAATGTTAACTCCAAACCTAGGCATGTTTGTTATCGAACATGTCGGAATCATACCCCAATACTAATGCCAGTATTGGTGGCATGATTCCATGCACTCTGGGGGCTCCTTTAGAGGACCCACTGTATTGTTCCTACCAGTCTTTCAGGGTTTGCAAGCAGCCAACGCTGCTGCAGTCCATCGGACCGGGTTCTGCTCTCCTGCCGCCGGACCAGCTCAAGCAGGGGAAAGCAGAAAAAAGGAATTACTGAGGGAGAGGGGATGCAACACCCTCTCCCTTGGAAATAGGTGTTACTGGTCTGGGGAGGGGTAGCCTCCCCCGCCCCAGACTGCTTTGAATGGCACATCTGGTGCCCTCCTTGCACAATCCGGTTTGCACCAGTCCAGGGACCCCGGTCCCTGCTTTGGCGCGAAACCACACAAAGGAAAGGGGAGTGACCACTCCTCTGTCTGTCACCATCCCAGGGGTGGTGCACAGAGCTCCTTCAGGTGGCCACTTGATTCTGCCATCAGGGAAACAAGATGTGCATAGGCCTCTGGGAGCATCTGGTTGGTCATGACAGGTAACTGATGTAAGTGACCCCCTCTGATAGGTGGTTACCCTACAGCGTGATCAAGCCCCCTTTTAGGGCTATTTAGGGACTCCCTTGTGGGTGGGTCCCCAGATTCGGCGTGCAAGACTCCACCTGGACTCCTCTGCATCGAACTTCTGCTCCTTGCCACCGGAACAGCTGCTGGACTTCACAGGAACCAAACAAGCCTGCAACTCTTGAGACGATCTCGCCTTGCAACATTTCCATGACTGCATTCTCTGCACTAAAGAAGGAAGAAGGAAGCTCCCATGGAGTGAAGGAGTCACTCCCCTTCATCCGCAGGCCCCCCAACGCAAAGATGCTGGGGTACTGGGATCTGCTCTACACTGAAAATGTGTGGATCCTCCAACACAGGTGGTGGTAGTTCTGTGTGGTCCTCTCGGCCTTCTGTCCAACTTGGAAGACGGCGAGCCCTTGCCTCTCCTTGCACGACAGAATCCCTGGGCACTGTGACTCTTGCAGCAATCAAGGCTTATTGACTCCGGCTCAGAGGGGATCTTCAGGCTCCAAGTAGCCCTAGCCTCCAGCACTTCATCCTTGCAAGTATAGTCACTCCTCTGCGGCTTCAACGACGTAGAACTCTCTTGGTGTGCTGACTGGGCCTCAAAGCAACTTACTGTGCCTTCTGCCAGTGGGTTACCTATAGGGGTTACAAACTGCTTCTGCTGGCTCTCCCGACTACTGAGGTGTCAGCCCGGATTCCCCTCCAAGGGTCGAGTCCCCTGGACCTGGCTGGTCCTCTTCAGCCCTGCAAATCCTCTTCTGTCCAGATTTGCACTTGGCAAGGCTTATTAGTGGTCCTCCTGACCACTGACCAGACGGCGACTGGCGTGGGGCAGCTTCTGCATGACTTTAGGGACCCCTCTGCAGCTCCTGGGCTCCACAGCTGACCTACATCTTCCAGAGTTGACCCGGATCTTCTTCCACAGAAGGGTGGGTAGTGGCTCCTGCCCCACCTGGACACTTCTGTATGAATTGGACTCTGTCCACTTCTTTTGCAGGTTCTGTTCTTCCGGAATCCACCATTTAAAAAGGGTACTTGGAAAAGGAACTTTGGTTCTACTGTACTGGTCCTGTTGTAGTCTATGGAAGACCACGTACCTTACCTCTACTTTCCTGGTCACTGGGGGTCACCTAGGAACTCACCTTCAGGTTTCCCCAGTTCTCCCACCTCCCTTCTAACCACTCCACATCCATCGGTGGGGGACCTAACTTCACATCCCACTATTTAAGTATAGAAGGTTTGCCCCCCCCAAAACTCAAATAGGGCCCTAGGTATTTTCTGCTATTTTTTGCCAATGCTTGTTGTTTTTCCTATGTAAATTCCTAATAGTTAAAGTGTATATATAGTGTATACTTACCCCCAGATAGGGGACTGCCTATAAGTGATCTAGTTCAGAGTTACTGTAATAAAGTACTGTAGGAAGTTGGCTCTGTATGTGCTATTTCAAAGTAAGGAATAGCATGCAACAGAGTCCAAGGGTTCCCCTTAGAGGTAAAATAGTGGTAAAAAGAGATAATACTAATGCTCTATTTTGTGGTAGTGTGGTCGAGCAGTAGGCTTATCCAAGGAGTAGTGTTAAGCATTTGTTGTACATACACAGACAATAAATGAGGTACACACACTCAGAGACAAATCCAGCCAATAGGTTGTTATAGAAAAATATCTTTTCTTAGTTTATTTTAAGAACCACAGGTTCAAATTTAACATGTAATATCTTGTTTGAAAGGTATTGCAGGTAAGTACATTAGGAACTTTGAATCATTTCAATTGCATGTATACTTTTCAAGTTATTCACAAATAGCTACTTTAAAAGTGGACACTTAGTGCAATTTTCACAGTTCCTGGGGGAGGTAAGTTTTTGTTAGTTTTACCAGGTAAGTAAGACACTTACAGGGTTCAGTTCTTGGTCCAAGGTAGCCCACCGTTGGGGGTTCAGAGCAACCCCAAAGTCACCACACCAGCAGCTCAGGGCCGGTCAGGTGCAGAGTTCAAAGTGGTGCCCAAAACGCATAGGCTAGAATGGAGAGAAGGGGGTGCCCCGGTTCCGGTCTGCTTGCAGGTAAGTACCCGCGTCTTCGGAGGGCAGACCAGGGGGGTTTTGTAGGGCACCGGGGGGGGACACAAGCCCACACAGAAATTTCACCCTCAGCGGCGCGGGGGCGGCCGGGTGCAGTGTTAGAACAAGCGTCGGGTTCGCAATGTAAGTCAATGAGAGATCAAGGGATCTCTTCAGCGCTGTAGGCAGGCAAGGGGGGGCTTCCTCGGGGAAACCTCCACTTGGGCAAGGGAGAGTGACTCCTGGGGGTCACTTCTGCAGTGAAAGTCCGGTCCTTCAGGTCCTGGGGGCTGCGGGTGCAGGGTCTTTTCCAGGCGTCGGGACTTAGGTTTCAGAGAGTCGCGGTCAGGGGAAGCCTCGGGATTCCCTCTGCAGGCGGCGCTGTGGGGGCTCAGGGGGGACAGGTTTTGGTACTCACAGTCGTAGAGTAGTCCGGGGGTCCTCCCTGAGGTGTTGGTTCTCCACCAGCCGAGTCGGGGTCGCCGGGTGCAGTGTTGCAAGTCTCACGCTTCTTGCGGGGAGTTGCAGGGTTCTTTAAAGCTGCTTCTTGAAACAAAGTTGCAGTCTTTTTGGAGCAGGTCCGCTGTCCTCGGGAGTTTCTTGTCGTCGTCGAAGTAGGGCAGTCCTCAGAGGATTCAGAGGTCGCTGGTCCCTTTGGAAGGCGTCGCTGGAGCAGAGTTCTTTGGAAGGCAGGAGACAGGCCGGTGAGTTTCTGGAGCCAAGGCAGTTGTTGTCTTCTGGTCTTCCTCTGCAGGGGTTTTCAGCTGGGCAGTCCTTCTTCTTGTTGTTGCAGGAATCTAATTTTCTAGGGTTCAGGGTAGCCCTTAAATACTAAATTTAAGGGCGTGTTTAGGTCTGGGGGGTTAGTAGCCAATGGCTACTAGCCCTGAGGGTGGGTACACCCTCTTTGTGCCTCCTCCCAAGGGGAGGGGGTCACAATCCTAACCCTATTGGGGGAATCCTCCATCTGCAAGATGGAGGATTTCTAAAAGTTAGAGTCACCTCAGCTCAGGACACCTTAGGGGCTGTCCCGACTGGCCAGTGACTCCTCCTTGTTGCTTTCTTTGTTCCCTCCAGCCTTGCCGCCAAAAGTGGGGGCCGTGGCCGGAGGGGGCGGGCAACTCCACTAAGCTGGAGTGCCCTGCTGGGCTGTGACAAAGGGGTGAGCCTTTGAGGCTCACCGCCAGGTGTTACAGCTCCTGCCTGGGGGAGGTGTTAGCATCTCCACCCAGTGCAGGCTTTGTTACTGGCCTCAGAGTGACAAAGGCACTCTCCCCATGGGGCCAGCAACATGTCTCTAGTGTGGCAGGCTGCTGGAACTAGTCAGCCTACACAGACAGTCGGTTAAGTTTCAGGGGGCACCTCTAAGGTGCCCTCTGGGGTGTATTTTGCAATAAAATGTACACTGGCATCAGTGTGCATTTATTGTGCTGAGAAGTTTGATACCAAACTTCCCAGTTTTCAGTGTAGCCATTATGGTGCTGTGGAGTTCGTGTTTGACAGACTCCCAGACCATATACTCTTATGGCTACCCTGCACTTACAATGTCTAAGGTTTTGTTTAGACACTGTAGGGGTACCATGCTCATGCACTGGTACCCTCACCTATGGTATAGTGCACCCTGCCTTAGGGCTGTAAGGCCTGCTAGAGGGGTGTCTTACCTATACTGCATAGGCAGTGAGAGGCTGGCATGGCACCCTGAGGGGAGTGCCATGTCGACTTACTCGTTTTGTCCTCACTAGCACACACAAGCTGGCAAGCAGTGTGTCTGTGCTGAGTGAGAGGTCTCCAGGGTGGCATAAGAGATGCTGCAGCCCTTAGAGACCTTCCTTGGCATCAGGGCCCTTGGTACTAGAAGTACCAGTTACAAGAGACTTATCTGGATGCCAGGGTCTGCCAATTGTGGATACAAAAGTACAGGTTAGGGTGAAAGAACACTGGTGCTGGGGCCTGGTTAGCAGGGTCCCAGCACACCTCAGTCAAGTCAGCATCAGTATCAGGCAAAAAGTGGGGGGTAACTGCAACAGGGAGCCATTTCTTTACAAGTACCTTTATTTTTGCAACATTGTGCTTCCTTTTATGTGAGACAAGTTACTGTGTGACTATTGTGGTATTGCAAGTGCTTTACACTTCTAGATAAATAAGTCTTGTCTGCTCACCACAGCTACCACTAGAGAGCGCTGGCTTCCTAGACACCGTCTCGCTAACTAATAGGGGTTGCCTGGACCTGGTATAAAGTGAAAACACCATAGGTGTCCACCCCACACCAGGCCAGCTTCTTACAAAACTGTAGAAGCTGGCCTGGTGTGTGGTGGGTACATAAGGTACTTACACCTAGTACCAGATCTAGGTATCCCCTATTAGTGTAGTGTAGGCAGTGTCTAGAAGCCAGGCTCTCTCGAGGCAGCTGATGAGCAGCCAAGGCTTCTCTAGAAGACATGCAACGCTCATGCAATACCACTGTAGTCACACAGCACTTACACATGAAAGAAAACACTCAGTGTTACAAAAATAAAGGTACTTTATTTTAGTGACAATACCAAAAAGTACTAGAGAGGTAACCCTCCAATAGGAGGTAAGTAACACACTAAATATATACACTAGTTACCAGAAATAGGCCTAGAAAGCGATAGAAAACAGTACAGAGCCCAAACAGTATACTAAATAAAATGGAATGCTAACACAGGACCCCCACCTAGGTAAGAGGAATGTGCAGAGGGAAGTGGGGGGTACAAGGAAACATCAAAAGGTAAGTACCACAGTGCCCCCTAGCGACTAGGAGAAAAAAAAAGTTAGATTTTCCCCAAACCACCCAAAAGGAAGAAAATTAAGACAAGCATTTGCAATGCAACGGGTCTCGCGTTTGCTCATGTTAGAGCTGATAGCGTAAACTCCTAACCCGACTTTTCACCTATCGGCAAAAGTGCATTTATAAACGTAGCCCGAAAAAGTGCAATTAACTATGTAAAGCGCTCGACTTCTGCAAAGAAAAATTGCGCTAGTAAATTAGAGAAAAAGTAGTCCACGATCCATACAGAAAACAGCGAGCCTCGCACGTTTTCTGTACTTGGTCGATGCGCTCGAGGAGGGCTAGCCACCGGAAAAGGCATGACGTATGCATGCCTTTGACTAATGAAAGCAAGCAGATTTTATTAGGCAAGCCCACGAACCAATGAAAAACACTGAGGACGTTGACAGGGCTCCGAGCCCTTTTCTAAACACTAAAGCGTCTTGGTGCGATACGCATGTGCGACCCTAAAAATGCACCGAGACAAGACTGCAAGAAACCAGCAGTGGATTCCTGAAGAGGAAGACCTGTGGAAGAAGGGGACCAAGTCCAGAAGTGTCAGGAAGGAGTAGGAGCTACTACCCACTCGGCTGTGGATGCAGGAGTTGGTAGACAATGATGTGTAGGTCAGCACTGCAGCCCTGGAGCAGGTGAAGAGTTCCTGAGGGATGCAGACGACGTCTCACGCCGGAAGAATTGCAGTCGGATGTTGGTGCAGGAATTCCGCCAAAAAGTTTTGGCAAACGCAAATGTCGTGGTTGGTGAAAAGTGGAGCTGCCGGGACCAGCAAGGCCCAGGAGGACTCAACCCAGGAGGGGGAGTCAGAGGGGACCTTCAGCGACAGAGCCCACAGGAGCAAAGGCAGCACCCACAGGATGGTACACAGGAGTCGCAGAAGAGCCCACGAAGCACAACTGGAGAAGGGTCCCACACCGCAGAACCACAGAGATGTGTGTTGCATGAAAGAGTGCTGGGAGCTGGAGCTACACGCAGCCTGAAGATCCCTTGGAGAAGATGCAAACCAGCGTTGGCAGCTGCAAGAGACGCAGTGCATAGGGGTACTGTCCTGCGTGGGAAGGCAAGGGCTTACCACCACCAAAGTTGGACAGCTGGCAGAGAGGACCAAGAGGACTACTACAGACCACCACCACCTGTGATGCAGGATCCATGCAGCTCAGGATGAGAGGAGATCCACAAAGCCAGTCATCATTACAGTAGGTGCCTGCGGATACAGGGGAGTGACTCCTTCACTCAAAGGGAGATTCCTTCTTCCTTCTCTTGCAAGACTTGCCACCCTCAGAGGATGCACAGCCAAGGAAATGTTGCAGAAACTTGAAGGAGCCATGGAAACAATGTTGCAAGAACAGTCTTCTTTGTAGATGCAGATTGTTGGTGCCTGGAGGGTCCAGTCGCGGTTCCAGTGGCTAGAAGTCAAATTAAGATTGGAGAGGAGTCCTGCTGGAATCTTGCAAGCCGGATCTGATGACCCTATCCAAGAGAGAGAGACCCTAAATAGCCCCGAAAAGGGGGATTGGTCACCTAGCCAGGTGACCACCCATGAGGAGGTGGCTCTGACGTCACCTGCCTGGCCACTCAGATGCTCCCAGAAGTCCCTGCCAACCTTGGATTCAAGATGGCCGAAACCAGATACCCTCTGGAGGACCGCTGGGCACCACCCCTGGGGTGGTGATGGAAAGGGGAGTGGTCACTCCCCTTTCCATTGTTCAGTTTCACGCTAGAGGAGGGACTGGAGGTCCCAGAACCAGTGTAGACTGGTGTAAGGAAATGCCTCCTTGGCATGGTTGCCCCCTGACTTTTTGCCTTTGCTGATGCTATGTTTACAATTGAAAGTGTGCTGAGGCCTGCTAACCAGGCCCCAGCACCAGTGTTCTTTCCCTAACCTGTACTTTTGTATCCACAATTGGCAGACCCTGGCATCCAGATAAGTCCCTTGTAACTGGTACTTCTAGTACCAAGGGCCCTGATGCCAAGGAAGGTCTCTAAGGGCTGCAGCATGTCTTATGCCACCCTGGAGACCTCTCACTCAGCACAGACACACTGCTTGCCAGCTTGTGTGTGCTAGTGAGAACAAAACGAGTAAGTCGACATGGCACTCCCCTCAGGGTGCCATGCCAACCTCTCACTGCCTATGCAAGTATAGGTCAGTCACCCCTCTAGCAGGCCTTACAGCCCTAAGGCAGGGTGCACTATACCATAGGTGAGGGTACCAGTGCATGAGCATGGTACCCCTACAGTGTCTAAACAAAACCTTAGACATTGTAAGTGCAGGGTAGCCATAAGAGTATATGGTCTGGGAGTTTGTCAAACACGAACTCCACAGCACCATAATGGCTACACTGAAAACTGGGAAGTTTGGTATCAAACTTCTCAGCACAATAAATGCACACTGATGCCAGTGTACATTTTATTGCAAAATACACCCCAGAGGGCACCTTAGAGGTGCCCCCTGAAACTTAACCGACTGTCTGTGTAGGCTGACTAGTTCCAGCAGCCTGCCACACTAGAGACATGTTGCTGGCCCCATGGGGAGAGTGCCTTTGTCACTCTGAGGCCAGTAACAAAGCCTGCACTGGGTGGAGATGCTAACACCTCCCCCAGGCAGGAGCTGTAACACCTGGCGGTGAGCCTCAAAGGCTCACCCCTTTGTCACAGCCCAGCAGGGCACTCCAGCTTAGTGGAGTTGCCCGCCCCCTCCGGCCACGGCCCCCACTTTTGGCGGCAAGGCTGGAGGGAACAAAGAAAGCAACAAGGAGGAGTCACTGGCCAGTCAGGACAGCCCCTAAGGTGTCCTGAGCTGAGGTGACTAACTTTTAGAAATCCTCCATCTTGCAGATGGAGGATTCCCCCAATAGGGTTAGGATTGTGACCCCCTCCCCTTGGGAGGAGGCACAAAGAGGGTGTACCCACCCTCAGGGCTAGTAGCCATTGGCTACTAACCCCCCAGACCTAAACACGCCCTTAAATTTAGTATTTAAGGGTGTAAAGAAATGGCTCCCTGTTGCAGTTACCCCCCACTTTTTGCCTGATACTGATGCTTACTTGACTGAGAAGTGTGCTGGGACCCTGCTAACCAGGCCCCAGCACCAGTGTTCTTTCACCTAAAATGTACCATTGTCTCCACAATTGGCACAACCCGGGCACCTAGGTAAGTCCCTTGTAACTGGTACCCCTGGTACCAAGGGCCCTGATGCCAGGGAAGGTCTCTAAGGGCTGCAGCATGTCTTATGCCACCCTAGGGACCCCTCACTCAGCACAGACACACTGCTTGCCAGCTTGTGTGTGCTGATGGGGAGAAAATGACTAAGTCGACATGGCACTCCCCTCAGGGTGCCATGCCAACCTCCCACTGCCTGTGGCATAGGTAAGTCACCCCTCTAGTAGGCCTTACAGCCCTAAGGCAGGGTGCACTATACCACAGGTGAGGGCATATGTGCATGAGCACTATGCCCCTACAGTGTCTAAGCAAAACCTTAGACATTGTAAGTGCAGGGTAGCCATAAGAGTATATGGGCTGGGAGTCTGTCAAAAACGAACTCCACAGCTCCATAATGGCTACACTGAATACTGGGAAGTTTAGTATCAAGCTTCTCAGAATAATAAACCCACACTGATGCCAGTGGTGGATTTATTAAAAAATGCACACAGAGGGCATCTTAGAGATACCCCCTGTATTTTACCCAATTGTTCAGTGCAGGACTGACTGGTCTGTGCCAGCCTGCTGCTGAGAGACGAGTGTCTGACCTCATGCGGTGAGAGCCTTTGTGCTCTCTGAGGACAGAAACAAAGCCTGCTCTGGGTGGAGGTGCTTCACACCTCCCCCCTGCAGGAACTGTAACACCTAGCAGTGAGCTTCAAAGGCTCAAGCTTCGTGTTACAATGCCCCAGGGCACTCCAGCTAGTGGAGATGCCCGCCTCCTGGACCCAGCCCCCACTTTTGGCGGCAAGTCCAGGAGAGATAATGAGAAAAACAAGGAGTCACCACTGGCCAGTCAGGACAGCCCCTAAGGTGTCCTGAGCTGAGGTGACTCTGACTTTTAGAAATCCTCCATCTTGTAGAAGGAGGATATCCCCAATAGGGATAGGAATGTGACCCCCTCCCCTTGGGAGGAGGCACAAAGAGGGTGTATCCACCCTCAGGGCTAGTAGCCATTGGCTACTAACCCCCCAGACCTAAACACGCCCTTAAATTTAGTATTTAAGGGCTCTCCCTGAACCTAGAAATTAGATTCCTGCAACAACAACAAGAAGGACTGCCTAGCTGAAAACCCCTGCAGAGGAAGACCAGAAGACAACAACTGCCTTGGCTCCAGAAACTCACCGGCCTGTCTCCTGCCTTCCAAAGAACTCTGCTCCAGCGACGCCTTCCAAAGGGACCAGCGACCTCTGCATCCTCTGAGGACTGCCCTGCTTCGACGACGACAAGAAACTCCCGAGGACAGCGGACCTGCTCCAAAAAGACTGCAACTTTATCCAAAGGAGCAGCTTTAAAGAACCCTGCAATCTCCCCGCAAGAAGCGTGAGACTTGCAACACTGCACCCGGCGACCCCGACTCGGCTGGTGGAGAACCAACACCTCAGGGAGGACCCCCGGACTACTCTACGACTGTGAGTACCAAAACCTGTCCCCCCTGAGCCCCCCCCAGCGCCGCCTGCAGAGGGAATCCCGAGGCTTCCCCTGACCGCGACTCTCTGAAACCTAAGTCCCGACGCCTGGAAAAGACCCTGCACCCGCAGCCCCCAGGACCTGAAGGACCGGACTTTCACTGCAGAAGTGACCCCCAGGAGTCCCTCTCCCTTGCCCAAGTGGAGGTTTCCCCGAGGAAGCCCCCCCTTGCCTGCCTGCAGCGCTAAAGAGATCCCTTGATCTCTCATAGACTAACATTGAAAACCAGACGCTTGTTTCTACACTGCACCCGGCCGCCCCCGCGCTGCTGAGGGTGAAATTTCTGTGTGGGCTTGTGTCCACCCCCCCCCGGTGCCCTACAAAACCCCCCTGGTCTGCCCTCCGAAGACGCGGGTACTTACCTGCAAGCAGACCGGAACCGGGGCACCCCCTTCTCTCCATTCTAGCCTATGCGTTTTGGGCACCACTTTGAACTCTGCACCTGACCGGCCCTGAGCTGCTGGTGTGGTGACTTTGGGGTTGCTCTGAACCCCCAACGGTGGGCTACCTTGGACCAAGAACTGAACCCTGTAAGTGTCTTACTTACCTGGTAAAACTAACAAAAACTTACCTCCCCCAGGAACTGTGAAAATTGCACTAAGTGTCCACTTTTAAAGTAGCTATTTGTGAATAACTTGAAGAGTATACATGCAATTGAAATGATTCAAAGTTCCTAATGTACTTACCTGCAATACCTTTCAAACAAGATATTACATGTTAAATTTGAACCTGTGGTTCTTAAAATAAACTAAGAAAAGATATTTTTCTATACAAAACCTATTAGCTGGATTTGTCTCTGAGTGTGTGTACCTCATTTATTGTCTATGTGTATGTACAACAAATGCTTAACACTACTCCTTGGATAAGCCTACTGCTCGACCACACTACCACAAAATAGAGTATTAGTATTATCTATTTTTACCACTATTTTACCTCTAAGGGGAACCCTTTGACTCTGTGCATGCTATTCCTTACTTTGAAATAGCACATACAGAGCCAACTTCCTACAACTGGTTTAATCACAGAGGGCACCAAATGTGCCCTTCAAAGCATACCAGTGACTTGGGGAGGCTACCACTCCAAAGCCATGTAACACCTATTTCCAGAGGGAGAGGGTGTTACTCCCTACTTTCCCAAAGGAAATCATGTTTTCTGCCTTCTTGGGCTGTTCAAGCAGCAGGAGGGCAGAAACCTATCTGAGGGGTGGCAGCAGCTAGACTACCTGGAAGACTGGTAGGAGCAATGCTGGGGGGTCGTCTAAGGAGCCCTCAGAGTGCATGGAATCATACTTCCAATACTGGCAACAGTATTGGGGTATGATGCCGACATGTTTGATACCAAACATGCCCAGGTTCAGAGTTATCATTATGTAGCTGGACATAGATAGTGACCTATGTCCAGTACACGTACAAAATGGAGTCCCCACATGAAGTCCATGAAAATAGCACTGGCGTTTGTGGGGGGCACCTCTGCTAGTGCAAGAGTGCCCTCAAACACAGGTACTTGCACTATGCCCTCTAGGCTAGGAGGGCCTGCCATAGGGGTGGCTTACAGTGAGCCGGTGCAGTGACCTGTAGTGAAAAAGGGTGCCAGAACTCTTTCACGCAGGCTGCAATGGCAGGCCTGCAGAACACTTTGCATGGGCTCTGCATAGGTGGCATAATACATGCTGCAGCCTTGGGGATCCCCTGGTACCCCAATGCCCTGGGTACCTGTGTACCATATACTAGGGACTTACATGGGGGCACCAGTATGCCAAATGTTGGGGGGGAGAGGGGGGAGTATGGTCCAAGTTATCAAGTTATAAGGAGAGAGCATAAACACTGGTGTCCTGCTTAGCAGGATCCCAGTGAACACACTCAAACACACTGACAACAGGCAGAAAATGGGGGTAACCATGCCACGAAAGAGGGTACTTTCCTACAAGTAGGAACGTTGAAGAGTCACTAGTTTTGAAAACAATGTCAGAGTCCTCAGCACCAACTTGTCCAGGAAAAAGGGGTTGTGGGTCGGCTGCACTAAAAATGCTTAAAGTTCACTTGTGATGAGTTGATGTAGCTACAATGAGGAAGACAGTCTTCAAAAGCAGGAGACACAGCAAGCTAGGCATTGTTTTGAAGGGCGTACACATGAGAAACGTCAAAACCAAGATAAAGGTCCCTTCGTAGCATCACAAATGATGTAGGAGGAAACATACATTTCCAACCTTTAATAAATCCGATAAGTACTTGGCTCTGACCTGCAGGGTTTTCAGCACAGCTCCAATTAATGGAAGCCACAGTGAAGGAGATTGGTGCGACATCAGCTCACTGATAGTGAAACCCCAGCGATATCAGGAAGTTTGCTGTCCTCTGGAAGTGGTCTACGAAGAACTGTTGCAATCCCGCTTTCAACAGCCAGTTTGAGGAAACTTTGCATCCTACATCTTTGAAGGTGGGAAGCGACATCCATCATCACATTAACATCCAAGGGGCCTTGGTGAGGCCGAAGCAGAGCATAGCAAGCTAAAAATGATGCTTGTCTACCTTGAACTGCAGATACCGTTTTTGGGACTGCAGGATTGCAGTATGAATATACACTTCCTTCAGGTACTAGAACACCATCCAATTGCCCGGGTCTATGGCAGTCAAAATTTGAGTCTGGCGAACAAGTTATTACCTTTGGTGTTGCTTTATCTAGTTAGAAACTATCTAGCCTCATATACCTTACATTAGAATTATCCCCAGCTGTCAGACTGGATCCAGAATTGTTTTTGAGAACAGTACCCCTATGCACCATTAGGTGGTCTGGTTCGGCTCCGCATGGTCATCAGCATTGCTTGCACCGTGCCCATATATGCGCCACTCCAGCGCGCTGACATCAATTTCTTTTCGCAACTTTCCACAACAGAAGTGCAGAGTCAAAGAACACTGACCGCTAGTGCGTGGAACTAGGCTCCTGAAAAGAGAAGTTGTGTATCTAGAAATACGTTTGCAAAGTGGGTAGGTTGGGTGGGTAGTTAAAGGATTTGTGGCTAGATTCTGTACCAGATAAGGCGTTAAAGGTAAGTAACTTGTTTATCTGATAGAGACTTCTAGCCGCAGATTTATTACCTTAGAAAAGATAATCAATAACTCAGTGAGGTGGATCTGTGAGCATGTCTGAATCCAGAAAGTCCTGAAGGACAGAATGGTCAAAGCACCCATCCCGACAGACCAGACTGTCAAGGCAGTAATGTTTGGTGAATGTGTGCAGCAAGGCCCATGTCACTGCCTGGCAGATATCCGGGACCAAAACTCTGCATGCTAATGCAGCGGTCGCTGCCTTTGCATGGTGGAATAAGCACGTAAGCCCTCCAGGGGCTGCTTCTTGGCCAATGTATAACATATCTTAATAAAGACATGTCCTACGACGAGCTGATCGTTTGCCTTAAAAGTTGTGTGGTCAAAATAGAATAACGTTCTCTTTTGGTCCTGACAGTGGAGTCTCTCTTCTTCCTTAGAAGGATGAAGCCGAGCATAAAAGGTATGTAAGGGGATTGATTGGTGTAGGAAGTTGGCTCTGTATGCACTATTTCAAAGTAAGGAATAGTATGCACCAAGGGTTCCCCTTAGAGGTAAGATAGTGGCAAAAAGAGAATACTAATGCTCTATTTTGTGGTAGTGTGGTCGAGCAGTAGGCTTATCAAAGGAGTAGTGTTAAGCATTTGTTGTACATACACACAGGCAATAAATGAGGCACACACTCTAAGAAAATATATTTTTCTATTCAAAAACCTATTGGCCTGGAATTGTCTCAGTTTATTTTAAGAACCACAGGGTCAAATTTTACATGTAATATCTCAAGTGAAAGGTATTGCAGGTAAGTACTTTAGGAACTTTGAATAATCACAATAGCATATATACTTTTCAAATAAAACACATATAGCTATTTTAAAACTAGACAGTGCAATTTTCACAGTTCCTATGTGTAGGAAGTTGGCTCTGTATGTGCTATTTCAAAGTAAGGAATAGCATGCACAGAGTCCAAGGGTTCCCCTTAGAGGTAAAATAGTGGTAAAAATAGATAATACTAATGCTCTATTTTGTGGTAGTGTGGTCGAGCAGTAGGCTTATCCAAGGAGTAGTGTTAAGCATTTGTTGTACATACACATAGACAATAAATGAGGTATACACACTCAGAGACAAATCCAGCCAATAGGTTTTGTTATAGAAAAATATCTTTTCTTAGTTTATTTTAAGAACCACAGGTTCAAATTTAACATGTAATATCTTGTTTGAAAGGTATTGCAGGTAAGTACATTAGGAACTTTGAATCATTTCAATTGCATGTATACTTTTCAAGTTATTGACAAATAGCTACTTTAAAAGTGGACACTTAGTGCAATTTTCACAGTTCCTGGGGGAGGTAAGTTTTTGTTAGTTTTACCAGGTAAGTAAGACACTTACAGGGTTCAGTTCTTGGTCCAAGGTAGCCCACCGTTGGGGGTTCAGAGCAACCCCAAAGTCACCACACCAGCAGCTCAGGGCCGGTCAGGTGCAGAGTTCAAAGTGGTGCCCAAAACGCATAGGCTAGAATGGAGAGAAGGGGGTGCCCCGGTTCCGGTCTGCTTGCAGGTAAGTACCCGCGTCTTCGGAGGGCAGACCAGGGGGGTTTTGTAGGGCACCGGGGGGGGGGACACAAGCCCACACAGAAATTTCACCCTCAGCAGCGCGGGGGCGGCCGGGTGCAGTGTAGAAACAAGCGTCGGGTTCGCAATGTTAGTCTATGAGAGATCAACGGATCTCTTTAGCGCTGCAGGCAGGCAAGGGGGGGCTTCCTCTGGGAAACCTCCACTTGCGCAAGGGAGAGGGACTCCTGGGGGTCACTTCTCCAGTGAAAGTCCGGTCCTGGGGGCTGCGGGTGCAGGGTCCTTACCAGGCGTCGGGACTTAGGTTTCAGAGAGTCGCGGTCAGGGGAAGCCTCGGGATTCCCTCTGCAGGCGGCGCTGTGGGGGCTCAGGGGGGACAGGTTTTGGTACTCACAGTCGGAGAGTAGTCCGGGAGTCCTCCCTGAGGTGTTGGTTCTCCACCAGCCGAGTCGGGGTCGCCGGGTGCAGTGTTGCAAGTCTCACGCTTCTTGCGGGGAGCTTGCAGGGTTCTTTCAAGGCTGCTGGAAACAAAGTTGCAGCCTTTCTAGGAGCAGGTCCGCTGTCCTCGGGAGTTTCTTGTCTTTTCGAAGCAGGGGCAGTCCTCAGAGGATGTCGAGGTCACTGGTCCCTTTGGAAGGCGTCGCTGGAGCAGGATCTTTGGAAGGCAGGAGACAGGCCGGTGAGTTTCTGGAGCCAAGGCAGTTGTCTTCTGGTCTTCCTCTGCAGGGGTTTTTCAGCTAGGCAGTCCTTCTTGTAGTTGCAGGAATCTAATTTTCTAGGGTTCAGGGTAGCCCTTAAATACTAAATTTAAGGGCGTGTTTAGGTCTGGGGGGTTAGTAGCCAATGGCTACTAGCACTGAGGGTGGGTACACCCTCTTTGTGCCTCCTCCCAAGGGGAGGGGGTCACAATCCTAACCCTATTGGGGGAATCCTCCATCTGCAAGATGGAGGATTTCTAAAAGTTAGAGTCACTTCAGCTCAGGACACCTTAGGGGCTGTCCTGACTGGCCAGTGACTCCTCCTTGTTGCTTTCTTTGTTCCCTCCAGCCTTGCCGCCAAAAGTGGGGGCCGTGGCCGGAGGGGGCGGGCAACTCCACTAAGCTGGAGTGCCCTGCTGGGCTGTGACAAAGGGGTGAGCCTTTGAGGCTCACCGCCAGGTGTCACAGCTCCTGCCTGGGGGAGGTGTTAGCATCTCCACCCAGTGCAGGCTTTGTTACTGGCCTCAGAGTGACAAAGGCACTCTCCCCATGGGGCCAGCAACATGTCTCTGGTGTGGCAGGCTGCTGGAACTAGTCAGCCTACACAGACAGTCGGTTAAGTTTCAGGGGGCACCTCTAAGGTGCCCTCTGGGGTGTATTTTGCAATAAAATGTACACTGGCATCAGTGTGCATTTATTGTGCTGAGAAGTTTGATACCAAACTTCCCAGTTTTCAGTGTAGCCATTATGGTGCTGTGGAGTTCGTGTTTGACAGACTCCCAGACCATATACTCTTATGGCTACCCTGCACTTACAATGTCTAAGGTTTTGTTTAGACACTGTAGGGGTACTATGCTCATGCACTGGTACCCTCACCTATGGTATAGTGCACCCTGCCTTAGGGCTGTAAGGCCTGCTAGAGGGGTGTCTTACCTATACTGCATAGGCAGTGAGAGGCTGGCATGGCACCCTGAGGGGAGTGCCATGTCGACTTACTCGTGTTGTCCTCACTAGCACACACAAGCTGGCAAGCAGTGTGTCTGTGCTGAGTGAGAGGTCTCCAGGGTGGCATAAGACATGCTGCAGCCCTTAGAGACCTTCCTTGGCATCAGGGCCCTTGGTACCAGAAGTACCAGTTACAAGGGACTTATCTGGATGCCAGGGTCTGCCAATTGTGGATACAAAAGTACAGGTTAGGGAAAGAACACTGGTGCTGGGGCCTGGTTAGCAGGCCTCAGCACACTTTCAATTGTAAACATAGCATCAGCAAAGGCAAAAAGTCAGGGGGCAACCATGCCAAGGAGGCATTTCCTTACACTATGGGAGGTAAGTAATTGTTAGTTCTTGCAGGTAAGTAAACCACCTACGGGGTTCAAGTTTGGGGTTGCTCTGAACCCCCAACGGTGGGCTACCTTGGACCCAAAGTTACCACACCAGCAGCTCAGGGCCGGTCAGGTGCAGAGTTCAAAGTGGTGCCCAAACCGCATAGGCTTCAATGGAGAAGGGGGTGCCCTGGTTCCAGTCTGCCAGCAGGTAAGTACCCGTGTCTTCGGAGGGCAGACCAGGGGGGTTTGGTAGGGGGGGGGGGGGGGGGGGGATGGGGACAAGTTAGCACAGAAAGTGCACCCTCAGCAGCACGGGGGCGGCCGGGTGCAGTGTGCAAACACGTCAGGTTTTCAATTGGAATCAATGGGAGACCAAGGGGTCTCTTCAGTGATGCAGGCAGGCAAGGGGGGGCTCCTCGGGGTAGCCACCACCTGGGCAAGGGAGAGGGCCTCCTGGGGGTCACTCCTGCACTGGAGTTCTGATCTTTCAGGTCCTGGGAGCTGCGGGTGCAGGGTCTTTTCCAGGCGTCGGGATCTGGGAGTCAGGCAGTCGCAGTCAGGGGGAATCTCGGGATTCCCTCTGCAGGCGTCGCTGTGGGGGCTCGGGGGGGGGGGGGACTCACGGTCTCGTAGTCGCCGGGGAGTCCTCCCTGAAGTGTTTGTTCTCCACAAGTCGAGCCGGGGGCGTCGGGTGCCGAGTTGCAAGTCTCACGCTTCTGGCGGGAAATGCAGTTGTCTTGAAGTTGCTTCTTTGGAAACAAAGTTGCAGTCTTTGGTGAACAGGGCCGCTGTTCTCTGGAGTTTCTTGGTCCTTCTAGAGCAGGGCAGTCCTCTGATGATTCAGAGGTCGCTGGTCCCTGGGGAAAGCGTCGCTGGAGCAGTGTCTTTAGAAGTGGGGAGACAGGCCGGTAGAGCTGGGGCCAAAGCAGTTGGTGTCTCCGTCTTCTCTGCAGGGTTTTTCAGCTTAGCAGTCCTCTTCTTCTTAGGTTGCAGGAATCTGAGTTCCTAGGTTCAGGGGAGCCCCTAAATACAGAATTTAGGGGTGTGTTTAGGTCAGGGAGGGCAGTAGCCAATGGCTACTAGCCCTGAGGGTGGCTACACCCTCTTTGTGCCTCCTCCCAAAGGGAGGGGGTCACATTCCTATCCCTATTGGGGGGTGTAAGGAAATGCCTCCTTGGCATGGTTGCCCCCTGACTTTTTGCCTTTGCTGATGCTATGTTTACAATTGAAAGTGTGCCGAGGCCTGCTAACCAGGCCCCAGCACCAGTGTTCTTTCCCTAACCTGTACTTTTGTATCCACGATTGGCAGACCCTGGCATCCAGATAAGTCCCTTGTAACTGGTACTTCTAGTACCAAGGGCCCTGATGCCAAGGAAGGTCTCTAAGGGCTGCAGCATGTCTTATGCCACCCTGGAGACCTCTCACTCAGCACAGACACACTGCTTGCCAGCTTGTGTGTGCTAGTGAGAACAAAACGAATAAGTCGACATGGCACTCCCCTCAGGGTGCCATGCCAGCCTCTCACTGCCTATGCAAGTATAGGTCAGTCACCCCTCTAGCAGGCCTTACAGCCCTAAGGCAGGGTGCACTATACCATAGGTGAGGGTACCAGTGCATGAGCATGGTACCCCTACAGTGTCTAAACAAAACCTTAGACATTGTAAGTGCAGGGTAGCCATAAGAGTATATGGTCTGGGAGTTTGTCAAACACGAACTCCACTGCACCATAATGGCTACACTGAAAACTGGGAAGTTTGGTATCAAACTTCTCAGCACAATAAATGCACACTGATGCCAGTGTACATTTTATTGCAAAATACACCCCAGAGGGCACCTTAGAGGTGCCCCCTGAAACTTAACCGACTATCTGTGTAGGCTGACTAGTTCCAGCAGCCTGCCGCACTAGAGACATGTTGCTGGCCCCATGGGGAGAGTGCCTTTGTCACTCTGAGGCCAGTAACAAAGCCTGCACTGGGTGGAGATGCTAACACCTCCCCGAGGCAGGAACTGTAACACCTGGCGGTGAGCCTCAAAGGCTCACCCCTTTGTCACAGCCCAGCAGGGCACTCCAGCTTAGTGGAGTTGCCCGCCCCCTCCGGCCACGGCCCCCACTTTTGGCGGCAAGGCTGGAGGGAACAAAGAAAGCAACAAGGAGGAGTCACTGGCCATTCAGGACAGCCCCTAAGGTGTCCTGAGCTGAGGTGACTAACTTTTAGAAATCCTCCATCTTGTAGATGGAGGATTCCCCCAATAGGGTTAGGATTGTGACCCCCCTCCCCTTGGGAGGAGGCACAAAGAGGGTGTACCCACCCTCAGGGCTAGTAGCCATTGGCTACTAACCCCCCAGACCTAAACACGCCCTTAAATTTAGTATTTAAGGGCTACCCTGAACCCTAGAAAATTAGATTCCTGCAACTACAAGAAGAAGGACTGCCCAGCTGAAAACCCCTGCAGAGGAAGACCAGAAGACAACAACTGCCTTGGCTCCAGAAACTCACCGGCCTGTCTCCTGCCTTCCAAAGAACTCTGCTCCAGCGACGCCTTCCAAAGGGACCAGCGACCTCTGAATCCTCTGAGGACTGCCCTACTTCGACGAAGACAAGAAACTCCTGAGGACAGCGGACCTGCTCCAAAAAGACTGCAACTTTGTTTCAAGAAGCAGCTTTAAAGAACCCTGCAAGCTCCCCGCAAGAAGCGTGAGACTTGCATCACTGCACCCGGCGACCCCGACTCGGCTGGTGGAGAACCAACACCTCAGGGAGGACCCCCGGACTACTCTACGACTGTGAGTACCAAAACCTGTCCCCCCTGAGCCCCCACAGCGCCGCCTGCAGAGGGAATCCCGAGGCTTCCCCTGACCGCGACTCTCTGAAACCTAAGTCCCGACGCCTGGGAAAGACCCTGCACCCGCAGCCCCCAGGACCTGAAGGACCGGACTTTCACTGCAGAAGTGACCCCCAGGAGTCCCTCTCCCTTGCCCAAGTGGAGGTTTCCCCGAGGAAGCCCCCCCCTTGCCTGCCTGCAGCGCTGAAGAGATCCCTTGATCTCTCATTGACTAACATTGCGAACCCGACGCTTGTTTCTACACTGCACCCGGCCGCCCCTGCGCCGCTGAGGGTGAAATTTCTGTGTGGGCTTGTGTCCCCCCCGGTGCCCTACAAAACCCCCCTGGTCTGCCCTCCGAAGACGCGGGTACTTACCTGCAAGCAGACCGGAACCGGGGCACCCCCTTCTCTCCATTATAGCCTATGCGTTTTGGGCACCACTTTGAACTCTGCACCTGACCGGCCCTGAGCTGCTGGTGTGGTGACTTTGGGGTTGCTCTGAACCCCCCACGGTGGGCTACCTTGGACCAAGAACTGAACCCTGTAAGTGTCTTACTTACCTGGTAAAACTAACAAAAACTTACCTCCCCCAGGAACTGTGAAAATTGCACTGTGTCCACTTTTAAAACAGCTATTTGTGAATAACTTGAAAAGTATACATGCAATTGAAATGATTCAAAGTTCCTAATGTACTTACCTGCAATACCTTTCAAACAAGATATTACATGTTAAATTTGAACCTGTGGTTCTTAAAATAAACTAAGAAAAGATATTTTTCTATAACAAAACCTATTGGCTGGATTTGTCTCTGAGTGTGTGTACCTCATTTATTGTCTATGTGTATGTACAACAAATGCTTAACACTACTCCTTGGATAAGCCTACTGCTCGACCACACTACCACAAAATAGAGCATTAGTATTATCTATTTTTACCACTATTTTACCTCTAAGGGGAACCCTTGGACTCTGTGCATGCTATTCCTTACTTTGAAATAGCACATACAGAGCCAACTTCCTACATTGGTGGATCAGCGGTGGGGTACAAGACTTTGCATTTGCTGGACTACTCAGCCAATACCTGATCACACGACAAATTCCAAAATTGTCATTAGAAATTGATTTTTGCAATTTGAAAAGTTTTCTAAATTCTTAAAAGACCTGCTAGGGCCTTGTGTTAGATCCTGTTTAGCATTTCTTTTAGAGTTTCAAAGTTTGTAAAAGTTTGAATTAGATTCTAGAACCAGTTGTAGATTCTTAAAAAGTATTCCAACTTTTAGAAGCAAAATGTCTAGCACAGATGTGACTGTGGTGGAACTCGACACCACACCTTACCTCCATCTACAGATGAGAGCTAAGGTCACTCTGTAAACTAAAGAAAATAGCAATGGGCCCCAAACCTACCAAAGTACAGCTCCAGGAGCTTTTGGCAGAGTTTGAAAAGGCCAACCCCTCTGAGGGTGGCAACTCAGAGGATGAAGATAGTGACTTGGAGGGAAATGCCCCCCCTCCAGTCCTACTTAGGGAGAGCAGGGCTTCTCAAGCCCTGACTCCACAAATAATAGTCAGAGATGCTGGTTCCCTCACAGGAGGGACCAACAACTCTGAAATCACTGAGGATAACTCCAGTGAAGAGGACATCCAGTTAGCCAGGATGGCCAAAAGATTGGCTTTGGAAAGACAGATCCTAGCCATAGAGAGGGAAAGACAAGAGATGGGCCTAGGACCCATCAATGGTGGCAGCAACATAAATAGGGTCAGAGATTCTCCTGACATGTTGAAAATCCCCAAAGGGATTGTAACTAAATATGAAGATGGTGATGACATCACCAAATGGTTCACAGCTTTTGAGAGGGCTTGTGTAACCAGAAAAGTGAACAGATCTCACTGGGGTGCTCTCCTTTGGGAAATGTTCACAGGAAAGTGTAGGGATAGACTCCTCACACTCTCTGGAAAAGATGCAGAATCTTATGACCTCATGAAGGGTACCCTGATTGAGGGCTTTGGATTCTCCACTGAGGAGTATAGGATTAGATTCAGGGGGGCTCAAAAATCCTCGAGCCAGACCTGGGTTGACTTTGTAGACTACTCAGTAAAAACACTAGATGGTTGGATTCAAGGCAGTGGTGTAAGTAATTATGATGGGCTGTACAATTTATTTGTGAAAGAACACCTGTTAAGTAATTGTTTCAATGATAAACTGCATCAGCATCTGGTAGACCTAGGACCAATTTCTCCCCAAGAATTGGGAAAGAAGGCGGACCATTGGGTCAAGACTAGGGTGTCCAAAACTTCCACAGGGGGTGACCAAAAGAAAGGGGTCACAAAACCTCCACAGGGGAAAGGTGGTGAGACAGCCAAAAATAAAAATAGTAAAGAGTCTTCTACAGGCCCCCAAAAACCTGCACAGGAGGGTGGGCCCAGAGCCTCTTCACAAAACAATCCTGGGTACAAGGGTAAAAACTTTGATCCCAAAAAGGCCTGGTGTCGAAACTGTAGTCAGTCTGGACACCAAACTGGAGACAAGGCCTGTCCCAAGAAAAGTTCCACTCCAAACTCCAATCCAGGTAACACTGGAATGGCTAGTCTCCAAGTGGGATCAACAGTGTGCCCAGAGCAAATCAGGGTCCACACTGAAGCTACTCTAGTCTCTGAGGGTGGGGTGGATTTAGCCACACTAGCTGCCTGGCCGCCTAACATGCAAAAATACAGGCAGCAGCTCTTTATTAATGGGACAAGTGTAGAGGGCCTGAGGGATACAGGTGCCAGTGTCACCATGGTGACAGAGAAACTGGTTTCCCCAAGATGGAGTCGACGCCCATGCGCAATGGAGCCGAGGAGGGAGGAGTCCTTCGGTCCCGTGACCAAAAAGACTTCTTCGAAGAAAAACAACTTGTAATACTCCGAGCCCAACACCAGGCAGCGGACTGTGCCAAACATGTGTATCTGCAGCAACATATGCCATCGAACACTGGTTTCCCCTGGACAATACCTGACTGGAAAAACCTATACAGTCACCAATGCTGACAATCAGACTAAAGCACATCCCATGGCAATGGTAACTTTAGAATGGGGAGGGGTCAATGGCCTGAAACAGGTGGTGGTCTCCTCAAACATCCCAGAAGACTGTCTGCTTGGAAATGACCTGGAGTCCTCAGCATGGGCTGAGGTAGAACTAAAAACCCATGCAGCCATGCTGGGTATCCCTGAACTGGTGTGTGTAAAAACAAGAGCACAATGCAAGGCACAGGGTGAAAAAGTAGAGCTGGAGTCTGGAAGAATGGCCCAGCCTACCAAGAGAAAAGGAAAGTCAGTTGGGAAACCAACTGCAACACAGTCAGAAAAAGAGAACCTCTCTTCTCAGGAAGAAGTTCTGCCCTCTGAGGGAACTGAGCCTTTGGAACTTGAACCTTATCAGGTTGAGCTCTTAGGCCCAGGGGGACCCTCAAGGGAGGAGCTGTGTAAGGGACAAGAAACCTGTCCCTCTCTTGAAGGCCTTAGGCAGCAAGCTGCTGAAGAGTCCAAGGGCAAGAAAAATGGAACACATAGGGTCTATTGGGAAGATGGACTCCTGTACACTGAGGCAAGAGATCCCAAACCTGGTGCCACTAGGAGAGTGGTAGTGCCTCAGGGTTTCAGAGTTTATTCTGACCTTAGCCCATGATATTCCCCTTGCTGGGCATTTGGGACAAACCAAGACGTGGGAGAGGTTAGTCAACCACTTCTACTGGCCCAATATGTCCCAGAAGGTTAAGGAGTTTTGCCTCTCCTGCCCCACCTGTCAATCCAGTGGTAAGACAGGTGGGCACCCAAAGGCCCCCCTCATTCCACTTCCAGTGGTGGGGGTCCCCTTTGAAAGAGTGGGTGTGGACATAGTTGGTCCACTGGAACCTCCCACAGCCTCAGGAAATATGTACATCCTAGTAGTAGTGGATCATGCTACTAGGTATCCTGAAGCTATTCCCCTTAGGTCGACTACTGCCCCTGCAGTAGCCAAGGCCCTCATTGGTATCTTTACCAGAGTGGGTTTCCCTAAGGAGGTGGTGTCTGACAGAGGTACCAACTTCATGTCAGCATACCTAAAACACATGTGGAATGAGTGTGGAGTGACTTACAAATTCACTACACCATACCATCCACAAACTAATGGCTTAGTTGAGAGATTCAACAAGACATTAAAAAGGCATGATCATGGGGCTCCCAGAAAAACTCAAAAGGAGATGGGATGTCCTCTTGCCATGTCTGCTTTTTGCTTACAGAGAGGTGCCACAGAAGGGAGTAGGATTCTCACCCTTTGAACTTCTGTTTGGCCACCCTGTAAGGGGACCACTTGCTCTTGTTAAAGAAGGCTGGGAGAGACCTCTTCATGAGCCTAAACAAGACATAGTGGACTATGTACTTGGCCTTCGCTCTAGAATGGCAGAGTACATGGAAAAGGCAACCAAAAACCTTGAGGCCAGCCAACAGCTCCAGAAGTTTTGGTATGACCAAAAGGCTGCACTGGTTGAGTTCCAACCAGGGCAGAAAGTCTGGGTTCTGGAGCCTGTGGCTCCCAGGGCACTCCAGGACAAATGGAGTGGCCCTTACCCAGTGCTAGAAAGGAAGAGTCAGGTCACCTACCTGGTGGACCTGGGCACAAGCAGGAGCCCCAAGAGGGTGATCCATGTGAACCGCCTTAAGCTCTTCCATGACAGGGCTGATGTAAATCTGTTGATGGTAACAGATGAGGATCAGGAGGCAGAGAGTGAACCTCTCCCTGATCTTCTGTCATCAGACCCAAAAGATGGCTCAGTGGATGGAGTGATCTACTCAGACACCCTCTCTGGCCAACAGCAAGCTGATTGTAGGAGAGTCCTACAACAGTTTCCCGAACTCTTCTCCCTAACCCCTGGTCAGACACACCTGTGTACCCATGATGTGGACACAGGAGACAGCATGCCTGTCAAAAACAAAATGTTTAGACAGTCTGACCATGTTAAGGAAAGCATCAAGGTGGAAGTCCACAAGATGCTGGAATTGGGAGTAATTGAGCGCTCGGACAGTCCCTGGGCTAGCCCAGTGGTCTTAGTCCCCCAAACCTCACACCAAAGATGGAAAGAAAGAGATGAGGTTTTGTGTGGACTACAGAGGGCTCAACTCTGTCACCAAGACAGATGCTCATCCAATTCCTAGAGCTGATGAGCTCATAGATAAATTAGGTGCTGCCAAATTCTTAAGTACCTTTGACTTGACAGCAGGGTACTGGCAAATAAAAATGGCACCTGGAGCAAAAGAGAAAACAGCATTCTCCACACCTGATGGGCATTATCAGTTTACTGTTATGCCCTTTGGTTTAAAGAATGCCCCTGCCACCTTCCAAAGGTTGGTGAATCAAGTCCTTGCTGGTTTGGAGTCCTTTAGCACAGCTTATCTTGATGATATTGCTGTCTTTAGCTCCACCTGGCAGGATCACCTGGTCCACCTGAAGAAGGTTTTGAAGGCTCTGCAATCTGCAGGCCTCTCTATCAAGGCATCCAAATGCCAGATAGGGCAGGGAACTGTGGTTTACTTGGGACACCTTGTAGGTGGAGGCCAAGTTCAGCCACTCCAACCCAAGATCCAGACTATTCTGGACTGGGTAGCTCCAAAAACCCAGACTCAAGTCAGGGCATTCCTTGGCTTGACTGGGTATTACAGGAGGTTTGTGAAGGGATATGGATCCATTGTGACAGCCCTCACTGAACTCACCTCCAAGAAAATGCCCAAGAAAGTGAACTGGACTGTGGAATGCCAACAGGCCTTTGACACCCTGAAACAAGCAATGTGCTCAGCACCAGTTCTAAAAGCTCCAGATTATTCTAAGCAGTTCATTGTGCAGACAGATGCCTCTGAACATGGGATAGGGGCAGTTTTGTCCCAAACAAATGATGATGGCCTTGACCAGCCTGTTGCTTTCATTAGCAGGAGGTTACTCCCCAGGGAGCAGCGTTGGAGTGCCATTGAGAGGGAGGCCTTTGCTGTGGTTTGGTCCCTGAAGAAGCTGAGACCATACCTCTTTGGGACTCACTTCCTAGTTCAAACTGACCACAGACCTCTCAAATGGCTGATGCAAATGAAAGGTGAAAATCCTAAACTGTTGAGGTGGTCCATCTCCCTACAGGGAATGGACTTTACAGTGGAACACAGACCTGGGACTGCCCATGCCAATGCAGATGGCCTTTCCAGGTTCTTCCACTTAGAAAATGAAGACTCTCTTGGGAAAGGTTAGTCTCATCCTCTTTCGTTGGGAGGGGGGGGGGGGGGGGGGGGTGATCCTCCATCTGCAAGATGGAGGATTCCTAAAAGTCAGTCACTTCAGCTCAGGTTGCCTTAGGGGCTGTCCTGACTGGCCAGTGACTCCTTGTTTTTCTCATTATCTCCTCCGGCCTTGCCGCCAAAAGTGGGGCCGTGGCCGGAGGGGGCGGGCAACTCCACTAGCTGGAATGCCCTGTGGTGCTGTAATAAAGGGGGTGAGCCTTTGAGGCTCACCGCCAGGTGTTACAGTTCCTGCAAGGGGGAGGTGATAAGCATCTCCACCCAGTGCAGGCTTTGTTACTAGCCACAGAGTGACAAAGGCACTCTCCCCATGTGGCCAGCAACATGTCTCGAGTGTGGCAGGCTGCTAAAACCAGTCAGCCTACACAGGTAGTTGGTTTAAGGCTTCAGGGGGCACCTCTAAGGTGCCCTCTGGGGTGTATGTTACAATAAAATGTACACTGGCATCAGTGTGCATTTATTGTGCTGAGAAGTTTGATACCAAACTTCCCAGTTTTCAGTGTAGCCATTATGGTGCTGTGGAGTTCGTGTTTGACAGACTCCCAGACCATATACTCTTATGGCTACCCTGCACTTACAATGTCTAAGGTTTTGCTTAGACACTGTAGGGGCATAGTGCTCATGCACTGGTGCCCTCACCTATGGTATAGTGCACCCTGCCTTAGGGCTGTAAGACCTGCTAGAGGGGTGACTTATCTATACTGCATAGGCAGTGTGAGGTTGGCATGGCACCCTGAGGGGAGTGCCATGTCGACTTACTCATTTTGTCCTCACCAGCACACACAAGCTGGCAAGCAGTGTGTCTGTGCTGAGTGAGGGGTCCCCAGGGTGGCATAAGATATGCTGCAGCCCTTAGAGATCTTCCCTGGCATCAGAGCCCTTGGTACCAGGGGTACCAGTTACAAGGGACTTACCTGGATGCCAGGGTGTGCCAATTGTGTAAAGAAAAGTACAGGTTTGGGAAAGAACACTGGTGCTGGGGCCTGGTTAGCAGGCCTCAGCACACTTTCAAATCGAAACATAGCATCAGCAAAGGCAAAAAGTAATGGGGTAACCATGCCAATGAGGCATTTCCTTACAATTGGCCTATGTTGAAAGGGGTTGGCACCTTGATCAAGAAGGATGCTCTTGTCTAAAGGACCAGACTGTCGGGGAAGAAGGCACAAAAGGAGGCTGAAATGACAATTTCTGTAGTTTGAGCAGATGTAATTGCCACCAGAAAGGTCATCTGAGAAGCCTAAGAGGGCAGATATGAAGCAGCTCAAAGTGAGCACACATTAGGAACGTAAGAACCAAGTTAAAGATCCCATTAGGACATGAAGGGAGCTAAGAAACCCATCTACAATAATAGGGAAGGCTGACCTGGCAGCTACAAAAGGCAGAAATGTTACACAAGTAGCACTTTAATGTGACCAATGCAGAGCCCTACTGGGCCAGGGTAAAGATAAGCAGAAGAACCTGAGAAAGGGGAGCAGATGAAGGGTCAACTTGTTTGGCCGTACATCATTCCACAAAATTGTTCCAACAGCCAGTGTGTACAGTCTTGGTGGAAGTACGCTGAGCTGCCAAGATAATATTGCAAACTTCAGGCGGAAGGTCGAAAGCTGTCAACTGTCATTCCACAATATAAACACATGAAGGTGTAGCGTTGACAGGTTCAGGTGGTGAACCCTCCCCTGCGACAGAAGATCCTCTGAAAGGTCAATCTGAGCAGAGAACCGATGGCCATGCTCAACAGCTTGGGATACCAAACTCTTAGCCCCGTCCTGAGCCACAAGGATGACTTGGGCCCTGGGGTCCTGATCTTCTTGAGAACTTTGGGCTGGAAATGCATACAGGAGGACAGAGTGCCACTCGAGAAGGCATCTCTGAGCAAGAGCCGCCCTTGAAAATCCCAGCGCACAGAAGTGCTGACCATAAGCCTCCCATCTCCCCTTCTTCCAGATGGCCACCCCAGGAGTGAAGCATCTGTCACGAAAATCAGATCTGGCTGGGGAAGGGATAGGGGTCTGCCGCTGACCCAATCACGGTTTATTAACTACTACTGCAGATCTTTTGCAGTACCCTCTGAGATATGGGCCATGCTGGAGAGATTCCCATGATGCTGCATGCCCACTGGAACTTAAGGTCCCACTGCAAAGCCCGTATTTGCCAGCAAGCATATGTCACAAGCAGGGTGCAGGAGGCCACAAGGACCAGCAGCCTCAGAGTCAGCCTAACCGAAATCGAGGATAGAGGCCGAAACATCGTTATCATAGCCTGAATATTCTGGACTCGTCGTTCAGGAGGATTAGCTGTAAACTGCACTGTGTTAAGAACTGCACTGATAAAAGGAAGTGCCTGAGAAAGAATCAGGTGTGACTTCAGCACATTGATAATGAACATAGTTTGGAGGTGGGAGCTGACCGCCTGGGGGGAGCCCACCTTTAACAGCCAGTCATTGAAACCGGCTGAAGACTGGCACCCATGACTGCAGCAGGTGAGATGCAACCACTGCAACCGCCACCACTACCACCTTGAATACCCAAGGGGTGCTGGTAAGGCCAAAGGGGAGAACAGCAAACTGAAAATGCTTGTAGCCTACCGTGAACCACAGGTAACATCTGTGGGCAGGAAGGAAAGGGGAAGTATGCGCTTCTATCTAGTCTACCATCAAGTCTACTAGATCTAGAACAGACAGGACTTTAGCAAGCCTGAGCTTTCTGAATTTCTCTGTTTTCAATGACAAATTGAGATGGCACAGGGCTAGGATCGGATGACGGCCTTTGCCCTTTTTGGCCACCAGAAAGTAGAGGGACTAACAACCATGACCCAAACCTCAAACAATCTGGAGTACCCAGAGATCCGATGTTATCTACCTCCAGTGGTGCAGGAGATGGTGTATCCTGGCACCCATTCTGTGCCCAAGTTGCTCATTGGGAAAACTAAAAGGGTTCTGGGGAAACGAGTGGACTGGCCAGGCCTTTGGCTACCTGACCCACCTAGGCCATGCAAGGGCTGGAAAGCTTGTGCACTGTGGTGGCTGGGTGGATAAGAACACTGCTGGAAACCTCTTCCGTAGCACAAATGGAGCGAAAGGCAGACCAGGCATGGTGAGGGGCAATGGAAAGGCCCAAGGACCTGGCCGTAGGTTAACTAGGCTTGAAGCACTCCAGCCTGCCTCCTCTCTGAAGAGACGGGAGCCATCAAAAGGAAAGTACATGAGGGAGGCTTGGAGTGGTAGGAAATGCACCAAGATGTATTTTGGACGTGGAGGCTTGGACTACCAGGCTCTCCGGAGTTAGGTGCTGTGTGAAGAAACCAAGTTACCCGGGGTAGGGCGATAGGAGTGGGCAACTGTCCTACTCACAGGAGCCCCTGTGGAGGGCTTGGACCCCAGCTGTGACAGCTTCATTAAGGGGATAAGCAGTTCAAATAGGGTTTCTCCCAGCTGAAGCACCTCTGTCAAGACATTCATCTTAACAGCAACAGTGGTTAGCTGAAGGTCCACGACTTCGGCCACTCTTCTTACCACCACTGCAACTGAGCAAGCCAGTGTCTGGAGATGTATCCAGTCCACTGGTGTCCACCAAATCCTCATACCAGGTGTCCTTGGTGTAATCTAGGGACTGGTATTCTTCAGGGTGCAGTGGCCCTTCTCATTCTTCCCCATGTCCTAGACCATAGGAATAGGGCACAGGCTCCGGCCCACAGGGAATGTCTTCTGTCGGCACCAGAGTCTTCAGATGATGCCCATCCTGCTCCATGTCAGAGCCAGGGGTGAGAATAGAGGCGGCACCAGGAATGTCGTCACAGCTGGCACTGGGGATGGTAGAGATGGCATGGCCAGCGCTGATTCAGATCCATCCATGGATCGAAGCAGCTCAGTAGGCTCTGGGGGCAAACATGCGTGCTAATATCAGTAGGGGCCCCTCCTGAACCTACGGAGCCCAAAGGAGTGAAGGCAGGGACAGGACCCCAAATTTGAGCTGCATGGACTTAAAAAAAAAAAAAGAAAAAAAAAAAAAAAAAACACACCACAACAACAACCAGAGTTGGATGGGGGTTGCTCTGTCTCCAGGAAACTCAGTGAGACGCGGAGGGGGACCAGGAGTAGGCTCAACTGCAGAGCCAGTCTTCGAAGACAGAAGTTACCTTGTATCAAGGGAAAACTGATGGTGTGGGTGCTGGACCTTCCTCTTGACCAGGACTGAAACCATCACTGCATTGACTGAGCAGCAAGGAGCTTGAGGGACTGCTCTCTCAAGGCCTTAGGATGTATGATGAGGCAATTGACTGAGGTCTGGGCATCATGGCCATGCTTCAGACACCTGAGGTAGACAAGGGGTCTGTTAACGACATTTGTCAGGCGCCACAGAGCTTAATCAGCCTTCCTCCTGGACATCCCTGCCACACCAGGAGACAATGTCTCAGAAATAACTGACCTTTTATCAGTCAAAAAGAGAGTGGGGGCAGCTATTCTCTGGATCTGTGCTGACTGGCACAGAAAGAAAAAAACAAAAACTGTCAGTGTGCAGGGGTGGCGCCTACATAGGCACATCTCGCATGTTGCTTCCAGTGCGGGTGACACCATGCGTAGCACACCACCATCTACTGGCACGCAGGGGTACTGCTCACGAAAAATGTTCAGATCCAGTCTGACACCTTGGGGATAACTAAGGTAAGAAATCTGCAGCTAGAAGTCTATCAGATGTGAGCATTTAGAATTTGCCTTTCTGCATGAAGGACTTTAGAGGCTGAAGGTACAAAATAGGCCTCAGATCCCCATCCTGCTTCAGCAAAAAGAAAGAGAAAATAACAATCTGCTCCTCTCTCGGAGTCTGGTACGCTCCTGATAGCACCCTTGGAGAGTAACACACACACACCTCCCACAGAAGAATGGACAAATGCTCCTCTGAAATAAGCTTTGAGGTGCAAGGTTTTTGGCAGGGCAAAAAAAAAAAAAAAAAAAAAAAAAAAAAAAAAAAAAAAAAAAAAAGACAGGGAATATTAATTTTTAATGATTTGAAAGGACAATCTGTTGGACTCAATGGTTTGCTAACCCTGAAAAGGAAATTATTAATATGCCCTCAGTAGGTAAGCATGCATCACCAAGGGGGAAAAAAATGGTTTTGGGGCTGCTAAATCAGAGAAAGTATTGGGAGGACTGCAGCCCCTGCTGGCCCATGTGCTGCCTTGCCAGGCCCACATCTACAGCTACGTTGGCTGCTGCACCTTTTGGGAAGGCTGTCTCTGCTTATAGACTGCAGTGAAAAATACTTGACAGGTGTCAGACCCAGGCAGTGCATTGTGGCTCCACTTTCTTTAAAACACTTCAGCACAGAGGCTGCCTTCTCACCAAAAAGGTCCGTAAATCACAAGAATATCCTGTGGACCGCATCCACACATCAACAAAGTAAAACATTTGTGCAACTGCCCTAACCAGGATATTAAAATTAAAGGATTGGTTTACTTTATAACCAGATCATTAATGCTTGTCTTCTGAATGCAAGATCTTTACCTAAAAATGAACATGAAATTCATGAACATATTACTGACAAACGTTTTATCGACACATTTGACAATAACCTAATCTGTTTTACAGAAATGTGGCTCTGTAACACCTGTGGACTAGACTTCGCTTTCGCGGTTCTTGACTCATTTCAGATTCAGCATGTGGACGTAATGAAAATGTCACTTACCCAGTGTACATCTGTTCGTGGCATCAGTCGCAGTAGATTCGCATGTTCTGCAATAGCTCGCCATCTGGTGTTGGGCCGGAGTGTTACAAGTTGTTTTTCTTCGAAGAAGTCTTTCGAGTCACGGGACCGAGTGACTCCTCCTTTTGTTTCCATTGCGCATGGGCGTCGACTCCATCTTCGATTGTTTTTCCCCGCAGAGGGTGAGGTAGGAGTTGAATTGTAGTAATAGTGCCCATGCAATGGAGTGACTAAGTATGCACCTATTTAAGGTTGAGATGATACATATATAAATAATTGAAGGTAACTTCCAAACTGCTACAGGCTCCCGGGGAGGCGGGTGGGCACATGCGAATCTACTGCGACTGATGCCACGAACAGATGTACACTGGTTAAGTGACATTTTCAGTTCGATGGCATCTGTCGCTGTAGATACGCATGTTCTGCATAGACTAGTAAGCAGTTATTTCCCCAAAAGCGGTGGATCAGCCTGTAGGAGTGGAAGTAGTTTGAAATAATGTCCTTAATACGGCTTGACCTACTGTGGCTTGTTGTGCGGATAACACGTCTACACAGTAGTGCTTGGTGAATGTGTGAGGCGTAGACCATGTGGCTGCCTTACATATTTCTTGCATTGGGATGTTTCCTAGAAAGGCCATGGTAGCACCTTTCTTTCTGGTTGAGTGTGCCCTTGGTGTAATGGGCAGCTGTCGTTTAGCTTTAAGGTAGCAGATTTGGATGCATTTAACTATCCATCTGGCTATACCTTGTTTTGAAATTGGGTTTCCTGCATGAGGTTTTTGAAATGCAATAAAGAGTTGTTTAGTCTTTCTGATGTTCTTTGTTCTGTCAATGTAATACATCAATGCTCTTTTGACATCTAATGTATGTAGTGCCCTTTCAGCTACGGTATCTGGCTGTGGAAAGAACACTGGAAGTTCCACTGTTTGATTTAGATGGAACGGTGAAATAACCTTTGGCAAAAATTTAGGATTGGTCCTTAGGACGACTTTATTTTTGTGTAGTTGTATAAAAGGTTCCTGTATAGTAAACGCCTGAATCTCGCTTACTCTTCTTAGGGAAGTAATGGCGATGAGAAATGCCACCTTCCAGGTTAGGAACTGTATGTCGCAGGAGTGCATGGGTTCAAAAGGTGGACCCATAAGTCTAGTTAGGACAACATTTAGGTTCCATGAAGGAACAGGTAGTGTTCTTGGTGGTATAATTCTCCTAAGGCCCTCCATGAATGCTTTAATGACTGGTATTTTATATAGGGAAGTTGAATAGGTAGTCTGCAGGTATGCAGATATTGCTGCAAGGTGAATCTTAATGGAAGAGAAAGCTAGGTTAGATTTTTGTAAGTGAAGCAAGTAACCCACTACATGTTCTGGAGTTGTGTGTAATGGTTGTATTTGATTAATATGGCAGTAGCAAACAAACCTCTTCCATTTACTTGCATAGCAGTGCCTGGTGGATGGCCTTCTTGCTTGTTTTATGACTTCCATACATTCTTGGGTAAGTTGTAAGTGCCCGAATTCTAGGATTTCAGGAGCCAGATTGCTAGATTCAGCGATGCTGGATCTGGGTGTCTGATCTTTTGGTTGTGCTGTGTCAACAGATCTGGCCTGTTGGGCAATTTGATGCAGGGTACCACTGATAGGTCTAGCAGCGTTGTGTACCAGGGTTGCCTTGCCCAAGTTGGTGCTATCAATATGAGTTTGAGTTTGCTTTGACTGAGTTTGTTTACCAGGTAAGGAAGGAGAGGGAGAGGAGGAAAAGCGTAAGCAAATATCCCTGACCAGTTCATCCATAGGGCATTGCCTTGGGATTGTTTGTGTGGGTACCTGGATGCGAAGTTTTGGCATTTTGCGTTCTCCCTTGTCGCAAACAAGTCTATCTGAGGTGTTCCCCAGAGTTTGAAATAAGTGTTCAGAATTTGGGGGTGAATTTCCCATTCGTGGACCTGTTGGTGATCTCGAGAGAGATTGTCTGCGAGTTGATTTTGTATCTCTGGTATAAACTGTGCAATTAGGCGAATTTGGTTGTGAATTGCCCAATGCCAAATTTTTTGTGCTAGCAGGCTTAACTGCGTGGAGTGCGTCCCTCCCTGCTTGTTTAGATAATACATTGTTGTCATGTTGTCTGTTTTGACGAGAATGTATTTGTGAACTATTATTGGTTGGAAAGCTTTTAGTGCTTGAAAAACTGCTAGAAGTTCTAGGTGATTGATATGCAGTTTTGTTTGATGTACGTTCCATTGTCCTTGTATGCTGTGTTGATCGAGGTGTGCTCCCCACCCTGTCATGGAAGCATCTGTTGTTATTACGTATTGTGGCACTGGGTCTTGGAAAGGCCGCCCCTTGTTTAAATTTATGTTGTTCCACCACAGAAGCGAGAGGTAAGTTTGGCGGTCTATTAACACCAGATCTAGAAGGTGACCCTGTGCTTGAGACCACTGTGATGCTAGGCATTGTTGTAAGGGCCTCATGTGCAGTCTTGCGTTTGGGACAATGGCTATGCATGATGACATCATGCCTAGGAGTTGTAATACCATCTTTGCCTGTATCTTTTGTGTTGGATACATGCGTTGTATGATGGTGTTGAAATTTTGAATTCTTTGTGGACTTGGAGTGGCTACTCCCTTTGATGTGTCTATTATGGCTCCTAGGTATTGTTGTACCTTGCGTGGCAGAATTTTGGATTTTGTGAAATTGACGGTGAACCCGAGTTTGAAGAGGGTTTGTATGATTTGATTTGTGTGATTTGAGCACTGTATGAACGAATGGGCCTTGATTAGCCAGTCGTCCAAATATGGGAACACATGTATTTGCTGCCTTCTTATGTGTGCAGCGACTACCGCTAGACATTTGGTAAAGACTCTTGGTGCGGTTGTTAATCCGAAAGGCAGTACCTTGAATTGGTAATGTATTCCTTTGAATACAAACCTTAGGTATTTCCTGTGCGATGGGTGTATTGGTATATGGAAATAAGCATCCTTGAGGTCTAAAGTTGCCATGTAGTCGTGTAGTTTTAGCAATGGCAATACTTCTTGTAGTGTGACCATGTGGAAGTGGTCTGATTTGATGAAAGTGTTCACTACTCTGAGGTCTAGGATTGGTCTCAGCGTTTTGTCCTTCTTTGGTATCAGAAAGTACAGTGAGTAAACTCCTGTGTTTATTTGTGTGTTTGGCACTAATTCGATTGCATTCTTTTGCAATAGTGCCTGCACTTCTATCTCCAGGAGATTGGAATGGTGTGTTAAATTTTGTGCTTTTGGTGGTATGTTTGGAGGGAATTGTAGAAATTCTATGCAATAACCATGTCGGATAATTGCTAGAACCCAAGTGTCTGTAGTGATTTCCTTCCATGCTTTGTAATAATGACCTATTCTTCCCCCCACTGGTGTTGTGTGGAGGGGGTGAGTGACATGTGAGTCATTGTTTAGTAGTAGGGGTTTTGGGGCTTTGAAATCTCCCTCTATTTCTAGGGAATTGCCCTCCTCTATATTGTCCCCGAAAACCTCCTCTATACTGTCCTTGGTAAGTGGACGGTGTTGCTTGTGAGGTGCTGGCTTGTGTGCTTTGACCCCGAAACCCCCCCTCGAAAGGGCGTTTTACGGAATGTGCTGTAATTCCCTCTGCTCTGCGGGGAGTAGAGTGCGCCCATGGCTTTGGCAGTGTCCGTATCTTTTTTGAGCTTCTCAATCGCTGTGTCCACTTCTGGCCCGAACAGTTCTTTTTCATTAAAAGGCATATTGAGAACTGCTTGTTGAATCTCTGGTTTAAATCCAGACGTTCGGAGCCATGCATGCCTTCTGATAGTTACAGATGTATTAATTGTCCGTGCAGCTGTATCTGCAGCGTCCAAGGAGGAACGTATCTGGTTGTTGGAGATGGTCTGTCCCTCCTCAACCACTTGTTTTGCCCTATTTTGGAAGTCCTTGGGCAGATGTTCAATGAGATGTTGCATCTCGTCCCAGTGGGCTCTGTCATAGCGCGCAAGTAGTGCCTGGGAGTTCGCGATGCGCCACTGGTTTGCAGCTTGTGCTGCGACTCTCTTACCAGCTGCATCGAACTTGCGGCTTTCTTTATCTGGGGGTGGTGCATCTCCAGATGTGTGAGAGTTGGCCCTTTTCCTAGCTGCTCCTACAACAACAGAGTCTGGTGGCAGCTGTGTAGTGATGAAAACCGGCTCCGTAGGAGGCGGCTTATACTTTTTTTCCACCCTTGGTGTGATTGCCCTACTTTTGACCGGCTCCTTAAATATGTCTTTTGCGTGCCGGAGCATACCAGGGAGCATAGGCAGGCTTTGGTAGGAGCTGTGGGTGGAGGAGAGTGTGTTGAACAAGAAATCATCCTCGACCTGTTCTGAGTGGAGGCTTACGTTATGAAATTGTGCTGCTCTAGCCACCACCTGAGAGTACGCGGTGCTGTCTTCTGGTGGAGATGGCTTTGTAGGGTATGCCTCCGGGCTGTTATCTGACACTGGGGCGTCGTATAGGTCCCATGCGTCCTGATCTTGGTCACCCTGGCTCATGGTGGTGTGAGCTGGGGAGTGAGATGGAGTTTGTGCTGGTGAAACGTTAATCACGGGCGGAGGAGAGGGTGGTGGTGTAACTCTTTTCACCACTTTTGGTTGTGGTGCTTGTTCCGTCTGGAACTCCAACCTTCTCTTTCTCCTAATGGGGGGAAGGGTGCTTATTTTTCCTGTCCCCTGCTGAATGAAGATACGCTTTTGCGTATGGTCCACATCAGTTGCTTGTAGCTCTTCCTCAAACCTATGCTTTTGCATTTGGGAGGTTAGCGAGTGCTCTTCTGTATAAGAGCCTGAAGCTGGGTCGCTTGCAGTTTGTTTCGGCGTCGAAACTTTGTCTGCGTGTTTTTTCGGCTCCGAGCTGACTTTTTTCCTTTTCGGGGCCGAAACCTCTCGGCGTCGATCTGTTTCGGTGCCGCTGTCTCGGCGTCGAGCCGTGTCCACACCGGCATCTCGGTGTCGAGGCTTGTCTCCAGCACTTTCTCGGTCCCGAGAAGGCTGCGTGCCGGTGTCTCGACCGGAGTCGGACGATCTCGGCACTGTTTGGGCCTTTTTCGGTGCCGACGGTCGGTCACCGAATTTATGGGTCGAGCCATGGCCTGGTGGCAGTGGCGTCCCCTGAGCCTTGTAAATGTTTCTTTGTGTGGTTTTCGACGTCTTACTCACGGTTTGTGTGTTGTCGAATCCTTCGGAGTCTGAGTCTTGGATCGAGAAGGTACCTTCTTCTTCCTGTTCCTCGAACTCCCGTTGGGCTGTCGGTGCGGACGCCATTTGAAGTCTTCTGGCTCGACGGTCTCGGAGTGTTTTTCGGGACCGGAACGCACGACCGGCCTCGCAGGTGTCTTCGCTGTGCTCAGGTGACAGGCACAGGTTGCAGACCAAGTGTTGGTCTGTGTAAGGGTACTTATTGTGGCATTTGGGGCAGAAACGGAACGGGGTCCGTTCCATCGGCGTTCTTCAGCACGCGGTCGGGCCGACCAGGCCCCGACGGAGGATCGAAAAACTACCCCGAAGGGCACCGGAGCTCTTCGATCTTCGATGCGGTGTGGAATGTAAGTACGCCGATCCCGAACGCAACAATACCGACGAAAATCTTCCGAAATTAGCTAATTTTCCGTTCCGAAACTCGGAGCGACAGGAACACGTCCGAACCCGATGGCGGAAAAAAAACAATCGAAGATGGAGTCGACGCCCATGCGCAATGGAAACAAAAGGAGGAGTCACTCGGTCCCGTGACTCGAAAGACTTCTTCGAAGAAAAACAACTTGTAACACTCCGGCCCAACACCAGATGGCGAGCTATTGCAGAACATGCGTATCTACAGCGACAGATGCCATCGAACAAATAGATTAAGATGGTACTGCTAGCATTTACAGACAATCTTTAGGTATCTCAGGTCTCACTGACAGGAAGCCTAGATGCAGAGGTTTGTGTTTTTATCTTGTTCCAGTCCTAGTGCACTGATTACAGATTTCATTTATTACCTTCTGAATGCAGCAACTGCACTTACGTAATTTCCCCACTTGCTCCTTTCTGTCACTTGACTCCTTATCACAGGACAGTTTATTGGTGCAGAGCTCTTCAGCCACCAAATGCTATGTGATACTTTGAATCTTAACTGATTACCTTCCCTACTCAGCAGACTGGACACTACATTGATCTTATTTTCTAGTAATTCACATTTGGTGAAATGTGTAACACCTCTTTCCTGGCCTGAACAATATTTTAATCGCCTTTCACTAAGTCTTCACCCATGTAGCTGGTTCAAAGAGAGGACACCTTAAAATCTACACAAGAAACTAAGCTATGATGATCTCATCTAGCTTTAATTTTAAGTTATCACTAGTACATCCCATTATTGATACAAATATGGAAACATTTGTTAAACACCAATTTCTGGGCTTCTGAGGGCTTCAGGACAATTGCTTCACTGGAAAGAATGAACTCTTTTAGGACAACACCATCTGCATTACGAGGCACTGGCTCTTAGATATGCTAAACGCTCGTTAGAAAGAGAATGGCAAAAGGACTGAGTTGGATAGCGGAACATGTTAGAATCCGGCTGTATAAAAATGCAGAAAACTAGTAAAACAAGCTGATCTGATTGTTAAGCTACATGCATAATTTTTGGAACCAATGCAACCTGAGATTTAAAACTGTTACGAAACTCACTCATCCACCATCCAGTGATAATACTATGAGCTATATGAATGTCACTTTTGTACTTATAAAATCTAAACAATTCATTCATATTTCAACTTATAGCTACTGAACTTTCTTCAGGCACTTCTGAATTTAAAGAAAAAACAAATCCCTTAATCCTGCAAAATTTACTTTTGCCCAATTTACACAGATCAGAGTGAATGCTAAATTGGCTAACAAGTCTGGACCCCCTCTGGCTGCACCCTTGCCCCGCAAAAGTCTGTCATACGATGATTAACATTCCTTTTCTCACCTCCCCCACTTCTTTCTACTGCTTTTGTTCCGGACGCTAGAAACAAGCAATTGTAGTCCAGCTGCTCAAGTAATGTAATACTGATATTGCTATTCGAAGCAATTTCAGTCAAATACTCTGTTTATAGCAAAAAAAGCCAAGAGGTGATTAAACTTGCATACTTCTGAGAAGCATATGCTATTTTAGAAAAGGTGCAAGTGAGGTTTTGAGCATGTCACAGAACCAGTAACGGGCCAGCTGCACATGACCCCACAATGAGGGGGAGGTATTGTAGCACTTATTTCATTAGATCTCTCGGCCATACTTGGTGCGCATCTCATTTAATCTTGATATCTAGGCTACAAGAGGCCAGTGTCAGAGACGAGGCCACAGGCCGGATAAGATCGTTTTCCGAGCGTGCCCAGGCAGTTTCCATTTCTTTCTTTATAGCATCCTTTCACAAGCTGGCTTGTGAGATCCCTTGAGGTATTCCCTTAGGCAAACCCTGTTCCAATATGCATATTACCAGACTAGCAAACCAAGTCATGATTTTTGCTGATCAGACAGATCGTAATAAGAATGGATGGGGATTCCCATGAATCACTACTCAACATTCTGGCATCTTCCCCAGTATATACAGGGGATCCCCGAGGTGTAAATCTCCTGCAGTAGAGGAGGCAGGTGAATGAGGGGAGGCAGGTGGAGGAGAAGCACCGGATGGAGGAGGCTTGTGGGTGTGCTGGTAGCCTGGTCATTGGTAACCTTTTTTGGAGGTGAAGAAGCGTCCAAAGCCTCTCCAAAGGACAGTTTCCTCTTCAAAAGTACAGGGTGAGAAGCAATAATGTGCCCTGTATCCTCCTGGATATGGAGGTGGCACTGTGGAGCATTCATAGTCTCCACAATGGGTTCCACAGACTGGCTGGCTGAAGACTGGCTACAGTCTTTCTGCTCTGATGTTCTCGGTTCTGTGGTTTTCGGTTTGATTTAGACAGCACTGAAGTGGAGGTGGTAGATTGTCGGCTCAGAGTCTAAGTTCTGACCAAAATAGAAAATGTCTCGGCCTGCAGTGCTGGAGGTTGAAGCTGATGACGTTTTTGTCTCGCCTATTTTCAGAGCCAGAGGGCAGGGAAGCCAAAACAGTTTATCGGATCCAGCCATGGCCTGCTGGCAGTGGCGATCCAGAGATCTCTGCAAGGGGCTTTTTAATAGTCTGAGGGTGGACAGGGGGAGGGCCACAGTACTCCTGGATTGCGTGGATGTCACCTTGTAGCGTTCAATATCTGACTACACGTCAGAGTCCTGGATCGTAAAGGCTGCCTCTTTTTCCAACTACTCCTGGGTGTGTTCCTCCGAAAAGATGTCCGGGGTGTCGTCTGAAGTCTTGTGTGCCATCTCCAACCGACGAGCTCTTCAGTCCCAAAGGGTCTGCAGTCGTAGCAGGTATCTACTTGGTGATTGGGGACAGGCCCAAGTTACACCCCAGATGTTGGTCGGTGTGGGAAAATTTTGAGTGGCAGAGGACAGTAACGAAACAGTGTCCGTGCCATCAGCTCAGTTTGATGTTCGGTGCCGCATGGTGAGGTAGGCCACAAACGGGCAAGGACCCTAGAGGGAGTGCGGTTGATGCCCAGACCGAAGAGTGGAGACAAATGCGAAGATGGAAATAGGCGCTCGAGAAACAATACTGTTGATAAACAGAAGACTGAAAGAAACATTTTGAACCGGAGCGAGTCAGAAGACAGAGCGAAGACACATGTCCAAACAAGACAGCAGACAGAAAACAATCTAACAAAGGAGTTGATGCCCATGCACAGTATCACCGAGAAGGACTCACCACTCAATCAAAAATGTTTCTTCAAAGAAAAAAAAAAGAAGAAAAAACTTGCAACACTCCAGACCCGACACTTGATGGCAAGAGTATGCAGAGCATGTGTATCTGCAGCCACACACGCCAAACGAACGAGTTACTTACCTTCGGTAACGACTTTTCTGGTGGATACATTAGCTACCTGTGGATTCCTCACCTCATGAATACTCCCATGGCGCCAGCATTCGACGGAAATCTTCTTACTAGTCTCTGCACGTCGACGAGGACGTCACTGTCTCGCACGCGACGCCGTCTGACGTCATACAGGCAATAAGAGGTCCTCGACGACGTGCAGACGTCAGTACCAATCATTTTTTACGTGCATGAGAACAACCAGGCAATGCAATGAAAGAGCAAGGCAACATCCATTATATTGTAAAATACACCACATTGTATGAATAACTGTAAATCTTTTTATGTACATATATATATATATATATATATATATATATATATATAAAAAACTCTCTCTTTTAAAATATATACACACACCAAGTATATACATAAAGATATATACACATAGATATATATACAAATATATTATATATATACATCTATTGCACCCTCAAGGACCAAGAGGAGCGCACTCAAGGATTACTTGGCAAGACCATAAAGGCAACGGGGAGGCGGGTGGGACCGTGAGGAATCCACAGGTAGCTAATGTATCCACCAGAAAAGTCGTTACCGAAGGTAAGTAACTCGTTCTTCTGATGGATACAACTACCTGTGGATTCCTCACCTCATGAATAGAGTCCCAAAGCAGTACCACGCCCGGCGGTGGGTGCCTAAATGGTCAAACCAAGAAATCCTGCAGCACTGACCGTGCAAAATGGGCGTCCCTTCTAACCTCAGAATCTAAACAGTAATGTTTTGCAAAAGTGTGAAGGGACGACCAAGTTGCGGCCTTGCAGATGTCGACCACAGGAACACCTCTGGCTAAGGCCGAAGTGGCCGACTTAGCTCTGGTGGAATGAGCTCTAATGCCCTCAGGAGGATCCTTCCTTGCCAAAGAGTAACATATTTTAATGCAAAGAACAACCCACCTGGATAGTGTTCTCTTGTGGACTGCCTTTCCTCTCCTCTTGCCCACGTATCCAATAAACAGCTGATCCTCCAGCCTGAAATCCCTTGTTCTATCGATAAAGAAGCTCAACGCTCTCTTTGGGTCCAGACGGTGCAGTCTTTCTTCCTCTTTGGAAGGATGAGGCGGAGGATAGAACGTGGACAAAGTAATTGCCTGGGCCAAATGGAAGGGTGAAACAACCTTCGGGAGGAAAGCAGCCTTGGTCCTCAACACCACCTTATCCCCATAAAAAGTTGTATAAGGGGGTTTTACTGATAAGGCCTGCAACTCACTCACTCTCCTTGCTGATGTTATAGCTATCAGGAAGACTGTTTTTAAAACCAAATACCTCAAGGGGCAAGAATGCATAGGTTCAAAAGGGGACCCCATAAGGAAAGTCAGGACTAAGGACAAATCCCATTGCGGCATAACGAATGGCTTTGGAGGATATTGATTTAGAAGACCTTTCAAGAATCTGATAACAATAGGGGATTTAAATAAAGATGGTTGGTCTGGAAGACATATGAAGGCTGACAAGGCCGATAAATAACCTTTAATGGTAGCCACTGCACAACCTTTTTGCGCCAGAGATAGAGCAAAAGACAAAATGTCCGATAGATGAGCATGTAAGGGATCAATCTGCCTCTCTCCACACCACGCAACAAATTTAGACCACCTATTAGCGTAGATAGATTTAGTGGAGTGTCGCCTGGCCGCTAATATAACATCCACTACCTCAGGCGGGAGAGAGAAGGAACTCAGGTTGCCCCGTTCAATCTCCAGGCATGTAGGTGCAGACTCTGGAGGTTGGGGTGTAGAACCTGCCCCTGCGACTGCGAGAGGAGGTCTGCCCTGAAAGGGAGACGGAGCGGCGGGCACGTTGAGAGTTGGAGAAGATCGGAGTACCACACCCTCCTTGGCCAATCCGGAGCTATTAAGATTACTAGAGCCCAGTCTTGGCGAATCTTCCTCAATACTCGAGGAATCAAGGGTATGGGAGGAAACGCGTAAAACAACTGGCCGCACCAGGTCATTTGAAACGCGTCCCCCAACGCTTCCTGCATCGGATACTGAAGGCTGCAGAACAACGGACAATGCGCGTTCTCTCGAGTGGCGAACAGATCTACCCGAGGAAACCCCCACTTCTGGAAGATTAAACGGACTTGATCTGGATGGAGACGCCACTCGTGGTCTGCCGAGAAGTGGAGACTGAGACTGTCCGCACGCACGTTCAAAACTCCGGCCAGATGGTTTGCTATCAAGCAAATCCGATGGTCCTTTGCCCAGGACCATAGTCGAAGAGCTTCTCTGCAGAGAAGGAACGACCCCACTCCTCCCTGCTTGTTTATGTACCACATCGTGGTAGTATTGTCCGTTAGGACCTGTACCGACTGACCACGAAGGGAAGGGAGGAAGGCCTTGAGAGCCAGACGTACAGCCCGTAACTCTAACAGATTGATGTGAAAAATCTGTTCCTCTGGAGACCAAAGACCTTTGATCTCCAGATCCCCCAGATGAGCTCCCCACCCTAGAGTGGAAGCATCCGTTATGACTGTTGTCACTGGTGGCGACTGCTGGAACGGCTTTCCTTGTGAAAGATTGTTGCTTGCAATCCACCACTTCAAATCCACAGCAGCATCTCTGGAGATCTTGACAGTACCCTCTAGATCCCCTCTGTGTTGAGACCACTGCCTTCGGAGGCACCACTGAAGAGCCCTCATGTGCCAGCGAGCATGCGTGACCAACAGAATGCAGGAGGCAAAAAGACCGAGCAGACGAAGGACCTTGAGGACTGGAACTACCGCTCCATTTCGAAACATTGGAACCAAATCCTGAATATCTTGAATCCGCTGAGGCGGAGGAAAGGCCCGACCCAATGTTGTATCCAGTACTGCCCCTATGAACAGGAGGCGCTGAGAGGGCTCTAGGTGAGATTTGGGCTCGTTCACCGAAAAGCCCAGGTCGAACAACAACTGGGTTGTTGACTGCAGATGCCGCAACACAAGCTCCGGGGACTTGGCTTTGATTAACCAATCGTCCAAGTAAGGGAATACTGCTATCCCCTTCCTTCTGAGCTCTGCCGCAACCACAGACATCACCTTCGTGAAGACTCGAGGTGCTGAAGTAAGACCAAACGGAAGGACCGCAAACTGGTAGTGTTGCGATCCCACCACAAACCGGAGATACTTCCTGTGTGACTTGAGTATCGGGATATGAAAGTAAGCATCCTGCAAGTCGACAGACACCATCCAGTCTTCCATGTTCAACGCCAAAAGCACCTGTGCTAGGGTCAGCATCTTGAACTTTTCCTGCTTGAGGAACCAATTCAAGATCCTCAGGTCCAGAATTGGTCTCAAACGACCATCCTTCTTGGGAATCAGGAAATACCTTGAGTAAACTCCTTGACCCCTTTCCTGCTCCGGGACCAACTCCACCGCGCCCTTTAAAAGGAGGACTTCTACCTCCTGTTCTAGCAACAGGAGGTGTTCTTGTGAACAATACGAAGGGCGGGGCGGGATGAGGGGCGGAAACTCCCGAAAGGGAAGGGTGTAGCCTTTTCCCACAACACTGAGAACCCAAGTGTCCGACGTAACAGTCTCCCATTTGGTGAGAAAATGCTGTAATCTTCCCCCTACAGGAGAGGAGTGAGTGGGAAATGGTGGAAGCCTAAGGCTGCTTCCCCTGCTGCACCCCGCCAGAGGATGAGGAAGAGGCAGAGTGCTGCTGAGAAGCTCCCCTGGTGCGGACCCTACCCTTCCCCCTAAAAGATCTATAGGGATGGGAAGAGGCAGGTTGCTGATATCTTCCCCGAAAGGAAGAGGAGGAAGAGCCACGCCCAAATCCACGAAACCTCCTGAAGAATCTGGAAGAGGCCGTGGAAGAAGGAGCTTGGAGTCCCAGCGACTTAGCCGTGGCCCTGCTCTCCTTAAACCGTTCCAAGGCCGAATCAGCCTTAGCCCCAAACAGTTTGTCCCCATCAAACGGGAGATCCAACAATGTGGACTGTACATCTGTCGAAAAGCCCGAGTTACGGAGCCAGGCCTGTCTCCTTTCCACCACAGTTGTGCCCATTGCTCTGGCTACCGAGTCGGTGGTATCCAGTCCCGTCTGGATAATTTGGGTCGCAGCAGCCTGGGCATCAGAGACAAGATCCAAAAGACCCTGGGGAAGCTCTGTAAACGAAGAGGAGATGTCATCCATCAGAGCATGAATATACCTCCCCAGGATACAGGTTGCATTGGTGGCTTTTAATGCCAGACTGCAGGACGAAAAAATCTTCTTCGACTGCGCCTCCAGCTTTTTTGAGTCTCTGTCCCCAGGCACCGTCGGAAAAGAACCAGGCGCTGACTTGGACGAACAGGAGGCCTGCACAACCAAGCTCTCCGGCGTAGGGTGCCTAGATAGGAAACCAGGATCAGTTGGAGCCGTCCGATACCTCCTGGCCACGGCTCTGTGAACTGCTGGGGAAGATGCCGGCTTCCTCCACACCTCTAAAACCGGATCCAGCAGAGCGTCATTAAAAGGTAATAGAGGCTCCGCCGCGGCTGAGGCCGGATGCAACACCTCTGTCAAAAGGTTTTGTTTCGCCTCCACCACCGGCAAAGGCAGGTCCAAAAAACTAGCTGCCTTCCGTACCACTGTATGAAAGGAAGCAGCTTCCTCGGTATATTCCCCCGGGGACGAAAGGTCCCACTCAGGGGAAGTGTCCAGCCCACTGGCCGACTCCAGTCCACGCAGCCCATCACCCGAGTCCTCTAGCTCTCCTTCCTCTAGAGCTCGTTGGTACTCCTGCTTCTCTAGTACCCGGAGAGCACGCCTCCTTGAATGCAGTTGTTGCTCAATCCGCGGAGTCGACAATACCTCTGCCGAAGTCGGAGATCGGCGCGATCTTCCGAAGCCACCGACGCCGCATCCGGCGCCACAGGTAACTTCGGCGCCGACTGAAGAGCAGATGAAACGGATGGACCCACCGGAGTCACAGGCCGAAATCTCGACGTCGACGGGATGGGAATCCCTGGGGCCAATCCCTCCGAAGCCATCGGAGCGGCCACCGGCGCCGACACTGGCGCCGAGCCCACGTTCCCAAACGGGAGAAAGGGCATAAAGGGTGCCGGCCGAAGAGGCGCAGGATCACCCAAAGAAAAGGCCAAAGGCCCAGCCGGAGCACCCCCTGGAGCCATCTGCTGGAAGATGGCATACATCGCATTCAAGAATGCGGAACTATCGGCTCCAGGGGTGGGAAAAGCCGGATACTGGGGTGCCTGACTCGGAGGCGACCCCGACGCCGGCCTCGGCGTCTGCGCCAGAGAAAACACTTGAGGCTCCAATACCTCAATCACCGACGCCTGTCCAGGCGAAGTTGGAGACGCCGGAGAGAGCAACGGCGTCGAAGGATGCGGCGTCACCGTGGGGCTGATCTCCCATGTCCTCCGGCGCCGATCCGGAGACCTGGAACGAGCCTCCCTTGAATGACGCCGAGATTCTCTACGGCGCCGGGAGTCTCGATGACGCCGATGTTTTGGAGAAGACTTTTTCTTATGATGCTTCTCCTTTGACTTGGCCATAAACAGCTTCGCCTCGCGTTCTTTAAGGGCCTTCGGATTCATGTGCTGACACGAATCACAAGTCGAGTCGTGGTCGGAGCTCAAACACCAAAGGCAATCGGAATGAGGATCCGTCACCGACATCTTGCCTCCACACTCACGACAAGGCTTAAATCCAGACTTTCTCTGCGACATTATTTCCACAGAGAAAGAGTACGCAGCAAGATATACACTGTAACCGCAAGAGTAACAGTTGCTCCCTCGAAGATAACCGTTTCGAATGCACGGAAAAAAGGGAACTGACGTCTGCACGTCGTCGAGGACCTCTTATTGCCTGTATGACGTCAGACGGCGTCGCGTGCGAGACAGTGACGTCCTCGTCGACGTGCAGAGACTAGTAAGAAGATTTCCGTCGAATGCTGGCGCCATGGGAGTATTCATGAGGTGAGGAATCCACAGGTAGTTGTATCCATCAGAAATCTGGATTTCCAGCTTCATTTTACTCCACTCCATAAACGTCCATGCTTTTCCATTAAAAAAAAAAATAAAAAAAAAAAAAAAAAAAAAAAGATACTAATTTGGGGTAAAAAAAATAAAAATCAGTTTAAGACCATGCGATGCACCACAGCATGAAATCCCATTATTATTCAGATTACCTTTCTGGAGACGTGCACTACTGCTGTTACAAGTCAACATTACTTGCAAAAATGTAATTCAATTCCCAAGTGTCTCACACGCGATTGGACATGCATATATTTATATATATATATATTAAATAGTTTTTAAAAGAACACTGATCCTTAATGCACCAAGCTAAACACTTGCTGCTAATTTTGCAGGCCCTGAATCATCTCAATAGTTAATGGATTTAAAAGGTTTTAAACCACAGTAAAGCACTGTTGTAAGGAAATGCCTCCTTGGCATGGTTACCCCCTGACTTTTTGCCTTTGCTGATGCTATGTTTTGAATTGAAAGTGTGCTGAGGCCTGCTAACCAGGCCCCAGCACCAGTGTTCTTTCCCTAACCTGTACTTTTGTATCCACAATTGGCACACCCTGGCATCCAGATAAGTCCCCTGTAAATGGTACCCCTGGTACCAAGGGCCCTGATGCCAAGGAAGGTCTCTAAGGGCTGCAGCATATCTTATGCCACCCTGGAGACCCCTCACTCAGCACAGACACCCTGCTTGCCAGCTTGTGTGTGCTGGTGAGAACAAAATGAGTAAGTCGACATGGCACTCCCCTCAGGGTGCCATGCCAGCCTCTCAATGCCTATGCAGGTATAGATGAGTCACCCCTCTAGCAGGCCTTACAGCCCTAAGGCAGGGTGCACTATACCATAGGTGAGGGCACCAGTGCATGAGCACTGTGCCCCTACAGTGTCTAAGCCAAACCTTAGACATTGTAAGTGCAGGGTAGCCATATGAGTATATGGTCTGGGAGTCTGTTTTACACGAACTTCACAGCACCATAATGGCTACACTGAAAACTGGGAAGTTTGGTATCAAACTTCTCAGCACAATAAATGCACACTGATGCCAGTGTACATTTTATTGTAAACTACACCCCAGAGGGCACCTTAGAGGTGCCCCCTGAAACCTTAACCGACTATCTGTGTAGGCTGACTGGTTCCAGCAGCCTGGCACACTAGAGACATGTTGCTGGCCCCATGGGGAAGAGTGCCTTTGTCACTCTGAGGCCAGTAACAAAGCCTGCACTGGGTGGAGATGCTAACACCTCCCCCAGGCAGGAGCTGTCACACCTGGCGGTGAGCCTCAAAGGCTCACCCCTTTGTGCCAGCACCGCAGGACACTCCAGCTAGTGGAGTTGCCCGCCCCGGCCCCCACTTTTGGCGGCAAGGCCGGAGAAAATAATGAGAAAAACAAGGAGGAGTCACTGGCCAGTCAGGACAGCCCCTAAGGTGTCCTGAGCTGAAGTGACTCCAACTTTTAGAAATCCTCCATCTTGCAGATGGAGGATTCCCCCAATAGGATTAGGGATGTGACCCCCTCCCCTTGGGAGGAGGCACAAAGAGGGTGTATTCACCCTCAGGGCTAGTAGCCATTGGCTACTAACCCCCCCAGACCTAAACACGCCCTTAACTTTAGTATTTAAGGGCTCCCCCTGAACCTAAGGATTTAGATTCCTGCAACTTACCGAAGAAGACGACTGCTGAGCTGAAAAACCCTGCAGAAGAAGAAAGAAGAAACCAACTGCTTTGGCCCCAGTCCGACCGGCCTGTCTCCTGCCTTCTAAAGAACCCTGCTCCAGCGACGCTTTCTCCAGGACCAGCGACCTCTGAATCCTCAGAGGACTGCCCTGCTTCCAAGAGACCAAGAAACTCCTGAGGATAGCGGCACTGCTCCAAGAGAACTGCGACTTTGTTTCAAGGAGCAGATTTAAAGACCCCTGCAACTCCCCGCAAGAAGCGTGAGACTTGCAACACTGCATCCGGCGACCCCGACTCGACTGGTGGAGAACCAACACCTCAGGGAGGACCCTCCGGCGACTCAGAGTCCGTGAGTGTAAAGAAATGGCTCCCTGTTGCAGTTACCCCCCACTTTTTGCCTGATACTGATGCTGACTTGACTGAGAAGTGTGCTGGGACCCTGCTAACCAGGCCCCAGCACCAGTGTTCTTTCACCTAAAATGTACCATTGTTTCCACAATTGGCACAACCCTGGCACCTAGGTAAGTCCCTTGTAACTGGTACCCCTGGTACCAAGGGCCCTGATGCCAGGGAAGGTCTCTAAGGGCTGCAGCATGTCTTATGCCACCCTAGGGACCCCTCACTCAGCACAGACACACTGCTTGCCAGCTTGTGTGTGCTGATGGGGAGAAAATGACTAAGTCGACATGGCACTCCCCTCAGGGTGCCATGCCAACCTCCCACTGCCTGTGGCATAGGTAAGTCACCCCTCTAGTAGGCCTTACAGCCCTAAGGCAGGGTGCACTATACCACAGGTGAGGGCATATGTGCATGAGCACTATGCCCCTACAGTGTCTAAGCAAAACCTTAGACATTGTAAGTGCAGGGTAGCCATAAGAGTATATGGGCTGGGAGTCTGTCAAAAACGAACTCCACAGCTCCATAATGGCTACACTGAATACTGGGAAGTTTAGTATCAAACTTCTCAGAATAATAAACCCACACTGATGCCAGTGTTGGATTTATTAAAAAATGCACACAGAGGGCATCTTAGAGATACCCCCTGTATTTTACCCAATTGTTCAGTGCAGGACTGACTGGTCTGTGCCAGACTGCTGCTGAGAGACGAGTGTCTGACCTCATGCGGTGAGAGCCTTTGTGCTCTGAGGACAGAAACAAAGCCTGCTCTGGGTGGAGGTGCTTCACACCTCCCCCCTGCAGGAACTGTAACACCTAGCAGTGAGCTTCAAAGGCTCAAGCTTTGTGTTACAATGCCCCAGGGCACTCCAGCTAGTGGAGATGCCCGCCTCCTGGACCCAGCCCCCACTTTTGGCGGCAAGTCCAGGAGAGATAATGAGAAAAACAAGGAGTCACTGGCCAGTCAGGACAGCCCCTAAGGTGTCCTGAGCTGAGGTGACTGACTTTTAGAAATCCTCCATCTTGCAGATGGAGGATTCCCCCAATAGGATTAGGGATGTGACCCCCTCCCCTTGGGAGGAGGCACAAAGAGGGTGTACTCACCCTCAGGGCTAGTAGCCATTGGCTACTAACCCCCCAGACCTAAACACGCCCTTAAATTTAGTATTTAAGGGCTCTCCCTGAACCTAGAAACTAGATTCCTGCAACAACAAGAAGGACTGCCTAGCTGAAAACCCCTGCAGAGGAAGACCAGAAGACAACAACTGCCTTGGCTCCAGAAACTCACCGGCCTGTCTCCTGCCTTCCAAAGAACTCTGCTCCAGCGACGCCTTCCAAAGGGACCAGCGACCTCTGACTCCTCTGAGGACTGCCCTGCTTCGACGACGACAAGGAACTCCCGAGGACAGCGGACCTGCTCCAAAAAGACTGCAACTTTATCCAAAGAAGCAGCTTTAAAGAACCCTGCAATCTCCCCGCAAGAAGCGTGAGACTTGCAACACTGCACCCGGCGACCCCGACTCGGCTGGTGGAGAACCAACACCTCAGGGAGGACCCCCGGACTACTCTACGACTGAGTACCAAAACCTGTCCCCCCTGAGCCCCTACAGCGCCGCCTGCAGAGGGAATCCCGAGGCTTCCCCTGACCGCGACTCTCTGAAACCTAAGTCCCGACGCCTGGAAAAGACCCTGCACCCGCAGCCCCCAGGACCTGAAGGACCGGACTTTCACTGCAGAAGTGACCCCCAGGAGTCCCTCTCCCTTGCCCAAGTGGAGGTTTCCCCGAGGAAGCCCCCCCTTGCCTGCCTGCAGCGCTGAAGAGATCCCTTGATCTCTCATTGACTAACATTGCGAACCCGACGCTTGTTCCAACACTGCACCCGGCCGCCCCCGCGCCGCTGAGGGTGAAATTTCTGTGTGGGCTTGTGTCCCCCCCGGAGCCCTACAAAACCCCCCTGGTCTGCCCTCCGAAGACGTGGGTACTTACCTGCAAGCAGACCGGAACCGGGGCACCCCCTTCTCTCCATTGAAGCCTATGCGTTTTGGGCACCACTTTGAACTCTGCACCTGACCGGCCCTGAGCTGCTGGTGTGGTGACTTTGGGGTTGCTCTGAACCCCCAACGGTGGGCTACCTTGGACCAAGAACTGAACCCTGTAAGTGTCTTACTTACCTGGTAAAACTAACAAAAACTTACCTCCCCCAGGAACTGTGAAAATTGCACTGTGTCCACTTTTTAAATAGCTATTTGTGAATAACTTGAAAAGTATACATGCAATTGAAATGATTCAAAGTTCCTAATGTACTTACCTGCAATACCTTTCAAACAAGATATTACATGTTAAATTTGAACCTGTGGTTCTTAAAATAAACTAAGAAAATATATTTTTCTATAACAAAACCTATTGGCTGGATTTGTCTCTGAGTGTGTGTACCTCATTTATTGTCTATGTGTATGTACAACAAATGCTTAACACTACTCCTTGGATAAGCCTACTGCTCGACCACACTACCACAAAATAGAGCATTAGTATTATCTATTTTTACCACTATTTTACCTCTAAGGGGAACCCTTGGACTCTGTGCATGCTATTCCTTACTTTGAAGTAGCACATACAGAGCCAACTTCCTACATTGAGTAACCAAAGTTGTCCCCCCTGAGCCCCCACAGCGACGCCTGCAGAGGGAATCCCGAGGCTCCCCCTGACCGCGACTGCCTGAACTCCATTTCCCGACGGCTGGAAAAGACCCTGCACCCGCAGCCCCCAGCACCTAAAGGAACGGAACTCCTGTGCAGGAGTGACCCCCCAGGAAGCCCTCTCCCTTGCACAGGTGGTGGCTACCCCGAGGAGCCCCCCCCCTTGCCTGCCTGCAACGCTAAAGAGATCCCTTGATCTCTCATTGATTTCCATTGAAAACCCGACGCTTGTTTCTACACTGCACCCGGCCGCCCCAGTGCCGCTGAGGGTGTACTTTTTGTGTGGACTTGTGTCCCCCCGGTGCCCTACAAAACCCCCCTGGTCTGCCCTCCGAAGACGCGGGTACTTACCTGCTGGCAGACCGGAACCGGGGCACCCCCTTCTCTCCATTGAAGCCTATGCGTTTTGGGCACCTCCTTGACCTCTGCACCTGACCGGCCCTGAGCTGCTGGTGTGGTAACTTTGGGGTTGCTCTGAACCCCCAACGGTGGGCTACCTTGGACCCAAACCGGAGACTTGTAAGTGATTTACTTACCTGACAAAAACTTACCTCCCCAGGAACTGTGAAAATTGCACTAAGTGTCCACTTTTAAAACAGCTTATTGTGTTTTATGTAAAAAGTATACATGCTAATGTAATGATTCAAAGTTCCTAAAGTACTTACCTGCAATACCTTTCAAATTAGATATTACATGTAGAATTTGAACCTGTGGTTCTTAAAATAAACTAAGAAAATATATTTTTCTATAACAAAACCTATTGGCTGGATTTGTATGTACAACAAATGCTTAACACTACTCCTTTGATAAGCCTACTGCTCGACCACACTACCACAAAATAGAGAATTAGTATTATCTCTTTTTGCCACTATCTTACCTCTAAGGGGAACCCTTGGACTCTGTGCATACTATTCCTTACTTTGAAATAGTGCATACAGAGCCAACTTCCTACAACTGTATAACCCCCTGACCACAGGTGTTAAGTATTGGGAGAAATATTTTGCAAACCAGGTTGCTGAAAGCTCTATAGCAATGCGGCACTAAAAATGGCACACCCACATCCATCCAAAACTTGCAATACGTAACAACAGCAGCATTAGTTAACTTGCAAGGTTTGGAAATCAGATTTAAAAGGATCCGAACGTTCACAGGCATCCAAAAAAGATTACAATTCCATTAACTGTTCCATTAACACAGACAGGGAAAAAAAGTAATTGGCTAGTTAAAGGAACAACGCAAGACAGTGTATGGACACTGAGTTATTTGGGTGGATTAGGTTAGGTTACTGGAAAGGAATTCTATCCCTAAAAGAGATCTGTATGGGAACCACTGGTAAGTCACACCATGCTTTAAAACACTCACCAACTTAAGTAATATATAATTAGCAGATATATGGAGAGCATCCCTGAAGCACTGGTCAATACACACCAAGAGCAGTGTTAAATCCACTGTAAGTATATAATCCAGCTCCTTTGACAATAGTGCTCCAAAATATAGAACCATACTTTAACACTAGCTCAAATAACAGATTTAAAAAAACTCCCCGGTTCTACCAAAAGTGTAATAAACTACAGAATGTTTCCTAGAAAACTAAAGCCCTTTATGGAACGCTCCTATCCAATAAAACTATTAGCGGAGGATGAAACAGTAGTTTGAAAGGCTTCACATGTCTGATTTTTGCAAAAGTACTATTGCATTGAGTGAATGCCCAGGAAAAGGTGTAATCCTGCTACAACAAAGACAAGTTCACCAACAGAAGCAGCCATTGGTTATATAGAAATACCCATTTCTATAAAAAGATTTTTCATTAATACCAGAAAGCAAAACACTGAGTCAAAACAGATGCTTAATAACTACATTATCCACCTCCGAAACATCGCAAATTAACTGGAGAAAGCTATGCCCTAATTCATTCATATAATGTTTGTGCAACATCCATTAAAGTAACACCAAATCTATGGTCTTACCTGAGCTGTGATTTTGGCTGTTGCAGCTGCAGCTGCCACTGCTGCGGCTGGGGGCAAGCCTCCAGGTGTGGTAGGCGTCAAGAGAGGCATGGGAGGAGTAACTGCCTTGCCAACACGAAGATATTGGCCTCCCAAGTCAAAGAGGTTCATCGACGACACCGCATCCTGGGAAGACTGGCCCTTTTCATATTCTGAAAGACAGATGAAAAATCAAAAACTGATGTGCAGTATGTTAGCGCTTCACCACATATGCATTACGATTTATCAATCCCGCTTCATCCCAACTCTACTGCTAGTGTTCGTGCTAGTCTCCGCTTATTAGTATTTAGGATCTTAGAATGTTTTGTCTACTTTTCCTCTTTTTAGAAGAAGAAAGAGTAAAAAAAAATTAAAAATAACTGTTGATCGACTTTACGCTAAGTTCAGAATCAAACTTAAGAAACCTCTTCCTTTATCTAGGACCAAAGCAGAAACATGAATCTGTCATGGATTAAATCAAGGGAACAGACCTACTGATCCAACGGTATAGAATTACCCACACTGCTTGCCAAAGGAGCAGGTTTATACTGGCATCAGAACAATATTTACACCGTGCTGAACACCCTGCATGGTAAAGGCAGACATGTCACAAGGAACCACATCCCAGAGGAGGGTGCTTGAGAGTGTTGCAGTTACACTTAAACAAAACATTCTGAATAGCTCTTGAACACCATTTTAATGAATCCATTTACCCTGCTAGCATGAATGAGGAATATAAAAACTAAACCACCATTTTCAGATACATCAAGGAGATGCGAAAGCAAAGATGAAAAGCCTAGGTAAATCAAATTAGAATCTAGAAAAACATGGAAGTCAATTAGCAAACTTTGCCTGTCTAACTAGGACTAAAGAGGCACAGCCACAAGTGCAGAACTGTGGCTTGCAATTGGTAGGCATTGAAGGTATACATAAAAACTACTTCATCCACAAGAGCTAATATGCAACTGAGCCATAATAACTGGAAGCCCAAATAGTCTTCCAATTTAAGGCCACCAAAAACACAAACACCATCCTTTTACATACAGAAGACACCACAGCTTAGCAAAGAACTTCACAGCAGTCCTAATACTGACCAGCAATAGATTCAAGAGATGAAAAATTAATTTTCCACACTAGTAATGTTCTACAACGTGTCTATAATGATCCATCACTCCAGATCAGAAAGAAACAGAACAAAACCTAAAGCATCATGAAGACTGTCAGTTCAAAAAAGGCATTATGCAAGCAGAGTCAAGCAAATATTAGCTGCAGGGGCTATATTAGGGACTGGACTCTTAGGGATACCACCTAAGAGCCTGGACATGGCAGGGTTCACAAATACCACTGAGAACATCCATGAACACACTGGCCTATTGGTTGACTGGTATTAACTCTGCAGTCATTAAGCACTGTGCATTCCTGTCTTAAAGGTCAATAACTGATATGATCGAAAACCAACATCTTGATATTCTCTTCAACATAAAGGCTTGGGCAGGTGACTTGCCTGTTCTCACAATCTAATTTCTTTTCTCAATAACTCAAGCAATCGTTACTGAACAGCATAACGGACAATAGATCACATACAGCTGACTTATAAGGTGAAAATCTCCGGTGCATACTGCACTCCAATACAAGCATCTATTCTTCAATGCAACTGCACAGACAGCCTGCTCAGACAGTCTTTACAGAAGAAGAAAAGTCACTCATGGAAGATTTAAACCTGTCTGTAGGAGACTATGAAGCAATTACTGCCTGGAACATCAAATCAAATGAATGATCCACTAGCACTGCAATCCATTTTAAAAGCACATGCACACCCAAACACCACATTCTCCTACACACACCTACCACCATCGATCGCGCCATACTCTCCAACCCCTTCAATTACCAACAAAACTAGAGGATGATACACAGCTGGTGTCAAACCATTAACAATTCCATAAAATTGCTAGCCCCGGGAAATATACACTCAATAAAAGATAACTGCTCCTTAAACTGTGGAAAAAAAAAAAACACGTTTCATACAAATTGACTCACAAGAAAAACAGAATATAAACCGACCTCAAGGACTAGAAATCACCTTCATAAAAAAAAAAAAAAAAAAAAAAAAAAAAAAAAAACCAGATATCTGCAAACCTTTTCCTACTTTTTCACTTCAAGTGAACTTCTGTTTCCTTTTGTGTGTGCTTCACGCTCATGGAAGCCGTCGGCTCCCTTATGTGAAACTGTTTTACTATTCAGTTTATGTGGCAAGAAAAGTCCTGTTAGGAATTTGAAACGCTAATACCGCTAACACGAGCCCCACTGCATTTTTTTTGTGTCGACTATCCCGCCATTTGGTGACTGGTCCAGCCTCTCTTGACGTCATACGCTCTCCCCGGAATCTTCCATGTGTAGTTTTCATATTCAGACTTTATTTTTATATTATTGCTCGCTCATCTTCAGGGGAGGTGGGAGGGTTGCATGTGAATCCAGAAAATTCTTAAAGCTGCAAAACTACTCCTACAGGCAAGAAACCATTTTATTGCGCAGCAGGAATCATTTCTTGATTCACATGCTGTGCACTGATTTTGTAGCTGTTTATCCTTGTGGTGATGGGGTTGAAGATGAGTTAGTTTGTAAATAAGTGTCCGTCTCACTTGAACTTTCCTTATTCATTTGTATGTCTATGCAATAGTGCTTTGTGAAGGTGTGTACTGATTGTCTAGTAGATGCCCTGCAAATTTCCTATAACATTATTTTTGTATGAAAGGCTATTGTTGCTCCTTTTTTAGGTCTAGCTTAAGCATACGACCTTGTGTATACTTCTTTGTAAGCCTAATTCCCACCCACTCCTTTCATTTGTTTGTTTCAGTGTCCTTTAGAAACCCTTCCTTGCTAGTGGTCAATGTTTCCTCTTTGACCCTCTCATGGAGCACTGGCAAACTACTATATCCTTGTGCTTTGTCTGTTGATCTGGTGTTTTGTGGGACTACTTTCTTCTTTGATTACTGCTAGTGCTACTGTTAGCAGTGAATTCACTTAATCTCCCAGTGCCGTCTACAGACTGCAGAATGGAGCCTCAGGATCACTGCTCTAAGCTTACCCTATAAAGAGGCTTGTAAAGATTGTACTTTTCTCCTCACATTCGCCTGAGGGCGCCCAGCGCGTGCATTTAATTAGAACTTGCTCCAGCACGGTTCTTTATTTTCTTTCCACGTGATTCTGCCTGTGACCTCTCCCTACAGCATGAGACGGCAAGGGAAAAACTGGAGTGCTGCAAGAGACAGAGCGGACAGTAACATTATCTGTCCATCTTATGAAATCCTGTGCTTTCGTGCTGCTGCCCCCTTTTTGACAGCACAGGGAACATTAACCACACACACTGCTGTTCTCCACAATCAGTACTTAACTGAGGATGCCACATGAGGCTGACATGAATGAGTGAAGACTGGCACTGCATAGTGCTAGTCAAAGGAAAGGAAGCGTAGAGCATGCTCTCTGGGAAAAATAAACATTGTGTTTAGCTGCAGGCCTTTAACACATGCTCAGCCACATAATATTGTTACTTTTCTTTTTCTTTAAGCCTTTTCAGTAGAATTAATTGCTTGAACAGACTAATCCAGGTCCCGAGTGGAAGGAAGGGAATCGTATTACTCTGTCAGCCGTCTCACCTGCTGTCTCACTCAATTTACAGCCGAGTACTAAACTTTGGAATGCAGCATCCGGATCAGAGATGTGCTATCAATCCAGACATGGCTCTTTATTTTGTTTCCATACGGTTCGTCTGTGACCTCACCCTGCAACAGGAGAGGGCAGGGGAATAACAGGGAGTGCTGCGAGGAACAGAGGATGTTCATGTTTTTAAGGCACAGAGACTTGATTATCATTTTTTTTTAACCTTTAACGTTAACTGGACCTGAAGGTACACAATGTTTTGAAAAGAGATTAAGTGATTTTTTTTCCAGCATCACAAGGTGCTGCGCGACGCCAAGACTTGAACCTGGTCACCTTCTGAAATATACCTTCACCTGCCCTCCCGTTCAACATCCCCATCCGATCACCAAAGACAATAGTTCGCCCATAAGCAAGACCTACTGGCTTTGCCAATTCTTGTTTAAGAGTAGAGTGTGCCCTTGGTTTGTAGTTATATTTCTGCTGTTGCGTGACACATTTGAATTGTGTGTGTGATCCACCTTGAAATGGTATTTTTGGAACTGGCTTCCCTTTGTGGTCCGTGAATAAATTGTTTTCCCCTTCCAATTGGTTTACTTTTTCTCCATACAGTACATTATCGTTCTTCTGGCGTCTAACTGCATGAAACATTTTCCAATTGAGTTTTTCGGTTGTTAGAAGAAACTTGGTATTTGAATTGATTGGTTTATATGAAACCATGATTTAACTTTTGGTATGAAGTGTGGGTCTGTCCTCCTGACTATCCTGTGTGTATTTGTGTGTATGGTTATTGGATTGAGAGCGTGTGTAATTCACTTAACTCTGCAAAGACATGTTATTACGACAAGGAAAGCCGTTTTCAATGTGACCATCTTTAAGGATGCTTTGTGTTGTGGTTCAAAGGGCTTCCTCATTAGTTGTGATAATAAGTTTAAGTTCCATGTTGGTGCTAGCATCTTTCTTTGAGGTGCTATTCTTTTTGTTCCCAAAAAAGAATCTTGATTGCTGGGGTTGTTAAACTCCTTTCTATATGACCTCTTGTGTAGGCCACTATCCCTGCCAAATATAGCTTCAATGAAGCATAATTTAGTTTGCGGTCTAGTAGGTGTGTAAGATATTGTAGGACTGTAGTATCCTTTGTATGGGTCTTGTAATAAGCCACATTTTTGGCACCACCTTGAGTATTTTTCCCACTTGGCTACTTCACGTTTTCTTCTTGTTGGTCTTCTTGCTTCCCTGAGAACCGCTATGGTGTTCTCTGGTAGATTTAGATGTTCAACCTCTGCATTTCCTCAGGAGCCAAGCTACAAGACTGTTTTTGCCTCTGGCTAGAGAACGCTCCCTCCTTGCATGGAGAGTAGATCTTGCAGACCTGAAAGCCTCTATGTTGTTTTGGGCCATTTCTATCAGGTCCGAAAATCATGTTTGCCTCACCCACTGTGGAGCAATGAGTAAAAGTGTCACTGGTGATTGTTTACATTTGTTGTTCACCTTGTTTAACAGTGGGATCTGGGAAAAGCATAACCAAATCGCCCTGACCAGTATCGGCAGAGCATTCCCAAGGGAGTGGTGGTGTGTGTGTGTGTGTGTGTGTGTGTGTGTGTGTGTGTGTGTGTGTGTGTGTGTGTGTGTGTGTGTGTGTGTCTGGAGCCAAAGTATTGGCGTTTTTGCATTCTCTGGTGTTGCAAACAGGTCCATTTCTGATGTTCCCCACTGTCTGATTATCTGTTTCAGTATTGTTTGAGTTCCTACTTGTGCTGGGAGGATGCTGGTCTGCTCAACCGGTCTGCTTGTACACTGTCCTTCCCTGGAAGATGTACCGTTATGTTTATATGACTCTGGATGGCTCACCTAAAGATCTCTTGCACTAGCTTTAGTAATGATTTTCCCCACAGCTGTTTCAGAAAGGCTTTTAAGGCTAGAAACTCAGTTTTTAGTTGTGGTACATTGATATGTTGAACCGCTTGCTGTTCTTTCCAAATTCCTCTGATTTTCAGCCCCTGCCCCTTCATCCTCTCCCCCCACCCCCAAAAAAGTTGCTATATTTGTCAAGTTCCACCATGCCTTGGCCTCCTGCACTTTTTGCGTGACAACCACTAGATCTTCCCAAGTCCCTGTGGTTTGTGACCATTGAGTTTGTACCCATTCCTGAATTGGTCTCGTATGTAGCCTTGCATATGGTATGAGAGGTATGCAGGAGGCCATTACTCTCTAGTCCTCACTGTCAGAGACTGACCCTTCTTGAATTGGTGAGTTTCTTGCAATAAAGGTTTTTTTTTCTTGCAAGCATACACTTTTGTCTCTATTGAGTTGATTCTTGCTTAGAGGAACTGCTTTTCTTGTTCTGATTTGAGAGATGATTTTTCTCTTTATTGAAAACCCCAAAATGTGTAGTGTTGATATCACAGTGTTTGTGATGTTTGCACTTGTGTAGGGAGTTTGTTTTCACCACTCCGTCGTCAAAGACACACATGTATTACCTTTGCCTTCTTAGATGTGACACTCTGAAATAAAGTCAGCACCCAGAGTGTTTACTAATGCTAGCACTTTGAATTGCTAGTGTTCGCCGTTTACCACAAAACAAGTAGTTTTGTGCCTGTGGTTGACTTGAATGTGGAGATATGCATCTTTTAATTCTATTGTCGTCATAAAGTCTCCTTGTAGCTGCGGTATGACATCCTGCAGTGTTGAATTTCTGTGTCTTTAGTAATTTGTTCAAGAAACAGAGGTCTAATATTGGACGAAGACATCCGTCTTGCATTGGTATTATGTTGAGTAGCTTTCCTTGTTGGTCTCGTCTTTGGGCACTCTTTCTATTGCCTTCTTTTGAAGAAATTCTTGTACTTCCTGTAATAACCTGATTTTTTTCTTCTTTTGCGTAGACCTCTTAGACCCTTTTACTGTATGTTTCCGGATTAGTTCTATGCAATATCCAAATCGTAGGATGTTGCGTAGGCAATTTCTGAAGTCACCTTCTCCCACTCCTGTAAGAAGTTTTTTTCCTCCCTCCCACGGCGGGTGGTGTAGGGGGGGCGGGGCTGTGTGTGTGTGTGTGTGTGTGTGTGTGTGTGTGTGTGTGTGTGTGTGTGAGAGAGAGCGCGCTAGACACACACACACACCGAGGGTCCTGTGTACTGAATCACTTGCTGGATGGTGTCACTGCTCACATTTGTAGCTGCAGTCTTTCCTCTTGCTTGTCCCTAAGAGGTTTGACATGCTGTTGACTGGTACTGCCCTTGTTGCGCTGGTGTTTGACTGGCTTGTAGTCAGAAACCTGTGATGCAAGGCTGCGTTTGGTATCAAACTTCTCAGAATAATAAACCCACACTGATGCCAGTGTTGGATTTAGTAAAAAATGCACACAGAGGGCATCTTAGAAATGCCCCCTGTATTATACCCAATTGTTCAGTGCAGGACTGACTGGTCTGTGCCAGCCTGCTGCTGAGAGACGAGTTTCTGACCCCATGTGGTGAGAGCCTTTGTGCTCTGAGGACAGAAACAAAAGCCTGCTCTGGGTGGAGGTGCTTAACACCTCCCCCCTGCAGGAACTGTAACATCTAGCAGTGAGCCTCAAAGGCTCAGGCTTCGTGTTACAATGCCCCAGGGCACTCCAGCTAGTGGAGATGCCCGCCCCCTGGACACAACCCCCACTTTTGGCGGCAAGTCCAGGAGAGATAATGAGAAAAACAAGGAGGAGTCACTGGCCAGTCAGGACAGCCCCTAAGGTGTCCTGAGCTGAGGTGACTGACTTTTAGAAATCCTCCATCTTGCAGATGGAGGATTCCCCCAATAGGATTAGGGATGTGCCCCCCTCCCCTCAGGGAGGAGGCACAAAGAGGGTGTAGCCACCCTCAAGGACAGTAGCCATTGGCTACTAACCCCTGCCCTCCCAGACCTAAACACACCCCTAAATTCAGTATTTAGGGGCTCCCCAGAACCTAGGAAACTAGATTCCTGCAACCTAAGAAGAGGACTGCTGAACTGAAAAACCTGCAGAGAAGACGGAGACACCAACTGCTTTGGCCCCAGCTCTACTGGCCTGTCTCCCCACTTCTAAAGACACTGCTCCAGCGATGCATTCCCAGGGTCCAGCAACCTCTGAAGCCTCAGAGGACTGCCCTGCATCTAGAAGGACCAAGAACTCCGAGGACAGCAGCTCTGTTCCCCAAAGACTGCAACTTTGCAACAAAGAAGCAACTTTGAAACAACACACGTTTCCCGCCGGCAGCGTGAGACTTTGCACTCTGCACCAGACGCCCCCGGCTCGACTTGGAGAACAAACACCACAGGGAGGACTCCCCGGCGACTACGAGACCGTGAGTAGCCAGAGTTGAGCCCCCACAGCAACGCCTGCAGAGGGAATCCTGAGCCCCCCCCCCCCCGACTGCCTGCTTCAAAGACCCGACACCTGGTAAAGACACTGCACCCGCAGCCCCCAGGACCTGACGGATCCGACCTCCAGTGCAGGAGCGACCCCCAGGTGGCCCTCTCCCTTGCCCAGGTGGTGGCTACCCCGAGGAGCCCCCCCCCTTGCCTGCATCGCTGAAGAGACCCCTTGATCTCCCATTGATTTCTATTGCAAACCCGACGCCTGTTTACACACTGCACCCGGCCGCCCCTTGCTGCTGAGGGTGTACTTTGTGTGGACTTGTGTCCCCCCCCGGTGCCCTACAAAACCCCCCTGGTCTGGCCTCCGAAGACGCGGGTACTTACCTGCTGGCAGACTGGAACCGGGGCACCCCCTTCTCCATTGAAGCCTATGCGTTTTGGGCACCACTTTGACCTCTGCACCTGACCGGCCCTGAGCTGCTGGTGTGGTAACTTTGGGGTTGCTCTGAACCCCCAACGGTGGGCTACCTTGGACCCAAATTTGAACCCCGCAGGTGGTTTACTTACCTGCAAAAACTAACAAACACTTACCTCCCCCAGGAACTGTTGAATATGCAGTGTCTAGTTTTAAAATAGCTATATGTCATTTATGTGAAAACTGTATATGCTATTTTGCTAATTCAAAGTTCCTAAAGTACCTACCTGAAATACCTTTCATTTGAAGTATTACTTGTAAATCTTGAACCTGTGGTTCTTAAAATGAACTAAGAAAAGATATTTTTGAATATAAAAACCTATTGGCCTGGAATTGTCATTGAGTGTGTGTTCCTCATTTATTGCCTGTGTGTGTACAACAAATGCTTAACACTACCCTCTGATAAGCTTACTGCTCGACCACAGTACCACAAAACAGAGCATTAGAATGATCTACTTTTGCCACTATCTTACCTCTAAGGGGAACCCTTGGACTCTGTGCATACTATTCCTTACTTTGAAATAGTGCATACAGAGCCAACTTCCTACAGTACCAATGGTACCTTTTACAAGGGACTTCGCTGTGTGCCAGGGGTGTGCCAATTGTGGGAGCAATGGTATAATTTATGGAAAGAACAAAGGTGCTGGGGCCTTATTAGCAGAATCCCAGCATACAGCCAAGGGAACTCAGTCAATGCAACAATATCCACAGAAAGGCACTGGCCCTTAAGTTCTACTCCACAACTGCTTGTCATTTCCTCACAAGCATTACTCGGCCTACATTCAAATTCTGACACTGGGTTTCACACACAACACAGCTTTTATCTAAATAAAGTCTGTGACATGCAACAGACACTTATCAATCTGAGGATGGGTACAAAAAAATGAGAATCAAGAGGAGATAATCTAAATACTACTAGTAATAATGAGATGTAAATTCTTCTGCACTATCACAATTAAGAGCATGTTTAAAGGTGCTATAATCCAGAAGATTATGTGGGCTAGAGCCCCCTAAATCCTACCAAAAACACATCACAGCCCTGCAACGAATGCCAGAACCATCAAAAACTAAAATGGGCAGCCCCTGCTGTGAAAGAATAGAAAATATATTAAAAAAAGACTCCTAGATCATCACACATCAAATTTAATCTCTTAGGCAAACCATCAACATACTGCACACCCACCAAACATCTGATCGCACTGTGGTTTTATTTCACCTTTATCATATGCTTCCCAGACCTAATCAAATCAGGTTATCTTTACACTGCACAGAAGCTCGCAGTTAATACAACATTAAAATATACATGAATGGTGTGCTACTTAACTGAATTTTGGGGGTGGGGGAGAATTTGGCTTGTGGCCACGTAAGATGGCAGACAGGATGTATTCCTGAATGGATCTGCAGCCACCCCGATTAATCCTTCACCATTCTGCTTCTGCACAGCTCCTCTGAGCTGGACAGACAGCGGAGTAGTGACATCCTAAACAGCAAATTGGTGGAGGCTGCCCCTGTGGGTCTGACACGGTCTGGGGATGAGGCGGCGGGACACAGCCAGTGAAGCCGTTGAAACGGGGGCCTAGACTGGGGGCTGCCTCTTTGGGTCCAATACCACCACAGTGAGATGAGGTGGCCCCAGATTGTGAGCAGCAGTCAGTGGCAAAATATCCTGAACGTATTCATGGAGGACCAGCTGTCACCAGGGAGCAGAGCAGGTGAGGCTGCTGGGGCGGAAGCCTAGCCTGCTGGCACTGACATTTTGGAGGAAATCTGAGTGGCGAAGTTTACTTGAGGCCCCTACCATTTATCACACTGTGCTGAGTGCGAGACCCAGTCCCCTGTTGCATGGCGGTTCTGGTGGGGTGGGGTCCGGTGTTTAGAGTACTGGGGAGGCCTAGGTCTGCAGGGATAGACGCTGGACTGAGGGAGTGGGCCTCCAGCCAGAAAAACACCCAGAGGCATAGTCAAAGTCACTTGGGCGATTTTAATATATAGGAGACAGTGTCAGGTGAGAGACCCATAACATTGGCAAAAGAGGAGTACTACCCCGGCATGGTGGGCCTATTTTTCTGGACCACGTTGGGACTTCACTGTGCCCCTTTTGGTGGCATGATTTGCTATTGCATATGAAGACGGAGAGGGTGGATCGTTGCTGTGCTCCTGTGTCCTGGGGGTGGCCCGTGCTATGCTTGATGGGCTTCTGGGCCGTGGAGGCCGGACCCTAGTAAGGGAAGCAGGGCCCTGCATGCGGTTGCTGCCCCAGTGCTGAGGGGCACCCCAATCCCACACAGATTACTTCACCTCAATGGAGCTTTGATATATGTTGCTCTACCCTGCTTGCTTTCAAGTGATTTTGGAGGAGGGGGGCTCAGTTTTTCAACTCTCTGGAGGAAGTGCTGCGGTGGCTGGAGATGTGGGGGAACAAATCCCTCGGGACAAGATGACCGCTTGGAGGGCAACGGCTTGCTCCAGACGAGGAGCAAATGCATCAAAATGGAGATCATGTGAGAGGTCAGGGAAAGGGCGCCCAGGGTCTGGCTAGCCAAGACAGTGGGCACACTGTGGTGCAGGACGACAGCACCATGATGCAGGGCTCTCCAGACCAACGGAGATGTCAAACAAAGCCCAATAACAGAATCTTCTGAGATGTGATGTGGGGGTCTTTATTTGCATTTGGTATGGGAGTCTGTGTTGGCCTTAGTTTTACTCCACTTTATTACTGTATGTGTCACTTTATTTTACAGGGGGGTGTTAGAACGTTGTCCACATGTGAGGTTATAATTATCTACTTCAAATGTGGAAGGGCACTGTTGAAACATTAAGTTATATATGAATCACCTAGCTCCAAGAAGGAATGGGTTGACGGGATGCTGTTCCGAAGTCAGTGGAAGGAACTGTTGGGGATGGGTAGGTTTAGACTGCTAGTCCTGGCAGTGTTGAGATTTATGGATGGACAGTACTTTAGATTATATCTGTTCTGTGGTTTGTCCGTGGTGGGGTGTTGGTTACTACTGTTAACCTTGTTTCAGGTTCAAGATGAGTGGCCAATATGGTCTGTCTCTCCAGATGCCTTTACCTCATCCAGTACACACTAGTCCCATTGCAAGAGCAATTGTTTAAGACTCTAGACAGTTTGCTCCCCTCTTTGATATGGGCAGGGACACGCAGTAGGGTTGCCTTAAAAGTCCTGGAAAGGGGCATGGAAGAGGGAGGCTTGGCTCTCCCAGATATGCACTTATATTATTATGCAGTATATTTACAACATGCAGCCAGTTGGAGTACAAATGAGACAAATTGGGAGTAAGACTTCTACACGGATCAACGGGAGGGTACATACTGCCATCTTCTAAAGCAAGGGGGCCCGAGCGCCCACATTAATGCCCTATTTGATTAAACGCACCGCATCTCTATGGGAAACTGATGTGAAGAAAATACTGTGCAGAGCCCCATTTGACAAGGTATTGCCCCTCTGAGACCTCCACTGGACACACCAGGTCCCTGGAGCGCTGGAGAACTGTACCCGGGAGAGGCCATGATCACATTCCAGGAAACACAAGACACCTTTGGCACCCTACACCCTCTCTAACACTAGGGAGACTGCTACAATGGGGGAAGAGGGTAGGCACCTTATTTCTCCGTTTTATACGGCTCTCAAAGGATCAGACAAAACAAATTGAGCGAGGGCAGGCTGGGAGCTAGACATTGGCGAACCTTTAGGAGATTCAGACTGGGAGAATGCTTGGGGTATGGTAAAATCAGTCTCCTGTAATAACAGATTCAAATTACTCTACTTTAACTTTGTACCGGCTAAACTCAACCAGACTGACCCCAAACAAAAACGCAAGGTGTTCCCAGTGAGGAGTAGAGGGAGCCACTTTCATCCATTTGGCATGGTCATGTGAGGGGGGTTCATGAGTTTTGGGAAGCAATAATACCCCGTATTACTGAAAAGGTAGGGATAGATATGATAAAACCAGGCGCATGCTGGGAGGAGTCCGGCGGCCTAAGGGACGCAAATATTTGCAACAAGCAATATTTCTTGCAAAATGCTGAATAGTGGTGGGATGGATGGGGGTACGGACACCTAGTGAGGTCCTATAAGTAAAAGACGTCCTGGAATTGTTTTTGGGGGGTGGGGAGGGAGTGGGAGGAGGAGGGGGGGCACCAAGGAACAGCACATGCAACTCTTGTGGAGACAATAAGGTTTAGGGAGACCTGATGGCCTTGGTGTAATGTTGGACACTTTTAATAAATATAAAGGACACAGACATGGACTCTGGCACAGGTGACTCAGAATCATGCAAGGCTATCACCCCTTCGGACCTGAGGGAGATGCCATTGCAGAGTGAGAATCAACTGAATACATGTCATTCATTATTCTGTCACTGTCTTGGAATCTGTATTGCTTATATGTATTTGACTCCTGTAAGGAAATGCCTCCTTGGCATGGTTGCCCCCTGACTTTTTGCCTTTGCTGATGCTATGTTTACAATTGAAAGTGTGCTGAGGCCTGCTAACCAGGCCCCAGCACCAGTGTTCTTTCCCTAACCTGTACTTTTGTATCCACAATTGGCAGACCCTGGCATCCAGATAAGTCCCTTGTAACTGGTACTTCTAGTACCAAGGGCCCTGATGCCAAGGAAGGTCTCTAAGGGCTGCAGCATGTCTTATGCCACCCTGGAGACCTCTCACTCAGCACAGACACTCTGCTTGCCAGCTTGTGTGTGCTAGTGAGGACAAAACGAGTAAGTCGACATGGCACTCCCCTCAGGGTGCCATGCCAGCCTCTCACTGCCTATGCAGTATAGGTAAGACACCCCTCTAGCAGGCCTTACAGCCCTAAGGCAGGGTGCACTATACTATAGGTGAGGGTACCAGTGCCTGAGCATGGTACCCCTACAGTGTCTAAACAAAACCTTAGACATTGTAAGTGCAGGGTAGCCATAAGAGTATATGGTCTGGGAGTCCGTCAAACACGAACTCCACAGCACCATAATGGCTACACTGAAAACTGGGAAGTTTGGTATCAAACTTCCCAGCACAATAAATGCACACTGATGCCAGTGTACATTTTATTGTAAAATACACCCCAGAGGGCACCTTAGAGGTGCCCCCTGAAACTTAACCAACTATCTGTGTAGGCTGACTAGTTTTAGCAGCCTGCCACAAACCGAGACATGTTGCTGGCCCCATGGGGAGAGTGCCTTTGTCACTCTGAGGCCAGTAACAAAGCCTGCACTGGGTGGAGATGCTAACACCTCCCCCAGGCAGGAATTGTCACACCTGGCGGTGAGCCTCAAAGGCTCACCTCCTTTGTGCCAACCCAGCAGGACACTCCAGCTAGTGGAGTTGCCCGCCCCCTCCGGCCAGGCCCCACTTTTGGCGGCAAGGCCGGAGAAAATAATGAGAAAAACAAGGAGGAGTCACTGGCCAGTCAGGACAGCCCCTAAGGTGTCCTGAGCTGAAGTGACTAACTTTTAGAAATCCTCCATCTTGCAGATGGAGGATTCCCCCAATAGGGTTAGGATTGTGACCCCCTCCCCTTGGGAGGAGGCACAAAGAGGGTGTACCCACCCTCAGGGCTAGTAGCCATTGGCTACTAACCCCCCAGACCTAAACACGCCCTTAAATTTAGTATTTAAGGGCTACCCTGAACCCTAGAAAATTAGATTCCTGCAACTACAAGAAGAAGGACTGCCTAGCTGAAAACCCCTGCAGAGGAAGACCAGAAGACGACAACTGCCTTGGCTCCAGAAACTCACCGGCCTGTCTCCTGCCTTCCAAAGATCCTGCTCCAGCGACGCCTTCCAAAGGGACCAGCGACCTCGACATCCTCTGAGGACTGCCCCTGCTTCGAAAAGACAAGAAACTCCCGAGGACAGCGGACCTGCTCCAAGAAAAGCTGCAACTTTGTTTCCAGCAGCTTTAAAGAACCCTGCAAGCTCCCCGCAAGAAGCGTGAGACTTGCAACCCTGCATCCGGCGACCCCGACTCGGCTGGTGGCGATCCAACACCTCAGGAGGGACCCCAGGACTACTCTAAGACTGTGAGTACCAAAACCTGTCCCCCCTGAGCCCCCACAGCGCCGCCTGCAGAGGGAATCCCGAGGCTTCCCCTGACCGCGACTCTTTGAATCCTAAGTCCCGACACCTGGGAGAGACCCTGCACCCGCAGCCCCCAGGACCTGAAGGACCGGACTTTCACTGGAGGAGTGACCCCCAGGAGTCCCTCTCCCTTGATCAAGTGGAGGTTTCCCCGAGGAACCCCCCCCTTGCCTGCCTGCAGCGCTGAAGAGATCCCTAGATCTCCCATTGACTTCCATTACCAACCCGACGCTTGTTTCTACACTGCACCCGGCCGCCCCCGCGCTGCTGAGGGTGAAATTTCTGTGTGGGCTTGTGTCCCCCCCGGTGCCCTACAAAACCCCCCTGGTCTGCCCTCCGAAGACGCGGGTACTTACCTGCAAGCAGACCGGAACCGGGGCACCCCCTTCTCTCCATTCTAGCCTATGCGTTTTGGGCACCACTTTGAACTCTGCACCTGACCGGCCCTGAGCTGCTGGTGTGGTGACTTTGGGGTTGCTCTGAACCCCCAACGGTGGGCTACCTTGGACCAAGAACTAAGCCCTGTAAGTGTCTTACTTACCTGGTTAACCTAACAAATACTTACCTCCCCTAGGAACTGTGAAAATTGCACTAAGTGTCCACTTTTAAAACAGCTATTTGTGAATAACTTGAAAAGTATACATGCAATTTTGATGATTTGAAGTTCCTAAAGTACTTACCTGCAATACCTTTCGAATGAGATATTACATGTAGAATTTGAACCTGTGGTTCTTAAAATAAACTAAGAAAATATATTTTTCTATATAAAAACCTATTGGCTGGATTTGTCTCTGAGTGTGTGTACCTCATTTATTGTCTATGTGTATGTACAACAAATGCTTAACACTACTCCTTGGATAAGCCTACTGCTCGACCACACTACCACAAAATAGAGCATTGGTATTATCTCTTTTTGCCACTATCTTACCTCTAAGGGGAACCCTTGGACTCTGTGCATGCTATTCCTTACTTTGAAATAGCACATACAGAACCAACTTCCTACATTGGTGGATCAGCGGTGGGGTACAAGACTTTGCATTTGCTGGACTACTCAGCCAATACCTGATCACACGACAAATTCCAAAATGGTCATTAGAAATTCATTTTTGCAATTTGAAATTTTTCTAAATTCTTAAAAGTCCTGCTAGGGCCTTGTGTGTTAAGCCCCTGTTTAGCATTGTCTTTTAGAGTTTAAAAGTTTGTTAAAGGTTTGAAATTAGATTCTAGAAACAGTTTTAGATTCTTTAAAAAGTCTTCCAACTTTTAGCAAAATAATGTCTGATACAGAGATGAATGTGGTGGAACTCGACTCCACACCTTACCTCCATCTTAAGATGAGGGAGCTAAGGTCTCTCTGTAATATCAAAAAAATAACCATTGGCTCCAGACCTACCAAAATTCAGCTCCAGGAGCTGTTGGCAGAGTTTGAAAAAGCCAACCCCTCTGATGATGACCTCACAGAGGAAGAAATTAGTGACTTGGAGGCCAATGTCCCTCCTCCAGTCCTAAATAGGGAGAACAGGACCCCTCAAGTCCTGTCTCCAACTGTGTTAGTCAGAAATAGTGAGTCCCTCACAGGAGGGTCCCACATTTCTGAAAGCACTGAGGATGCTCTCAGTGAAGATGACCTCCTGTTAGCCAGGATGGCCAAAAGATTGGCTTTAGAGAGACAGCTCCTAGCCATAGAAAGGGAAAGACAAGAGATGGGCCTAGGACCCATCAATGGTGGCAGCAATATAAATAGGGTCAGAGATTCTCCTGACATGTTAAAAATCCCCAAAGGGATTGTGACAAAATTTGAAGATGGTGATGACATCACCAAGTGGTTCACAGCTTTTGAGAGGGCTTGTGTAACCAGAAAAGTGAACAGATCTCACTGGGGTGCTCTCCTTTGGGAAATGTTCACTGGAAAGTGTAGGGATAGACTCCTCACACTCTCTGGAAAAGATGCAGAATCTTATGACCTCATGAAGGGTACCCTGATTGAGGGCTTTGGATTCTCCACTGAGGAGTACAGGATTAGGTTCAGGGGGGCTCAAAAATCCTCGAGCCAGACCTGGGTTGACTTTGTTGACTACTCAGTGAAAACACTAGATGGTTGGATTCAAGGCAGTGGTGTAAGTAATTATGATGGGCTGTACAATTTATTTGTGAAAGAACACCTGTTAAGTAATTGTTTCAATGATAAACTGCATCAGCATCTGGTAGACCTAGGACCAATTTCTCCCCAAGAATTGGGAAAGAAGGCGGACCATTGGGTCAAGACAAGGGTGTCCAAGACTTCAACAGGGGGTGACCAAAAGAAAGGGGTCACAAAGACTCCCCAGGGGAAGGGTGATGAGACAACCAAAACTAAAAATAGTAAAGAGTCTTCTACAGGCCCCCAAAAACCTGCACAGGAGGGTGGGCCCAGAGCCTCTTCACAAAACAATGGGTACAAGGGTAAAAACTTTGATCCCAAAAAGGCCTGGTGTCATAGCTGTAAACAGCATGGACACCAAACTGGAGACAAGGCCTGTCCCAAGAAAGGTTCCACTCCAAACTCCCATCCAGGTAACACTGGTATGGCTAGTCTCCAAGTGGGATCAACAGTGTGCCCAGAGCAAATCAGGGTCCACACTGAAGCTATTCTAGTTTCTGAGGGTGGGGTGGATTTAGCCACACTAGCTGTCTGGCCGCCTAACATGCAAAAATACAGACAGCAACTCTTAATTAATGGGACTAGAATAGAGGGCCTGAGGGATACAGGTGCCAGTGTCACCATGGTGACAGAGAAACTGGTTTCCCCTGGCCAATACCTGACTGGAAAAACTTACACAGTCACCAACGCTGACAATCAGAGAAAAGTACATCCCATGGCAATGGTTACTTTAGAATGGGGAGGGGTCAATGGCCTGAAACAGGTGGTGGTCTCCTCAAATATCCCAGTGGACTGTCTGCTTGGAAATGACCTGGAGTCCTCAGCATGGGCTGAGGTAGAACTAAAAACCCATGCAGCAATGCTGGGTATCCCTGAACTGGTGTGTGTGAAAACAAGAGCACAATGCAAGGCACAGGGTGAACAAGTAGAGCTGGAGTCTGGAAGAATGGCCCAGCCTACCAAGAGAACAGGAAAGTCAGTTGGGAAACCAACTACAACACAGCAAAAGAAAGGGAACCTCTCTTCTCAGGAAGAAGTTCTGCCCTCTGAGGGAACTGAGCCTTTGGAGCTTGAACCTTATCAGGTTGAGCTCTTAGGCCCAGGGGGACCCTCAAGGGAGGAGCTGTGTAAAGGACAAGAAACCTGTCCCTCTCTTGAAGGCCTTAGGCAGCAAGCTGCTGAAGAGTCCAAAGGCAAGAAAAATGGAACGCATAGGGTCTATTGGGAAGATGGACTCCTGTACACTGAGGCCAGAGACCCCAAACCTGGTGCCACTAGGAGAGTGGTAGTGCCTCAGCTGTTCAGGAAGTTCATCCTAACATTGGCCCATGACATTCCCCTTGCTGGACATTTGGGACAAACCAAGACGTGGGAGAGGTTAGTCAACCACTTCTACTGGCCCAATATGTCCAACATGGTTAAGGAGTTTTGCCTCTCCTGCCCCACCTGTCAAGCCAGTGGTAAGACAGGTGGACATCCAAAGGCCCCCCTCATTCCACTTCCAGTGGTGGGGGTTCCCTTTGAAAGAGTGGGTGTGGACATAGTTGGTCCACTGGAACCTCCCACAGCCTCAGGAAATATGTATATCCTGGTAGTAGTGGATCATGCTACCAGGTATCCTGAAGCTATTCCCCTTAGGTCGACTACTGCCCCTGCAGTAGCCAAGGCCCTCATTGGTATCTTTACCAGAGTGGGTTTCCCTAAGGAGGTGGTGTCTGACAGAGGTACCAACTTCATGTCAGCATACCTAAAGCACATGTGGAATGAGTGTGGGGGTGACTTATAAATTCACTACACCATACCATCCACAAACTAATGGCTTAGTTGAGAGATTCAACAAGACATTAAAGGGCATGATCATGGGGCTCCCAGAAAAACTCAAAAGGAGATGGGATGTCCTCTTGCCATGCCTGCTTTTCGCTTACAGAGAGGTGCCACAGAAGGGAGTAGGATTCTCACCCTTTGAACTTCTGTTTGGTCATCCTGTAAGGGGACCACTTGCCCTTGTTAAAGAAGGCTGGGAGAGACCTCTCCATGAGCCTAAACAGGACATAGTGGACTATGTACTTGGCCTTCGCTCTAGAATGGCAGAGTACATGGAAAAGGCAACCAAAAACCTTGAGGCCAGCCAACAGCTCCAGAAGGTTTGGTATGACCAAAAGGCTGCACTGGTGGAGTTCCAACCAGGGCAGAAAGTCTGGGTTCTGGAGCCTGTGGCTCCCAGGGCACTCCAGGACAAATGGAGTGGCCCTTACCCAGTACTAGAAAGGAAGAGTCAGGTCACCTACCTGGTGGACCTGGGCACAAGCAGGAGCCCCAAGAGGGTGATCCATGTGAACCGCCTTAAGCTCTTCCATGACAGGGCTGATGTCAATCTGTTGATGGTAACAGATGAGGATCAGGAGGCAGAGAGTGAACCTCTCCCTGATCTTCTGTCATCAGACCCAAAAGATGGCACAGTAGATGGAGTGATCTACTCAGACACCCTCTCTGGCCAACAGCAAGCTGATTGTAGGAGAGTCCTACAACAGTTTCCTGAACTCTTCTCCTTAACCCCTGGTCAGACACACCTGTGTACCCATGATGTGGACACAGGAGACAGCATGCCTGTCAAGAACAAAATCTTTAGACAGTCTGACCATGTTAAGGAAAGCATCAAGGTGGAAGTCCACAAGATGCTGGAATTGGGAGTAATTGAGCGCTCTGACAGCCCCTGGGCTAGCCCAGTGGTCTTAGTCCCCAAACCTCACACCAAAGATGGAAAGAAAGAGATGAGGTTTTGTGTGGACTACAGAGGGCTCAATTCTGTCACCAAGACAGATGCTCATCCAATCCCAAGAGCTGATGAGCTCATAGACAAATTAGGTGCTGCCAAATTCCTAAGTACCTTTGACTTGACAGCAGGGTACTGGCAAATAAAAATGGCACCTGGAGCAAAAGAGAAAACAGCATTCTCCACACCTGATGGGCATCAGTTTACTGTTATGCCCTTTGGTTTAAAGAATGCCCCTGCCACCTTCCAAAGGTTGGTGAATCAAGTCCTTGCTGGTTTGGAGTCCTTTAGCACAGCTTATCTTGATGATATTGCTGTCTTTAGCTCCACCTGGCAGGATCACCTGGTCCACCTGAAGAAGGTTTTGAAGGCTCTGCAATCTGCAGGCCTCTCTATCAAGGCATCCAAATGCCAGATAGGGCAGGGAACGGTGGTTTACTTGGGACACCTTGTAGGTGGAGGCCAAGTTCAGCCACTCCAACCCAAGATCCAGACTATTCTGGACTGGGTAGCTCCAAAAACCCAGACTCAAGTCAGGGCATTCCTTGGCTTGACTGGGTATTACAGGAGGTTTGTGAAGGGATATGGATCCATTGTGACAGCCCTCACTGAACTCACCTCCAAGAAAATGCCCAAGAAAGTGAACTGGACTGTGGAATGCCAACAGGCCTTTGACACCCTGAAACAGGCAATGTGCTCAGCACCAGTTCTCAAAGCTCCAGATTATTCTAAGCAGTTCATTGTGCAAACTGATGCCTCTGAACATGGGATAGGGGCAGTTTTGTCCCAAACAAATGATGATGGCCTTGACCAGCCTGTTGCTTTCATTAGCAGGAGGTTACTCCCCAGGGAGCAGCGTTGGAGTGCCATTGAGAGGGAGGCCTTTGCTGTGGTTTGGTCCCTGAAGAAGCTGAGACCATACCTCTTTGGGACTCACTTCCTAGTTCAAACTGACCACAGACCTCTCAAATGGCTGATGCAAATGAAAGGTGAAAATCCTAAACTGTTGAGGTGGTCCATCTCCCTACAGGGAATGGACTTTATAGTGGAACACAGACCTGGGACTGCCCATGCCAATGCAGATGGCCTTTCCAGGTTCTTCCACTTAGAAAATGAAGACTCTCTTGGGAAAGGTTAGTCTCATCCTCTTTCGTTTGGGGGGGGGGGGGGGGGGGGGGGGGTTGTGTAAGGAAATGCCTCCTTGGCATGGTTGCCCCCTGACTTTTTGCCTTTGCTGATGCTATGTTTACAATTGAAAGTGTGCTGAGGCCTGCTAACCAGGCCCCAGCACCAGTGTTCTTTCCCTAACCTGTACTTTTGTATCCACAATTGGCAGACCCTGGCATCCAGATAAGTCCCTTGTAACTGGTACTTCTAGTACCAAGGGCCCTGATGCCAAGGAAGGTCTCTAAGGGCTGCAGCATGTCTTATGCCACCCTGGAGACCTCTCACTCAGCACAGACACTCTGCTTGCCAGCTTGTGTGTGCTAGTGAGGACAAAACGAGTAAGTCGACATGGCACTCCCCTCAGGGTGCCATGCCAGCCTCTCACTGCCTATGCAGTATAGGTAAGACACCCCTCTAGCAGGCCTTACAGCCCTAAGGCAGGGTGCACTATACCATAGGTGAGGGTACCAGTGCCTGAGCATGGTACCCCTACAGTGTCTAAACAAAACCTTAGACATTGTAAGTGCAGGGTAGCCATAAGAGTATATGGTCTGGGAGTCCGTCAAACACGAACTCCACAGCACCATAATGGCTACACTGAAAACTGGGAAGTTTGGTATCAAACTTCCCAGCACAATAAATGCACACTGATGCCAGTGTACATTTTATTGTAAAATACACCCCAGAGGGCACCTTAGAGGTGCCCCCTGAAACTTAACCAACTATCTGTGTAGGCTGACTAGTTTTAGCAGCCTGCCACAAACCGAGACATGTTGCTGGCCCCATGGGGAGAGTGCCTTTGTCACTCTGAGGCCAGTAACAAAGCCTGCACTGGGTGGAGATGCTAACACCTCCCCCAGGCAGGAATTGTCACACCTGGCGGTGAGCCTCAAAGGCTCACCTCCTTTGTGCCAACCCAGCAGGACACTCCAGCTAGTGGAGTTGCCCGCCCCCTCCGGCCAGGCCCCACTTTTGGCGGCAAGGCCGGAGAAAATAATGAGAAAAACAAGGAGGAGTCACTGGCCAGTCAGGACAGCCCCTAAGGTGTCCTGAGCTGAAGTGACTAACTTTTAGAAATCCTCCATCTTGCAGATGGAGGATTCCCCCAATAGGGTTAGGATTGTGACCCCCTCCCCTTGGGAGGAGGCACAAAGAGGGTGTACCCACCCTCAGGGCTAGTAGCCATTGGCTACTAACCCCCCAGACCTAAACACGCCCTTAAATTTAGTATTTAAGGGCTACCCTGAACCCTAGAAAATTAGATTCCTGCAACTACAAGAAGAAGGACTGCCTAGCTGAAAACCCCTGCAGAGGAAGACCAGAAGACGACAACTGCCTTGGCTCCAGAAACTCACCGGCCTGTCTCCTGCCTTCCAAAGATCCTGCTCCAGCGACGCCTTCCAAAGGGACCAGCGACCTCGACATCCTCTGAGGACTGCCCCTGCTTCGAAAAGACAAGAAACTCCCGAGGACAGCGGACCTGCTCCAAGAAAAGCTGCAACTTTGTTTCCAGCAGCTTTAAAGAACCCTGCAAGCTCCCCGCAAGAAGCGTGAGACTTGCAACCCTGCATCCGGCGACCCCGACTCGGCTGGTGGCGATCCAACACCTCAGGAGGGACCCCAGGACTACTCTAAGACTGTGAGTACCAAAACCTGTCCCCCCTGAGCCCCCACAGCGCCGCCTGCAGAGGGAATCCCGAGGCTTCCCCTGACCGCGACTCTTTGAATCCTAAGTCCCGACACCTGGGAGAGACCCTGCACCCGCAGCCCCCAGGACCTGAAGGACCGGACTTTCACTGGAGGAGTGACCCCCAGGAGTCCCTCTCCCTTGATCAAGTGGAGGTTTCCCCGAGGAACCCCCCCCTTGCCTGCCTGCAGCGCTGAAGAGATCCCTAGATCTCCCATTGACTTCCATTACCAACCCGACGCTTGTTTCTACACTGCACCCGGCCGCCCCCGCGCTGCTGAGGGTGAAATTTCTGTGTGGGCTTGTGTCCCCCCCGGTGCCCTACAAAACCCCCCTGGTCTGCCCTCCGAAGACGCGGGTACTTACCTGCAAGCAGACCGGAACCGGGGCACCCCCTTCTCTCCATTCTAGCCTATGCGTTTTGGGCACCACTTTGAACTCTGCACCTGACCGGCCCTGAGCTGCTGGTGTGGTGACTTTGGGGTTGCTCTGAACCCCCAACGGTGGGCTACCTTGGACCAAGAACTAAGCCCTGTAAGTGTCTTACTTACCTGGTTAACCTAACAAATACTTACCTCCCCTAGGAACTGTGAAAATTGCACTAAGTGTCCACTTTTAAAACAGCTATTTGTGAATAACTTGAAAAGTATACATGCAATTTTGATGATTTGAAGTTCCTAAAGTACTTACCTGCAATACCTTTCGAATGAGATATTACATGTAGAATTTGAACCTGTGGTTCTTAAAATAAACTAAGAAAAGATATTTTTCTATATAAAAACCTATTGGCTGGATTTGTCTCTGAGTGTGTGTACCTCATTTATTGTCTATGTGTATGTACAACAAATGCTTAACACTACTCCTTGGATAAGCCTACTGCTCGACCACACTACCACAAAATAGAGCATTGGTATTATCTCTTTTTGCCACTATCTTACCTCTAAGGGGAACCCTTGGACTCTGTGCATGCTATTCCTTACTTTGAAATAGCACATACAGAACCAACTTCCTACAACTCCTCAATGATTGCATCCAAAAGTATATACTGTATGAATCTGACATATCCATGCACTTATTAGGTTGCTATTTTAAAATGCAAAAATAAAGGTTACAAAAAAACAAAAACAAAAAAAAAACATTGTATTCGGCGCATCTGATTTCTCCTCTAGTCCTAAAATAAGTCTCCTGCTCAGTCAGTGAGTAACATGGTGATTGAGAAATGATCGGTGTACATACTGCAGGCAAAATTCACTGGACAGTGGGTTTGAGACATCTGTGAGGGAGACTTTCAAGCCTATTCCAGCCCTAGTTTTTTAAGAGGGGAAAAATACATCTAAACCATTACTGCTGTGAAAAATTATCTATGCAGATGCTCTTAAGGAGGATATTTCCCTCTGCCCTGCATATATCCACAATATGGTTCGTCAGTTCTCAGTACTGTTTAAGAATTGAAAACTAAATGAACAGAACAAATGTGCCACTTAATTTAAAAGTTAAATATTGGTTCAATGGAGGAGGATACATGGAATAGAATTTACACCAGCTTTCTTTAATGTACTGTTCTTATCAACAGAAGTGTCATTTGAGGTAGACGTACTATAAAGACCTCATAAAAGAGTGCCTATTTCCTTTAACCTAGAGCCACCCCTTTCTTCCTTTTCGAGTGTGTCTGGGCTTGGTTTCCTGCCGCATGCCTGCTGTTTTGTGGCATAATTGGATTGTCTGCACTGCCTCTCAATTGTGTTCTTTGTCACAGGAGAACCCTTCCTACAGTATGCAAAGAATACAAAGAACTGACTTCCCTTTTGCTCTTCCTTGTCCTTTTCAAGTAGTACATCATGAATGTGCACATCTAGTGTATGCAGAGATCTTTCGGTCTGCACCTTTGGTTGCAGAAAGAAAGCCGGTAGCTGAACTGTTTGGTTTAAATGGAATTGAGATTACTTTGGGTGTAAGCGTGGGTTAGTGTGCGCATGAGTATCCTGTCCTTGTGTATTTTCAGGTAGCCCTCTTGGCTGGTCAGTGCCTGCAGTTTGCTTACCCTGCGCAGTGACAACTGCAATTAGGAAGGCAGGCTTCAGGGTCAGGAATCGTAGCTCTGCCCTGTACAGTGGCTCAAAGGGTGCCTTCATGAGTTGTCACAAGGTTGCGGTTCCACATTGGCAATGGTGATAACCTGGGTGGAGCTATCCTCCCTGCAGGAACCTCTTGACAAGCCTGGTGGCGAAGAGGCTAATTCCTACTTGTCCCCTTGTGTAAGCTATTGCTGCTCAGAGTACCTTTGGGGAGGCATATGCTAGTTTGTTATCTAACAGGTATGTGAGATATCGGATTACTGTGGTGTCCTCTGTTCGGAACATTCTGTCTGCACCTCAAGATATACCTCAGTCATTCTTCTTTGTAGTACTTCCTACTGCTTTCCCTTCTAGCCTATTGAAGGATGTCCACGGGATGCTTAGGGAGCTCGTGTCCAAACTATGTTCTCAGGAGCCAGGATGTTAGGCTCAGGCTGCTTGTTTCAGAGTGGTGAACCTTCCCTTCTTGCAAGGAAAGGTGGTCATATGTTTCAGGTAACTTATTTGCATTCTCTGGTGTCATTTCCGCTAGGTCTGAGAACCAAGAAATGTGCGGAGATTAGAATAATTAGTGTAATTTTTTGACCTCTTGCACTGGTTTATGACCAGAGGGATGAGGTTGCAAATCTCCCCGACAAGTCTATCAACAGGGCATTCCCCCAGGATCGGGTTTGTGGGTGCATGGACGCGAAGTCTAGGCATTTTGCGTTGTCTGGGGTAGTGAACAGGCCGAATTCCAGGGGACCCCACAAGCAGAAGACATCTTGGAGTACCAAATCGTTCAGTTTCCTTTCGTGTGAGAAGGATGCTTGCCTGCGCCCCCGTTTTCTATGCCCAAGTGTATTCTTATCAGGATTATTTCCCTTTGAGTGGCCCACCTCCATATCGCTTGGGCTGGTTTGGACAACACGTGTAACCATGTTCCTCCCTGCTTGGTCCGGTAGAACATTGTGGTTGTGTGTGTGCCTGGATTAGCACGGTCCTTCCCTTCGGTTGCATCTGCAAGGCTAGATACGTTTTTTGGTCCAGGACATTTATAGGTCACATAGCTCACTCTGCCTTCCTTAGCCCCCTTATTTTTAGTTCCCCCTTGTGCACTATCCATCCCTGTGGTGACTGTCCCTGCTGGTTGCGTGAATGGTTTTCCTACTGTCATGTGGTCTACTTCCACCATTTTATCTCCTCTTCCACTCTTTGCGTGACTACTAGATCTTCCCAACCTCCCTTTGCCTGTGATCATTGGTCCTGGATCCACTCTTGTAGTGGTCTCATGTGGTTTTGCATGTGTAATAAATAGGATGCATGAGGCCATCATGCCCATCCTCTTCCTCCTCATCTTCCAGACAGCGTTTACTGCCAGTGAATGACCACTGCACTATAGGCGAGCTGTCATTCAATCCTCTTTGGTGTGAAGAAGGCTCTCACCTTGACCATGTTGATTGCTCCTAGAAAGATTCTTCTCTCTTTTTGGTTTTGTTGAAGACTTTTACAGGTTTAATGTGAAACTCAGTCTTTGGAATGTGTTCTTGATGGTCCTAGTGTTCTGCATCAAGAGTACAAGCTTGCTTTTATTAGCCAGTCCTCTAGGTATAGGTACACATGCATTCCCTTTCTTTTCAGGTCGGCTGCTAATAAGGATAATCCTTTTGTGAACACTCTGGAAGCTGACAATTAAGGGAATACCCTGAATTGCTAATGGTCTTTGTTCACAACAAATTGCAGACACCTTTTGTGTTTGTGGTTCATGGGGATGTGTAGATAGGTATCTGAGGCCTGTTTGCCATGCACTCCACTTCCTGAAGTCAGGGGATGACATCTTGTAGTGTGACCATCTCAAACTTTTGGGTCTTTAAGAACTTGTTTGGGAAGCGAAGGTCCAGTATAGGTCTTGAAGACTTGCCTGGTTTTGGTACAAGGAAGTATGTTTAGTAGTTCCCTTGGTTGATTTCAGTTATGGGTACTATCTCCACGGTTGTCTTTCCCTGTAGTTCCTGCACTTCTTGTTGCAGGTAGCTTTTCTCTTCCCTCGTGTGTGGTTTTGTTATTGGTTTCCTGTTTGGTGGGCTTTTTAAGATTTCAATGTAACAGGCGTGTTGTGAGAGCACCCCAGTGAGATCTGTTTACTTTTCTGGTTGCACAAGCCCTCTCAAAAGCTGTGAACCATTTGGTGATGTCATCACCATCTTCATATTTTGTTACAATCCCTTTGGGGATTTTTAGCAGTATTCTCTCTGACCCTATTTAAGTTGCTGCCACCATTGTTGGGAGCTAAATCCATCTCTTGTCTTTCCCTTTCTATGGCTAGGAGCTGTCTCTCCAAAACCAATCATTTGGCCATCGTGGCTAACAGGAGGTCATCTTTATTGAGGCTGCACTCAATGCTTCCAGAGTTGCTGGACTCCCCTGTGGGAGAAGCAGCATCTCTGACTATCACTTGTGGAGTCAGGGTTTGAGGGACCATGGTCTCCCTAAAAGTAAGAAATAGTGTGCACAGAGTCCAAGGGTTTCCCTTAGAGGTAAGATAGTGGCAAAAGTAGATCATTCTAATGCTCTGTTTTGTGGTACTGTGGTCTAGCAGTAAGCTTATCAGAGGGTAGTGTTAAGCATTTGTTGTACACACACAGGCAATAAATGAGGAACACACTCAATGACAATTCCAGGCCAATAGGTTTTTATATTGAAAAATATATTTTCTTAGTTCATTTTAAGAACCACAGGTTCAAGATTTACATTAAACACTTTAAATGTAAGGTACTTCACTTAGATACTTTAGGAACTTTGAATGAAAAAAATACCATATACAGTCTTTGTAAAAATGGCAATAAGCTATTATTGGGGGAGGCAAGTAAAGGTTAGTTTTGGAGGCAAGTAAAACATTTACAAGTCTCAAGTTTGGGGCATAGGCAGCCCACTGTTGGGGGTTCAGGGCAACCCCAAAGTTACCACATCAGCAGCTCAGGGCCGGTCAGGTGCAGAGGTCAAAGAGGTGCCCAAAACACATAGACGCCTATAGAGAACAGGGGTGCTCCGGTTCCAGTCTGCCAACAGGTAAGTACCCGTGTGTAGGAAGTTGGCTCTGTATGTGCTATTTCAAAGTAAGGAATAGCATGCACAGAGTCCAAGGGTTCCCCTTAGAGGTAAAATAGTGGTAAAAAGAGATAATACTAATGCTCTATTTTGTGGTAGTGTGGTCGAGCAGTAGGCTTATCCAAGGAGTAGTGTTAAGCATTTGTTGTACATACACATAGACAATAAATGAGGTACACACACTCAGAGACAAATCCAGCCAATAGGTTTTTATATAGAAAAATATCTTTTCTTAGTTTATTTTAAGAACCACAGGTTCAAATTCTACATGTAATATCTCATTCGAAAGGTATTGCAGGTAAGTACTTTAGGAACTTCCAATCATCAAAATTGCATGTATACTTTTCAAGTTATTCACAAATAGCTGTTTTGAAAGTGGACACTTAGTGCAATTTTCACAGTTCCTAGGGGAGGTAAGTATTTGTTAGGTTAACCAGGTAAGTAAGACACTTACAGGGCTTAGTTCTTGGTCCAAGGTAGCCCACCGTTGGGGGTTCAGAGCAACCCCAAAGTCACCACACCAGCAGCTCAGGGCCGGTCAGGTGCAGAGTTCAAAGTGGTGCCCAAAACACATAGGCTAAAAATGGAGAGAAGGGGGTGCCCCGGTTCCGGTCTGCTTGCAGGTAAGTACCCGCGTCTTCGGAGGGCAGACCAGGGGGGTTTTGTAGGGCACCGGGGGGGGGACACAAGCCCACACAGAAATTTCACCCTCAGCAGCGCGGGGGCGGCCGGGTGCAGTGTAGAAACAAGCGTCGGGTTTTTAATGTTAGTCTATGAGAGATCTCGGGATCTCTTCAGCGCTGCAGGCAGGCAAGGGGGGGGTTCCTCGGGGAAACCTCCACTTGGGCAAGGGAGAGGGACTCCTGGGGGTCACTTCTCCAGTGAAAGTCCGGTCCTTCAGGTCCTGGGGGCTGCGGGTGCAGGGTCTCTCCCAGGCGTCGGGACTTTAGGTTCAAAGAGTCGCGGTCAGGGGAAGCCTCGGGATTCCCTCTGCAGGCGGCGCTGTGGGGGCTCAGGGGGGACAGGTTTTGGTACTCACAGTATCAGAGTAGTCCTGGGGTCCCTCCTGAGGTGTCGGATCTCCACCAGCCGAGTCGGGGTCGCCGGGTGCAGGGTTGCAAGTCTCACGCTTCTTGCGGGGAGCTTGCAGGGTTCCTTAAAGCTGCTGGAAACAAAGTTGCAGCTTTTCTTGGAGCAGGTCCGCTGTCCTCGGGAGTTTCTTGTCTTTTCGAAGCAGGGGCAGTCCTCAGAGGATGTCGAGGTCGCTGGTCCCTTTGGAAGGCGTCGCTGGAGCAGGATCTTTGGAAGGCAGGAGACAGGCCGGTGAGTTTCTGGAGCCAAGGCAGTTGTCGTCTTCTGGTCTTCCTCTGCAGGGGTTTTCAGCTAGGCAGTCCTTCTTCTGGTAGTTGCAGGAATCTAATTTTCTAGGGTTCAGGGTAGCCCTTAAATACTAAATTTAAGGGCGTGTTTAGGTCTGGGGGGTTAGTAGCCAATGGCTACTAGCCCTGAGGGTGGGTACACCCTCTTTGTGCCTCCTCCCAAGGGGAGGGGGTCACAATCCTAACCCTATTGGGGGAATCCTCCATCTGCAAGATGGAGGATTTCTAAAAGTTAGAGTCACCTCAGCTCAGGACACCTTAGGGGCTGTCCTGACTGGCCAGTGACTCCTCCTTGTTATTCTCATTATTTTCTCCGGCCTTGTCGCCAAAAGTGGGGCCTGGCCGGAGGGGGCGGGCAACTCCACTAGCTGGAGTGTCCTGCTGGGTTGGCACAAAGGAGGTGAGCCTTTGAGGCTCACCGCCAGGTGTGACAATTCCTGCCTGGGAGAGGTGTTAGCATCTCCACCCAGTGCAGGCTTTGTTACTGGCCTCAGAGTGACAAAGGCACTCTCCCCATGGGGCCAGCAACATGTCTCGGTTTGTGGCAGGCTGCTAAAACTAGTCAGCCTACACAGATAGTCGGTTAAGTTTCAGGGGGCACCTCTAAGGTGCCCTCTGTGGTGTATTTTACAATAAAATGTACACTGGCATCAGTGTGCATTTATTGTGCTGAGAAGTTTGATACCAAACTTCCCAGTTTTCAGTGTAGCCATTATGGGGCTGTGGAGTTCGTGTTTGACAAACTCCCAGACCATATACTCTTATGGCTACCCTGCACTTACAATGTCTAAGATTTTGTTTAGACACTGTAGGGGTACCATGCTCATGCACTGGTACCCTCACCTATGGTATAGTGCACCCTGCCTTAGGGCTGTAAGGCCTGCTAGAGGGGTGTCTTACCTATACTGCATAGGCAGTGAGAGGCTGGCATGGCACCCTGAGGGGAGTGCCATGTCGACTTACTCGTTTTGTCCTCACTAGCACACACAAGCTGGCAAGCAGTGTGTCTGTGCTGAGTGAGAGGTCTCCAGGGTGGCATAAGACATGCTGCAGCCCTTAGAGACCTTCCTTGGCATCAGGGCCCTTGGTACTAGAAGTACCAGTTACAAGGGACTTATCTGGATGCCAGGGTCTGCCAATTGTGGATACAAAAGTACAGGTTAGGGAAAGAACACTGGTGCTGGGGCCTGGTTAGCAGGCCTCAGCACACTTTCAATTGTAAACATAGCATCAGCAAAGGCAAAAAGTCAGGGGGCAACCATGCCAAGGAGGCATTTCCTTACACCGTGTCCTTGGGGGGGGGGGGGGGGGGGAGACCAAGGGGGTTTTGTAGAGCACTGGGGGGGGAATGGGGGGGGGGGGGGGGGGGGCGGGGGACGGGACACAAGAAGGCACACAAAGTATAGATAAGTCACCCCTCTAGCAGGCCTTACAGCCCTAAGGCAGGGTGCACTATACCATGGGTGAGGGCACCAGTGCATGAGCACTGTGACCCTACAGTGTCTAAGCAAAACCTTAGTTACCAAAGTTACCACACCAGCAGCTCAGGGCCGGTCAGGTGCAGAGTTCAAAGTGGTGCCCAAAACACAGGCTTCAATGGAGAGAAGGGGGTGCCCCGGTTCCAGTCTGCCAGCAGGTAAGTACCCGCGTCTTCGGAGGGCAGACCAGGGGGGTTTTGTAGGGCACCGGGGGGGGGGGGGGGAACACAAGCCCACACAGAAATTTCACCCTCAGCGGCGCGGGGGCGGCCGGGTGCAGTGTTAGAACAAGCGTCGGGTTTGCAATGGAAGTCAATGAGAGATCAAGGGATCTCTTCAGCGCTGCAGGCAGGCAAGGGGGGGCTTCCTCGGGGAAACCTCCACTTGGGCAAGGGAGAGGGACTCCTGGGGGTCACTTCTGCAGTGAAAGTCCGGTCCCATGGGGAGAGTGCCTTTGTCACTCTGAGGCCAGTAACAAAGCCTGCACTGGGTGGAGATGCTAACACCTCCCCCAGGCAGGAGCTGTCACACCTGGCGGTGAGCCTCAAAGGCTCACCCCTTTGTGCCAGCACCGCAGGACACTCCAGCTAGTGGAGTTGCCTGCCCCCTCCGGCCACGGCCCCCACTTTTGGCAGCAAGGCCGGAGAAAATAATGAGAAAAACAAGGAGGAGTCACTGGCCAGTCAGGACAGCCCCTAAGGTGTCCTGAGCTGAAGTGACTAACTTTTAGAAATCCTCCATCTTGCAGATGGAGGATTCCCCAATAGGATTAGGGATGTGACCCCCTCCCCTTGGGAGTAGGCACAAAGAGGGTGTACCCACCCTCTGGGCTAGTAGCCATTGGCTACTAACCCCCCAGACCTAAACACGCCCTTAAATTTAGTATTTAAGGGCTTCCCTGAACCTAAGAATTTAGATTCCTGAAACTACAAGAAGAAGACTGCTGAGCTGAAAAACCCCTGCAGAGGAAGAACAGAAGACACCAACTGCTTTGGCCCCAGACTTACCGGCCTGTCTCCTGCCTTCCAAAGAAACCTGCTCCAGCGACCTCTGAATCCTCTGAGGACTGCCCTACTTCAAGAAAGACAAGAAACTCCCGAGGACAGCGGCACTGCTCCAAAAGAACTGCAACTTTGTTTCAAGGAGCAGATTTAAAGACCCCTGCAACTCCCCGCAAGAAGCGTGAGACTTGCAACACTGCACCCGGCGACCCCGACTCGACTGGTGGAGAACCAACACCTCAGGGAGGACCCTCCAGCGACTCAGACCGTGAGTAATCAAAGTTGTCCCCCCTGAGCCCCCACAGCGACGCCTGCAGAGGGAATCCCCAGGCTCCCCCTGACCGTGACTGTCTGAACTCCATTTCCCGACGCCTGGAAAAGACCCTGCACCCGCAGCCCCCAGCACCTAAAGGAAACAGAACTCCTGTGCAGGAGTGACCCCCAGGAGGCCCTCTCCATTGCCCAGGTGGTGGGTACCCCGAGGAGCCCCCCCCCCACCCCCTGCCTGCAACGCTGAAGAGATCCCTTGATCGCTCATTGAAAACCATTGTAAACCAGACGTGTGTTTGCACACTGCACCCGGCCGCCCTCGCGCTGCTGAGGGTGTACTTTGTGCTGACTTGTGTCCCCCCCGGTGCCCTACAAAACCCCCCTGGTCTGCCCTCCGAAGACGCGGGTACTTACCTGCTGGCAGACGAACCGGGGCACCCCCTTCTCTCCATTGAAGCCTGTGTGTTTTGGGCACCTCTTTGACCCCTGCACCTGACCGGCCCTGAGCTGCTGGTGTGGTAACTTTGGGGTTGCTCTGAACCCCCAACGGTGGGCTACCTTGGACCAAAAACTGAAACCTGTAAGTGACTTACTTACCTGTGAAACCTAACAATACTTTACCTTCCCCAGGAACTGTGAAAATTGCACTGTGTCCACTTTTAAAACAGCTTATTGTGTTTTATGTAAAAAAGTATATATGCTACTGTAATTATTCCAAGTTCCTAAAGTACTTACCTGCAATACCTTTCAAATGAGATATTACATGTAGAATTTGAACCTGTGGTTCTTAAAATAAACTAAGAAAAGATATTTTTCTATAACAAAACCTATTGGCTGGATTTGTCTGAGTGTGTGTTCCTCATTTATTGCCTGTGTGTATGTACAACAAATGCTTAACACTACTCCTTGGATAAGCCTACTGCTCGACCACACTACCACAAAATAGAGCATTAGTATTATCTCTTTTTGCCACTATCTTACCTCTAAGGGGAACCCTTGGACTCTGTGCATACTATTCCTTACTTTGAAATAGTGCATACAGAGCCAACTTCCTACAGGATCTTTCCAGTATCCTTATGAATCTGTATCCGTGCTTGCGTTTGGTCAAACTCTTCAACTTGAAGCTCCTCTTCAAATCTGTGCCTCTCCTTTAGTTGTTTGCAGAGCCCATGTTCCTCTGTGTAAGAGGTCTTTTTCGGCTCCGAAGCCAGTTTCCTCAGCACCGAAATGCCCATGGTGATGGATGGCCTCGGCTCCGAAACGCTCTTTCGAGGCTTAGTGGATTCGACAAGGCGATGTCGAGATTTTGACGCCGGTTTCTTGACTCGGAACTCTTCGGCAAGATTTTGGCCTTTTTCGGTGCTGAAGGCGTTGCTTGGTCACCGCTTTGTTTTTTGTGGGTCGAGCCATGGCCTTCAGGCAGTGGCGTCCCGAGGCCTTATGTTTTTTCGGTTGATTGTGGAGTTGCGTCGGGGGCAGGCGTACTCACTTGTTGGCCTGCTGTAGGCAGTCGGTCTCCGTCTGAGTCCTTCGAGTCCAATCCCTGGAGGGAGATATCCCTCTCCTCCTCTTCGACGTCGAGGTGTTCTGAAGATTGACGCCATCTGCATCCACCTCGCCCTCCGATCCCTTTTTCGGCCGAAAGGACTTGCAGGCCTCGTAAGTATCTTCTGTGTTCCGGTGACAGGCACAGATTACAGACCCGATGCTGGTCTGTATATGGATACTTCGCGTGGCACATCGGACAGAAACGGAAGGGGGTCCTGTCCATAAGGCTTCGACGTAGTCTGGTTGGGCCGACCAGGCCGCGGAAGCCCCAAAGGGCCACTGAAACGGTTGTCTCGTCGGTGTCGATGTGTTGTTCCCGATCGCAAACAATACCTTTGTTTTTTTTCTGATGATTTTTATACTTTCCCCGATTTGAATCACGGAGCGAAGAGGAACACGTCCGAACCCGATGGCGGAAAGAAAACAATCTAAGATGGTCTATGCCCATGCGCAATGGAGCCGAAAGGGAGGAGTCACTCGGTCCCGTGACTCAAAAAGACTTCTAAGAAAAACAACTTGTAACACTCAGAGCCCAACACCAGATGACAGGAACAGTGCACAGCATGTGTATCTGCAGCTACACATCATCGAACATATGTATAAAAAGAAAAGATGTCCATGCAATGTATATACATATTTACGTAAAGAAAGTACTACAATGGCTACAGGCTTCCGGGGAGGAGGGAGGGCGCATGTGAATCTGCAGCACTACCTGAAACGAACAGATGTCTACTGGGTAAGTGACATTTTCTGTTCTATGGCATGTGTAGCCGGAGATACACATGCTTTGCATAGACTGAAAAGCAGTCCCCTCCTAAAATAAGTGGTGGCAAGCCTGTTGGAGTAGTCTGAAATAGTGTTTTAAGTACTGCTTGACCAGCATTTGCTTGTTGGCGAGAGAGCACATCCACACATTAGTTTTTAGTAAAAGTGTGTGGTGTGGACCATGTGGCTGCTTTGCATATGTCTGCCATTGGTATATTTCCTAAGAATGCCACTGAAGCTTTCTTTCTAGCAGAATGTGCTTTAGGAGTTACTAATAGTTGCCTTTTAGCTTTAAGATTAAAAGTTTGAATACACCTTACTGTCCATCTGGCTAATCCCTGTTTTGAAATAGGATTACCCTTATAAAGCTGAGAAACTACAAAAAAGTTTAGATTTTCTGAAATCTTTTGTTCTGTCTATATAATACATGAGAGCTCTTTTGACATCAAGAGTGTGAAGAGCTCTTTCAGCAACTGAATCCGGCTGTGAAAAGAAGACTGGCAATTCCACTGACTGACGTGAAATGGTGAAACCACTTGGGTTAAGAATTTTGGATTTGCCATAAGTACTATTTATTGTTTGTGAATTTGGAGGAAAGGTTCTACTAAAGAGAATGCTTGAATTTCACTAACTCTCCTTAAGCAAGTAATTGCTACTAGGAAAGCAACTTTCCATGAGAGAAACTGAACAGTGCAAGAATGCATGGGTTCAAATGGTGGATCCATAGGCCTTGTGAGCACAATGTTAAGATTCCAGGCAAGAGCTGGTGGCGCTCTAGGTGGAATAACTCTTAAGGCCTACCATAAAAGATTTTATGACAGGAATTCTAAACAGAAAAGTATGCGGTCTGTTTTGGAGGTAGGCGGATATTGCTGTTAAATGTATTTTAAATAGAGGAATATGCAAGATTTGCTTTTTGTAAGGAAAGCAACTAAATAGCCTGTACTGATGCTTTAAGTGGATCAATGTTTTTGGGTTGACCGTAATATACAAAGTTTCCATTTCGCTGCATAGCACTGCCTAGTTGTAGGTTTACGTGCTTCTTTTAGAAAGTCCATACATTCTGATGGAAGCTGTGGATATCCAAACTGACTTCAGGAGCCCAATCGCTAGGTTGAGCATGCTGGGATTGGGATGCCTGATCTGACCTTTGTTTTGAGTCAATAGGTTTGGTCTGTTTGGGAGCTTCTGATGTGGTACTACAGATAGATCCAACAGTGTTGTGTACCAGTGTTGACGTGCCTACGTGGGAGCTATGAGTATCATAGTGAGGTAGGTGTGACAGATCTTGTTGGCCAGGAATAGAATTAGTGGGATAGGGGGGAAAAAGAGTATGCAAATATCCCTGACCAATTGATCCATTACAGCACTGCCCTTGGATCAAGGGTGTGGGTACCTGGATGTGAAGTTTGGGCATTTTGCGTTTGCTTGTTGCGAAGAGGTCTAAGTCTGGGGTTCCCCACATGCTAAAGTACTGTTGAATCACTTGTGGGTGAATTTCCCATTCATGTATTTGTTGCTGCGTCCGGCTTAAGAGGTCTGCTAGTTGGTTGGGTATCCCTGGGATATACTCTGCTAGTAGTTGAATGCAACTGCAAATTGCCCATTTCCAAATTGTCTGTGCTAGAAGAGACAATCGAGGTGTGTGTCCCCCCCCACGTTTTTGCAGATAATACATTGTTGTCATGTTGTCTGTTCTTATTAACACTGTTTTGTGTGTGTGATTTGTGGTTGGAATGCTTTGAGTGCTAAGAACACTGCTTGCAATTCCAAGTGGTTTATGTGGTACGTTTGTTGGATTGAGTCCCATTCTCCATGTATAGTAAGATTGTTGAGATAGGCTCCCCAACCTGTTATTGATACATCAGTGGCGATTATGGTCTGTGGCACAGGGTCCTGAAATGGCTGCCCTTTTGATAATTTGGTGTGATTCCACCTTTGCAGAGAGTTGTAAGTTCAGCAGTCCAACACCACTAGATTGTGAAGTTTACCCTGTGCCTGAGAGCATTGTTGGGAGAGTGTAGGAAGTTGGCTCTGTATGTGCTATTTCAAAGTAAGGAATAGCATGCACAGAGTCCAAGGGTTCCCCTTAGAGGTAAAATAGTGGTAAAAAGAGATAATACTAATGCTCTATTTTGTGGTAGTGTGGTCGAGCAGTAGGCTTATCCAAGGAGTAGTGTTAAGCATTTGTTGCACATACACATAGACAATAAATGAGGTACACACACTCAGAGACAAATCCAGCCAATAGGTTTTTATATAGAAAAATATCTTTTCTTAGTTTATTTTAAGAACCACAGGTTCAAATTCTACATGTAATATCTCATTCGAAAGGTATTGCAGGTAAGTACTTTAGGAACTTCAAATCATCAAAATTGCATGTATACTTTTCAAGTTATTCACAAATAGCTGTTTTAAAAGTGGACACTTAGTGCAATTTTCACAGTTCCTAGGGGAGGTAAGTATTTGTTAGGTTAACCAGGTAAGTAAGACACTTACAGGGCTTAGTTCTTGGTCCAAGGTAGCCCACCGTTGGGGGTTCAGAGCAACCCCAAAGTCACCACACCAGCAGCTCAGGGCCGGTCAGGTGCAGAGTTCAAAGTGGTGCCCAAAACACATAGGCTAGAATGGAGAGAAGGGGGTGCCCCGGTTCCGGTCTGCTTGCAGGTAAGTACCCGCGTCTTCGGAGGGCAGACCAGGGGGGGTTTTGTAGGGCACCGGGGGGGACACAAGTCCACACAGAAATTTCACCCTCAGCAGCGCGGGGGCGGCCGGGTGCAGTGTAGAAACAAGCGTCGGGTTCGCAATGTTAGTCTATGAGAGATCTCGGGATCTCTTCAGCGCTGCAGGCAGGCAAGGGGGGGATTCCTCGGGGAAACCTCCACTTGGGCAAGGGCGAGGGACTCCTGGGGGTCACTTCTCCAGTGAAAGTCCGGTCCTTCAGGTCCTGGGGGCTGCGGGTGCAGGGTCTCTCCCAGGCGTCGGGACTTTAGGTTCAAAGAGTCGCGGTCAGGGGAAGCCTCGGGATTCCCTCTGCAGGCGGCGCTGTGGGGGCTCAGGGGGGACAGGTTTTGGTACTCACAGTATCAGAGTAGTCCTGGGGTCCCTCCTGAGGTGTTGGATCGCCACCAGCCGAGTCGGGGTCGCCGGGTGCAGTGTTGCAAGTCTCACGCTTCTTGCGGGGAGCTTGCAGGGTTCTTTATAGTTGCTGGAAACAAAGTTGCAGCTTTTCTTGGAGCAGGTCCGCTGTCCTCGGGAGTTTCTTGTCTTTTCGAAGCAGGGGCAGTCCTCAGAGGATGTCGAGGTCGCCGGTCCCTTTGGAAGGCGTCGCTGGAGCAGGATCTTTGGAAGGCAGGAGACAGGCCGGTGAGTTTCTGGAGCCAAGGCAGTTGTCGTCTTCTGGTCTTCCGCTGCAGGGGTTTTCAGCTGGGCAGTCCTTCTTCTTGTAGTTGCAGGAATCTAATTTTCTAGGGTTCAGGGTAGCCCTTAAATACTAAATTTAAGGGCGTGTTTAGGTCTGGGGGGTTAGTAGCCAATGGCTACTAGCCCTGAGGGTGGGTACACCCTCTTTGTGCCTCCTCCCAAGGGGAGGGGGTCACAATCCTAACCCTATTGGGGGAATCCTCCATCTGCAAGATGGAGGATTTCTAAAAGTTAGAGTCACTTCAGCTCAGGACACCTTAGGGGCTGTCCTGACTGGCCAGTGACTCCTTGTTTTTCTCATTATTTTCTCCGGCCTTGCCGCCAAAAGTGGGGCCTGGCCGGAGGGGGCGGGCAACTCCACTAGCTGGAGTGTCCTGCTGGGTTGGCACAAAGGAGGTGAGCCTTTGAGGCTCACCGCCAGGTGTGACAATTCCTGCCTGGGAGAGGTGTTAGCATCTCCACCCAGTGCAGGCTTTGTTACTGGCCTCAGAGTGACAAAGGCACTCTCCCCATGGGGCCAGCAACATGTCTCGGTTTGTGGCAGGCTGCTAAAACTAGTCAGCCTACACAGATAGTCGGTTAAGTTTCAGGGGGCACCTCTAAGGTGCCCTCTGGGGTGTATTTTACAATAAAATGTACACTGGCATCAGTGTGCATTTATTGTGCTGAGAAGTTTGATACCAAACTTCCCAGTTTTCAGTGTAGCCATTATGGTGCTGTGGAGTTCGTGTTTGACAAACTCCCAGACCATATACTCTTATGGCTACCCTGCACTTACAATGTCTAAGGTTTTGTTTAGACACTGTAGGGGTACCATGCTCATGCACTGGTACCCTCACCTATGGTATAGTGCACCCTGCCTTAGGGCTGTAAGGCCTGCTAGAGGGGTGTCTTACCTATACTGCATAGGCAGTGAGAGGCTGGCATGGCACCCTGAGGGGAGTGCCATGTCGACTTACTCGTTTTGTCTTCACTAGCACACACAAGCTGGCAAGCAGGGTGTCTGTGCTGAGTGAGAGGTCTCCAGGGTGGCATAAGACATGCTGCAGCCCTTAGAGACCTTCCTTGGCATCAGGGCCCTTGGTACTAGAAGTACCAGTTACAAGGGACTTATCTGGATGCCAGGGTCTGCCAATTGTGGATACAAAAGTACAGGTTAGGGAAAGAACACTGGTGTTGGGGCCTGGTTAGCAGGCCTCAGCACACTTTCAATTGTAAACATAGCATCAGCAAAGGCAAAAAGTCAGGGGGCAACCATGCCAAGGAGGCATTTCCTTACAGAGAGACACTGTTGTAGGGGTCTCATGATTAGACATACATTGGATACTACTGCTATGCACAATGCTATAATTCCCAACAGTTTCATGGTAAACCTTCCTGTGTAAGTGTGATTGTAGGCAGCTGAGATATGAGATTGTGGAAAGTTTGAATTTTTTTGTGGATTTGGGTAAGCTAATGCTGAGTGTTAAGAATTGCTCCCAGATATGGTTGTATTTGTGCTGGCTGCAGATGAGATTGTAGGTAATTGATTGTGAACCCTAGACTGTGTAGGGTACTAATTGTGTATGCTTTTGACAAGTTTGAATGGTGCTGGCTTTTATGAGCCAGTAATCCAGATAGGGAAAGACATGTATATGTTGTCTTCTGAGGTATGCTGCAACCACTGCTAGTCATTTTGTGAATACCCTTGGTTCTGTTACCCCCCCCAAAGGGTAGCACTTTGAATTGGCAGTGCTTGCCTGCTATCACAAATCTTAAGTATTTGCGATGTGTTGAATGTATGGGAATATGGAAGTAAGCACCTTTTTGTTCTAATGCTGTCATGTAGTCCTGTTTTTGTATTAAGGGAATTACATCCTGACGAGTGACCATGTGTAAATGCTCTGAGAGAATGTACTTATTGAGGGGTCTGAGATCCAGGATTGGTCTGAGAGTACCATCCTTTTTTGGTATGAAGTATAGAGAATATACTCCCGTCCCTTGTTGAGGTATAGGTACGATCTCTATTGCATCTTTGAGTAGAAGTGATTGTCCTTGTTTTAACAAAATGAGGTGTTCTAGCGAAAGACTGCGAGCGCGGGGGAATGTTTGGTGGAGGAGAGATGGGTGCTAGGCAATAACCTTTGTGGATAATTGACAACACCCATTGATCTGATGTAATGCTGTGCCATTGATGTTAGAAATGTACCAGTCTTCCTCCCACAGGAGATGGGGATGTGGAGAGTCACTGTTTTGATGAGGTTGAGGCACCTCTTGTGGCAGTGGATTTTCCTCTTCCTCTAAAGAGATTTCCTCTGTAGAATCCTCTGAAAGACCCTCCAGAGGATTATTGTTGTCCCTGCTTTTGTTGGTACGTAGAGGGCTCTGGTGTTGACGGTTTGAAACCACCTCTGAAGTTGGGCCTGTAAAAAGTACCTCGAGCAGGTGTTACATTAACTGTGTCAGTCTTTTTAATTTTTCCTATGGTCGTATTAATCTCTAGTCCAAAAAACTCCTGTTTGTTAAAAAGGTATGTCAAGTACAGCTTGTTGTTTTTCAGGTTTGAACCCTGAAGATCGCAACTAAACATGCCTTCTATTGATTACACTAGTTTCTAATGATTACACTAGTTTTAGTACCCCTAGTTGCGGTGTCTGCTGCATCTAGGGCGGATCTAATTTGGTTGTCAGAGATAGCCTGTCCCTCTGCAACTACCTGCTGTGCCCTTTTTTGGTGTTCCGGTGGGAGTTATTGTAGGAACTCCTCCATTTCATCCAAATGGGCTCTATCGTATCTGACTATAGGAGCCGGGGAGTTGGCAATTCTTCAGTGATTTGCAGCTTGAGTTGCCACTCTTCCCTGCTGATTAAAATTTAAGGATTTCTTTATCGGGGAGGAGCATCCCCGGTGGACTGACTATTTGCCCTTTTTCTTGCTGCACTAACGACAATGGAACCTGGTGGCAATTGCTGTGGAGCGGATGTTGCAGCTTTGTATTTTTTGTCTACCCTTGGTGTAAGTACCCTAGCCTTTACTGGCTCTTTAAAAATGTCATTTGCATGCTTAAGCATGCCTGGGAGCATTGGCAGGCATTGGTACTGTGTGTGTAGAGGTTAGTGTGTTAAATAAATCATCCTCTATGGGATCTGAGTGCAACTGCCCATTGTGATATGCAGCTGTCCTAGCTATGACCTGATAATAGGCCGTGATGTCTTCAGGTGGAGATGGCCTAGTGGGGTTTACATCAGGAACACAAGATGGAATAGGGTCTGGGTCATACAAATCCCAGGGGTCTACATTATATTGTCACCCAAGTCATCCCCATGTGAGGAGATGAGGAGTGGAGAAGTGTGGCTCAATGGTTAGAGCGGCAGACCCTGATGGAGAAATCTGGCCCGGGACCAGGGTTCAATTCCTGCCTCTGCGGGTCTTGGGCTCAATTTCCTCAGACCTGATGTAGGAAGTTGGCTCTGTATGTGCTATTTCAAAGTAAGGAATAGCATGCACAGAGTCCAAGGGTTCCCCTTAGAGGTAAGATAGTGGTAAAAAGAGATAATACTAATGCTCTATTTTGTGGTAGTGTGGTCGAGCAGTAGGCTTATCCAAGGAGTAGTGTTAAGCATTTGTTGTACATACACATAGACAATAAATGAGGTACACACACTCAGAGACAAATCCAGCCAATAGGTTTTGTAATAGAAAAATATATTTTCTTAGTTTATTTTAAGAACCACAGGTTCAAATTTCACATGTAATAGCTTGTTTGAAAGGTATTGCAGGTAAGTACTCTAGGAACTTTGTATCATTACATTAGCATGTATACTTTTGTCATAACACACAATAAGCTGTTTTAAAAGTGGACAGTGCAATTTTCACAGTTCCTGGGGGAGGTAAGTTATTGTTAGTTTTAACAGGTAAGTAAGTCACTTACAGGTTTCAGTTTTTGGTCCAAGGTAGCCCACCGTTGGGGGTTCAGAGCAACCCCAAAGTTATCACACCAGCAGCTCAGGGCCGGTCAGGTGCAAAGGTCAAAGAGGTGCCCAAAACACATAGGCTTCAATGGAGAGAAGGGGGTGCCCCGGTTCCAGTCTGCTTGTAGGTAAGTACCCGCGTCTTCGGAGGGCAGACCAGGGGGGTTTTGTAGGGCACCGGGGGGGGGGGGGGGGGGGGGGGGACACAAGTCAGCACAAAAAGTACACCCTCAGCAGCGCGGGGGCGGCCGGGTGCAGTGTGCAAACACGCGTTGGGTTTTCAATGGAAGTCAATGAGAGATCAAGGGATCTCTTCAGCGTCGCAGGCAGGCAAGGGGGGGCTCCTCGGGGTAGCCACCACCTGGACAAGGGAGAGGGCCTCCTGGGGGTCACTCCTGCACAGAAGTTCTGTTTCTTTAGGCGCTGGGGGCTGCGGGTGCAGGGTCTTTTCCAGGCGTCGGGAAATGGAGTTCAGACAGTCACGGTCAGGGGGAGCCTGGGGATTCCCTCTGCAGGCGTCGCGGTGGGGGCTCAGGGGGGACAACTTTGGTTACTCACAGTCGTAGCGTCGCCGGAGGGTCCTCCCTGAGTTGGTTGTTCTCCACCAGTCGAGTCGGGGTCGCCGGGTGCAGTGTTGCAAGTCTCACGCTTCTTGCGGGGAGTTGCAGGGGTCTTTAAATCTGCTCCTTGTAACAAAGTTGCAGTTCTTTTGGAGCAGTGCCGCTGTCCTCGGGAGTTTGTCTTTCTCGAAGCAGGGCAGTCCTCAGAGGATTCAGAGGTCGCTGGTCCCTTGGAAAGCGTCGCTGGAGCAGGGTTCTTTGGAAGGCAGGAGACAGGCCGGTAAGTCTGGGGCCAAGGCAGTTGGTGTCTTCTGGTCTTCCTCTGCAGGGGTCTTTCAGCTCAGCAGTCCTTCTTGTAGTTGCAGGAATCTAACTCTTTAGGTTCAGGGAAGCCCTTAAATACTAAATTTAAGGGCGTGTTTAGGTCTGGGGGGTTAGTAGCCAATGGCTACTAGCCCCGAGGGTGGGTACACCCTCTTTGTGCCTCCTCCCAAGGGGAGGGGGTCACATCCCTAATCCTATTGGGGGAATCCTCCATCTGCAAGATGGAGGATTTCTAAAAGTTAGAGTCACCTCAGCTCAGGACACCTTAGGGGCTGTCCTGACTGGCCAGTGACTCCTCCTTGTTATTCTCATTATTTTCTCCGGCCTTGCCGCCAAAAGTGGGGGCCGGGTCCGGAGGGGGCGGGCAACTCCACTAGCTGGAGTGTCCTGCGGGGCTGTGACAAAGGGGTGAGCCTTTGAGGCTCACCGCCAGGTGTTACAGCTCCTGCCTGGGGGAGGTGTTAGCATCTCCACCCAGTGCAGGCTTTGTTACTGGCCTCAGAGTGACAAAGGCACTCTCCCCATGGGGCCAGCAACATGTCTCTAGTGTGGCAGGCTGCTGGAACCAGTCAGCCTACACAGATAGTCGGTTAAGTTTCAGGGGGCACCTCTAAGGTGCCCTCTGTGGTGTATTTTACAATAAAATGTACACTGGCATCAGTGTGCATTTATTGTGCTGAGAAGTTTGATACCAAACTTCCCAGTTTTCAGTGTAGCCATTATGGTGCTGTGGAGTTCGTGTAGAACAGACTCCCAGACCATATACTCTTATGGCTACCCTGCACTTACAACGTCTAAGGTTTTGCTTAGACACTGTAGGGGCACAGTGCTCATGCACTGGTACCCTCACCTATGGTATAGTGCACCCTGCCTTAGGGCTGTAAGGCCTGCTAGAGGGGTGTCTTACCTATACTGCATAGGCAGTGAGAGGCTGGCATGGCACCCTGAGGGGAGTGCCATGTCGACTTACTCATTTTGTTCTCACTAGCACACACAAGCTGCTAAGCAGTGTGTCTGTGCTGAGTGAGGGGTCTCTTAGGGTGGCATAATACAGGGAGTGCAGAATTATTAGGCAAGTTGTATTTTTGAGGATTAATTTTATTATTGAACAACCACCATGTTCTCAATGAACCCAAAAAACTCATTAATATCAAAGCTGAATATTTTTGGAAGTAGTTTTTAGTTTGTTTTTAGTTTTAGCTATGTTAGGGGGATATCTGTGTGTGCAGGTGACTATTACTGTGCATAATTATTAGGCAACTTAACAAAAAAAAATATATACCCATTTCAATTATTTATTATTACCAGTGAAACCAATATAACATCTCAACATTCACAAATATACATTTCTGACATTCAAAACCAAAACAAAAACAAATCCGTGACCAATATAGCCACCTTTCTTTGCAAGGACACTCAAAAGCCTGCCATCCATGGATTCTGTCAGTGTTTTGATCTGTTCACCATCAACATTGCGTGCAGCAGCAACCACAGCCTCCCAGACACTGTTCAGAGAGGTGTACTGTTTTCCCTCCTTGTAAATCTCACATTTGATGATGGACCACAGGTTCTCAATGGGGTTCAGATCAGGTGAACAAGGAGGCCATGTCATTAGATTTCCTTCTTTTATACCCTTTCTTGCCAGCCACGCTGTGGAGTACTTGGACGCGTGTGATGGAGCATTGTCCTGCATGAAAATCATGTTTTTCTTGAAGGATGCAGATTTCTTCCTGTACCACTGCTTGAAGAAGGTGTCTTCCAGGAACTGGGAGTTGAGCTTGACTCCATCCTCAACCCGAAAAGGCCCCACAAGCTCATCTTTGATGATACCAGCCCAAACCAGTACTCCACCTCCACCTCCTCCAATCCAGCCACGGGCCCATCCATCTGGCCCATCAAGACTCACTCATTTCATCAGTCCATAAAACCTTAGAAAAATCAGTCTTGAGATATTTCTTGGCCCAGTCTTGACGTTTCAGCTTGTGTGTCTTGTTCAGTGGTGGTCGTCTTTCAGCCTTTCTTACCTTGGCCATGTCTGAGTATTGCACACCTTGTGCTTTTGGGCACTCCAGTGATGTTGCAGCTCTGAAATATGGCCAAACTGGTGGCAAGTGGCATCGTGGCAGCTGCACGCTTGACTTTTCTCATTTAATGGGCAGTTATTTTGCGCCTTGGTTTTTCCACACGCTTCTTGCGACCCTGTTGACTATTTTGAATGAAACGCTTGATTGTTCGATGATCACGCTTCAGCAGCTTTGCAATTTTAAGAGTGCTGCATCCCTCTGCAAGATATCTCACTATTTTTGACTTTTCTGAGCCTGTCAAGTCCTTCTTTTGACCCATTTTGCCAAAGGAAAGGAAGTTGCCTAATAATTATGCACACCTGATATAGGGTGTTGATGTCATTAGACCACACCCCTTCTCATTACAGAGATGCACATCACCTAATATGTTTAATTGGTAGTAGGCTTTCGAGCCTATACAGCTTGGAGTCAGACAACATGCATCAAGAGGATGATGTGGTCAAAATACTCATTTACCTAATAATTCTGCACTCCCTGTACATGCTGCAGCCCTTAGAGACCTTCCCTGGCATCAGGGCCCTTGGTACCAGAGGTACCAGTTACAAGGGACTTATCTGGATGCCAGGGTGTGCCAATTGTGGAATCAAAAGTACAGGTTAGGGAAAGAACACTGGTGCTGGGGCCTGGTTAGCAGGCCTCAGCACACTTTCAATTCAAAACATAGCATCAGCAAAGGCAAAAAGTCAGGGGGTAACCATGCCAAGGAGGCATTTCCTTACACCCGATAATTCTCGCATCGGTGCCTAATCTAATTCATGGGTCCCACTCTAACTCTGGGCAATAGCTTGCTTAATCTCCACAACGGCCCCAACAGCGCTAGGATGCCTGGCTTCACCTTGGAGGTTGCCCAGGAGTGGGCACATCACAGGGGAAAGCCAGGAGGGGTTCCACAGCGGTATGCGTACAGCGCCTTGAGACCCTAACGGGTGAGTAGTGCGCTATACAAGTACGAAGTTTACAGGAAACGGGATTGCAGAGAAAACCGTGTAGGTGAAGGTGGTGGTGGAGTATCAGGTGGTGAAGTGGGAAGCAGAAGAATGTGGTGGTGAAGGCTGATGTACTGCCTTTGGTTTCTCCTTGTGTTTAAAAATCTTGGCAGGTGAAGGCCCAGCTTCTAAAGTCTCTTGGAAAGATAGTTTCCTTTAATTGTGTAAGGAGGAAAAGCAATAATCTTTCCAGTATCATTATGGATTTGGATTTTGCACTGTTTATTATCCATCACTTCAAGTATGGGCCTAATGTCGAATGATTCTTCTGCAGTTGCAGCATATTTCTTCCCCACAGGTTTGAGCTCAGAAAGCTTCGAGACCAATTGTTTTAAATCCCGAGAATGTCGACTAGGAAACTGATGGAAGCTTTTTCGGGTCCGAAATGGATGTTTGGTGTTTCGGCTCCGAGGTGGAAGCCTCCACTCTGGGTCGATCCCGAAACAGGTGTGGAACGCTGTTCGGCCTACACAGATTGCATTTTGGTCTTGTTCGATGCCAAACCCGAGGATCGGTCATCGAGATGCATCTTTCGGGTCATACCATGGCCGGCAAGCAGTAGTGGACCCAAGACCAGTTCTGATGACTTTTTGGCTGTTTTTTGGTGATTGGAAGGGGCTGGCGTACTCACTTACTGAGGCTGTCCCCATCGGAGTCACAGTCGGAATCAAGAATATGCAATGGAAACTGCAGTCTGCACTTGTTCCTCACCGAAAATGTTAGGCGTTTGGTCGGTCGACTTGGATGCCATCTCTAACCGACGCGCTCTTTGATCCCGCAGAGTTTTCTTGGAGCGGAAGGACTGACCCCCCCTCACAGGTTTCCTCCTTGTGATCGGGGGAGAGGCAGAGGTTGCACACCGAGTGTTGGTCGGTGTAGGGGAACTTGGCGTGACACCGAGGACAAAAGCTAAACTGAGTCTGATCCATCAGCCTGTGTCAAAGTAGGCCCGAGAAGGGAGTGGTCGCCCGAAAGGGCAGTTAATCAATCCCAGCAATACAATCAGATGGAGTATAGTCAGAAAATGAGATCAAAAAACGATAGACGTTTAGAGAAAAGATAGAGAAGTTCACATAGTACCGAACCGAGATCTATCGGAGTGAAAGGGAATACGTCCAAACAAGACAGTGGAAAGAAAACAAACAAAGGACTCGGTGCCCATGTGCACTATCACCGAGAGGAGTCACTGGATCTCGTGACTCAAAAAAAGCTTATTTGAAGAAAAAAACAAAAACTTGTAACACTCTGAGCCCAACACTAGATGGCGGACTTATGCAAAGCATGTGTATCTACAGCTACACATGCCAAACAGTACTATTCCTAGTGCAGCAAATTGGAATGCATGTTTTTTGAGTCTATTTCAATACAGATATAAGCGATACAAATTTTGGAATATTCCTTCTGATGAAGTTCTACATACTGTAAAGTGAGATGTGACTTATGCCACAGAAGACGGATAACAAAAGGTGAGCTTGGTCTGAAGCAGACAAAAGTCTAGAATCAGGACAATGTTTATCATTTAAGAATCTAGAACAAGAAGTTCAAGTCTACAAGGTGTACAAATGTCATGTGAGCAACCCAAATAAACCTCAGACCATGCTTTTCATATATAAACAAGAAAAGCTATAAAAGAGGGCAAGAACCCGCTTGATAGCAGCACAGTTGATACACTATACTTGGTCATATGGCTATTTGACTTAACTAAGTTCTTGATCAGCAAAAGAATAGTCACTGTGCATCTATGTCTACAGATTTGTGGAATTCCTGTTGACTGACACCCAGGACACCGACTGGAGTCTAGGACAATTTGCCCACCAGACAAGCAGGCACAACCCTTCAAACATTTTGACTGCTCGTTTACAGTACTACAATACAGCACTGAAGATTATATGCCACTAAGGCAAGGTGTGTATCCATATGTATATTTTTGTTCAAATCTGTATGTTGTTTGTTAATGCAAAGCCTTGACTATTAAGGGATCACTCTCCAAAAGTGCTGAGATCAACCTGCATTGCTAACAGTGGTACCAGTATGAAATGTGTAAACAGGAACGTTTAACTGAGACTAAGCATAAACAGAAGATTGGTGATTTGTTTGTTTCCAAACTTGAAAAAAAACAAAAAAACATTTTCCTAACTTCTATTGGGGAAACTTTAAATACCACGGCTCTATCATTCAGTAAATTGTGTTAGATAAATGACAATATGTAATAAAAGATGAATCATACAGAACAGCGCAAAACCTTTATGTGCAACACACTAATAAATTAGGGTCCTGATTCGCAAAGAAAGTCCTAAAAGTGCAAATATATGTTCTTATACTGATGCAGATTTACGCCTTTCCGGAATTTACAATAATTTACGGAAGGTGGTCTGACAACCCTACTCCTAGAAAAGTTTTGTGAAATACTTATTCAAGATGAATGTGCACATGTGGTCATATGAAAATCTACTGTACTTTCTCTATACCCCCCTCTTTACACACAGGTTGAAATTAAAAGGTGAAAGGTATTCAATGTACCTGATTATTATTATTATTATTATTATAGCTCAAGACTCTGTACATTTTGGCAGGTCAAAGCTGCTGAAATTTAACAGGTGAAACATGTACAGTAATTACTGTACGATGTGGATTTGGCAAATTTAAACGCAAAAATCTGCATGTTATTCCCCACAAAGTTGTAACAGGGGCTATTGATCACACACGATAAATAACATGCCCGTGGTATCACTATCGGGTAGCTAAGGTGGGCTAAACAGCACCCACACTCGTAATCAGGACCTCATTGGATCTACTGCTTCCTTCTTACTTCCTGCACCAGTATGCACGTATACAGAAAAGTGGCAAAATAAGACACCATCTAGAATCCAACTCCTGATATAATATGTAGTCCTACATAATCAGAGATTATAGTGTCACAGTTTTTATACAAGTATGCTACCAGAGTACGTCACATGTATACATTTTCTGCTATAGCACTCCAGCAACGTTCCACAGGCTTAAAAGCTTGTTTTGTCATAGGCAGGCCATTCAAAACCTGTACAAATTCAGAACACAAATACCACATTGATGCAGTTTTGTGACAGCAGGTTAAAGGAGGCTTTGGCTGACAGTAGAAGGCAAGACTAAAATCTATATGAAAATTTTGTAGAGCGATCTGCTTTTGCAAACATTAGCCACACATAACTGTTTTTGGCAACATAACTATATATTAGCTGCTATTCTGACAAATCAAGACAATGTGAAACTATGTTTTAGCAAATAGTGGAATAGTGCTTTTCCTTTATGAAGGTCACACCTTCACAAAGCTTTTCAGGCAGGACTGGAGAAAAGAACCACAAGATGCTGTTGGTCGACATAAAATCTGCAATATTATTCAAAGACTTTTGGATTAGCCCAGCTTTCAAAATATTTTTCACCTCCTTTGTTGGCGTCTCTTATTCATAAACTCTCATACTTGAGATTCTAACACAAATGTTGATGTCTCAATGACAACACTATAATATACATTAGGCTTCTCCAAAAAGTAGCACTCCAGTTACCTGCCTGTAAGTGGATCTGATCTGTGCAGGTCCACCTACTAAATGAGAAGCTTTTGCTGGAATTGGTTGAATTAATGTACGTACAACAAAACTGACAGTGTATATTTGACATGAAAATATGCATAATTTTAGAACTCATAAGCTGATATTTGGAGAAACAGTTGAATTTCCAAAATATATTTAAATCCGATATTTGAGTGATATGTCATAGCACTGTGGAGACGTTTTACAAATTTTATTACCTGGGTACCAAATATCACCCATGTAGAGACATTCCATTCTGGTAAAGCCCCTCTTTTTTTTTTTTTTAACATTACTGCGGACAACCACACCTGATGCACTGAGGTGATCACTGGTAGAGTTGCATATGGTGGCCACTGATGTAATTTTGCCTGAAGCGCTAACTAGTAGAACACTAATATTAGTAGCTCTCGAAGAGTTTCACTGAACATAAATAACTTATTACAGAAACGGTTAGCCCTCCTGCTATAGACTATGTACTGAGGATTTTATGATTGGTACATGTGAAAAAGCAGGCTTATACTAAATTCTAGATACTAGACGGTCTGTAATCTTTGGCCAATTACAGCCACCGATGTTGGGTCAAACTTCTCACTTCCATCAGCCTTGGACTTAACTTCAATGTACTATAAACCATATGACTCTACATTTAAAGTGGCCTCTTACAGCAAGCTCCAGTAAAGCTGTGTCTTTATGGAACACACTGTGGTTGCCTTGTGTATTTCTGCATATAAATGACCAGGCCAGTGGAACCACTGTGCTGGTATCCTATTGAAGATAAAGCATGGAGAAATCTTTCATAAGGCAGAAAGACATGCTTGTTGTTATTCACTTTCTTAAAGTGGCCCACTGATGTGACCTTTCCGAATAAAACACTACACTGGACTTCTGCCATATTTGTGGCTGGTCTTTAGGCTCTTTAGCTGACATTTGTAACATGGATGGTTGTGTGAGCAATTGTGACTCAAGGCAAACAAAGGCAACCTTCTATTAGAACAACTTGTTGAAAAATGAATCAGTGAGGGCAACAGCCAATATTAGCAGCAATAGTTTTCATAGATTATTGCAACAAAGCAGTTGAGAAAGGAGTGGAATTACTTGGAGGTGGGGAATACAATACAAATCTAGACAATCAATTGAAAATACTAAGTGGTATTGGCTAGGCTCCTAAAGTTTCAAACTGTCTGATTCAGGGGAGGCACAGGCGTTGCAATGACTGGTACATTCATTCAGACTTACTTGACATGTCAATATTCAAAAGTTTAAATAGGGAGAAGGCTAAGCTTCTGTGAGCAAAACAGCATTGTGAGAAATGTACAGCAATAATGCCAAGTGCATTTGTAATCAGAAAGGGAAGAAAGACATGGTGGCTAGGCTAGACCATGTTTCTTGCTTAGCTATCAGTCTATCACTGAACAACATCAGTTGATGAGCAGTTACGCAACCTCATGGGGTTACTTTGAACATCAGGTGTATCCCCTATTCCATAATTCCAATACCTGCCAAACTGAAATTAAATACAACTTAATCACTGCACAGGTGGTAAAGCAGTGTCACAATCAGCAGTGCTGATTTACGGTAAATCTATCTTGCAAGATTAATAAACTGTTCTAAATGTGGAATATTCCATCATGCTCCCCAGTACATAGACTGACCATCCCTCATCTAAAAAACATGCTTGAATCTTAAGTAACTGTATTCATGTCAAAAATACCTCATTGCAATAACTACGAGATTCACAAGTGAAAACTAAGCATGTGAATTTATACATAAAATTCTTACATTGCAAATTATATAACTAGCCACTCCAAAATACTAAAAACAACAAGTGCCACTTTTGGAAACATGGCTGAAGTATTCAGTAAAGCATTGTCCTCATGGTTAGGACATTCTCTGCCTCTGCGCCTAATGAGACTCACCTGTGTCAAACACAACAAAGCAGCTGAGAATAGGGATGGAGAAACTTTCAGCCCTTGCTCTGTTCCTGGGCTGTTTCCAAAATGAGGTGAGGAATTTAAGGTGTCCAAGATGTTGACTGAGCAAACAGTTCTGAATTCCATAGGACGTTCTATGTGCAATTCTCCAAAAAAAATAGGATTTTAAGTTTAGGGTTTGAAAAACTGAGCACAAACATTGCGTCAGGACTCCGAACAAAGGCTGATATTTCCATATTCATCTGAATTGGACATCTCATACTGGATCCATCTGAAGTCTGGGGAAACAACTTAAGAGGATACCCAGGTAATGCCTATTTAGATCCAACCCTAAGATGCTTTGTAATAATTACAAGTGTGACTCTACCATGTGTCAAACAGACCAAAGTGAACATTGTCCGAGTACTGCAAGAAGTGCTTGAAGATGTAAGTGTGTATCTTGAGTGTAACTCTTTTCTGCTACACTAACCATCACCTAGAGTGACATGCAGTAGAGCCTAATCACTGAAAGAAATTCCTGGGAGGAAGAGTTAACTGCAGTTTGACAGTCAATGTTTTGGCACAACAGCCACATAATGAATTGTAAAGGGATAAGACTGCTATGTGTATCCACTGGCTGTTGAACGTATATAGATCCAGACAAACAATTCATGGTCAAAGGTATACATCAAGTGAGAAATCACTCTCAGGCATGTAAAAGATAATATATACCTCTCTAGAAAAGTCTGAAATAAAATGAGTAGGATAACAGAAACCCTAAAACGTGTGAACACTAAGTTTGGGAAGACTAAGCAGCTCTGATACGAGATGGTTACATATTGCAGTTAAGCGATTAACCTTTCGTCCATAGGGAGCAAACTCCCTAAATAATATACTGATGAGGCGATGAATACAAGGGCACCCAAAACTGCTATTTGTGAAGGAAGTTATAAAAAACTCAGATGAAAAGAAAGCATAAATGCAACAGCAAATTTTTATGCTTTTGCTTTTTTTTTTTTTAAATAAACGAAAGAAAAAAAAACAAGCACCAAATAAATGCTCTCTGCGCAGGCAAGTTCCTGGTCTCCCCAAAACATCTGAAATTACGGACAAGAGGGGATGCAGACGGGACATTTTACTCGTAAGAATGATAATGAAAATGTCACTTACCCAGTGTACATCTGTTCGTGGCATCAGTCGCAGTAGATTCGCATGTTCTGCAATAGCTCGCCATCTGGTGTTGGGCCGGAGTGTTACAAGTTGTTTTTCTTCGAAGAAGTCTTTCGAGTCACGGGACCGAGTGACTCCTCCTTTTGTCTCCATTGCGCATGGGCGTCGACTCCATCTTCGATTGTTTTTCCCCGCAGAGGGTGAGGTAGGAGTTGAATTGTAGTAATAGTGCCCATGCAATGGAGTGACTAAGTATGCACGTATTTAAGGTTGAGATGATACATATATAAATAATTGAAGGTAACTTCCAAACTGCTACAGGCTCCCGGGGAGGCGGGTGGGCACATGCGAATCTACTGCGACTGATGCCACGAACAGATGTACACTGGGTAAGTGACATTTTCAGTTCGATGGCATCTGTCGCTGTAGATACGCATGTTCTGCATAGACTAGTAAGCAGTTATTTCCCCAAAAGCGGTGGATCAGCCTGTAGGAGTGGAAGTAGTTTGAAATAATGTCCTTAATACGGCTTGACCTACTGTGGCTTGTTGTGCGGAAAACACGTCTACACAGTAGTGCTTGGTGAATGTGTGAGGCGTAGACCATGTGGCTGCCTTACATATTTCTTGCATTGGGATGTTTCCTAGAAAGGCCATGGTAGCACATTTCTTTCTGGTTGAGTGTGCCCTTGGTGTAATGGGCAGCTGTCGTTTAGCTTTAAGGTAGCAGATTTGGATGCATTTAACTATCCATCTGGCTATACCTTGTTTTGAAATTGGGTTTCCTGCATGAGGTTTTTGAAATGCAATAAAGAGTTGTTTAGTCTTTCTGATGTTCTTTGTTCTGTCAATGTAATACATCAATGCTCTTTTGACATCTAATGTATGTAGTGCCCTTTCAGCTACGGTATCTGGCTGTGGAAAGAACAGTGGAAGTTCCACTGTTTGATTTAGATGGAACGGTGAAATAACCTTTGGCAAAAATTTAGGATTGGTCCTTAGGACGACCTTATTTTTGTGTAGTTGTAAAAAAGGTTCCTGTATAGTAAACGCCTGAATCTCGCTTACTCTTCTTAGGGAAGTAATGGCGATGAGAAATGCCACCTTCCAGGTTAGGAACTGTATGTCGCAGGAGTGCATGGGTTCAAAAGGTGGACCCATAAGTCTAGTTAGGACAACGTTTAGGTTCCATGAAGGAACAGGTAGTGTTCTTGGTGGTATAATTCTCCTAAGGCCCTCCATGAATGCTTTAATGACTGGTATTCTATATAGGGAAGTTGAATAGGTAGTCTGCAGGTATGCAGATATTGCTGCAAGGTGAATCTTAATGGAAGAGAAAGCTAGGTTAGATTTTTGTAAGTGAAGCAAGTAACCCACTACATGTTCTGGAGTTGTGTGTAATGGTTGTATTTGATTAATATGGCAGTAGCAAACAAACCTCTTCCATTTACTTGCATAGCAGTGCCTGGTGGATGGCCTTCTTGCTTGTTTTATGACTTCCATACATTCTTGGGTAAGTTGTAAGTGCCCGAATTCTAGGATTTTAGGAGCCAGATTGCTAGATTCAGCGATGCTGGATCTGGGTGTCTGATCTTTTGGTTGTGCTGTGTCAACAGATCTGGCCTGTTGGGCAATTTGATGCAGGGTACCACTGATAGGTCTAGCAGCGTTGTGTACCAGGGTTGCCTTGCCCAAGTTGGTGCTATCAATATGAGTTTGAGTTTGCTTTGACTGAGTTTGTTTACCAGGTAAGGAAGGAGAGGGAGAGGAGGAAAAGCGTAAGCAAATATCCCTGACCAGTTCATCCATAGGGCATTGCCTTGGGATTGTTTGTGTGGGTACCTGGATCCGAAGTTTTGGCATTTTGCGTTCTCCCTTGTCGCAAACAAGTCTATCTGAGGTGTTCCCCAGAGTTTGAAATAAGTGTTCAGAATTTGGGGGTGAATTTCCCATTCGTGGACCTGTTGGTGATCTCGAGAGAGATTGTCTGCGAGTTGATTTTGTATCCCTGGTATAAACTGTGCAATTAGGCGAATTTGGTTGTGAATTGCCCAATGCCAAATTTTTTGTGCTAGCAGGCTTAACTGCGTGGAGTGCGTCCCTCCCTGCTTGTTTAGATAATACATTGTTGTCATGTTGTCTGTTTTGACGAGAATGTATTTGTGAACTATTATTGGTTGGAAAGCTTTTAGTGCTTGAAAAACTGCTAGAAGTTCTAGGTGATTGATATGCAGTTTTGTTTGATGTACGTTCCATTGTCCTTGTATGCTGTGTTGATCGAGGTGTGCTCCCCACCCTGTCATGGAAGCATCTGTTGTTATTACGTATTGTGGCACTGGGTCTTGGAAAGGCCGCCCCTTGTTTAAATTTATGTTGTTCCACCACAGAAGCGAGAGGTAAGTTTGGCGGTCTATTAACACCAGATCTAGAAGGTGACCCTGTGCTTGAGACCACTGTGATGCTAGGCATTGTTGTAAGGGCCTCATGTGCAGTCTTGCGTTTGGGACAATGGCTATGCATGATGACATCATGCCTAGGAGTTGTAATACCATCTTTGCCTGTATCTTTTGTGTTGGATACATGCGTTGTATGATGGTGTTGAAATTTTGAATTCTTTGTGGACTTGGAGTGGCTACTCCCTTTGATGTGTCTATTATGGCTCCTAGGTATTGTTGTAACTTGCGTGGCAGAATTTTGGATTTTGTGAAATTGACGGTGAACCAGAGTTTGAAGAGGGTTTGTATGATTTGATTTGTGTGATTTGAGCACTGTATGAACGAATGGGCCTTGATTAGCCAGTCGTCCAAATATGGGAACACATGTATTTGCTGCCTTCTTATGTGTGCAGCGACTACCGCTAGACATTTGGTAAAGACTCTTGGTGCGGTTGTTAATCCGAAAGGCAGTACCTTGAATTGGTAATGTATTCCTTTGAATACAAACCTTAGGTATTTCCTGTGCGATGGGTGTATTGGTATATGGAAATAAGCATCCTTGAGGTCTAAAGTTGCCATGTAGTCGTGTAGTTTTAGCAATGGCAATACTTCTTGTAGTGTGACCATGTGGAAGTGGTCTGATTTGATGAAAGTGTTCACTACTCTGAGGTCTAGGATTGGTCTCAGCGTTTTGTCCTTCTTTGGTATCAGAAAGTACAGTGAGTAAACTCCTGTGTTTATTTGTGTGTTTGGCACTAATTCGATTGCATTCTTTTGCAATAGTGCCTGCACTTCTATCTCCAGGAGATTGGAATGGTGTGTTGTTAAATTTTGTGCTTTTGGTGGTATGTTTGGAGGGAATTGTAGAAATTCTATGCAATAACCATGTCGGATAATTGCTAGAACCCAAGTGTCTGTAGTGATTTCCTCCCATGCTTTGTAATAATGACCTATTCTTCCCCCCACTGGTGTTGTGTGGAGGGGGTGAGTGACATGTGAGTCATTGTTTAGTAGTAGGGGTTTTGGGGCTTTGAAATCTCCCTCTATTTCTAGGGAATTGCCCTCCTCTATATTGTCCCCGAAAGCCTCCTCTATACTGTCCTTGGTAAGTGGACGGTGTTGCTTGTGAGGTGCTGGCTTGTGTGCTTTGACCCCGAAACCCCCCTCGAAAGGGCGTTTTACGGAATGTGCTGTAATTCCCTCTGCTCTGCGGGGAGTAGAGTGCGCCCATGGCTTTGGCAGTGTCCGTATCTTTTTTGAGCTTCTCAATCGCTGTGTCCACTTCTGGACCGAACAGTTCTTTTTCATTAAAAGGCATATTGAGAACTGCTTGTTGAATCTCTGGTTTAAATCCAGACGTTCGGAGCCATGCATGCCTTCTGATAGTTACAGATGTATTAATTGTCCGTGCAGCTGTATCTGCAGCGTCCATGGAGGAACGTATCTGGTTGTTGGAGATGGTCTGTCCCTCCTCAACCACTTGTTTTGCCCTATTTTGGAAGTCCTTGGGCAGATGTTCAATGAGATGTTGCATCTCGTCCCAGTGGGCTCTGTCATAGCGCGCAAGTAGTGCCTGGGAGTTCGCGATGCGCCACTGGTTTGCAGCTTGTGCTGCGACTCTCTTACCAGCTGCATCGAACTTGCGGCTTTCTTTATCTGGGGGTGGTGCATCTCCAGATGTGTGAGAGTTGGCCCTTTTCCTAGCTGCTCCTACAACAACAGAGTCTGGTGGCAGCTGTGTAGTGATGAAAACCGGGTCCGTAGGAGGCGGCTTATACTTTTTTTCCACCCTTGGTGTGATTGCCCTACTTTTGACCGGCTCCTTAAATATGTCTTTTGCGTGCCGGAGCATACCAGGGAGCATAGGCAGGCTTTGGTAGGAGCTGTGGGTGGAGGAGTGTGTGTTGAACAAGAAATCATCCTCGACCTGTTCTGAGTGGAGGCTTACGTTATGAAATTGTGCTGCTCTAGCCACCACCTGAGAGTACGCGGTGCTGTCTTCTGGTGGAGATGGCTTTGTAGGGTATGCCTCCGGGCTGTTATCTGACACTGGGGCGTCGTATAGGTCCCATGCGTCCTGATCTTGGTCACCCTGGCTCATGGTGGTGTGAGCTGGGGAGTGAGATGGAGTTTGTGCTGGTGAAACGTTAATCACGGGCGGAGGAGAGGGTGGTGGCGTAACTCTTTTCACCACTTTTGGTTGTGGTGCTTGTTCCGTTTGGAACTCCAACCTTCTCTTTCTCCTAATGGGGGGAAGGGTGCTTATTTTTCCTGTCCCCTGCTGAATGAAGATACGCTTTTGCGTATGGTCCACATCAGTTGCTTGCAGCTCTTCCTCAAACCTATGCTTTTGCATTTGGGAGGTTAGCGAGTGCTCTTCTGTATAAGAGCCTGAAGCTGGGTCGCTTGCAGTTTGTTTCGGCGTCGAAACTTTGTCTGCGTGTTTTTTCGGCTCCGAGCTGACTTTTTTCCTTTTCGGGGCCGAAACCTCTCGGCGTCGATCTGTTTCGGTGCTGCTGTCTCGGCGTCGAGCCGTGTCCACACCGGCATCTCGGTGTCGAGGCTTGTCTCCAGCACTTTCTCGGTCCCGAGAAGGCTGCGTGCCGGTGTCTCGACCGGAGTCGGACGATCTCGGCACTGTTTGGGCCTTTTTCGGTGCCGACGGTCGGTCACCGAATTTATGGGTCGAGCCATGGCCTGGTGGCAGTGGCGTCCCCTGAGCCTTGTAAATGTTTCTTTGTGTGGTTTTCGACGTCTTACTCACGGTTTGTGTGTCGTCGAATCCTTCGGAGTCTGAGTCTTGGATCGAGAAGGTACCTTCTTCTTCCTGTTCCTCGAACTCCCGTTGGGCTGTCGGTGCGGACGCCATTTGAAGTCTTCTGGCTCGACGGTCTCGGAGTGTTTTTCGGGACCGGAACGCACGACAGGCCTCGCAGGTGTCTTCGCTGTGCTCAGGTGACAGGCACAGGTTGCAGACCAAGTGTTGGTCTGTGTAAGGGTACTTATTGTGGCATTTGGGGCAGAAACGGAACGGGGTCCGTTCCATCGGCGTTCAGCACGCGGTCGGGCCGACCAGGCCCCGACGGAGGATCGAAAAACTACCCCGAAGGGCACCGGAGCTCTTCGATCTTCGATGCGGTGTGGAATGTAAGTACGTCGATCCCGAACGCAACAATACCGACGAAAATCTTCCGAAATTAGCTAATTTTCCGTTCCGAAACTCGGAGCGACAGGAACACGTCCGAACCCGATGGCGGAAAAAAAACAATCGAAGATGGGAGTCGACGCCCATGCGCAATGGAGACAAAAGGAGGAGTCACTCGGTCCCGTGACTCGAAAGACTTCTTCGAAGAAAAACAACTTGTAACACTCCGGCCCAACACCAGATGGCGAGCTATTGCAGAACATGCGTATCTACAGCGACAGATGCCATCGAACTTAAGTTTCCCATCAATGGAGGATGGGTTAAAGCAATTATAGTAGACAGAACTAGAGATAACTGAAAAAATAAATACTCTATACCTTCAAGACTACACCAAACACTGGACGGCCCAAGAAACATCCTGAGCAGAACATGTCTGGCATCTTTCGAAAGCAGGTTAATGCAGGCAAACTTTCCAATGCCTTATTCTAGAGTTTTTCTAGCCTACAAATAGAAGGAATACTGACTCACCATTCTGATGCCACTCAAACTTATAATCTTTACACGTTATTTGCTGTAATAACTGCCAACTAAGCAGGAAGAAGATAAGCAAAGCCTAATTATTCAGCCAAAGGGACAAATGGTTTCCCCATCACTCTTACAGGCCTGCCATTTAAAAATCACTTTAAAGAATGTCAATGGCAGGCACGTGGGTGAGGTCACAAAACTATGGAATGAGATCGGAGGGCCTGACAGCACTTACTCCTAGCTAGATTCACTCCTGCAGATACCAAAGAACTGAAGACAGAAGTCACAGATCATTATGCAATGACAACATGCAGATCTTTGCATTTGGTTGTACTTGCTCAGACTACAAGACTCGCTTCAAGCAGCTGATGTTAATCTAATGAAGGGAACTTCAGATCTGGTGCACATTACTTACAAGCCTTTTTGCTCACAGAGCTACAGCGTGGACTAGTAACACGCTAAAATATGCTCCACATAAAGTGAGGAACAGACGTGTTAAACAAAACAAGCATAGCAAAGATAAAGGCTAAAGTAAACAAAAAATGCAGCAAAGATATAGAACCACATGTTCAAGGAGCAAAGATTGCAGGTCATTACTACTTAACAAAGACCATACAGAAAGATCAGAGGATGTAGTGTTTGAGGAGGAAATTAAACACTAGTATGAAGAGTCATAATGTAAGAGCAATCATCCACTATTGTTTCCTTAAAATGTTAGGAATTTTCCAGGTCCTCAACATGGCTTCCAGGTACCTCAATATGAAGGAAATGGATGACCTGCAGTGACCAATCTGCTGTCTGTCAACTTAGGTCCCAACGGCACATCGCAGCATAACCTGTGGGACCATCTGCTTGCACCCTGTGGGAAACCAGTGACTGTTCCACCACCTTACCTGGACAGGGTGGTGAACACCAAGTCAGAACCTCAGTCTGAGGGACCTAAAGTGGAGACAGAAAGGCAGTCACAAGAGAGCAAAGACAGAATACATTCCGAGTAATAAACATACCAGGGTATTCCAGTCTTTCAGGCTTGAAATCTGAAAGACAAGAGAGAAACGTAAAATTCTATACAGGGATATAATGGAACATGAGAACACAGTCCAACACAGCTGGACATCGCTCACCAAGGCTCCAACTGCCTTCAAGCAATTGCCTTGGGCAGGAAAACTGAGTGAAGCAGTAATGTCTTTAGTTCCACTGGATTTGAGGAGACAACTATAAGATTGTCTGCAAGAACACCTAGTTAAACGTGAGAAATAATGACTGGAATAGTGGAGTGACAGAAGAAAAATGTAAGTTTAAAACATTTTCCAAATAACACCCGCATTTTCCTGTGACCTTGTGGCACCATGAAACAAAGTATTATTTAACAGAGCTGTAACAAGCTGTCCACTCCAAGGGCAATGCTTTATCAGCGATTTTGGGGACTCCAGCTAATATTAAATAAGTGGCCTATAAAAGCTGCAGCCAAATAATGTTGATCTTACTCTAGCTAACAAGTATGTATGCTGTTCAGATGCAATTATCCTGATAACAAGAACCGTGCCGTGTGTCTTCCTAAGCAATCAACAAGCAGTAACAAAACAGAGAATCAGCTTGAGAAACACACTTTTTCTACACGCACCAACTTAGGGCACAACACCTACATTAATATGTCCCTTGCCACGTTCTTAATGGATTATGTATCCCTGCCAGAACTTTGGGTGTCCAGGCTTCATCGGTGTCGCCTCAATGGCCTATGACCCCTCTTCAAGCCGGAAGGCACACTACGGCCAGTGACTCTGGTCCCAATGCAAATCTTTCCTGTGTAACTTAAAATACGTTTATGTAACTAACCGTTGTGATACGTTGTTGCAAAGGTGCAGTGGTGTTCTTGACATGCTACTGCGTGAATAAAGGAATTTGGGAACTAAGACCTGCTGATGAACTGTCCACTGCAGCCACACCAATGTGATCAAAGGAGGGCCACACTTTCTGCACCCTATGAAACTAGAAAGCTTCACTTTCGCAGTACTACCCAACGGGCCCAACTCTAACCCCACCGCAAAAACAAAAAAAAGTTGGCCATGAGCAAACCTCCAAAGACACCTTGCAGTGTATTAACAAACTGAAATAAAGGTCCTACAGAGCCACATCTTAATCAGGTCACCATTACATTCCCCTTCAGCTCTTCTCCAGCAACGGCATCGAAGATCCACGAGGCAGGTGTTACAGGAAAACCCCGAACAATGCACTGAGCTAGAACATTTACACAGAGCATATCATTTCATCCCCTCTACTCTATAAGAATGCAGAAAACAATTTTACATACAATTCAAATATTTGGCTCACCAATGAAACCGTAGCCCTTGTGTTTCCCTGTAGTGGGGTCTCTTGCCAACATACAAGATTTAATTTTTCCAAATGCCTCAAAGACACTCTTGATGTCATCATCTGACAGGTCCTGATGCACTGATGCGACATAGATCCTGTTGAAAGAGCGTGCCTCTTCTGCAAGTTGGTCAATTATTGGTTGCGCTTGCCCTATGTTACTGGGCCTACCGACCTGTAAAGAATTGAAAAAAATAAAAATCATACATCAGCAAGTACAAAGTTACAACTTCAAGTCTCCTGCTCTCCGGAGAGGCTAACCTATAATGCATGGCGCTCTTGACAAACCATGCTGCTATGATTCTCCCTGCCTCCATTTGGGATTCATTTGTAGGTTTTTCCAAACAGTGCAACTCCATCAATAGAGATATTCTAAATGCACCTTTTCTGTGGTCTAAATTCTGACGAGGGTAATGTGGGAATTCATCTGAACTTTCCACCCAATCTAAATAGGACTCAACACTCTTGCTGGCTTCCAGTACATGACCCAAGCTTTGTTTCAGAAGGGGCTCATCTATGCATTTATACCTTCCCATCGGCTCATCATTCTATGCCAATGGAGCCACAGCATGAGTTTAAGATACTGGATACTTGCAGTCTAAATTACAAAATATTCATGGATGCGTTCTCATATTTACTCAAATGCTGAGGTCCCAGTTTTGATTTATTTTCAATGGTCTGTTTAACTCCTCTGAATAATGCATTATTGTAAGGAAATGCCTCCTTGGCATGGTTGCCCCCTGACTTTTTGCCTTTGCTGATGCTATGTTTACAATTGAAAGTGTGCTGAGGCCTGCTAACCAGGCCCCAGCACCAGTGTTCTTTCCCTAACCTGTACTTTTGTATCCACCATTGGCAGACCCTGGCATCCAGATAAGTCCCTTGTAACTGGTACTTCTAGTACCGAGGGCCCTGATGCCAAGGAAGGTCTCTAAGGGCTGCAGCATGTCTTATGCCACCCTGGAGACCTCTCACTCAGCACAGACACACTGCTTGCCAGCTTGTGTGTGCTAGTGAGAACAAAACGAGCAAGTCGACATGGCACTCCCCTCAGGGTGCCATGCCAGCCTCTCACTGCCTATGCAAGTATAGGTAAGACACCCCTCTAGCAGGCCTTACAGCCCTAAGGCAGGGTGCACTATACCATAGGTGAGGGTACCAGTGCATGAGCATGGTACCCCTACAGTGTCTAAACAAAACCTTAGACATTGTAAGTGCAGGGTAGCCATAAGAGTATATGGTCTGGGAGTTTGTCAAACACGAACTCCACAGCACCATAATGGCTACACTGAAAACTGGGAAGTTTGGTATCAAACTTCTCAGCACAATAAATGCACACTGATGCCAGTGTACATTTTATTGCAAAATACACCCCAGAGGGCACCTTAGAGGTGCCCCCTGAAACTTAACCGACTGTCTGTGTAGGCTGACTAGTTCCAGCAGCCTGCCACACTAGAGACATGTTGCTGGCCCCATGGGGAGAGTGCCTTTGTCACTCTGAGGCCAGTAACAAAGCCTGCACTGGGTGGAGATGCTAACACCTCCCCCAGGCAGGAGCTGTAACACCTGGCGGTGAGCCTCAAAGGCTCACCCCTTTGTCACAGCCCAGCAGGGCACTCCAGCTTAGTGGAGTTGCCCGCCCCCTCCGGCCACGGCCCCCACTTTTGGCGGCAAGGCTGGAGGGAACAAAGAAAGCAACAAGGAGGAGTCACTGGCCAGTCAGGACAGTCCCTAAGGTGTCCTGAGCTGAGGTGACTAACTTTTAGAAATCCCCCATCTTGCAGATGGAGGATTCCCCCAATAGGGTTAGGATTGTGACCCCCTCCCCTTGGGAGGAGGCACAAAGAGGGTGTACCCACCCTCAGGGCTAGTAGCCATTGGCTACTAACCCCCCAGACCTAAACACGCCCTTAAATTTAGTATTTAAGGGCTACCCTGAACCCTAGAAAATTAGATTCCTGCAACAACAAGAAGAAGGACTGCCTAGCTGAAAACCCCTGCAGAGGAAGACCAGAAGACAACAACTGCCTTGGCTCCAGAAACTCACCGGCCTGTCTCCTGCCTTCCAAAGAACTCTGCTCCAGCGATGCCTTCCAAAGGGACCAGCGACCTCTGAATCCTCTGAGGACTGCCCTGCTTCGACGACGACAAGAAACTCCCGAGGACAGCGTGTAAGGAAATGCCTCCTTGGCATGGTTGCCCCCTGACTTTTTGCCTTTGCTGATGCTATGTTTACAATTGAAAGTGTGCTGAGGCCTGCTAACCAGGCCCCAGCACCAGTGTTCTTTCCCTAACCTGTACTCTTGTATCCACAATTGGCAGACCCTGGCATCCAGATAAGTCCCTTGTAACTGGTACTTCTAGTACCAAGGGCCCTGATGCCAAGGAAGGTCTCTAAGGGATGCAGCATGTCTTATGCCACCCTGGAGACCTCTCACTCAGCACAGACACACTGCTTGCCAGCTTGTGTGTGCTAGTGAGGACAAAACGAGTAAGTCGACATGGCACTCCCCTCAGGGTGCCATGCCAGCCTCTCACTGCCTGTGCAGTATAGGTAAGACACCCCTCTAGCAGGCCTTACAGCCCTAAGGCAGGGTGCACTATACCATAGGTGAGGGTACCAGTGCATGAGCATGGTACCCCTACAGTGTCTAAACAAAACCTTAGACATTGTAAGTGCAGGGTAGCCATAAGAGTATATGGTCTGGGAGTCTGTCAAACACGAACTCCACAGCACCATAATGGCTACACTGAAAACTGGGAAGTTTGGTATCAAACTTCTCAGCACAATAAATGCACACTGATGCCAGTGTACATTTTATTGTAAAATACACCACAGAGGGCACCTTAGAGGTGCCCCCTGAACCTTAACCGACTATCTGTGTAGGCTGACTAGGTTTAGCAGCCTGCCACAAACCGAGACATGTTGCTGGCCCCATGGGGAGAGTGCCTTTGTCACTCTGAGGCCAGTAACAAAGCCTGCCCTGGGTGGAGATGCTAACACCTCTCCCAGGCAGGAATTGTCACACCTGGCGGTGAGCCTCAAAGGCTCACCTCCTTTGTGCCAACCCAGCAGGACACTCCAGCTAGTGGAGTTGCCCGCCCCCTCCGGCCAGGCCCCACTTTTGGCGGCAAGGCCGGAGAAAATAATGAGAATAACAAGGAGGAGTCACTGGCCAGTCAGGACAGCCCCTAAGGTGTCCTGAGCTGAGGTGACTCTAACTTTTAGAAATCCTCCATCTTGCAGATGGAGGATTCCCCCAATAGGGTTAGGATTGTGACCCCCTCCCCTTGGGAGGAGGCACAAAGAGGGTGTACCCACCCTCAGGGCTAGTGGCCATTGGCTACTAACCCCCCAGACCTAAACACGCCCTTAAATTTAGTATTTAAGGGCTACCCTGAACCCTAGAAAATTAGATTCCTGCAACAACAAGAAGAAGGACTGCCTAGCTGAAAACCCCTGCAGCGGAAGACCAGAAGACGACAACTGCCTTGGCTCCAGAAACTCACCGGCCTGTCTCCTGCCTTCCAAAGATCCTGCTCCAGCGACGCCTTCCAAAGGGACCAGCGACCTCGACATCCTCTGAGGACTGCCCCTGCTTCGAAAAGACAAGAAACTCCCGAGGACAGCGGACCTGCTCCAAGAAAAGCTGCAACTTTGTTTCCAGCAGCCCCAAAGAACCCTGCAAACTCCCCGCAAGAAGCGTGAGACTTGCAACACTGCACCCGGCGACCCCGACTCGGCTGGTGGAGATCCTACACCTCCGGAGGGACCCCAGGACTACTCTGATACTGTGAGTACCAAAACCTGTCCCCCCTGAGCCCCCACAGCGCCGCCTGCAGAGGGAATCCCGAGGCTTCCCCTGACCGCGACTCTTTGAATCCAAAGTCCCGACGCCTGGGAGAGACCCTGCACCCGCAGCCCCCAGGACCTGAAGGACCGGACTTTCACTGGAGAAGTGACCCCCAGGAGTCCCTCTCCCTTGCCCAAGTGGAGGTTTCCCCGAGGAACCCCCCCCTTGCCTGCCTGCAGCGCTGAAGAGATCCCGAGATCTCTCATAGACTAACATTGCGAACCCGACGCTGGTTTCTACACTGCACCCGGCCGCCCCCGCGCTGCTGAGGGTGAAATTTCTGTGTGGGCTTGTGTCCCCCCCGGTGCCCTACAAAACCCCCCTGGTCTGCCCTCCGAAGACGCGGGTACTTACCTGCAAGCAGACCGGAACCGGGGCACCCCCTTCTCTCCATTCTAGCCTATGTGTTTTGGGCACCACTTTGAACTCTGCACCTGACCGGCCCTGAGCTGCTGGTGTGGTGACTTTGGGGTTGCTCTGAACCCCCAACGGTGGGCTACCTTGGACCAAGAACTGAACCCTGTAAGTGTCGTACTTACCTGGTAAAACTAACAAAAACTTACCTCCCCCAGGAACTGTGAAAATTGCACTAAGTGTCCACTTTTAAAGTAGCTATTTGTCAATAACTTGAAAAGTGTACATGCAATTTTGATGATTTGAAGTTCCTAAAGTACTTACCTGCAATACCTTTCGAATGAGATATTACATGTAGAATTTGAACCTGTGGTTCTTAAAATAAACTAAGAAAAGATATTTTTCTATATAAAAACCTATTGGCTGGATTTGTCTCTGAGTGTGTGTACCTCATTTATTGTCTATGTGTATGTACAACAAATGCTTAACACTACTCCTTGGATAAGCCTACTGCTCGACCACACTACCACAAAATAGAGCATTAGTATTATCTATTTTTACCACTATTTTACCTCTAAGGGGAACCCTTGGACTCTGTGCATGCTATTCCTTACTTTGAAATAGCACATACAGAGCCAACTTCCTACACAGCGGACCTGCTCCAAAAAGACTGCAACTTTGTTTCAAGAAGCAGCTTTAAAGAACCCTGCAACTCCCCGCAAGAAGCGTGAGACTTGCAACACTGCACCCCGACTCGGCTGGTGGAGAACCAACACCTCAGGGAGGACCCCCGGACTACTCTACGACTGAGTACCAAAACCTGTCCCCCCTGAGCCCCCACAGCGCCGCCTGCAGAGGGAATCCCGAGGCTTCCCCTGACCGCGACTCTCTGAAACCTAAGTCCCGACGCCTGGAAAAGACCCTGCACCCGCAGCCCCCAGGACCTGAAGGACCGGACTTACACTGCAGAAGTGACCCCCAGGAGTCCCTCTCCCTTGCCCAAGTGGAGGTTTCCCCGAGGAAGCCCCCCCTTGCCTGCCTGCAGCGCTGAAGAGATCCCTTGATCTCTCATTGACTAACATTGCGAACCCGACGCTTGTTCTAACACTGCACCCGGCCGCCCCCGCGCCGCTGAGGGTGAAATTTCTGTGTGGGCTTGTGTCCCCCCCCGGTGCCCTACAAAACCCCCCTGGTCTGCCCTCCGAAGACGCGGGTACTTACCTGCAAGCAGACCGGAACCGGGGCACCCCCTTCTCTCCATTATAGCCTATCCGTTTTGGGCACCACTTTGAACTCTGCACCTGACCGGCCCTGAGCTGCTGGTGTGGTAACTTTGGGTTTGCTCTGAACCCCCAACGGTGGGCTACCTTGGACCAAGAACTGAACCCTGTAAGTGTCTTACTTACCTGGTAAAACTAACAAAAACTTACCTCCCCCCAGGAACTGTGAAAATTGCACTGTGTCCACTTTTGAAATAGCTATTTGTGAATAACTTGAAAAGTATACATGCAATTGAAATGATTCAAAGTTCCTAATGTACTTACCTGCAATACCTTTCAAACAAGATATTACATGTTAAATTTGAACCTGTGGTTCTTAAAATAAAGAAGATATTTTTCTATAACAAAACCTATTGGCTGGATTTGTCTCTGAGTGTGTGTACCTCATTTATTGCCTATGTGTATGTACAACAAATGCTTAACACTACTCCTTGGATAAGCCTACTGCTCGACCACACTACCACAAAATAGATGTAGGAAGTTGGCTCTGTATGTGCTATTTCAAAGTAAGGAATAGCATGCACAGAGTCCAAGGGTTCCCCTTAGAGGTAAAATAGTGGTAAAAAGAGATAATACTAATGCTCTATTTTGTGGTAGTGTGGTCGAGCAATAGGCTTATCCAAGGAGTAGTGTTAAGCATTTGTTGTACATACACATAGACAATAAATGAGGTACACACACTCAGAGACAAATCCAGCCAATAGGTTTTTGTATAGAAAAATCTCTTTTCTTAGTTTATTTTAAGAACCACAGGTTCAAATTCTACATGTAATATCTCATTCGAAAGGTATTGCAGGTAAGTACTTTAGGAACTTTAAATCATAAAAATTGCATGTATACTTTTCAAGTTATTGACAAATAGCTGTTTTAAAAGTGGACACTTAGTGCAATTTTCACAGTTCCTAGGGGAGGTAAGTATTTGTTAGGTTAACCAGGTAAGTAGGACACTTACAGGGCTTAGTTCTTGGTCCAAAGTAGCCCACCGTTGGGAGTTCAGAGCAACCCCAAAGTTACCACACCAGCAGCTCAGGGCCGGTCAGGTGCAGAGTTCAAAGTGGTGCCCAAAACACATAGGCTTCAATGGAGAAGGGGGTGCCCCGGTTCCAGTCTGCCAGCAGGTAAGTACCCGCGTCTTCGGAGGGCAGACCAGGGGGGTTTTGTAGGGCACCGGGGGGGACACAAGCCCACACAGGAATTTCACCCTCAGCGGCGCGGGGGCAGCCGGGTGCAGTGTTAGAACAAGCGTTGGGTTTGTAGTGTTAGTCTATGGGAGATCTAGGGATCTCTTCAGCGCTGCAGGCAGGCAAGGGGGGGGTTCCTCGGGGAAACCTCCACTTGGGCAAGGGAGAGGGACTCCTGGGGGTCACTTCTCCAGTGAAAGTCCGGTCCTTCAGGTCCTGGGGGCTGCGGGTGCAGGGTCTCTCCCAGGCGTCGGGTTTTGGATTCAAGGAGTCGCGGTCAGGGGAAGCCTCGGGATTCCCTCTGCAGGCGGCGCTGTGGGGGCTCAGGGGGGACAGGTTTTGGTACGCACAGTCGTAGAGTAGTCCGGGGGTCCTCCCTGAGGTGTTGGTTCTCCACCAGCCGAGTCGGGGTCGCCGGGTGCAGTGTTGCAAGTCTCACGCTTCTTGCGGGGAGCTTGCAGGGTTCTTTCAAGGCTGCTGGAAACAAAGTTGCAGCCTTTCTTGGAGCAGGTCCGCTGTCCTCGGGAGTTTCTTGTCTTTTCGAAGCAGGGGCAGTCCTCAGAGGATGTCGAGGTCGCTGGTCCCTTTGGAAGGCGTCGCTGGAGCAGGATCTTTGGAAGGCAGGAGACAGGCCGGTGAGTTTCTGGAGCCACGGCAGTTGTCGTCTTCTGGTCTTCCTCTGCAGGGGTTTTCAGCTAGGCAGTCCTTCTTGTAGTTGCAGGAATCTAATTTTCTAGGGTTCAGGGTAGCCCTTAAATACTAAATTTAAGGGCGTGTTTAGGTCTGGGGGGGTTAGTAGCCAATGGCTACTAGCCCTGAGGGTGGGTACACCCTCTTTGTGCCTCCTCCCAAGGGGAGGGGGTCACAATCCTAACCCTATTGGGGGAATCCTCCATCTGCAAGATGGAGGATTTCTAAAAGTTAGAGTCACTTCAGCTCAGGACACCTTAGGGGCTGTCCTGACTGGCCAGTGACTCCTCCTTGTTGCTTTCTTTGTTCCCTCCAGCCTTGCCGCCAAAAGTGGGAGCCGTGGCCGGAGGGGGCGGGCAACTCCACTAAGCTGGAGTGCCCTGCTGGGCTGTGACAAAGGGGTGAGCCTTTGAGGCTCACCGCCAGGTGTCACAGCTCCTGCCTGGGGGAGGTGTTAGCATCTCCACCCAGTGCAGGCTTTGTTACTGGCCTCAGAGTGACAAAGGCACTCTCCCCATGGGGCCAGCAACATGTCTCTAGTGTGGCAGGCTGCTGGAACTAGTCAGCCTACACAGACAGTCGGTTAAGTTTCAGGGGGCACCTCTAAGGTGCCCTCTGGGGTGTATTTTGCAATAAAATGTACACTGGCATCAGTGTGCATTTATTGTGCTGAGAAGTTTGATACCAAACTTCCCAGTTTTCAGTGTAGCCATTATGGTGCTGTGGAGTTCGTGTTTGACAAACTCCCAGACCATATACTCTTATGGCTACCCTGCACTTACAATGTCTAAGGTTTTGTTTAGACACTGTAGGGGTACCATGCTCATGCACTGGTACCCTCACCTATGGTATAGTGCACCCTGCCTTAGAGCTGTAAGGCCTGCTAGAGGGGTGACTGACCTATACTTGCATAGGCAGTGAGAGGCTGGCATGGCACCCTGAGGGGAGTGCCATGTCGACTTACTCGTTTTGTTCTCACTAGCACACACAAGCTGGCAAGCAGTGTGTCTGTGCTGAGTGAGAGGTCTCCAGGGTGGCATAAGACATGCTGCAGCCCTTAGAGACCTTCCTTGGCATCAGGGCCCTTGGTACTAGAAGTACCAGTTACAAGGGACTTATCTGGATGCCAGGGTCTGCCAATTGTGGATACAATGGTACATTTTAGGTGAAAGAACACTGGTGCTGGGGCCTGGTTAGCAGGGTCCCAGCACACTTCTCAGTCAAGTCAGCATCAGTATCAGGCAAAAAGTGGGGGGTAACTGCAACAGGGAGCCATTTCTTTACAATAGAGCATTAGTATTATCTCTTTTTACCACTATTTTACCTCTAAGGGGAACCCTTGGACTCTGTGCATGCTATTCCTTACTTTGAAATAGCACATACAGAGCCAACTTCCTACAATTAATATATAGCGCAGTGAGCAAAACAATCTGTACAGCTCATGCTGACACAGGCAATCAAATAAAGCATATCATCATATATAGGTGATAAAGCATAATCCTAGACCTCTAACCTTCCTTTGAATATGAACATTTTCTGCAGCTTTCTGCGGCGATATGTTCAAACTTTCTAGGAGTGACAGTGTCTTGTGAAGAATGTGCTTTATGGTTATCTTTGCCAGGATCTGTCTCCTCCAGATCCCACACTATTGCCAGTATTTCATGGGTGTCTCCTTATCTATCTAAGTGCCCTCCTGGGAGTCTTAGGGGCTTCTCTGATGTCCTGGTTATAGGCAGGGCAGGTCTTGGGTTCAGATGTTTATCTGCAGCTACACATGCCACCGAACGGAAAATGTCACTTACCCAGTGTACATCTGTTCGTGGCATTAGTCGCTGCAGATTCACATGCTGTGCATAGTCCGCCGTCTGGTGTTGGGCTCGGAGTGTTACAAGTTGTTTTTCTTCGTAGAAGTCTTTGAGTCACGAGACCGAGGGACTCCTCCCACTTCGGTTCCATTGCGCATGGGCGTCGACTCCATCTTAGATTGTTTTCCCCGCAGAGGGTGAGGTAGGAGTTGTGTATGCTAATAATAGTGCCCATGCAATGGAATAAATACGTATGTACAAAATGAAGGTTTAATGTAATATATTTACAAATGTACAAATGTTCAAGATCTACTTCTAAACGGCTACAGGCTCCCGGGGAGGAGGGTGGGCGCATGTGAATCTGCAGCGACTAATGCCACGAACAGATGTACACTGGGTAAGTGACATTTTCCGTTCGGTGGCATGTGTATCTGCAGATACACATGCTGTGCATAGACTAGTAAGCAGTTATCTCCCCAAAAGCGATGGTTCAGCCTGTAGGAGTGGAAGTAGTTTGAAATAAAGTTCTTAGTACGGCTTGACCTACTGTGGCCTGTTGTGCAGATAACACATCTACACAGTAGTGTTTAGTAAATGTATGAGGCGTAGACCATGTTGCTGCCTTACATATTTCGTTCATTGGAATATTTCCTAGAAAGGCCATAGTAGCACCTTTCTTTCTGGTTGAGTGTGCCTTTGGTGTAATAGGCAGTTCTCTCTTTGCTTTAAGATAGCAGGTTTGGATGCACCTTACTATCCATCTGGCAATACCTTGTTTTGAAATTGGATTTCCTGTATGAGGTTTTTGGAAGGCAATAAAATAGTTGTTTTGTCTTCCTAATTTCTTTTGTCCTGTCAATGTAGTACATTAGCGCTCTCTTGATGTCTAATGTATGTAGTGCTCTTTCAGCTATTGAATCTGGCTGTGGGAAGAACACTGGTAATTCCACTGTTTGGTTTAAGTGGAACGGTGAGATAACCTTTGGTAAGAATTTTGGATTTGTTCTTAGAACGACCTTATTTTTTTGTATTTGAATAAATGGTTCTTGTATGGTAAACGCCTGTATTTCACTTACTCTTCTTAGAGATGTAATGGCAATGAGAAATGCAACTTTCCACGTTAAGTATTGCATTTCACAAGAATGCATGGGTTCGAAAGGTGGACCCATGAGCCTTGTTAAGACAATGTTGAGGTTCCATGAAGGAACAGGTGGTGTCCTTGGTGGTATACTTCTCTTTAGGCCCTCCATAATGCTTTAATGACAGGTATTCTAAATAGGGAAGTTGAATGAGTAATCTGCAGGTAAGCAGATATTGCTGCGAGATGTATTTTTATGGGAGAGAAAGCTAGATTTGATTTTTGTAAATGTAGTAAATATCCTACTACATCTTTCGGAGATGCATGCAATGGTTGAATTTGATTATTATGACAGTAACAAACAAATCTTTTCCATTTACTTGCATAGCAGTGTCTAGTGGAAGGTTTTCTAGCTTGTTTAATGACCTCCATACACTCTTGAGTGAGGCCTAAGTATCCAAATTCTAGGATTTCAGAAGCCAAATTGCTAGATTCAGCGATGCAGGGTTTGGATGCCTGATCTGTTGTTTGTGTTGTGTTAACAGATCTGGCCTGTTGGGTAGTTTGACATGAGGTACTACTGACAGGTCTAGTAGTGTCGTATACCAAGATTGTCTTGCCCATGTTGGTGCTATTAGTATGAGTTTGAGTTTGATTTGACTCAATCTGTTTACTAGATATGGAAGGAGAGGGAGAGGGGGAAAAGCGTACGCAAATATCCCTGACCAATTCATCCATAGAGCATTGCCTTGGGATTGCCGGTGTGGGTACCTGGATGCGAAGTTTTGGCATTTTGCGTTTTCTTTTGTTGCAAATAGATCTATTTGAGGTGTTCCCCAAATTTGGAAGTAAGTGTTCAGGATTTGGGGGTGAATTTCCCATTCGTGGACCTGTTGGTGATCCCGAGAGAGATTGTCTGCTAGCTGGTTCTGGATCCCTGGAATAAACTGTGCTATTAGGCAAATGTGGTTGTGAATTGCCCAGTGCCATATTTTTTGTGTTAGGAGACACAACTGTGTTGAATGTGTCCCCCCCGTTTGTTTAATACATTGTCGTCATGTTGTCTGTTTTGACAAGAATGTATTTGTGGGTTATCATGGGTTGGCATGCGTTCAACGCTAGAAATACTGCTAACAGTTCTAGGTGATTGATATGAAACTCTTTGATGTACATCCCATTGTCCTTGGATGCTGTGTTGATTGAGGTGTGCTCCCCACCCTGTCATGGAAGCATCTGTTGTTATCACGTATTGTGGCACTGGGTCTTGGAAAGGCCGCCCTTTGTTTAAATTTGTACTGTTCCACCATAGAAGCGAGATGTATGTTTGGCGGTCTACCAACACCAGATCTAGAAGTTGACCCTGTGCATGTGACCATTGTGATGCTAGGCACTGTTGCAAGGGCCGCATGTGCAATCTTGCGTTTGGGACAATGGCTATGCATGAGGACATCATGCCTAGGAGTTTTAATACCATCTTTGCATGTATCTTTTGTGTTGGATACATGGCTTGTATCACCTTGTGAAAAGTTTGAACCCTTTGTGGACTTGGAGTGGCTATCCCTTCTGTTGTGTTGATTGTCGCTCCTAAGTATTGCTGTGTTTGACACGGCAAAAGGTGTTACTTTGCATAGTTGATGGATAAACCCAGCTTGTAAAGGGTTTGTATAACATAATCTGTGTGGTGTGAACACTTTGTTAGCTAGTTGGTCTTGATTAACCAATCGTCTAGGTACGGGAACACGTGTATTTGCTGCCTCCTGATATGTGCAGCTACTACTGCTAGACATTTTGTAAAGACTCTTGGCGCTGTTGTTATTCCGAATGGCAACACTTTGAATTGGTAATGTATTCCTTTGAATACGAACCTTAGGTATTTCCTGTGCGAGGGATGTATCGTTGTCATGTAGTCTTGCTGTTTCAGCAGTGGTATTACGTCTTTTAACGTGACCATGTGAAAGTGGTCTGATTTGATGTAGGTGTTTAGTGTTCTGAGATCTAATATTGGTCTCAGACTTTTGTCTTTTTTTTGGTATTAGAAAGTACAGTGAGTAAACGCCTGTGTTCTTTTGTGGATTTGGTACCAATTCTATTGCGTCTTTTTGCAGTAATGCTTGAACTTCTAGCCCTAGAAGGTCTATATGCTGTTTTGACATATTGTGTGTTTTCGGTGGGACGTTTGGAGGGATTTGGAGAAATTCTATGCAATAACTGTAGGAAGTTGGCTCTGTATGTGCTATTTCAAAGTAAGGAATAGCATGCACAGAGTCCAAGGGTTCCCCTTAGAGGTAAAATAGTGGTAAAAATAGATAATACTAATGCTCTATTTTGTGGTAGTGTGGTCGAGCAGTAGGCTTATCCAAGGAGTAGTGTTAAGCATTTGTTGTACATACACATAGACAATAAATGAGGTACACACACTCAGAGACAAATCCAGCCAATAGGTTTTGTTATAGAAAAATATCTTTTCTTAGTTTATTTTAAGAACCACAGGTTCAAATTTAACATGTAATATCTTGTTTGAAAGGTATTGCAGGTAAGTACATTAGGAACTTTGAATCATTTCAATTGCATGTATACTTTTCAAGTTATTCACACATAGCTACTTTAAAAGTGGACACAGTGCAATTTTCACAGTTCCTGGGGGAGGTAAGTTTTTGTTAGTTTTACCAGGTAAGTAAGACACTTACAGGGTTCAGTTCTTTGTCCAAGGTAGCCCACCGTTGGGGGTTCAGAGCAACCCCAAAGTCACCACACCAGCAGCTCAGGGCCGGTCAGGTGCAGAGTTCAAAGTGGTGCCCAAAACGCATAGGCTGCAATGGAGAGAAGGGGGTGCCCCGGTTCCAGTCTGCCAGCAGGTAAGTACCCGCGTCTTCGGAGGGCAGACCGGGGGGTTTTGTAGGGCACCGGGGGGGACACAAGCCCACACAGAAATTTCACCCTCAGCGGCGCGGGGGCGGCCGGGTGCAGTGTTAGAACAAGCGTCGGGTTTGAAATGGAAGTCAATGAGAGATCAAGGGATATCTTCAGCGCTGCAGGCAGGCAAGGGGGGGCTTCCTCGGGGAAACCTCCACTTGGGCAAGGGAGAGGGACTCCTGGGGGTCACTTCGGCAGTGAAAGTTCGGTCCTTCAGGTCCTGGGGGCTGCAGGTGCAGGGTCTTTTCCAGGCGTCGGGACTTAGGTTTCAGAGAGTCGCGGTCAGGGGAAGCCTCAGGATTCCCTCTGCAGGCGGCGCTGTGGGGGCTCAGGGGGGACAGGTTTTGGTACTCACAGTCCAAGAGTAGTCCGGGGGTCCTCCCTGAGGTGTTGGTTCTCCACCAGCCGAGTCGGGGTCGCCAGGTGCAGTGTTGCAAGTCTCACGCTTCTTGCGGGGAGTTGCAGGGTTCTTTAAAGCTGCTTCTTGAAACAAAGTTGCAGTCTTTTTGGAGCAGGTCCGCTGTCCTCGGGAGTTTGTCTTTTTCGAAGCAGGGCAGTCCTCAGAGGAGTCAGAGGTCGCTGGTCCCTTGGAAGGCGTCGCTGGAGCAGAGTTCTTTGGAAGGCAGGAGACAGGCCGGTGAGTTTCTGGAGCCAAGGCAGTTGTTGTCTTCTGGTCTTCCTCTGCAGGGGTTTTCAGCTAGGCAGTCCTTCTTGTGGTTGCCGGAATCTAATTTCTAGGTTCAGGGAGAGCCCTTAAATACTAAATTTAAGGGCGTGTTTAGGTCTGGGGGGGTTAGTAGCCAATGGCTACTAGCCCCGAGGGTGGGTACACCCTCTTTGTGCCTCCTCCCAAGGGGAGGGGGGTCACATTCCTATCCCTATTGGGGGAATCCTCCTTCTACAAGATGGAGGATTTCTAAAAGTCAGAGGCACCTCAGCTCAGGACACCTTAGGCGCTGTCCTGACTGGCCAGTGACGACTCCTTGTTTTTCTCATTATCTCTCCTGGACTTGCCGCCAAAAGTGGGGGCTGGGTCCAGGAGGCGGGCATCTCCACTAGCTGGAGTGCCCTGGGGCATTGTAACACGAAGCTTGAGCCTTTGAAGCTCACTGCTAGGTGTTACAGTTCCTGCAGGGGGGAGGTGTGAAGCACCTCCACCCAGAGCAGGCTTTGTTTCTGTCCTCAGAGAGCACAAAGGCTCTCACCGCATGAGGTCAGACACTCGTCTCTCAGCAGCAGGCTGGCACAGACCAGTCAGTCCTGCACTGAACAATTGGGTAAAATACAGGGGGTATCTCTAAGATGCCCTCTGTGTGCATTTTTTAATAAATCCACCACTGGCATCAGTGTGGGTTTATTATTCTGAGAAGCTTGATACTAAATTTCCCAGTATTCAGTGTAGCCATTATGGAGCTGTGGAGTTCGTTTTTGACAGACTCCCAGCCCATATACTCTTATGGCTACCCTGTACTTACAATGTCTAAGGTTTTGCTTAGACACTGTAGGGGCATAGTGCTCATGCACATATGCCCTCACCTGTGGTATAGTGCACCCTGCCTTAGGGCTGTAAGGCCTACTAGAGGGGTGACTTACCTATGCCACAGGCAGTGGGAGGTTGGCATGGCACCCTGAGGGGAGTGCCATGTCGACTTAGTCATTTTCTCCCCATCAGCACACACAAGCTGGCAAGCAGTGTGTCTGTGCTGAGTGAGGGGTCCCTAGGGTGGCATAAGACATGCTGCAGCCCTTAGAGACCTTCCCTGGCATCAGGGCCCTTGGTACCAGGGGTACCAGTTACAAGGGACTTACCTAGGTGCCAGGGTTGTGCCAATTGTGGAAACAATGGTACATTTTAGGTGAAAGAACACTGGTGCTGGGGCCTGGTTAGCAGGGTCCCAGCACACTTCTCAGTCAAGTCAGCATCAGTATCAGGCAAAAAGTGGGGGGTAACTGCAACAGGGAGCCATTTCTTTACAATAACCATGTTGGATAATTGCTAAGACCCAAGTGTCTGTTATTTCCTCCCAAGATTTGTAGAACTGGCTTAGTCTTCCCCCCACTGGTGTTGTGTGACCTGTGAGTCACTGTTTATTTTGAGGGGTTTTGGGACCTTGAAATTTTCCCCGGTTTCTTGGGAATTGGCCCCGAAAGCCTCCCCTTTGATATTGTCCCTGGTAAGTAGGTGGTCTTGCTTGTGAGGTGCTGGCTTGTGGCTTGACCTCGAAACCCTCCTCTGAAAGTTGTTTTGCGAAATGTGCGAAATGTGCCTCTGCCCTGCGGGGAATAGAGTGCGCCCATGGCTTTGGCTGCGTCTGTGTCCTTCTTTAATTTTTCAATTGCAGTGTCCACTTCTGGCCCAAACAATTGCTGTTCATTAAACGGCATATTGAGCACTGCCCGTTGTATCTCAGGTTTGAAGCCAGACGTGCGCAGCCATGCGTGCCTCCTTATCGTCACAGCAGTATTTATTGTTCTTACAGCTGTATCTGCTGCATCCATAGAAGAACGTATCTGGTTGTTGGAGATATTTTGTCCCTCTTCAACCACTTGTTGCGCTCGTTTCTGGAATTCTTTGGGGAGGTGCTCGATGAAATGCTGCATCTCGTCCCAATGGGCCCTGTCCTATCGTGCTAGGAGTGCTTGCGAGTTGGCGATGCGCCACTGATTTGCAGCTTGTGCTGCAACCCTTTTCCCAGCTGCATCAAACTTGCGGCTCTCCTTGTCCGGAGGTGGTGCATCGCCTGATGTATGCGAGTTGGCTCTTTTACGAGCTGCTCCTACGACTACTGAATCTGGTGTCAGTTGTGATGTAATAAAATCAGGGTCTGTGGGTGGTGCCTTGTATTTTTTCTCCACCCTTGGAGTTATTGCTCTGCTTTTAACTGGCTCCTTAAAAATCTGTTTAGCGTGCTTTAGCATTCCAGGGAGCATAGGAAGGCTTTGATAATGGCTATGGGTGGAGGACAGGTTGTTAAAGAGGAAGTCATCCTCGATAGGCTCCGAATGTAGCGATACATTATGAAATTGGGCTACCCTAGCTACCACCTGTGCATATGCTGTACTGTCCTCAGGTGGTGAGGGTTTAGTTGGGTACGACTCTGGGCTATTGTCCGATACTGGAGCGTCATAGAGGTCCCATGCATCCTGATCATCTTGGCTCATGGTGGTGTGAGCTGGTGATTGTGGTGGAGTCTGTGCCGGTGATACATGAGTTGACGGTGGTGGAGAGGGTGGAGGAGTTACCTTCTTTACCACCGTTGCTTGTGGTGGCTTGTCTTGTTGCTGGAAGTCAAGTTTCCTTTTCCTTCTGATTGGGGGAAGAGTGCTGATCTTCCCTGTACCCCTTTGGATAAAGATCCGCTGTTGCGTGTGATCTACTTCTGTTGTTTGTAATTCCTCCTCAAATCTGTGTCTTTTTAGTTGGGAGGACAGCGATTGTTCCTCTGAGTAGGAACTGGTTTTCGGTTTGGTTGCTGGGTGTTTTGGCACCGAAACCGTGTCTTTAGTTTTTTCCGGCTCCGACGAGATCTTTCTTTTTTTCGGTGTCGTGCCCTCTCAGTGCCGACCATCTTCGGTGCCGCTGTCTCTGTGCCGAGCAGCTTCGGTGCCGCTGTCTCTGTGTCGACCCTTTTCTGCACCACTCTCTCGGTCCAGAGATTGCTGCGTGCCTATGTCTCGACCGGAGTCGGACGACTTCGGCACCAGCTCGCCCTTTTTCGGTGCTGATGGACGGTCTCCTACTTTATGGGTTAAGCCATGGCCTGTTGGCAGTGGCGTCCCCTGGGCTTTGTCTGTTTTTTCGTGTGATCTTTGTTTCGACGTTTTACTCACGGTTGGTTGCTCTTCGACGTCTAATTCTTCGGAATCCGACTCGTGGATGGAGAAAGTTTCTTCTTCCTCGAACCGTTGTTGTCCTGTCGGCGTGGACGCCATCTGCAACCTCCTGGCTCTTCGGTCTCGGAGCGTTTTTCTCGACCGAAACGCGCGACAGGCCTCACACGTCTCCTCCTTGTGCTCGGGGGACAGGCACAAGTTACAGACCAAATGTTGGTCTGTATAAGGATATTTATTGTGGCATTTAGGACAGAATGGGAACGGGGTCCGTTCCATCAGTCTTCGTGTTGCACGCGGTCGGGCCGACCAGGCCCCGACGGGGGATCGAAAATAGCCCAAAGGGCTACCGGAGCTCTTGAAGGTTCGGTGTCGATTTGACCCAACTATCCCGATACCGAACGAAACAATACCAACGAATTTTCCCGAGATTCTGACTAACTTTCCGACCCGAAACACAGAGCGAAAAGGAACACGTCCGAACCCAATGGCGGAAAAAAACCAATCTAAGATGGAGTCGACGCCCATGCGCAATGGAACCGAAGTGGGAGGAGTCCCTCGGTCTCGTGACTCGAAAAGACTTCTTCGAAGAAAAACAACTTGTAACACTCCGAGCCCAACACCAGATGGCGGGATGTGCACAGCATGTGTATCTGCAGGTACACATGCCACCGAACATTCTAAAACTAAACCAACTCCATCCTGTACTGACCACACGGGTGCATTGCTGTAGCACTAACTCAGACTTCGGTGGCGAACCATTAATGTGGTATTTTGTAGAGCTCGGCTACTAACTGCATAGGATGGCAAAGGAGTTCAGATACGATGTGCTCATTTGCAATGGTTCTCGAAGTTGACCTGCAGTGAAAATAATACACTGGGTCGCTAATGTTATCAACTGAACCAGGATGGAGTTAAATGTTTAATGAACACACAATTGTCTTCACTGCTTGAGAACTAAGCTGTTGAGAGAATTTCCATCACTGAACAACAATCAATGTGTGCTTACAGTTTGTTGGACAGTCCGTTGGAACTCAAGAGCTTCACATCATTCAGCTCCAAAAACCTTTCCTCTAAAAAAAATGATCCAGCTAATAATTATCATTTAAGAACTCTGCACTGACATCTGTAACCAATGTCCTTCCCAGTGCCGTGGCGATACTCTTCCAAAATTTGAGGCACTGAGCAAAAGTAATTTGTTGCAGAGGTGGACTTCAGTTTTAGGTACCTTTTCAAGTTCGAGATGTGTGGAGAGCATGGAGTGCAGTGATTTCGGGATCAAAGTCGCAATTGGATATTAGTGTATACATTTGGACTCAATGAAAATTTTAATTTCTCGTGTTTTACAGTTCCAAGTACTGTGCCCTGCGAGAGGAAGCCTGGGATCATTTAGTCAAAATGGTTTGTTTGGATTCACTTCTTAGATGTTTTCAGACCGAGAGGCTTATTGAAGCTCAATGTCATAGGGCTATATAGCTCTAGTTACATTTCGGTTCAAGTATCAGTTCCTGTTTTATAAATCCTGATATACTTTGGATCCTCTGGAACATCATCTAAACCTTGAAGAATCATTAGCCTCAGCACACAATGCCAGTTCTCCCCTTTAACAACTTGGCAAATTAGGCCCAATGCTCCTGTCTCAAGATACAAAGTGTTTAGGCCAGAACCTGCTTCAAATTCTTGCACATAGTCTCCTGATAACACCTTGGTATACAGCTGTAAGGAAATGCCTCCTTGGCATGGTTGCCCCCTGACTTTTTGCCTTTGCTGATGCTATGTTTACAATTGAAAGTGTGCTGAGGCGTGCGGAGGCCTGCTAACCAGGCCCCAGCACCAGTGTTCTTTCCCTAACCTGTACTTTTGTATCCACAATTGGCAGACCCTGGCATCCAGATAAGTCCCTTGTAACTGGTACTTCTAGTACCAAGGGCCCTGATGCCAAGGAAGGTCTCTAAGGGCTGCAGCATGTCTTATGCCACCCTGGAGACCTCTCACTCAGCACAGACACCCTGCTTGCCAGCTTGTGTGTGCTAGTGAGGACAAAACGAGTAAGTCGACATGGCACTCCCCTCAGGGTGCCATGCCAGCCTCTCACTGCCTATGCAGTATAGGTAAGACACCCCTCTAGCAGGCCTTACAGCCCTAAGGCAGGGTGCACTATACCATAGGTGAGGGTACCAGTGCATGAGCATGGTACCCCTACAGTGTCTAAACAAAACCTTAGACATTGTAAGTGCAGGGTAGCCATAAGAGTATATGGTCTGGGAGTTTGTCAAACACGAACTCCACAGCACCATAATGGCTACACTGAAAACTGGGAAGTTTGTGTAGGAAGTTGGCTCTGTATGTGCTATTTCAAAGTAAGGAATAGCATGCACAGAGTCCAAGGGTTCCCCTTAGAGGTAAAATAGTGGTAAAAATAGATAATACTAATGCTCTATTTTGTGGTAGTGTGGTCGAGCAGTAGGCTTATCCAAGGAGTAGTGTTAAGCATTTGTTGTACATACACAAGACAATAAATGAGGTACACACACTCAGAGACAAATCCAGCCAATAGGTTTTTATATAGAAAAATATCTTTTCTTAGTTTATTTTAAGAACCACAGGTTCAAATTCTACATGTAATATCTCATTCGAAAGGTATTGCAGGTAAGTACTTTAGGAACTTCAAATCATCAAAATTGCATGTATACTTTTCAAGTTATTCACAACTAGCTGTTTTAAAAGTGGACACTTAGTGCAATTTTCACAGTTCCTGGGGGAGGTAAGTTTTTGTTAGTTTTACCAGGTAAGTAGGACACTTACAGGGTTCAGTTCTTGGTCCAAGGTAGCCCACCGTTGGGGGTTCAGAGCAACCCCAAAGTCACCACACCAGCAGCTCAGGGCCGGTCAGGTGCAGAGTTCAAAGTGGTGCCCAAAACACATAGGCTAGAATGGAGAGAAGGGGGTGCCCCGGTTCCGGTCTGCTTGCAGGTAAGTACCCGCGTCTTCGGAGAGCAGACCAGAGGGGTTTTGTAGGGCACCGTGGGGGACACAAGCCCACACAGAAATTTCACCCTCAGCAGCGCGGGGGCGGCCGGGTGCAGTGTGGAAACAGGCGTCGGGATTTCAATGTTAGTCTATAAGAGATCTCGGGATCTCTTCAGCGCTGCAGGCAGGCAAGGGGGGGGATTCCTCGGGGAAACCTCCACTTGGGCAAGGGAGAGGGACTCCTGGGGGTCACTTCTCCAGTGAAAGTCCGGTCCTTCAGGTCCTGGGGGCTGCGGGTGCAGGGTCTCTCCCAGGCGTCGGGACTTTAGGTTCAGAGAGTCGCGGTCAGGGGAAGCCTCGGGATTCCCTCTGCAGGCGGCGCTGTGGGGGCTCAGGGGGGACAGGTTTTGGTACTCACAGTATCAGAGTAGTCCTGGGGTCCCTCCTGAGGTGTTGGATCGCCACCAGCCGAGTCGGGGTCGCTGGGTGCAGTGTTGCAAGTCTCACGCTTCTTGCGGGGAGCTTGCAGGGTTCTTTAAAGCTGCTGGAAACAGAGTTGCAGCTTTTCTTGGAGCAGGTCCGCTGTCCTCGGGAGTTTGTCTTTTCGAAGCAGGGGCAGTCCTCAGAGGATGTCGAGGTCGCTGGTCCCTTTGGAAGGCGTCGCTGGAGCAGGATCTTTGGAAGGCAGGAGACAGGCCGGTGAGTTTCTGGAGCCAAGGCAGTTGTCGTCTTCTGGTCTTCCGCTGCAGGGGTTTTCAGCTAGGCAGTCCTTCTTGTAGTTGCAGGAATCTAATTTTCTAGGGTTCAGGGTAGCCCTTAAATACTAAATTTAAGGGCGTGTTTAGGTCTGGGGGGTTAGTAGCCAATGGCTACTAGCCCTGAGGGTGGGTACACCCTCTTTGTGCCTCCTCCCAAGGGGAGGGGGTCACAATCCTAACCCTATTGGGGGAATCCTCCATCTGCAAGAGGGAGGATTTCTAAAAGTTAGAGTCACTTCAGCTCAGGACACCTTAGGGGCTGTCCTGACTGGTCAGTGACTCCTCCTTGTTTTTCTCATTATCTTCTCCGGCCTTGCCGCCAAAAGTGGGGCCTGGCCGGAGGGGGCGGGCAACTCCACTAGCTGGAGTGTCCTGCTGGGTTGGCACAAAGGAGGTGAGCCTTTGAGGCTCACCGCCAGGTGTGACAATTCCTGCCTGGGGGAGGTGTTAGCATCTCCACCCAGTGCAGGCTTTGTTACTGGCCTCAGAGTGACAAAGGCACTCTCCCCATGGGGCCAGCAACATGTCTCGGTTTGTGGCAGGCTGCTAAAACTAGTCAGCCTACACAGATAGTCGGTTAAGTTTCAGGGGGCACCTCTAAGGTGCCCTCTGTGGTGTATTTTACAATAAAATGTACACTGGCATTAGTGTGCATTTATTGTGCTGAGAAGTTTGATACCAAACTTCCCAGTTTTCAGTGTAGCCATTATGGTGCTGTGGAGTTCGTGTTTGACAAACTCCCAGACCATATACTCTTATGGCTACCCTGCACTTACAATGTCTAAGGTTTTGTTTAGACACTGTAGGGGTACCATGCTCATGCACTGGTACCCTCACCTATGGTATAGTGCACCCTGCCTTAGGGCTGTAAGGCCTGCTAGAGGGGTGTCTTACCTATACTGCATAGGCAGTGAGAGGCTGGCATGGCACCCTGAGGGGAGTGCCATGTCGACTTACTCGTTTTGTCCTCACTAGCACACACAAGCTGGCAAGCAGGGTGTCTGTGCTGAGTGAGAGGTCTCCAGGGTGGCATAAGACATGCTGCAGCCCTTAGAGACCTTCCTTGGCATCAGGGCCCTTGGTACTAGAAGTACCAGTTACAAGGGACTTATCTGAATGCCAGGGTGTGCCAATTGTGGATACAATGGTACATTTTAGGTGAAGGAACACTGGTGCTGGGGCCTGGTTAGCAGGGTCCCAGCACACTTCTCAGTCAAGTCAGCATCAGTATCAGGCAAAAAGTGGGGGGTAACTGCAACAGGGAGCCATTTCTTTACAGTTTGGTATCAAACTTCTCAGCACAATAAATGCACACTGATGCCAGTGTACATTTTATTGTCAAATACACCCCAGAGGGCACCTTAGAGGTGCCCCCTGAAACTTAACCGACTGTCTGTGTAGGCTGACTAGTTCCAGCAGCCTGCCACAAACCGAGACATGTTGCTGGCCCCATGGGGAGAGTGCCTTTGTCACTCTGAGGCCAGTAACAAAGCCTGCACTGGGTGGAGATGCTAACACCTCCCCCAGGCAGGAGCTGTAATACCTGGCGGTGAGCCTCAAAGGCTCACCTCCTTTGTGCCAACCCAGCAGGACACTCCAGCTAGTGGAGTTGCCCGCCCCCTCCGGCCAGGCCCCACTTTTGGCGGCAAGGCCGGAGAAAATAATGAGAAAAACAAGGAGTCACTGGCCAGTCAGGACAGCCCCTAAGGTGTCCTGAGCTGAAGTGACTCTAACTTTTAGAAATCCTCCATCTTGCAGATGGAGGATTCCCCCAATAGGGTTAGGATTGTGACCCCCTCCCCTTGGGAGGAGGCACAAAGAGGGTGTACCCACCCTCAGGGCTAGTAGCCATTGGCTACTAACCCCCCAGACCTAAACACGCCCTTAAATTTAGTATTTAAGGGCTACCCTGAACCCTAGAAAATTAGATTCCTGCAACTACAAGAAGAAGGACTGCCTAGCTGAAAACCCCTGCAGCGGAAGACCAGAAGACGACAACTGCCTTGGCTCCAGAAACTCACCGGCCTGTCTCCTGCCTTCCAAAGATCCTGCTCCAGCGACGCCTTCCAAAGGGACCAGCGACCTCGACATCCTCTGAGGACTGCCCCTGCTTCGAAAAGACAAGAAACTCCCGAGGACAGCGGACCTGCTCCAAGAAAAGCTGCAACTTTGTTTCCAGCAGCTTTAAAGAACCCTGCAAGCTCCCCGCAAGAAGCGTGAGACTTGCAACACTGCACCCGGCGACCCCGACTCGGCTGGTGGAGAACCGACACCTCAGGAGGGACCCCAGGACTACTCTGATACTGTGAGTACCAAAACCTGTCCCCCCTGAGCCCCCACAGCGCCGCCTGCAGAGGGAATCCCGAGGCTTCCCCTGACCGCGACTCTTTGAATCCAAAGTCCCGACACCTGGGAGAGACCCTGCACCCGCAGCCCCCAGGACCTGAAGGACCGGACTTTCACTGGAGAAGTGACCCCCAGGAGTCCCTCTCCCTTGCCCAAGTGGAGGTTTCCCCGAGGAACCCCCCCCTTGCCTGCCTGCAGCGCTGAAGAGATCCCGAGATCTCTCATAGACTAACATTGCGAACCCGACGCTTGTTTCTACACTGCACCCGGCCGCCCCCGCGCCGCTGAGGGTGAAGTTTCTGTTTGGGCTTGTGTCCCCCCCGGTGCCCTACAAAACCCCCCTGGTCTGCCCTCCGAAGACGCGGGTACTTACCTGCAAGCAGACCGGAACCGGGGCACCCCCTTCTCTCCATTCTAGCCTATGTGTTTTGGGCACCACTTTGAACTCTGCACCTGACCAGCCCTGAGCTGCGGGTGTGGTGACTTTGGGGTTGCTCGGAACCCCCAACGGTGGGCTACCTTGGACCAAGAACTAAGCCCTGTAAGTGTCTTACTTACCTGGTTAACCTAACAAATACTTACCTCCCCTAGGAACTGTGAAAATTGCACTAAGTGTCCACTTTTAAAACAGCTATTTGTGAATAACTTGAAAAGTATACATGCAATTTTGATGATTTGAAGTTCCTAAAGTACTTACCTGCAATACCTTTCGAATGAGATATTACATGTAGAATTTGAACCTGTGGTTCTTAAAATAAACTAAGAAAAGATATTTTTCTATACAAAAACCTATTGGCTGGATTTGTCTCTGAGTGTGTGTACCTCATTTATTGTCTATGTGTATGTACAACAAATGCTTAACACTACTCCTTGGATAAGCCTACTGCTCGACCACACTACCACAAAATAGAGCATTAGTATTATCTCTTTTTGCCACTATCTTACCTCTAAGGGGAACCCTTGGACTCTGTGCATGCTATTCCTTACTTTAAAATAGCACATACAGAGCCAACTTCCTACAACAGCAACTGAACCTTTCCCAACTTTAAGGGAACTTTCAGTCACATGTTTCAAACAAACAGTACACTTCCCTAGTCACAGAAAGGCTTCAGACTCGGGAACCCTATTATTAATGGAAAGATTACACATTCTTATATGACCTGCTCTGCTCCACTGTGATAAGATTTACTCGGATTGCATCCGTTAGGGTAGTTGTTGGTTTACTGTGCTGAAAAACCCTTTTCTTCCCATTTTCTTCAGGAACTATCCCGTGCTCGAGCAACTGCATCCAATGAAGGAAAACCAAATCTGAAGATGGTGCCAGGCACAAGGCTAGGTGGAACTGCAGCTCATGACAGTCCCTTGATTAACAAACACCGTAGCTCTAAAAATATTAATTAAAAGCCCTACATTTTCGAGCTGATCAATATCTGCTAGAAATAAATAGATCATGGGACTCTTCTGTTTCCATGCTACAATAATGACCACTCATTGTAACCTGAGGGGCATTAAGGTGCAGGTTAACAATAGTTGCATGAAATAATGATAATAGTAGCTTTCAGTTAAATAGCAAGAAAATGTGTTCTAGTTGGTAATCTGTGGGCAACTAAAAATTAGGAGCTTAGGCAGTGGTAATGTCAAGTGATACCAGAGGGACAGTATTAACATGCAGTAGTTATGTTTATTACAAATGTGTTCCTTTAACTGTTCCACCGCCATCTGCTCTGAACACAAGGAAATTCTTACTTTTATATTCCTGCCTCCCAGCATAACAGAGTTCATCTGCTCCAAAGCCAGCTGGGCGGCTTCTGGCACCTCATATTCCACGAAGGCAAAACCCTGTCAAACGAGATTAACAGATTAACATACTGAGCAAATGCAACACAGTCTATACATCTTAAACCCTTGCTAGCAAATTGGGGCAATTCCTGCCATTTGGTTCCCAGGGGTGACATTTAACTCTATATGTACAGTGCTGTAGGCAAAGTGCTGCTTATTACAAAAGAGTAGGAAATCTACACCAGAATACTCAAGGAGAACAAAATCACAAAATGGCACATGTACTATTCAGAATATGCTAAGGTGAATTTACACCTACTGCTGTTGAAACTTGGAAAGCTCTGACAACCAGAGACACGCCCTTCAGGCTCTCGTGTGAACATCTGGATTGGACAGGCCATACTGTTCGGGAAAGGGAGGGGCAATAGAAGCCTTGAAAAGAAGGCCGACCACTGAGGCTCAAGGTGACCATGGATCACGCCACATGTTAGAACGTGCACGGTATGATTGAAGCAAAGACACGGGCACAGTACTGGGCTTGTGTGTTTCTGCTTTACTTAATGATTAATAGGAATCAACCCCAAAGTATGAACTGACCTCCAGGGAACACCGAATAATTATTCAGGGTTGCAAAACACCAACAATTTGAACCTAGAACAGGAATAAACCAGCAAGAGGCTAAATAACCTCTGGGTGAAAACAGCATGGTAGAAAACGTAGGATGTAGGCTTGCAAAGGGACAGCTGGCAAACTGCTGCAATATTCCTTGTCAGGTTTGCTTACGTTTCCATTGCTCTTCCAGCTGTAGCTATCATAATACTACCCAGTACCTCACCACCACTTCCTGTTCCACTCAGGGGTCGAGGCTGACGACCACTATCCCCTTGAAAGCCAGGGTCCCGTTCCTTGCATGGAGAAAGACAGAGAGGGAGACAGAGAGAAAGAGAAAAGGAAGATGCGGCTGGCTCCTCACAACAGTATCTTTTATCACCCATCATGCTCGGCACTGCCAAGTCAGGGCTGATGCCAACATCCTCTTAATACCTACTTGCAAACAAGCCACGTTTTCAGTCAGGGCGGTAGTACACTTCATTTTACCCCTCATATGTTTCAACACTATACTTTCCTGACATTAAAATGCTGCTTTGGGAGCTTCCCGACCCAGTCCCACTGTTACTTTGAATGTAGTGTTTATGAAAAGTTCAGATATTACATTACTAAAATGTGAAGCCCTACAGGCAACATAAGAGGACACCCCCCCCCACCCCCACACTTAATCCCTGCCCTTTCATACACTTCCCATACTTTATCACACTAGCCCTAGTCTGGGAAACAGAGGTCCATTTTATGTAGTTACCCTAAGAGTGCAACAGTAAAATGGGCAAAGGAAAATGCATTTGTCAAAAAGTCAGAAAAAGTCTATTTTCAACTAAATATGCTAGTTGTCAGGAATCCAAGAACAAACACTTTCCTATCAGTCTGGCCATTCTTTCAAATGACACAGAAGCTCAAAAAGAAGTGACTGCCCCACCCGAAAGGTAGTTTTACATGAGATATGCGACCTGCACACAAACCTCCCTAAAAGACAGTACCCCCTTCCACTTGACTGAAAACTAATTCACACCAAAAATATCGTCACAGCAACAGCATTTGCTATCACCAGCCCTGGCTTAGTTTCAAGCTAAGCAGGCACACATTTTTTTAAAACATCTTAAATGCAATCAAGTTATGTTATATCAATCAAGTATGCATTGCATTATTTTCCAAACAGAGAAAGTGACAGTTGAGCTTTACTATACTTAATGGGTTTTATTATTCACTCAAACTTAGAACACCCACAACTTTGTAATAAAGTACAGTGTGTACAATAACGTTTCCACAATTGTAATCTTGTACATAGGTTCATTTTCCATTACCCTAGCAATTAGCTGGAGACACAACAGTACCATTTCCTGCTCCTGGTCTGATAGGCGGTCAATCAAGACTCAACTAGTATGTGGTCTAACAACCCCATAGTCAAACTAGGACATGAAAGTACATAGCATTTACAAAATAGGACAAAAATTAGCACCTAGAGGTTTTTATCTTCATTATCACTAGTAAGCTCTCCAGACCTCTTGACATGTAAGCTTGTAGAAGCCTCAGAATATACTTGGGCCTGGATAGGAGTGGCATTAGTTCCCGGTATGCTTCCCACTGCAGGGTTTTACTAATGTAGACTGTTAAGGTAGGGAATAAAGTGAAAGACTATATATTTGCAAGGTAGATTATATTAACACTGCCATCTTGCAGCTTGTGCAAATACTTGCAAAATACCATACAGAAACACTTCATGTGGACTGAGAAGACGCCATGTCTAATCATATTAACAATGATGAATCTAACTAAATGCCCTTTGATGTGGTATCATTTTCCAGATTTTTCGTTGAGGCAGTGTGCAGCAAAGAACACTCTTTCTTGGCATGGTTACCTCCATTTTCTGCCTGTTGTCAGTGTGTTTGACTGTTTCCTGGGATCCTGCTAACCAGGACCCCAGTGTTTATGCTCTCTCCCTTTAAATTTGGTTACTTGAACCCCTCCCCCCCCCCCCCCTCCCCCCCAACCCACATTTGGCATACTGGGTGTAAGGAAATGCCTCCTTGGCCTGGTTACCCTGACCTTTTGCCTTTGCTGATGCTAAGTTTTGATTTGAAAGTATGCGGAGGCCTGCTAACCAGGCCCCAGGACCAGTGTTCTTTCCCTAACCTGTACTTTTGTTTCCACAATTGGCACACCGTGGCATCCAGGTAAGTCCCTTGTAACTGGTACCCCTAGTACCAACGGCCCTGATGCCAGGGAAGGTCTCTAAGGGATGCAGCATATCTTATGCCACCCTGGGGACCCCTCACTCAGCACAGACACACTGCTTGCCACTTGTGTGTGCTAGTGAGGACAAAACGAGTAAGTCGACATGGCACTCCCCTCAGGGTGCCATGCCAACCTCCCACTGCCTATGCAGTATAGATAAGTCACCCCTCTAGCAGGCCTTACAGCCCTAAGGCAGGGTGCACTATACCATAGGTGAGGGCATAAGTGCATGAGCACTATGCCCCTACAGTGTCTAAGCAAAACCTTAGGCATTGTAAGTGCAGGGTAGCCATAAGAGTATATGGTCTGGGAGTCTGTTTTACACGAACTTCACAGCACCATAATGGCTACACTGAAAACTGGGAAGTTTAGTATCAAACTTCTCAGCACAATAAATGCACACTGATACTAGTGTACATTTTATTGTAACATACACCCCAGAGGGCACCTCAGAGGTGCCCTCTGAAACCTTAACCGACTACCCGTGTAGGCTGACTGGTTCTAGCAGCCTGCCACACTCCAGACATGTTGCTGGCCACATGGGGAAAGTGCCTTTGTCACTCTGTGGCTAGTAACAAAGCCTGTACTGGGTGGAGATGCTTATCACCTCCCCCTGCAGGAACTGTAACACCTGGCTGTGAGCCTCAAAGGCTCTCCCCCTGTTACAGCACCCCAGGGCATTCCAGCTAGTGGAGTTGCCCGCCCCCTCCGGCCACGGCCCCACTTTTGGTGGCAAGGCCGGAGGAGATCATGAGAAAAACAAGGAGGAGTCACTGGCCAGTCAGGACAGCCCCTAAGGTGTCCTGAGGTGACTGACTTTTAGAAATCCTCCATCTTGCAGATGGAGGATTCCCCCAATAGGGATAGGAATGTGACCCCCCCCCCTCCCCTTGGGAGGAGGCACAAAGAGGGTGTACCCACCCTCAGGTCTAGTAGCCATTGGCTACTAACACCCCCCAGACCTAAACACGCCCTTAAATTTTGTATTTAAGGGCTCCCCAGAACCTAGGAACTCAGATTCCTGCAACATAAGAAGAGGACTGCTAAGCTGAAAAACCCTGCAGAGAAGACTGAAACACCAACTGCTTTGGCCCCAGCTCTACCGGGCTGTCTCCCTCCTTCTAAAGACACTGCTCCAGCGATGCTTTCCCCAGGGACCAGCGACCTCTGAAGCCTCAGGACTGCCCTGCATCTAGAAGGACCAAGAACTCCAGAGGACAGCGGCTCTGTTCACCCAAGACTGCAACTTTGTAACAAAGGAGCAACTTTAAAACAACTTGCGTTTCCCGCAAGAAGCGTGAGACTTGCTATTCTGCACCCGACGCCCCCGGCTCGACTTGTGGAGAACAATCACTTCAGGGAGGACTCCCCGGCGACTGCGAGACCGTGAGTAGCCAGAGTTGCCCCCCCTGAGCCCCCACAGCGACGCCTGCAGAGGGAATCCCGAGGCTCCCCCTGACCACGACTGCCTGTTCCTCAGATCCCGACGCCTGGTAAAGAGACTGCACCCGCAGCCCCCAGGACCTGAAGGATCCGAACTCCAGTGCAGGAGTGAACCCCAGGAGGCCCTCTCCCTTGCCCAGGTGGTGGCTACCCCGAGGAGCCCACCCCCCCCTTGCCTGCATCGCTGAAGAGATCCCTTGGTCTCCCATTGATTTCCATTGAAAACCAGACGCTTGTTTGCACACTGCACCCGGCCGCCCCCGTGCCGCTGAGGGTGTATTTTCTGTGTGGACTTGTGTCCCCCCCGGTGCCCTACAAAACCCCCCCCCTGGTCTGCCCTCCGAAGACGCGGGTACTCACCTGCTGGCAGACTGGAACCGGGGCACCCCCTTCACCATTGAAGCCTATGCGTTTTGGGCACCACTTTGACCTCTGCACCTGACCGGCCCTGAGCTGCTGGTGTGGTAACTTTGGGGTTGCTCTGAACCCCCAACGGTGGGCTACCTTGGACCCAAACTTGAACCCCGTAGGTGGTTTACTTACCTGCAAAAACTAACAAACTCTTACTCCCCCCAGGAACTGTTGAAAATTGCACGGTCTAGTTTTAAAATAGCTATATGTGATTTATTTGCAAACTGTGTATGCTATTTTGATAATTCAAAGTTCCTAAACTACCTACCTGCAATACCTTTCATTTAAAGTATTACATGTAAATCTTGAACCTGTGGTTCTTAAAATAAGCTAAGAAAATATATTTTTCTATACAAAAACCTATTGGCCTGGAATGGTCTCAGAGTGTGTGTTCCTCATTTATTGCTTGTGTGTGTACAACAAATGCTTAACACTACTCCTTTGATAAGCCTACTGCTCGACCACACTACCACAAATTAGAGCATTAGTATTATCTCTTTTTGCCACTATCTTACCTCTAAGGGGAACCCTTGGACTCTGTGCATACTATTCCTTACTTTGAAATAGTGCATACAGAGCCAACTTCCTACACTGGGGATCTCAATGGACTATAGCATGTATTATGCCACCCATAGGGAGCCCATGTAAAGTGTGTCTGCAGGCCTGCCATTCCAACCTGCATGAAAGTCACTGCACCAGGTCACTAAGTCACCCCTATGGCAGGCCCTCTGTAAAGAAATGGCTCCCTGTTGCAGTTACCCCCCACTTTTTGCCTGATACTGATGCTGACTTGACTGAGAAGTGTGCTGGGACCCTGCTAACCAGGCCCCAGCACCAGTGTTCCTTCACCTAAAATGTACCATTGTATACACAATTGGCACACCCTGGCATTCAGATAAGTCCCTTGTAACTGGTACTTCTAGTACCAAGGGCCCTGATGCCAAGGAAGGTCTCTAAGGGCTGCAGCATGTCTTATGCCACCCTGGAGACCTCTCACTCAGCACAGACACACTGCTTGCCAGCTTGTGTGTGCTAGTGAGGACAAAACGAGTAAGTCGACATGGCACTCCCCTCAGGGTGCCATGCCAGCCTCTCACTGCCTATGCAGTATAGGTAAGACACCCCTCTAGCAGGCCTTACAGCCCTAAGGCAGGGTGCACTATACCATAGGTGAGGGTACCAGTGCATGAGCATGGTACCCCTACAGTGTCTAAACAAAACCTTAGACATTGTAAGTGCAGGGTAGCCATAAGAGTATATGGTCTGGGAGTCTGTCAAACACGAACTCCACAGCACCATAATGGCTACACTGAAAACTGGGAAGTTTGGTATCAAACTTCTCAGCACAATAAATGCACACTGATGCCAGTGTACATTTTATTGTCAAATACACCCCAGAGGGCACCTTAGAGGTGCCCCCTGAAACTTAACCGACTATCTGTGTAGGCTGACTAGTTTTAGCAGCCTGCCACAAACCGAGACATGTTGCTGGCCCCATGGGGAGAGTGCCTTTGTCACTCTGAGGCCAGTAACAAAGCCTGCACTGGGTGGAGATGCTAACACCTCCCCCAGGCAGGAATTGTCACACCTGGCGGTGAGCCTCAAAGGCTCACCTCCTTTGTGCCAACCCAGCAGGACACTCCAGCTAGTGGAGTTGCCCGCCCCCTCCGGCCAGGCCCCACTTTTGGCGGCAAGGCTGGAGAAAATAATGAGAAAAACAAGGAGGAGTCACTGGCCAGTCAGGACAGCCCCTAAGGTGTCCTGAGCTGAAGTGACTAACTTTTAGAAATCCTCCATCTTGCAGATGGAGGATTCCCCCAATAGGGTTAGGATTGTGACCCCCTCCCCTTGGGAGGAGGCACAAAGAGGGTGTACCCACCCTCAGGGCTAGTAGCCATTGGCTACTAACCCCCCAGACCTAAACACGCCCTTAAATTTAGTATTTAAGGGCTCCCCTGAACCCTAGAAAATTAGATTCCTGCAACTACAAGAAGAAGGACTGCCTAGCTGAAAACCCCTGCAGAGGAAGACCAGAAGACGACAACTGCCTTGGCTCCAGAAACTCACCGGCCTGTCTCCTGCCTTCCAAAGAACTCTGCTCCAGCGACGCCTTCCAAGGGACCAGCGACCTCTGACTCCTCTGAGGACTGCCCTGCTTCGAAAAAGACAAGAAACTCCAGAGGACAGCGGACCTGCTCCAAAAAGACTGCAACTTCGTTTCAAGGAGCAGCTTTAAAGACCCTGCAATCTCCCCGCAAGAAGCGTGAGACTTGCAACACTGCACCCGGCGACCCCGACTCGGCTGGTGGAGAACCAACACCTCAGGGAGGACCCCCGGACTACTCTCCGACTGTGAGTACCAAAACCTGTCCCCCCTGAGCCCCCACAGCGCCGCCTGCAGAGGGAATCCCGAGGCTTCCCCTGACCGCGACTCTTTGAACCTAAAGTCCCGACGCCTGGGAGAGACCCTGCACCCGCAGCCCCCAGGACCTGAAGGACCGGACTTTCACTGGAGAAGCGACCCCCAGGAGTCCCTCTCCCTTGCCCAAGTGGAGGTTTCCCCGAGGAATCCCCCCCTTGCCTGCCTGCAGCGCTGAAGAGATCCCGAGATCTCTCATAGACTAACATTGCGAACCCGACGCTTGTTTCTACACTGCACCCGGCCGCCCCCGCGCCGCTGAGGGTGAAATTTCTGTGTGGACCTGTGTTCCCCCCCGGTGCCCTACAAAACCCCCCTGGTCTGCCCTCCGAAGACGCGGGTACTTACCTGCCAGCAGACCGGAACCGGGGCACCCCCTTCTCTCCATTCTAGCCTATGTGTTTTGGGCACCACTTTGAACTCTGCACCTGACCGGCCCTGAGCTGCTGGTGTGGTGACTTTGGGGTTGCTCTGAACCCCCAACGGTGGGCTACCTTGGACCAAGAACTAAGCCCTGTAAGTGTCTTACTTACCTGGTTAACCTAACAAATACTTACCTCCCCTAGGAACTGTGAAAATTGCACTAAGTGTCCACTTTTAAAACAGCTATTTGTGAATAACTTGAAAAGTATACATGCAATTTTGATGATTTGAAGTTCCTAAAGTACTTACCTGCAATGCCTTTCGAATGAGATATTACATGTAGAATTTGAACCTGTGGTTCTTAAAATAAACTAAGAAAAGATATTTTTCTATATAAAAACCTATTGGCTGGATTTGTCTCTGAGTGTGTGTACCTCATTTATTGTCTATGTGTATGTACAACAAATGCTTAACACTACTCCTTGGATAAGCCTACTGCTCGACCACACTACCACAAAATAGAGCATTAGTATTATCTATTTTTACCACTATTTTACCTCTAAGGGGAACCCTTGGACTCTGTGCATGCTATTCCTTACTTTGAAATAGCACATACAGAGCCAACTTCCTACACCCTCCTAGCCCAGAGAGCAGGGTGCAAGTACCTGTGTGTGCGGGCACCCCTGCACCAGCAGAGGTGGCCCCCACAAACTCCAGTTCCGTGTTCCTGGACTTCATAAGTACGGGGACGCCATTTTATTATTGTAATGAACATAGGTCACTGCCTGTGTCCAGCTACATACTGGTAACTGCGAACCTAGGAATGTTTGGTATCAAACATGTCTGAATCATACCCCAATACTGGCCAGTATTGGAAGTATGATTCCAGGCACTCTGGGGGCTCCTTAGAAGACTCCTGGCATTGCTACTACCAGCCTTCTGGGGATTTCTGAGCAGTTCAAGCTGCTGCCACCCCTCAGACAGGTTTCTGCCCACCTGCTGCTTGATCAGTTCAAGCCCAGGAAGGCAGAACAAAGGATTTCCTTTGTAACACCCTCTCCCTTGGGAGGGGTAACTTCCTGAAGCCACTGGTATGCTTTGAAGGGCACATTTGATGTCCTCCGTGCATAAACCAGTCTACACCGGTTGAGGGACCTTTCTCTGTCTCTCCTCTCTCCCCCAACCCATCCATCCATCCCTCCCTGCTCTGGCGCGAAACTGGACAATGGAAAGGGGAGTGACCACTCCCCTGTCATCACCACCCTAGGGGTGGTCCCCAGAGCTCCTCCAGAGGGTCCCTTGATGCTACCATCCTGAAGCTAAGGTGGGAAGAGGCCTCTGGGAGGATATGAGGGGCCAGGTAAGGCAGGTTAAGTCAGAGCCCTCTCCTGATAGGTGGTTACCTGGCTAGGTGACCAATCTCTTTCAGGGTTTTTTAGGGTGTTCCTCTGGGGTGGGTCCTCAGATTTGTGTTGCAAGATTCCAGTAGGACTTCTCTGCAATCTCTGCTTCGACTTCTAGCCACTGGAACTGTGACTGGGCCCTCCAGGAACAGACAATCTGCATCCACGACGAAGACTCTGCTCTCAACATTGTTTCCACGGTTCCTTCCATTTTCTGCAACGTTTCCCCAGCTGTGCATCTTTTGAGGGCACCAAGTCTTCAGTCTGCATGAGAAGGAAGAAGGGTTCTCCCTTGGAGTGAAGGAGTCACTCCTCTGCATTCGCAGGCACCAACTGCAACAACGACCAGCTGCATGGATCTCCTCTCATCCTGAGCCGCGTGGATCCTGCATCACGGGTGATGGTCCAGAGTAGTCCTCTTGGTCCTCTCTGCCAGCTGTCCAACTTTGAAGGAGGTAAGCCTTTGCCTTCCCATGCAGGACAATACCCCCGTGCAAGGTACCAAGGCTTGTTGGCATCGCATCCCCTCTAAGGGATTTTCAGGCTCCGTGTAGCCTAGTCCCCAGCACTCCTTTCTGCAATGCACAGCCCTCTGCATGCTTCTCCTGTGGTGTGGGCACCTTTTTCAGTTGTCCTGCATGGGCTCCTCTGAGACTCCTGGTTCCTCTTCCAGTAGGTCACCTGTGGGGGCTGCTTTTTCTTCAGTGGATTCTCTGCCTTGCTGAGGGTTCCCCTAGGGCTCCCACCCCCCCCCTCTCCCTCTCCCCCCCACCTAATATACCATGGGCTGAGTCCTCCTGGACCTTGCTGGTCCCGGCAGCTCCACTTTTGCTTCACCGCGACTTCTGCTTTTGCCAGGGCTTGTTGCTTTTCCACACAACTGACTACAATTATCCACCCGGCGTGGGACATCAACTGCATCCTCCAGGAACTCTTCACCTGCTTCAGTCTGCATTCCTGACCGTCTTCGTCCTACCATTGACCAACTCCTGTGGGTAGTGGCTCCTGTCCCCAGCGGACACTTCTGTGATTTCAGGACTTCTCTTCAGGAATTCACTGCTGTTTTTTTGCAGTCTTGTCTGGGTGTTGCATTATCTTTTTCTTCCTTTTGGCTTGTTCGAGGAAAATCTAGTAACTTCCTCCTTTGTTCCTGGTCGCGCTGGGGTCATCGGGTGGCAGAGATGCTGTAAGGAAATGCCTCCTTGGCATGGTTACCCCCTGACTTTTTGCCTTTCCTGATGCTATGTTTTGAATTGAAAGTGTGCTGAGGCCTGCTAACCAGGCCCCAGCACCAGTGTTCTTTCCCTAACCTGTACTTTTGTATCCACAATTGGCACACCCTGGCATCCAGATAAGTCCCTTGTAACTGGTACCCCTGGTACCAAGGGCCCTGATGCCAAGGAAGGTCTCTAAGGGCTGCAGCATGTCTTATGCCACCCTGGAGACCCCTCACTCAGCACAGACACACTGCTTGCCAGCTTGTGTGTGCTGGCGAGAACAAAACGAGTAAGTCGACATGGCACTCCCCTCAGGGTGCCATGCCAGCCTCCTATGCAGGTATAGATAAGTCACCCCTCTAGTAGGCCTTACAGCCCTAAGGCAGGGTGCACTATACCATAGGTGAGGGCACCAGTGCATGAGCACTGTGCCCCTACAGTGCCTAAGCAATACCTTAGTGTAAAGAAATGGCTCCCTGTTGCAGTTACCCCCCACTTTTTGCCTGATACTGACTTGACCGAGAAGTGTGCTGGGACCCTGCTAACCAGGCCCCAGCACCAGTGTTCTTTCACCTAAAATGTACCATTGTTTCCACAATTGGCACAACCCTGGCACCTAGGTAAGTCCCTTGTAACTGGTACCCCTGGTACCAAGGGCCCTGATGCCAGAGAAGGTCTCTAAGGGCTGCAGCATGTCTTATGCCACCCTAGGGACCCCTCACTCAGCACAGACACACTGCTTGCCAGCTTGTGTGTGCTGGTGGGGAGAAAATGACTAAGTCGACATGGCACTCCCCTCAGGGTGCCATGCCAACCTCCCACTGCCTGTGGCATAGGTAAGTCACCCCTCTAGTAGGCCTTACAGCCCTAAGGCAGGGTGCACTATACCACAGGTGAGGGCATATGTGCATGAGCACTATGCCCCTACAGTGTCTAAGCAAAACCTTAGACATTGTAAGTGCAGGGTAGCCATAAGAGTATATGGGCTGGGAGTCTGTCAAAAACTAACTCCACAGCTTCATAATGGCTACACTGAATACTGGGAAGTTTAGTATCAAACTTCCCAGAATAATAAACCCACACTGATGCCAGTGTTGGATTTATTAAAAAATGCACACAGAGCATCTTAGAGATGCCCCCTGTATTTTACCCAATTGTTCAGTGTAGGCGGACTGGTTCCAGCAGCCTGCCACAACCGAGACATGTTGCTGGCCCCATGGGGAGAGTGCCTTTGTCACTCTGAGGCCAGTAACAAAGCCTGCACTGGGTGGAGCTGTAACACCTGGCGGTGAGCCTCAAAGGCTCACCCCTTTGTTCCACCACCGCAGGACACTCCAGCTAGTGGAGTTGCCCGCCCCCTCCGGCCACGGCCCCCACTTTTGGCGGCAAGGCCGGAGAAAATAATGAGAAAAACAAGGAGGAGTCACTGGCCAGTCAGGACAGCCCCTAAGGTGTCCTGAGCTGAAGTGACTAACTTTTAGAAATCCTCCATCTTGCAGATGGAGGATTCCCCAATAGGATTAGGGATGTGACCCCCCTCCCCTTGGGAGGAGGCACAAAGAGGGTGTACCCACCCTCAGGGCTAGTAGCCATTGGCTACTAACCCCCCCAGACCTAAACACGCCCTTAAATTTAGTATTTAAGGGCTCCCCTGAACCTAAGAATTTAGATTCCTGAAACTACAAGAAGAGGACTGCTGAGCTGAAAAACCCCTGCAGAGGAAGACCAGAAGACACCAACTGCTTTGGCCCCAGACTTACCGGCCTGTCTCCTGCCTTCCAAAGAAACCTGCTCCAGCGACGCTTTCCAAGGGACCAGCGACCTCTGAATCCTCTGAGGACTGCCCTGCTTCGAAAAAGACAAGGAACTCCCGAGGACAGCGGCACTGCTCCAAAAGAACTGCGACTTTGTTTCAAGGAGCAGATTTAAAGACCACTGCAACTCCCCGCAAGAAGCGTGAGACTTGCAACACTGCACCCGGCGACCCCGACTCGACTGGTGGAGAACCAACACCTCAGGGAGGACCCTCCGGCGACTCCAAGACTGTGAGTAACCAAAGTTGTCCCCCCTGAGCCCCCACAGCGACGCCTGCAGAGGGAATCCCGAGGCTCCCCCTGACCGCGACTGCCTGAACTCCATTTCCCGACGGCTGGAAAAGACCCTGCACCCGCAGCCCCCAGCACCTAAAGGAACGGAACTCCTGTGCAGGAGTGACCCCCAGGAGGCCCTCTCCCTTGTCCAGGTGGTGGCTACCCAGAGGAGCCCCCGCCCTTGCATGCCTGCAACGCTGAAGAGATCCTGTGGTCTCTCAATGATTTACATTGAAAACCCGACGCTTGTTTCTACACTGCACCCGGCCGCCCCAGTGCCGCTGAGGGTGTACTTTTTGTGTGAACTTGTGTCCCCCCCGGTGCCCTACAAAACCCCCCTGGTCTGCCCTCCGAAGACACGGGTACTTACCTGCTGGCAGACCGGAACCGGGGCACCCCCTTCTCTCCATTGAAGCCTATGTGTTTTGGGCACCTCTTTGACCTCTGCACCTGACCGGCCCTGAGCTGCTGGTGTGGTAACTTTGGGGTTGCTCTGAACCCCCAACGGTGGGCTACCTTGGACCCAAACCTAAGACTTGTAAGTGATTTACTTACCTGACAAAACTAACAATACCTTACCTCCCCCAGGAACTGTGAAAATTGCACTGTGTCCACTTTTAAAACAGCCTGTGTTTTATGTGAAAAGTATACATGCTAACGTAATGATTCAAAGTTCCTAAAGTACTTACCTGCAATACCTTTCAAATGAGAGATTACATGTAGAATTTGAACCTGTGGTTCTTAAAATAAACTAAGAAAATATATTTTTCTATAACAAAACCTATTGGCTGGATTGGTCTCCAAGTGTGTGTTCCTCATTTATTGCCTGTGTGTGTATGTACAACAAATGCTTAACACTACTCCTTTGATAAGCGTACTGCTCGACCACACTACCACAAAATAGAGCATTAGTATCATCTCTTTTTGCCACTATCTTACCTCTAAGGGGAACCCTTGGACTCTGTGCATACTATTCCTTACTTTGAAATAGTGCATACAGAGCCAACTTCCTACATTGGTGGATCAGCGGTGGGGTACAAGACTTTGCATTTGCTGGACTACTCAGCCAATACCTGATCACACGACAAATTCCAAAAATTGTCATTAGAAATTGATTTTTTGCAATTTGAAATTTTTCTAAATTCTTTAAAGTCCTGCTAGGGCCTTGTGTTAATCCCTGTTAGCATTGCTTTTAGAGTTTACAAGTTTGGTAAAAGTTTGAATTAGATTCTAGAACTAGTTTTAGATTCTTAAAAAGTATTCCAACTTTTAGAAGCATAATGTCTAGTGCAGAGATGAATGTGGTGGAACTCGACACCACACCTTACCTCCATCTTAAGATGAGGGAGCTAAGGTCACTCTGTAAACTAAAGAAAATAGTAATGGGCCCCAGACCTTCCAAACTACAGCTCCAGGAGCTTTTGGCAGAGTTTGAAAGAGCCAACCCCTCTGAGGATGGCAACACAGAGGATGATGATAGTGACTTGGAGGGTGATTCCCCCCTACCAGTCCTATCTAGGGAAGACAGGGCCTCTCAAGCCCTGACTCCACAAATCATAGTCAGATATGCTGGTTCCCTCACAGGAGGGACCAACCTCTCTGAAATCACTGAGGATAACTCCAGTGAAGAGCCAGGATGGCCAAAAGATTGGCTTTGGATAGACAGATCCTAGCCATAGAAAGGGAAAGACAAGAGATGGGCCTAGGACCCATCAATGGTGGCAGCAACATAAATAAGGTCAGAGATTCTCCTGACATGTTGAAAATCCCTAAAGGGATTGTAACTAAATATGAAGATGGTGATGACATCACCAAATGGTTCACAGCTTTTGAGAGGGCTTGTGTAACCAGAAAAGTGAACAAATCTCACTGGGGTGCTCTCCTTTGGGAAATGTTCACAGGAAAGTGTAGGGATAGACTCCTCACTCTCTGGAAAAGATGCAGAATCTTATGACCTCATGAAGGGTACCCTGAGGGCTTTGGATTCTCCACTGAGGAGTATAGGATTAGATTCAGGGGGGCTCCAAAATCCTCGAGCCAGACCTGGGTTGACTTTGTAGACTACTCAGTAAAAACACTAGATGGTTGGATTCAAGGCAGTGGTGTAAGTAATTATAATGGGCTGTACAATTTATTTGTGAAAGAACACCTGTTAAGTAATTGTTTCAATGACAAACTGCATCAGCATCTGGTAGACCTAGGACCAATTTCTCCCCAAGAATTGGGAAAGAAGGCAGACCATTGGGTCAAGACTAGGGTGTCCAAAAGAAAGGGGTCACAAAAGCTCCCCAGGGGAAGGGTGGTGAGACAGCCAAAAACAAAAATAGTAAAGAGTCTTCTACAGGCCCCCAAAAACCTGCACAGGAGGGTGGGCCCAGAGCCTCTTCACAAAACAATCCTGGGTACAAGGGTAAAAACTTTGATCCCAAAAAGGCCTGGTGTCGTAGCTGTAGTCAGTCTGGACACCAAACTGGAGACAAGGCCTGTCCCAAGAAAGATACCACTTCTAACTCCAATCCAGCTAAAACTGGAATGGCCAGTCTCCAAGTGGGATCAACAGTGTGCCCAGAGCAAATCAGGTGTCACACTGAAGCTACATTAGTCTCTGAGGGTGGGGTGGATTTAGCCACACTGGCTGCCTGGCCCCCTAACATGCAAAAATACAGGCAGCAGCTCTTAATTAATGGGACAAGTGTAGAGGGCCTGAGGGATACAGGTGCCAGTGTCACCATGGTGACAGAGAAACTGGTTTCCCCTGACCAATACCTGGCTGGACAAACTTATCCAGTCACCAACGCTGACAATCAGACTAAAGTACATCCCATGGCTATGGTAACTTTAGAGTGGGGAGGGGTAAATGGCCTGAAACAGGTGGTGGTCTCCTCAAATATCCCCGTAGACTGTTTGCTTGGAAATGACCTGGAGTCCTCAGCATGGGCTGAGGTAGAACTGAAAACCCATGCAGCCATGCTGGGTATCCCTGAACTGGTGTGTGTCAAGACAAGGGCACAGTGCAAGGCTCAGGGTGAAAAAGTAGAGCTGGAGTCTGGAAGAAAGGCCCAGCCTACCAAGAGAAAAGGAAAGTCAGCTGGGAAACCAGCTGCAACACAACAAGAAAAAGAGAACCTCTCTTCTCAGGAAGAAGTTCTGCCCTCTGAGGGAACTGAGCCTATGGAACTGGAACCTTATCAGGTTGAGCTCTTGGGCCCAGGGGGACCCTCAAGGGAAGAGTTGTGTAAGGGACAAGAAACCTGTCCCTCTCTTGAAGGCCTTAGGCAGCAAGCTGCTGAAGAGTCCAAAGGCAAGAAAAATGGAACACATAGGGTCTATTGGGAAGATGGACTCCTGTACCCTGAGGCACGAGATCCCAAACCTGGTGCCACTAGGAGAGTGGTAGTGCCTCAGAGTTTCAGAGAGTTTATTCTGACCTTAGCCCATGATATTCCCCTTGCTGGGCATTTGGGACAAACCAAGACGTGGGAGAGGTTAGTCAACCACTTCTACTGGCCCAATATGTCCCAGAAGGTTAAGGAGTTTTGCCTCTCCTGCCCCAACTGTCAAGCCAGTGGTAAGACAGGTGGGCATCCAAAGGCCCCCCTCATTCCACTTCCAGTGGTGGGGGTCCCCTTTGAAAGAGTGGGTGTGGACATAGTGGGTCCACTTGAACCTCCCACAGCCTCAGGAAATATGTACATCCTAGTAGTAGTGGATCATGCTACTAGGTATCCTGAAGCTATTCCCCTTAGGTTGACTACTGCCCCTGCAGTAGCCAAGGCCCTCATTGGTATCTTTACCAGAGTGGGGTTCCCTAAGGAGGTGGTGTCTGACAGAGGTACCAACTTCATGTCAGCATACCTAAAACACATGTGGAATGAGTGTGGAGTGACATAAGTTCACTACACTGTAAGGAAATGCCTCCTTGGCATGGTTGCCCCCTGACTTTTTGCCTTTGCTGATGCTATGTTTACAATTGAAAGTGTGCTGAGGCCTGCTAACCAGGCCCCAGCACCAGTGTTCTTTCCCTAACCTGTACTTTTGTATCCACAATTGGCAGACCCTGGCATCCAGATAAGTCCCTTGTAACTGGTACTTCTAGTACCAAGGGCCCTGATGCCAAGGAAGGTCTCTAAGGGCTGCAGCATGTCTTATGCCACCCTGGAGACCTCTCACTCAGCACAGACACACTGCTTGCCAGCTTGTGTGTGCTAGTGAGGACAAAACGAGTAAGTCGACATGGCACTCCCCTCAGGGTGCCATGCCAGCCTCTCACTGCCTATGCAGTATAGGTAAGACACCCCTCTAGCAGGCCTTACAGCCCTAAGGCAGGGTGCACTATACCATAGGTGAGGGTACCAGTGCATGAGCATGGTACCCCTACAGTGTCTAAACAAAACCTTAGACATTGTAAGTGCAGGGTAGCCATAAGAGTATATGGTCTGGGAGTCTGTCAAACACGAACTCCACAGCACCATAATGGCTACACTGAAAACTGGGAAGTTTGGTATCAAACTTCTCAGCACAATAAATGCACACTGATGCCAGTGTACATTTTATTGCAAAATACACCCCAGAGGGCACCTTAGAGGTGCCCCCTGAAACTCAACCGACTGTCTGTGTAGGCTGACTAGTTCCAGCAGCCTGCCACACCAGAGACATGTTGCTGGCCCCATGGGGAGAGTGCCTTTGTCACTCTGAGGCCAGTAACAAAGCCTGCACTGGGTGGAGATGCTAACACCTCCCCCAGGCAGGAGCTGTGACACCTGGCGGTGAGCCTCAAAGGCTCACCCCTTTGTCACAGCCCAGCAGGGCACTCCAGCTTAGTGGAGTTGCCCGCCCCCTCCGGCCACGGCCCCCACTTTTGGCGGCAAGGCTGGAGGGAACAAAGAAAGCAACAAGGAGGAGTCACTGGCCAGTCAGGACAGCCCCTAAGGTGTCCTGAGCTGAGGTGACTCTGACTTTTAGAAATCCTCCATCTTGCAGATGGAGGATTCCCCCAATAGGGTTAGGATTGTGTCCCCCTCCCCTTGGGAGGAGGCACAAAGAGGGTGTACCCACCCTCAGGGCTAGTAGCCATTGGCTACTAACCCCCCAGACCTAAACACGCCCTTAAATTTAGTATTTAAGGGCTACCCTGAACCCTAGAAAATTAGATTCCTGCAACTACAAGAAGGACTGCCTAGCTGAAAACCCCTGCAGAGGAAGACCAGAAGACGACAACTGCCTTGGCTCCAGAAACTCACCGGCCTGTCTCCTGCCTTCCAAAGATCCTGCTCCAGCGACGCCTTCCAAAGGGACCAGCGACCTCGACATCCTCTGAGGACTGCCCCTGCTTCGAAAAGACAAGAAACTCCCGAGGACAGCGGACCTGCTCCAAGAAAAGCTGCAACTTTGTTTCCAGCAGCTTTAAAGAACCCTGCAAGCTCCCCGCAAGAAGCGTGAGACTTGCAACACTGCACCCGGCGACCCCGACTCGGTTGGTGGCGATCCAACACCTCAGGAGGGACCCCAGGACTACTCTAAGACTGTGAGTACAAAAACCTGTCCCCCCTGAGCCCCCCACAGCGCCGCCTGCAGAGGGAATCCCGAGGCTTCCCCTGACCGCGACTCTTTGAACCTAAAGTCCCGACGCCTGGGAGAGACCCTGCACCCGCAGCCCCCAGGACCTGAAGGACCGGACTTTCACTGGAGAAGTGACCCCCAGGAGTCCCTCTCCCTTACCCAAGTGGAGGTTTCCCCGAGGAATCCCCCCCCTTGCCTGCCTGCAGCGCTGAAGAGATCCCGAGATCTCTCATTGACTTCCATTACAAACCCGACGCTTGTTTCTACACTGCACCCGGCCGCCCCCGCTCTGCTGAGGGTGAAATTTCTGTGTGGGCTTGTGTCCCCCCCGGTGCCCTACAAAACCCCCCTGGTCTGCCCTCCGAAGACGCGGGTACCTACCTGCAAACAGACCGGAACCGGGGCATCCCCTTCTCTCCATTCTAGCCTATGTGTTTTGGGCACCACTTTGAACTCTGCACCTGACCGGCCCTGAGCTGCTGGTGTGGTGACTTTGGGGTTGCTCTGAACCCCCAACGGTGGGCTACCTTGGACCAAGAACTAAGCCCTGTAAGTGTCTTACTTACCTGGTTAACCTAACAAATACTTACCTCCCCTAGGAACTGTGAAAATTGCACTAAGTGTCCACTTTTAAAACAGCTAGTTGTGAATAACTTGAAAAGTATACATGCAATTTTGATGATTTGAAGTTCCTAAAGTACTTACCTGCAATACCTTTCGAATGAGATATTACATGTAGAATTTGAACCTGTGGTTCTTAAAATAAACTAAGAAAATATATTTTTCTATATAAAAACCTATTGGCTGGATTTGTCTCTGAGTGTGTGTACCTCATTTATTGTCTATGTGTATGTACAACAAATGCTTAACACTACTCCTTGGATAAGCCTACTGCTCGACCACACTACCACAAAATAGAGCATTAGTATTATCTATTTCTACCACTATTTTACCTCTAAGGGGAACCCTTGGACTCTGTGCATGCTATTCCTTACTTTGAAATAGCACATACAGAGCCAACTTCCTACATACACCATATCATCCACAAACCAATGGCCTTGTTGAGAGATTCAACAAGACATTAAAGGGCATGATCATGGGGCTCCCAGAAAAACTCAAAAGGAGATGGGATGTCCTCCTGCCATGTCTGCTTTTCGCTTACAGAGAGGTGCCTCAGAAGGGAGTAGGGTTCTCACCCTTTGAACTTCTGTTTGGCCACCCTGTAAGGGGACCACTAGTTCTTGTGAAAGAAGGCTGGGAGAGACCTCTTCATGAGCCTAAACAAGACATAGTGGACTATGTACTTGGCCTTCGCTCAAGAATGGCAGAGTACATGGAAAAGGCAAGTAAAAACCTTGAGGCCACCCAACAGCTCCAGAAGTTTTGGTATGACCAAAAGGCTGCAATGGTTGAATTTCAACCAGGGCAGAAAGTATGGGTTTTGGAGCCTGTGGCTCCCAGGGCACTTCAGGACAGATGGAGTGGCCCTTACCCAATCCTGGAAAAGAAGAGTCAGGTCACCTACCTGGTGGACCTAGGCACCAGCAGGAGCCCCAAGAGGGTGATCCATGTAAACCGCCTAAAACTCTTCCATGATAGGGCTGATGTGAATCTGTTGATAACAGATGAGGAGCAGGAAGCTGAGAGTGAGCCTCTCCCTGATCTCCTCTCACCAGACCCTAAAGATTGGCTCAGTGGATGGAGTGATCTATTCAGACACCCTCTCTGGCCAACAGCAAGCTGACTGTAGGAAGGTCCTACAACAGTTTGCTGAGCTCTTTTCCCTAACACCTGGTCAGACACATCTGTGTACCCATGATGTGGACACAGGAGACAGCATGCCTGTCAAAAACAAAATCTTCAGACAGTCTGACCAAGTTAAGGAAAGCATCAAGGTGGAAGTCCACAAGATGCTGGAATTGGGAGTAATTGAGTACTCGGACAGCCCCTGGGCTAGCCCAGTGGTCTTAGTCCCCAAACCTCACACCAAAGAAGGAAAGAGAGAGATGAGGTTTTGTGTGGACTACAGAGGTCTTAATTCTGTCACCAAGACAGATGCCCATCCCATTCCTAGAGCTGACGAGCTGATTGACAAATTAGGTGCTGCCAAATTCTTAAGTACCTTTGACTTAACAGCAGGGTACTGGTAAATCAAAATGGCACCTGGAGCAAAAGAGAAAACAGCATTCTCCACACCTGATGGGCATTATCAGTTTACTGTTATGCCCTTTGGTTTAAAGAATGCCCCTGACACCTTCCAAAGGTTGGTGAATCAAGTCCTTGCTGGTTTGGAGTCCTTTAGTGCAGCTTATCTTGATGATATTGCTGTCTTCAGCTCCACCTGGCAGGATCACCTGGTCCACTTGAAGGTTTTGAAGGCTCTGCAATCAGCAGGCCTCTCTATCAAGGCATCCAAATGCCAGATAGGGCAGGGAACTGTGGTTTACTTGGGACACCTTGTAGGTGGAGGCCAAGTTCAGCCACTCCAGCCTAAGATCCAGACTATTCTGGACTGGGCAGCTCCAAAAACCCAGACTCAAGTCAGGGCATTCCTTGGCTTGACTGGGTACTATAGGAGGTTTGTGAAGGGATATGGATCCATTGTGACAGCCCTCACAGAACTCACCTCCAAGAAAGTAAACTGGACTGTGGAATGCCAACAGGCCTTTGACACCCTGAAACAAGCTATGTGCACAGCACCAGTTCTAAAAGCTCCAGATTACTCCAAGCAATTCATTGTGCAAACAGATGCCTCTGAACATGGGCTAGGGGCAGTTTTGTCCCAAACAAATGATGATGGCCTGGACCAGCCTGTTGCTTTCATTAGCAGGAGGTTACTCCACAGGGAGCAGCGTTGGAGTGCCATTGAGAGGGAGGCCTTTGCTGTGGTTTGGTCCCTGAAGAAGTTGAGACCATACCTCTTTGGTACTCACTTCCTAGTTCAAACTGACCACAGACCTCTCAGATGGCTGATGCAAATGAAAGGTGAAAATCCAAAACTGTTGAGGTGGTCCATCTCCCTACAGGGAATGGACTTTATAGTGGAACACAGACCTGGGACTGCCCATGCCAATGCAGATGGCCTTTCCAGGTTCTTCCACTTAGAAAATGAAGACTCTCTTGGGAAAGGTTAGTCTCATCCTCTTTCGTTTGGGGGGGGGGGGGGGGGGGGGGGGGGGGGGTTGTGTAAGGAAATGCCTCCTTGGCATGGTTACCCCCTGACTTTTTGCCTTTGCTGATGCTAGGTTTTGAATTGAAAGTGTGTTGAGGCCTGCTAACCAGGCCCCAGCACAAGTGTTCTTTCCCTAACCTGTACTTTTGTATCCACAATTGGCACACCCTGGCATCCAGATAAGTCCCTTGTAACTGGTACTTCTAGTACCAAGGGCCCTGATGCCAAGGAAGGTCTCTAAGGGCTGCAGCATGTCTTATGCCACCCTGGAGACCTCTCACTCAGCACAGACACTCTGCTTGCCAGCTTGTGTGTGCTAGTGAGGACAAAACGAGTAAGTCGACATGGCACTCCCCTCAGGGTGCCATGCCAGCCTCTCACTGCCTATGCAGTATAGGTAAGACACCCCTCTAGCAGGCCTTACAGCCCTAAGGCAGGGTGCACTATACCATAGGTGAGGGTACCAGTGCATGAGCATGGTACCCCTACAGTGTCTAAACAAAACCTTAGATATTGTAAGTGCAGGGTAGCCATAAGAGTATATGGTCTGGGAGTCTGTCAAACACGAACTCCACAGCACCATAATGGCTACACTGAAAACTGGGAAGTTTGGTATTAAACTTCTCAGCACAATAAATGCACACTGATGCCAGTGTACATTTTATTGTAAAATACACCCCAGAGGGCACCTTAGAGGTGCCCCCTGAAACCTTAACCGACTATCTGTGTAGGCTGACTGGTTCCAGCAGCCTGCCACAACCGAGACATGTTGCTGGCCCCATGGGGAGAGTGCCTTTGTCACTCTGAGGCCAGTAACAAAGCCTGCACTGGGTGGAGATGCTAACACCTCCCCCAGGCAGGAGCTGTCACACCTGGCGGTGAGCCTCAAAGGCTCACCCCTTTGTGCCAGCACCGCAGGACACTCCAGCTAGTGGAGTTGCCCGCCCCCTCCGGCCATGGCCCCCACTTTTGGCGGCAAGGCCGGAGAAAATAATGAGAACAACAAGGAGGAGTCACTGGCCAGTCAGGACAGCCCCTAAGGTGTCCTGAGCTGAAGTGACGAACTTTTAGAAATCCTCCATCTTGCAGATGGAGGATTCCCCCAATAGGATTAGGGATGTGACCCCCTCCCCTTGGGAGGAGGCACAAAGAGGGTGTACCCACCCTCAGGGCTAGTAGCCATTGGCTACTAACCCCCCCAGACCTAAACACGCCCTTAAATTTTGTATTTGAGGGCTCCCCTGAACCTAAGAATTTAGATTCCTGAAACTACAAGAAGAGGACTGCTGAGCTGAAAAACCCCTGCAGAGGAAGAACAGGACACCAACTGCTTTGGCCCCAGTCCTACCGGCCTGTCTCCGGCCTTCCAAAGAAACCTGCTCCAGCGACGCTTTCCAAAGGACCAGCGACCTCTGAATCCTCAGAGGACTGCCCTGCTTCCAAGAGACCAAGAAACTCCCAAGGACAGCGGCCCTGCTCCAAAAAGACTGCAACTTTGTTTCGAAGGAGCAGATTTAAAGACCCCTGCAACTCCCCGCAAGAAGCGTGAGACTTGCAACACTGCACCCGGCGACCCCGACTCGACTGGTGGAGAACCAACACCTCAGGGAGGACCCTCTGGCGACTCAGAATCCGTGAGTAACCAAAGTTGTCCCCCCTGAGCCCCCACAGCGACGCCTGCAGAGGGAATCCCAAGGCTCCCCCTGACCGCGACTGCCTGAACCTAAAGTCCCGACGGCTGGAAAAGACCCTGCACCCGCAGCCCCCAGCACCTAAAGGAACGGAACTCCTGTGCCGGAGTGACCCCCAGGAAGCCCCCTCCCTTGCCCAGGTGGTGGCTACCCAGAGGAGCCCCCCCCCCTTGCCTGCCTGCAACACTGAAGAGATCCCTTGATGTCTCATTGATTTCCATTGAAAACCCGACGCTTGTTTCTACACTGCACCCGGCCGCCCCAGTGCCGCTGAGGGTGTACTTTTTGTGTGGACTTGTGTCCCCCCCGGTGCCCTACAAAACCCCCCTGGTCTGCCCTCCGAAGACGCGGGTACTTACCTGCTGGCAGACCGGAACCGGGGCACCCCCTTCTCTCCATTGAAGCCTATGCGTTTTGGGCACCACTTTGAACTCTGCACCTGACCGGCCCTGAGCTGCTGGTGTGGTGACTTTGGGGTTGCTCTGAACCCCCAACGGTGGGCTACCTTGGACCCCAATTTGAACCCTGTAGGTGGTTTACTTACCTGCAAAAACTAACATTAACTTACCTCCCCCAGGAACTGTGAAAATTGCACTGTGTCCACTTTTAAAATAGCTATATGTGTTTTATGTAAAAAGTATATATGCTATTGTGATTATTCAAAGTTCCTAAAGTACTTACCTGCAATACCTTTCAAATGAGATATTACATGTAGAATTTGAACCTGTGGTTCTTAAAATAAACTAAGGAAAGATATTTTTCTAAAACCTATTGGCTGGATTTGTCTCTGAGTGTGTGTTCCTCATTTATTGCCTGTGTGTATGTACAACAAATGCTTAACACTACTCCTTTGATAAGCCTACTGCTCGACCACACTACCACAAAACAGAGCATTAGTATTATCTCTTTTTGCCACCATCTTACCTCTAAGGGGAACCCTTGGACTCTGTGCATACTATTCCTTACTTTGAAATAGTGCATACAGAGCCAACTTCCTACATCTTGGCATTAGGGTTGGCTCTATTTTGCTGGACTCCATAGAAAAACTAGCCAAGTGACAAACCTACCTGGCACTGGATCAGAGCTCTGCAGACAACATATAGCAACTGCCCAATAGACTTCAAAAACGTTCAAATTAGGTTTTCACCTCCTTACTCAGTTTCTCCCATGACTGTTTATGTGCACTTTCACATTTCTCCATATGCGATTGAATTTTATTGCTTCCAAAATTTTAACAGTGGTTTTCAATTTCATCCACAGATTTACCATGTTTTCAAACTTGTTACTTTACCAAAGAGCCCCAAGTTGGAAAGTGACTGAAGCAAAAGAGATGACAGGTCTTTGTGAAGGCTGCATGCAGATGTACTTGACGAGTCTATCTATGGCTGACTGCAGAGCTCTACAGCTTCTCGGGAAATGGAGCCTATGCCTATTTGCTAAGGGACTACATTTCACATATATTGAATGTCAAATTCTGTGCTTGCTACTCCATGGCTTAAAGCAGGAACAACTCCAGGGGTAAATTAATCACTCTGCTCCCAGAGACTGACAAAGTCTTGTTTCCTTCCAAGACAATCGAGCACTCAAGGACCGAGGGTGGTGTAGATATGCATCGAGCACCTTCACCCCCCCTTCCGCCCCTCACCTGGTCAAGAAAAAGCACACAAAAGAACAGGCATTATGTGTGGCCAATAAAGATGAAAAGGCACTCCCTGAAAACTGAATGACCACTTCAAATAAAGTTCCTTTGGAACTGATTCTACTAACAGTGCACTGCCCACTGCAACTGCCTCGTAAGGTAGAGCATGAAGAACTAAAAGACAAGAGACCTTAAGGCCCCAGTAACCTTAGCATTGGTTCTGGCTGTCTTACATGGAGAGAAAATCAGGAGATCAGGTCTGAAATATAAACCAGCTGCTCAGATTGTGAAATGCTTTCATGTGATGTATATTCCTGCTCATGCCGATACTGCTTTTACAAAATGAAAAGGCTGAGCTGGACACCAATTTGATTTCTCTCAGTTGCTGGAGAACCTCAAATTGTGCAAAGTAAATCCTGAGGTGGACCGGCCTTCAGCAACCATTCCTCAAGATCAGGATAAACATGAATGGCTTGACGGTATGGGTACACTGCCACTACCGATTCACAACCAGTCAGCACAGAATACGTAGCAGAATCCATACCATCACCACACAGGCCTGTAAAAAGATTCAGGCAGCAGGGAAATTAACAACTAGGCCACTTAGCATCAGGTTAATAAGCAAGAAGCAGTACTGGCTTTCAAAGATGCATTCCCTGAAGTAAAGATGTTCTCCAAGTCATCCAGATGTTTAGATTGCTTTTATAGGGGGCGGTAGGCACAGTAGCACCCCCTACCAGCACCAAATAAGGTTTTACCACCAAGCTTACTGGAGATGGATGTGTAAATAAAATAAAGGGGGTCAGAAAGAGTCCTTTCCACTTGTGCATAAAACTCCTGGAAACAACTGGCATTAATTCAAGTTTTCCCCCACACGAGACACCTGGTCAATTTACATCTGAGCTGGCAAAGTTACAAGGAATCAAAAATTCCACCATGTGCCTGACAATATCTCTGAAAAGAAAGGCTTTAGTTTTGTCCTAGGCATTGAAACGGTCATCTCAGTCAGCAACAAATTACACCTGCTGAGCTGTGTGAAGACCCAACAATAGAAGCGCAGTCTCATGTTCTCTATACAGGCCGCTAATGCCCTGTAAATTAATCTGGGGCAGAGATTTTGTGCCAAGGTGGGATAAGAGATAAATTAAGCAGATTATGCGCCATTTTAAAGTTCTTCATTATGAGGAAACCTTTGTGGCATTGGAATAGGGTCACAAGTTGCATTCAAAGAGTTCCTTCATTCACTGGAAAGACAATTTTCGCAACACAGGATATTCTGGTGACTTCAAATAATCCCATATGCCTTCGCTCTAGTGGTATCTAGAATCTTAGAAATTTTTAATGCCTGAGCAAGATTCAACACTGGCACTGAAACGGACACTGGGACAGACATACCCAGTGTCCACTGCAAATTTCTAAGGACTATCAATCTTGAGAGGATCCAAGACCCCCCCACACCCCCTCCCCCCAAACACTGCTACATGATGCATCTAAATCGAAAAAGTCTTATAGCCTAAAGATCGGAGTGTTAACTGGTCTCCAAAAAACAGAGAAAAATATAAGAAAACCTTGAAAAAGGTTGGTAGGACGTCAAACTCCCCTGCAACAGTGCAGAAAGAACCAACGATCATCACTGTGTTTGAACACCATTATGTACAATCCTCATAATTTTTGGTGGGGTCTTGAGATGCCGGTCAGGACACAAATAGATCCTAGCACTGGTGACAAAGGACAGCTGAAACCTTTTCTGGGTTTACTCTGATGCCTGTCACAAAGGTTCATCTAAGAAATAGGAATGAAAAAATATAAATTAGAACTGCAGTGCTATTGTTTCTCAATTAACTAGTTTGATCTGTCAGTTTCTCAGTACACAAGATATCAAAGTTGTTTAGAAGCAGGAGTGTGTGAATGTTTGTCCAGCCAAGGGTTCAAACACAGACTCAGAAAGGAGAACGGCGAGGTGTTGGTTGATATTAGAAGAGGTGTGAGTGGCAAGCATGCACTTTGGGAATGTCACAGAAGAGGGATTGACATGACCCAGCCACTAGATGACTAATGACCAACATGTGAATCCACAAAGGAACCTCTATTCAAAATATGCACAAGGAATCCTACAGGAGTGGTAATGTGTAAGGAAATGCCTCCTTGGCATGGTTGCCCCCTGACTTTTTGCCTTTGCTGATGCTATGTTTACAATTGAAAGTGTGCTGAGGCCTGCTAACCAGGCCCCAGCACCAGTGTTCTTTCCCTAACCTGTACTTTTGTATCCACAATTGGCAGACCCTGGCATCCAGATAAGTCCCTTGTAACTGGTACTTCTAGTACCAAGGGCCCTGATGCCAAGGAAGGTCTCGAAGGGCTGCAGCATGTCTTATGCCACCCTGGAGACCTCTCACTCAGCACAGACACACTGCTTGCCAGCTTGTGTGTGCTAGTGAGGACAAAACGAGTAAGTCGACATGGCACTCCCCTCAGGGTGCCATGCCAGCCTCTCACTGCCTATGCAGTATAGGTAAGACACCCCTCTAGCAGGCCTTACAGCCCTAAGGCAGGGTGCACTATACCATAGGTGAGGGTACCAGTGCATGAGCATGGTACCCCTACAGTGTCTAAACAAAACCTTTGACATTGTAAGTGCAGGGTAGCCATAAGAGTATATGGTCTGGGAGTTCGTCAAACACGAACTCCACAGCACCATAATGGCTACACTGAAAACTGGGAAGTTTGGTATCAAACTTCTCAGCACAATAAATGCACACTGATGCCAGTGTACATTTTATTGTAAAATACACCACAGAGGGCACCTTAGAGGTGCCCCCTGAAACTTAACCGACTATCTGTGTAGGCTGACTAGTTTTAGCAGCCTGCCACAAACCGAGACATGTTGCTGGCCCCATGGGGAGAGTGCCTTTATCACTCTGAGGCCAGTAACAAAGCCTGCACTGGGTGGAGATGCTAACACCTCTCCCAGGCAGGAATGGTCACACCTGGCGGTGAGCCTCAAAGGCTCACCTCCTTTGTGCCAACCCAGCAGGACACTCCAGCTAGTGGAGTTGCCCGCCCCCTCCGGCCAGGCCCCACTTTTGGCGGCAAGGCCGGAGAAAATAATGAGAAAAACTAGGACGAGTCACTGGCCATTCAGGACAGCCCCTAAGGTGTCCTGAGCTGAAGTGACTCTAACTTTTAGAAATCCTCCATCTTGCAGATGGAGGATTCCCCCAATAGGGTTAGGATTGTGACCCCCTCCCCTTGGGAGGAGGCACAAAGAGGGTGTACCCACCCTCAGGGCTAGAAGCCATTGGCTACTAACCCCCCAGACCTAAAACACGCCCTTAAATTTAGTATTTAAGGGCTACCCTGAACCCTAGAAAATTAGATTCCTGCAACTACAAGAAGAAGGACTGCCCAGCTGAAAACCCCTGCAGCGGAAGACCAGAAGACGACAACTGCCTTGGCTCCAGAAACTCACCGGCCTGTCTCCTGCCTTCCAAAGATCCTGCTCCAGCGACGCCTTCCAAAGGGACCAGCGACCTCGACATCCTCTGAGGACTGCCCCTGCTTCGAAAAGACAAGAAACTCCCGAGGACAGCGGACCTGCTCCAAGAAAAGCTGCAACTTTGTTTCCAGCAGCTTTAAAGAACCCTGCAAGCTCCCCGCAAGAAGCGTGAGACTTGCAACACTGCACCCGGCGACCCCGACTCGGCTGGTGGCGATCCAACACCTCAGGAGGGACCCCAGGACTACTCTGATACTGTGAGTACCAAAACCTGTCCCCCCTGAGCCCCCACAGCGCCGCCTGCAGAGGGAATCCCGAGGCTTCCCCTGACCGCGACTCTTTGAACCTAAAGTCCCGACGCCTGGGAGAGACCCTGCACCCGCAGCCCCCAGGACCTGAAGGACCGGACTTTCACTGGAGAAGTGACCCCCAGGAGTCCCTCTCCCTTGCCCAAGTGGAGGTTTCCCCGAGGAACCCCCCCCTTGCCTGCCTGCAGCGCTGAAGAGATCCCGAGATCTCTCATAGACTAACATTGCGAACCCGACGCTTGTTTCTACACTGCACCCGGCCGCCCCCGCGCCGCTGAGGGTGAAATTTCTGTGTGGACTTGTGTCCCCCCCCCGGTGCCCTACAAAACCCCCCTGGTCTGCCCTCCGAAGACGCGGGTACTTACCTGCAAGCAGACCGGAACCGGGGCACCCCCTTCTCTCCATTCTAGCCTATGTGTTTTGGGCACCACTTTGAACTCTGCACCTGACCGGCCCTGAGCTGCTGGTGTGGTGACTTTGGGGTTGCTCTGAACCCCCAACGGTGGGCTACCTTGGACCAAGAACTGAACCCTGTAAGTGTCCTACTTACCTGGTAAAACTAACAAAAACTTACCTCCCCCAGGAACTGTGAAAATTGCACTAGGTGTCCACTTTTAAAACAGCTATTTGTCAATAACTTGAAAAGTATACATGCAATTTTTATGATTTGAAGTTCCTAAAGTACTTACCTGCAATACCTTTCGAACAAGATATTACATGTTAAATTTGAACCTGTGGTTCTTAAAATAAACTAAGAAAAGATATTTTTCTATACAAAAACCTATTGGCTGGATTTGTCTCTGAGTGTGTGTACCTCATTTATTGTCTATGTGTATGTACAACAAATGCTTAACACTACTCCTTGGATAAGCCTACTGCTCGACCACACTACCACAAAATAGAGCATTAGTATTATCTATTTTTACCACTATTTTACCTCTAAGGGGAACCCTTGGACTCTGTGCATACTATTCCTTACTTTGAAATAGCACATACAGAGCCAACTTCCTACATAATGAATATGTTCAATGAGCAGTTTCATGAGGCTCTAACAGTAACATAACTAAATCTGCTGAGATTTATCTGAAGTATACATTAATCTCAGCACAATGAAGCAGAGTCTATGGACTAACAGTGTAGTGGCACAACCCATTAGGGAAATAACGTGGATATCAACCTCAAAATATATGGGGGCAGGGGACAAATGAAATTTTGAAAACTAAATGAGCATTTCAGTTTGTAGGCCATACAGAATATGGGCACATGAAAGCGAGGCAATGTTGGTCTGCTGTTAGGAATGCCTAATTGTTGGATCAGTTAGTCTGCCAGCTAACTAAGCTTTCCATTAAGGTGTCCAAAACAATATGTAGATGGGTCAATGGTCCAATCAGTATGTCTCTGTAGCGGAGAAGGTAAAGTCGACCCAGTAAGTATGCACATGGGGGAAAAAAACAGACTCTTAGCAGCCCAAGAAAATACTTTGCTAAGTACTGAACTCGCTTGATTAGCTGCACAGGGTTAGTGTGAACAGCAGTTGTGGTCGAGGATTACTGCTTTTTCTGGTTAAACTGAGTCACAACTGAAAAAGCCCTCAATATTTCAAGAGATCCTTTGAGCATGCCCTAGTTTTTTTTATTTTTATGTACACAGAAGTAATTTCACTGTAGGTCAAACAGAGAGCAACAGTGGCACCAAAAGATGGCAATGAGATGGTCATCACACCTCTTCTGGAAAACAGCAAGAGGCCTGCATGGACTGATGTTTTTTTGCAGGCTATTGCTTTTTTCAGATGTGTCCACAGCCAGATAGCGAATGCATCTACCCGTTTGAAATTTCAAGTATGATCTTTGTGAGGAGAAGCAGCTGGCAGATCATGGAAAAACAAACAACGGTTATTTTACTTTGAATTCAGTTCTCTCCCCCCCCCCCCCCCAAATGATATGAAAAGGCCAAGCATGGAAAGCAAGGATAAATATAAAGGAGACCATTGTCAGTCTGGAGACAACTATCAACTTTAACATTGCACAACGCTCAAGTACATGGTCCACACGGTAATAAGGACAATTATCAAGTGCTGCCTTTTTTTCAAACTCAAGTCCTTCTTACGGTTACCCCTACAAATCCAAATGCCTCAAACAGACTAACCTTATGCTTCATGGTGACAGAGTCCCAAGACATGTCAATGCTTTTTATAGGTCCAAATGGTGCAAAAGCCTGGCGGATAGTGTCTTCTCCCAACTCGTAATAAATGGAACCCACATACACGCGGCACATAATGGCCAGAGCACGCTGTCTCTGAGCTGCCATCTGCAATGGAGAGAAGAACTGGCTGGTTAACTCCAAGAACAACAGATTATGGCAAAACAAACAAATGGAGTTTTTCCTCCATCACTCACACAGCAATCCGCCCAGCACCCCCCCCCCCCCCGACCAAAAGACTTAACATTGTTAGCCAGAGCCAGCCACTTACTCACTGGCTAGAACATGACACCTAGGACCAGTCGAGCTACTTGAAAGGGGGCATGAACAGACCACTGCTAAAGAAAATATGAGAAATATTTGCCCACCACAATTCTTTATACAGGCATGCAGGCACTGTAAAAATAATTAACATCTTCACCAGTATCTTCCCATCGAAAGTAAGACGCAATTCAATTACGCCCCCTCTCTAAGCCCACACTAGTCTAATTCTGTAAATTGTGAGATACAAAGAGGCCAGTTTCAGCTAAGTCAGTGTGAATCTAAGACATATCAAGGTACTGGTGTATGGCGACTGTTTAGACAGGTATGCACAGAAAGAGAATAAACGAACGTGATCGTAACAGCACATCTTTAGGTGGCAGCACCAGTGTCAACGAGTGGTATGGCAACTACTCGGGTTTTCTAAAAGCTACCTGTGTAAAAGGGAGACGTTAATGTCCAGCACCTTGGAAATGCCATACATAGTGTGCATAAGTTTTCAGCATCTGTACAGTGCTGTCTGCCATTACTGTGGCCTTTTGGCACAGTCAGAATTCCTTGAGTTCCTTAACGTTAGAATGAAACCAGTGTGCCATTCATTAATAAAAACAACACAATTCAGCATTTGAGTCCCTGATTATGTTGCGAGTTGCAATGTATTTGTTTTTTTCAGTCACCAAGCAATATTAGGAGGAAATTTTCTGACCACGGTGAGCTGAGGGTCTGTCCTATAAATTAAGAGATCAGATGAGAAAAAATAAGATTAGTACAAAATTATCGCATCTTAACTCATTCATCACAAAATGGACTGTGTATTTAAAAAAAAAAAAAAAAACACAAGACGAGAATAGTTTTCCTTCATTTTCCTATGACTAAGAGAAGGCATCTGAGCATTCCCAGATATTGAGGCCCATAACAATAGACTGATTATATACAGAGTGCCAACTGGTGGGAAGTACTGTGAAGACCTAAAAAATATGCTCGAATGCCTTACGTTTCGGTGTATGCTTGAATCACCAACTGATAAATGTGTTTAAACCACAGTCACTTGTAGCAGAAATAAGCTCTGATGCAAGCACTCAGAAGAGTTGGTTAGTCACAAAAGCATCATTATATAAACAAGTCACGTGTGTTAGCAAAGGTATGCAAAGCTTGTGTGTGTGTTACATGAAAATTGTCCAACTAACTGCTGAATTAATTGCCTGTCCAGGAACCATGATATTGTAAAATTGTGAATGGCCGTAAGAAAGTTTACGTGCGTAATTTCACGTGGGTCAGACAGACACTTGTATAGCTGCCAAATCGACAGAGGGGAATATGTTGCAATTTCCCTAGAAGCACCTGCAGGATGGGCAGTTGCCACCTAAAACGTCCACGGGTCTGTATAATAAAACTGGACAGAGTAACAAGTCTCAGGTGACATTGGGAACAGCAAAACGCTCAATTCTTAGCCAACAGCAAGTTACATTTCCTTTCTATTTTGTGAAGATTCTCGTTTCCGACTCCTTGGGAGTAGATGAGCAAACGAAGGAAAGCGTAGGCCAACACATTGAAAACAGCATGTGCTGTGTAGCATGGGCACGAATGCTTACCGAGAGCTTGTAGAATGGTCCACTTGGCTGGCAAACTACCTTCACTGCGGTGGACCAAATAAAAGCGAAATCTCTTGCATGTTTATACCCAGAGAAGCATGAGAACATGAAAGATGAATCAATCTGAGTAACGTACGTTCGGTGAATAGATTCCTAAATGGTCTGGATTCTTAAGAGCTGGGAAATGATCCTCCAGGACTAACGTGGGAGATGTATTAAACTTGGGGTGTCCAGAGCCACCTTGAGCTAATGCGTAGATGTAAAGCTTCAATAATTAAAATGAAGGACATGCTAGGAATGTTTTGTGACCTGCAGCTGGGTATGGGTAAGCACAATGCAGAACTACTTCCGCACATTCTTCTGAAGAGATGGCAAAGTAAGATCATTAAAATAATTCTCTCATAGGATTTAGCGCTGAAGGCCCCAAAGTTGGTCTTCACAGCTCAGTCACTATTAATAATGTATTTAAAGTAATACATTCCAGATTGGGTCTCCTATGGAAAGAACTTCAAATTAAGAATTTATTCTCCTGTGAAGTTATGAATCATCAAGGAAAATTTGCAGCAAGACAGACAAGTCAAAAGTCAGATCACTCAGGTGAACCTAATCATCATTCAGTAAAATAGAACAAGAAAGCTGCTCCATGACCGATGAGACACAAAAGCCATAAAAAAGCTGTTTCCCTCTCCTTCTTTGTTACAATTCTCCATTTCATAACTTGTATGGCACCTAACAGGATGGTCAAGCTGATAAGATCCTAAAGTATGATGGGGCAAATAATTTCAGTCTTTGTGAGAACCTCATTTGTAGAAGAGCAAGCCAATTGCCAGAAAATGTATTAAACGCACGGTCTGGTGTAAAAAGTAAACACAGTAGGGCCAGTTAGAGCTTTCATAGAATCAATTGAATTAACACACCCATGCTTATAGGTAAAACACTTTATAGGGTTCTTGGGTCACCGATGAATGAACCCAACTTAGAATTGTGTATTAAGGAGGTACTATGCAATGCTGGTAAAGAATTCACATTCTAGAACAATTAAAAGAAAGGGATTTAAACAAGCATGCAAATATAATGGCTGTATTGGACATTAATACTGACAAGCAGTGCTGTGCTTAGAACAGAATTTATTTTTCAAAATCCAAACTGTTTTAGGGTTGCAATTCCTCTCCTTGTTTAACACTGGCTTTTCCAGAAACATGACCCGTTTGCAATCTCACAACAACAAACTATGACCAGTCACATGTTTAGAGAGAACCTAGTTGAAACCTGGATTGGTAGTAGAAGACTACATTTGGCCTGCTCCGATTTGCAACAGATAGTAATCACATCACATTAACTGAACTGAACAATGGAGCTTTGCAATGAGGAGTGAGTAGAACAAGTAATAGCCTTTCAGTGTTCCATCTAGGGATGCTACAAGCAGGACCTTGAAATATTACATAGAGGTGAATACTACACAACCCTCTTAACATTTCTGGAACCCATGCATCTTACTCAGAACAATAGTTAAGGATCCTGTTAATCACTTACCTCCCGGCTCCAACCAATCAAAGCTCAAGGCTCCCTCGAACCCATGAAGATTTCCTGTTATATGTGATATGAAATGTACAATGGCACACCATATGGTTAGGTTATTGACAATACCAGCCATTTCCCTCATCAGTTAAAGCTATGAATCGGTTGCTTTCTATAGAATTGGAAGTTATAACAGGTGTTCAGAGACTGAAGTACCTAAAGATTAGGTTTGTGAAAGGAATCACCAGTGTTCTGATCAAAATCATAGCAATGTGAATAACAATGCAATAAGTGTTGCCATTACAAAAAAAAAGGCTCAGTTTAAAGAAGGGATGCCAGTCACAGAAAATGCATGCTCCATGACAGATGCCAATTATTACCAATAAGAAAGTTCCATCTAGAACCATAGAATGCAGATTCGTCTTAAAGGCTGCAGGTGGGACAAGTACCATAAACCACCAGCATCTGAATATTCAACTCTGAAATGGTTGGCAGTATGTGAATGTATGAAGCTGGATAACTACTATAGGTATCCATGAAGGGAGATTAAAAGACAACAATTCCTTTTACAAACTTCAATAGGTGCTGTAGCAATTTATGGCAAGTCAGCAACTCTCCAATGAGGGACAAGTGGAAATATATTAATGCAAGCCAAGGACAAAATAAACTTTGAATACAACACCAGAATGGATATTGCCTATTTAGCAGGTGAGATCTTTTGTCAAATGACCAGTTCACGTGACCAAAAAAGTGTAGAAATGCAGTATGCGAAGAGGTCTTGACAGAAAAAGCAATGAACATCTTATCGTCAGATTGTATCTAGCAGCTGCTTACCGCATGTTCTTCCCTATCCACGTCCCTTGGTTGAGAGGCCTCGAAGTACTTCGAGCAAGAGAAAGACCCTGCCATATAAGTCTGACATCACCACTTGCTCTCTACATGGAGTATGAATCCATGGTGGAAAATTTCTCAGATGTCAGAACCAGATCTACTATACTACGCTAATCCCATAACTGTATAGTATTTAACTACAAGCAAAATCTATTAAATCAAGACCATCTTAAGTGCATGATTTAATTTAAAGTCTACAATCCACGCAAAGGAAACATCTCCTAAATGCTCCAGAAATTACTTCGCAAAACATGGCTACTACAGTAGGGGAGCAGAAAACTAACTACATGGTCCACCTTTTCTCTCAGTTACCCTATCGCAGAGCTGATCACTAAACCTTTTACCTGTGTTTGGTACTGGTTACGCTTATGCTTATTCTGCAGCCACTGACAATTCGGCAATTAACAGAGGATGTAATGTCTAACAAGTCTTTAAAAGGATAAAAGACCAGTGCACAAAAGCTGTTATCAGATTTCAGGTGTTTTCCGCATCACAGTCATGCTTGATCCTGCTAACTGTATTTAGGTGCAGATCAGCTTCAAACTGGTGCACAGTTAACAGAGTCTTAGACGTGGGCAAATTGGTTAGCAATAAACAAGGGAATGGTAACAGCAAAAACAAGAAGGGATTCAGAAACTGGCTGAGAGCCCTCAAAGATATGTTGAGGTGAGAGTGCACACCTGTGCTCAGCTGGAGCAAGGAGATAAAAGCAAATCACCATGGAGTAGAGATGCAATACCAGGAGTCACAAGAATATCAACACGTGTGAATTGGAGAAAAGAAAGACATTAATTGCAAGAGTCAGAAGGTTGGTGGGGGAAACCAGAAGGACCAGAAACCTGGAGCACAGCAGTAGGAGGATGCCAAAGACACTGATGAACAACCGCACGTTCGATGTACTTTTAGACCCAAATGTTGGCATGGGCAAGTCACTGCTTCCCTTTCTTTGCAACTGTCATGCACAAAGATCTACCACCCAATCCACATCTAAATAATAAATAGCACCAATACTACTAGCCGATTTTCACATCAGGATAATGGCGTGCAGGACATGGTGGTTTACAAGACAAAACTCTCAAAAAAGTTCTAGAATGGTGAAAACTTCCATAGTTAACACATTTGCTGGCTCTCCACCATAATCGACCATATCTACTGGGTACTTTGCTGATCTTTGCTTTCTGAGGGCGACCTGGTCTTACTGCAACTGAAAGGAGCCTCAGTGACAGGAAGGACCACAGGGAGACCACTAGCATAACTGCTGTTTTGGGTCTGTCACAAGTATCACGGTTTCAAAATGCTAATAGAAAAGAAGGTAAATAATTAACTATCAATTTAGTAAGAGTTGGGTTTCTAGAAACTATTCTTTCGTCAGAAGGTTACTGGCATTGACTGATGGGACATTTTGGGAGATATAGGCTTATAAACTTAGAATAATTCTGCGCAGGTGCCTGAACACCTTCAACAAATCTTTAGGTTTTGTAAAAAATTTCTAATAAGACAGCATGATAGGAAAAAACAGCCCGATAGGCGAACATTGAACACTAGACACCTCTTGCCATAATGCACTGCAGTGGCAGTTTGCCTGAGAGCCATTTTTTACAGAATGCACAGGATATTGATTTCTCAGACAGCCAGGGAGGAAGGAGGGAGAGTGTTTATGAATTCAATGAATATTCCTCCGATGCTGAACTATGGCTACAGGTATGTAACTTTTCCTTATGCATCTTAGGATCTTCATTGTTAGTCATAAACTTAGAATAGAATAGCAAGCAAATAGAGAACCTCTTAAAGCGGCTGAAAGCAGTCATTTACTACAAGTTTGCAAGTGAAGGACTTAGGACCCAATACTAAAAAAAAAAAAAAACACCTCAGATCCAAGAAGACAGGATAGACTATTTGAAAAGGTTTCTTAATATTTCTTGTCCAACTTGACTCGAGTATCAGTGTTTTAGGCAGTAGTGTTTTGTGAATCTGTGCAAAGACCTCCAGGTAGCTGCCTTTCAAATGTCCTGTGTAGGGACGTGTCTCATCCAAGCCGTGGAAGCGGCTTTGCCTCTAGTTGAGTGAGCTTTAGGTTTTTCTGGCAATGGTTTCTTTCCTATTTGATAACGTAATGTGATGCAAGAAACTATCCATCTAGCTATGGATTGTCTGAAAGTTGCTAGTCCACTGCCATGTTGAATGATGCTCAGTACCCATTTGCCTGTTATTTTTCTGCACTGCTCCCCCCACAGGAGTGGACAACAGAGAAGGGGGTGGGGACACTGCATTGTTTCGACAGACTTCTTGCACTTCGTGTGTGAGGGCTTGTGTGGAAGAGATCGTTTCCTCTAGTACCGGCTTTGGAATAATCTTTGTGTTTGCCTTTGTTATTGGTACCGCCATCTAGGAGTTTGAACCCAATGATTGTAGGCACGCTTGTCTCTGGATTTAAACTGTTTAAAACCCTTCTTTTATTCCTCTAAATCAACAGCCTTGAGTGTTTCTGCCTCATTCTTCATGCAGAGCATTTCCTCCTCTATGTTAAGTGAATAGGGAGGACCCAGAGAATGGTACACTGGCAATTTTGAATTGCACATCAGATTTCAACTATGATAGTCTTAGCCAAGACCTGTGCGAAGAGAAATTCCATGAGAGAACGCCATGGCGGATAGCTTCACCAAATCCACTGCAGCTGATTGAATATTAGAGAGCCCTCTTTAACCATCTCCAGATAATCTTGTAGACGGTGGGTAGTTGGATCATCCATGGATTACTTCATTCCCTCCCAAATTTCCCGATGGTATCTTCCTCATAGGGCTGCAGAATTAGCATTGCAATGATGAGTGGCATCCTTTTGCTCTCACGGTCCAGTGGGGCTGTCTTTTCCAGAGCAGATGCATGCCTCCTTACTGCTGTCACAGTAACTGAATCCGGTTTTGGATCGGTTTGAGGAAGTCTGGATCCTGTTGTGGAGGTCTATATATTTTTTTTTAAGTAGCCTTGGAGGTGTCGCTTTAACTGTGACTGGAATTAAGAATTTTTCTTAGGCTATTTCCATGAGACCTGGTAGCATCAATAGAGGTCTAGTATAAGCCCGGGGTTGAAGAGACTTCAATAAGACCAACACTGATGGCAGAGGGGTGTCCAGCTGTATATTTAACTTCGAGGCTCTCCTTATTAGGGCATCTTCGAACGTTAAGATGTCATCCACCGGCAAAACCCTTCTTAGAGACTTTGCTAGAGAAGTCAGGGTATAAACAGTGTTAGTAGAATCCGGTACTCTGGGCCTTGAGGATGAAGTCCTTTAGGCAGTACCGATCTTGGAGATGGCGTTTTGACTAGTGATAGTGCCTTCATTTTCCAACTGGGGACATAGAGGTTGCTCTGGTGCACTGCCTTACCAGAGAGAGATTAGGTGGTTGTAAATTAACCTGTAGAAAGTCCGCAGGTGGTATAAGACATATGGGTGGTAGGCTTAAGTCTTGTTCAGGTGATGGAGGGTCTGACCGTTGCTACAAGCCTGAACAGTGAGATGAGGACAAAGACATTTCTTTATGAAAATCTCTCTAAGCCGATAGGTGTCATTGAGGTCTTTAAGGTGCAGATATAGCCCTTGGCAGGGGTATATGTCTCTCCAACATCAAGTGGATACCAGGCATAGACGTTGAGTGATGTGATGTTGCAGTTGAAGGGTGAGATTGGCACTGCCTGTAGCGTCATGGACAGTTGTCAATGGGATCCTGACATTGATAGTGTGTGCTGCTAGCGCCGTGGAGGTTCTCGGCACGGAGGCGAGTCCCACCGCCGATCTTGAAGGTGAACGGTGACCGCATTCGTGTCCCTTCAATGCGGATACTTGTCTGGAAGGAAAATAGGATGGTGCCAAACCTTTCAACGTCAAAGCAGGGAGTCCATGAGAATGGTGGCATTGACAGTGTCAAAAGGGAGACCTCTTGAAAGCAGATTTCCTTTTCTGGAAGTCTACCCACCTTTTTCTTCTTCTGAGAAGATTGAATTAATGAAGCTCTCTTCATTCTCCTCTTTCTTCCTCTCCTGTTCTGCGGTGCACTGTGGGAAGGGGTCTCTATGGAGTCCTTAAAAGTACAGACCTTATTTTCAAGTTTTCGGTGTTAGACAGCATGGTAGGCAAACACAGTCTGATAGGCTATGTGAAGTACAGCCTTTTTCTATGACAATGTGTCGCAGACAATAAAAAAGCCCCTTTTCCAATATTGTTAGACTACACCGACACTATACGATATGTTGAAGGTGTTCCGGGGTCCGCACAGGCAGCACAGAATTATTCTAAGTTCACGATTTTCATAGAAGATCCTAAGATGCAGAAATCAATATTACACGCAGTTTATGGCGGTGGTGGTGGGCAAACAAACCATCAGCATAGACAATGATTAATCAAGTTGATAGAAAGGGGCTCAAGTGATTTCTGCTTACGGTACACACTTGAGAGCCATATAGTGACTTTAAAACTTATTTTATTTCAACATGATGCCATAAGTCTACTGGTGAGCAAAAGGAAGGTGATGGTTGTGGTTACAGACATTCTATTTACATTTCACAAAAAGGCCATCAGTAAACAGCCAGTAAATGGAGGGACAGCATTACAAGGGCATTGCTGAAATTCTACTGCTTGGAAGAGAAAAAAGTTACACATACATATTATATATACACATAGCTTTATAGCAGTAGTTCCAATTTCCAATCTAGAAGATCACATTAGGTTTAATTAAAACTGTACTGGCAGTGGTTTCAAGTGATTTTATCAGACACATTTCAACAAACAATTTTTCTATTGTCCAAGCACAAGTTTATTCTGCTCTTTAACCATACAATTATTCTCACATCTCTGTACAAGGTAATCACATCAGGTGAAGGACTACACACCATCACCAATTTATGAATCTGCTGTGAGATCAGAGCAAAGACCGTTTAGAAAACTGCGGCTCCACCTGGCTTTTACTTAGCCTATTAAACTAAAGCAGCAATATCGGTACCAAGTAACAGCGGCTCTTTGCAACCAAGACATGCCTTCACTTTCCAGGCACTCTGACAAAGTATACATGGCGGCTGCATACACCATTTTCGGACCAAAAGGGCGATCCTCCACAATCTCTACAATTACTGCAGGGATTGCTAACATAATTCTCTACCATTTCAAAGATATGTAGCATTCATAAATTAGCTAGAGACAAAGCTATTTTTTTATTAAAAGCAAGACCCCATAAACTGTTTTACAACGTCTATGCACTACTAAATATACTCCTGTGCTTTCCTTTTCCTAAGAGTTTTTATTTAGATTCCATGCTTTATTTGGAGTGGGACTGCAGATGTCATTTGAAAACAGATCCAGTTCATGCAGCTCAAAGTCTGAATACAGGAATAAGACCACTATCAAATGTTGAATGATTCATTGCTCAATTTTCACTGTTCAAACATTACAAAACCACTATATTAGCAAACGAGAAAAAATAAAATAACCAACCAGGATCTTTGGTCCAGAGAATGGTCATTCCACCCACTAATCCGGAACAAATACCCGATGTCCAGTTTGCCACATCAGTGCATAAGCAGACTGACAGACCACCCTATACTTACAGTCATGTTGTCTTCATGCTTAGGTCGATGGACTGCTTTGCTTCGGTCTACGCACTTCTTGGGGCAGTTAAGACATTTTTATATAAAAAAAAAAAACTACCTGAAGCATAATACACTACTTCATTCCCCTCCCATTTGCAAAGTCTGTTCTCAACTCCAATTGGCCTTTATTGTAAGCCCATGTTATTTTGTTGTGTTCCTGGTTGTAGCATCTCTAGAAAGGCTTCTCAAGGGCAGATCCAGATTACAAAAGCTCTCATCCCCAGTTAGTTGACCCAACCCAAAGGGCTGGCAGAGAGGGAATTTATCCCCAGGCTGCAAATGCTAACAGTGTGTATTTCCCATTCTTACCTCTATTCCAGAGACACTTTCCTCCATTTTTGAACATACATTTATTAAATGGGTGCTTTCATTAAGGAGTCAAAATTTAACCGACAAATAATTCCCCACCTTCCAAGGCTCTTACTACACAAAACAAAACACTGCCCAAGAAGAAGTGAATATTTCTATTGACCGATTGTAAAGGTGAAAGAGGATCTCCAAAGCCCATTGTCACTGCTGCCATCTGAAAGACAGTAAAGACAGAGTTCAGTCTGTTGGAGCTCAGTATACATCACAAATCATTTTCTTTTGAGTTTAAAAAAAAAAAAAACGTATGCCGACAGAGGAAATGGAGGACCTGCTAAGAAGAGGGAACTTCATCTCCAAACTGAAGGCTTTGCACCAGTTTTTAACTAGGTAAAATAGGTCACGGGGGGAGGTTGGGAAGTGAGTTCATTTGAGGATGTGAAAGGCAATCTACCAAAGAGCTGTGGGGTGGGCATGGAAATGAGAGCTGTGCTCTGTCAGAACAAAAAGCAATAATTTTTTACCAGCTCTTACACGTGTTCAATTTATGGAAGACAAAAGAAAGTGTTATAGGGTAAATGTAATTGGGAGAGTTAAGGGAATGGCCAACCTTTGCAAGTGGTCGGAAGAGATGCTATACAGTACTGACACCTCAAACCAACCAGATGCAGATTATCAACAAAAAACAATCACACAATGGACCTGTGTGTTGTAAAGAGAGCAAGGAGAAGTGCTATCCTTTGTAGCAACACAGGTAACATATGATAGTGCAGGAGGCAATGACTGAGATGGGCAACCATCAATGTAGAGATAGTACCACTCCACAAGAGAAGGGTTAACTGGGACGCACCTCTTACAAGTATTATTGCCAGAAAATTACAGGCTGTTCTTTCAAAAGGAGAACATGAAGGGACTTGAGGCAAACTGTACTCAGATTATGAAGGGATGGAAAGGTAGGGAAACTGAACAGGAAGAGAACATTATTTATAATTTGGAACTAAAGCAGCAGAGACTCAAATGTATTCAAATTAAATACCGTTTTGGAACGGTACATATAAATATACTCAATTTGGCACTAAAAGGCAAAGGGAAGATACCTGGCTCCAGGCAGACTTGTGGGATGGACTTTGGTTCTAATGTATCTTGCAAGCTCATAAAAGAGGGGGGGGTGAATGTCAGGCACAAAAAAAAAACACGTGAAGCTCCCCTAATGCCTCTCACCTGTAGATTTGTCAGCTGCTGCTGCTGATGAGCGATGGTTTGCTTCACTAGGACACTCTTGATGCTCTGCTCCATAGCGTACTTCTTGGCCTGGGAGGAAGAGAACAAGCCACAATTATTCAGAGAGCTTTGCAGAAATAGTCATAAAACACAAGAGCAAATGTGCTGTTTCGAATGCTCGGTCTAAAACTTTGTTCACAAAGGGGTGCTACCAACACCTGACTGGCAACCATGGAGGTCCATAGCTTCCATCTTGATGGCAGACTGACGGCCCAAGGAGTATAGATGGAGTGTCCTGAACAAGTACTGCGTCTGGTATTATAAACCCAACGCTCCACTCTTGCTTTTTTGCATTTGAAGGTATGCAGTGGCATCCCCAATGGAAGACGGACCATGATTTGTTCGTTCTGCTGCCACCCATCCCCCTTTCGTCTTCAGGCACCTACCTTACCTCCTCCAATGTACGAAGGTTAGGAGGGAGGACCTCCACCATCCAGATGCGTTTTTTCACTCACCGGTCACCTCCAGCAAGGAGCGGTTTCTATAAAATAGAAGCGCGAAAAGGCCAAAAGGTTTGACCTTTAAGTTTCACGACCCAGATCCTGACCCGACTGCAATGCATTTCACCCAGGCTTCACATGTGCAACACGTTGGTTAAAAACAGCAAGTAGCCAAGGTAAAGGACCTTTGCACTTACATATTCAAGAGAACTCTGCCTTACTTAAGGACATAATGACTCAAAAGAAAACATTACCTTTATGTCGACTCCATAACTTCTAATCAGTGAGCTCTTACTTTCAACCCATTGGTACTGCAACACCACCTGGTGGGGCTGGACACTAGAATTGTTCAGAGCTGTGCACATCCGGTATACTTTCTACATGGCCAGAGAACATGCCCCCTAATGCAGATTTACATCCTCACCAGTTTCATTCACTCAATTTTAAAATCAAACCAAAAAGCGGAGTTGTGAGATTGCCAGGAGACCGCGCATAGAGAGAACCTAGGAACTAAGAGCAGCAAAGTCGCAACATAAACTTTATCCTAGTCCCATTTAATGTCTCTCTCCGCTTGTCAACTTGTGGGTAGATGCATGAGAAGGGAGAATGAGACGCAGGGAAGGCATCATTGGCCGGACAGACTTACATAAGCATATATTGTTGAACATTCTGTTAAATTGTTCATAAATTCTATGGAAGTCTGAACACCGGGGAACCACCCAGAGTGATCAGGTCATCCGGCCATTCAGGAAATACTGCTCATATTTGAAGATCTGGTGGGTCACAATGATTAAGGATGGGTGAGACCAGGCCTCAACGATGGAGTTGAGAACTTCTAAATGAAGGCACCATATGTGTGGGTATCAAAAACTGCTACACAACCTGCTTATTTTCTGAGACAAGCTTGAGATTGACTCAGGCGACTGCAAACCACCTCAGCTCTAATATCAACTGGCATAAGAGCCAGAAATGCCACTTTTAGCTCCCATATGATTATGAGGACCGACAAACCTATTCAATCCCACTGAACAGTGTTGAAAAGAACCCCACATGGAGCCATCCTATCCCTCACAAAGTCTGATGGATTGGTTGTGAACACATTGGGTGTTCAGGGTAGGGGGAAGGCATCTGTCCACCTAAAGAGTAGAACCAAAAAACAGATTTTAGAACTGGCACTATGTAAGGAAATGCCTCCTTGGCATGGTTACGCCCTGACTTTTTGCCTTTGCCGATGCTATGTTTTGAATTGAAAGTGTGCGGAGGCCTGCTAACCAGGCCCCAGCACCAGTGTTCTTTCCCTAACCTGTACTTTTGTTTACACAATTGGCACACCCTGGCATCCAGGGAAGTCCCTTGTCACTGGTACCCCTGGTACCAAGGGCCCGGATGCCAGGGAAGGTCTCTAAGGGCTGCAGCATATCTTATGCCACCCTGGGGACCCCTCACTCAGCACAGACACACTGCTTGCCAGCTTGTGTGTGCTGGTGAGAACAAAACGAGTAAGTCGACATTGCACTCCCCTCAGGGTGCCATGCCAACCTCACACTGCCTATGCAGTATAGATAAGTAACCCCTCTAGCAGGCCTTACAGCCCTAAGGCAGGGTGCACTATACCATAGGTGAGGGCACCAGTGCATGAGCACTGTGCAACTACAGTGTCTAAGCAAAACCTTAGACATTGTAAGTGCAGGGTAGCCATAAGAGTATCTGGTCTGGGAGTCTGTCAAACACGAACTCCACAGCACCATAATGGCTACACTGAAAAATGGGAAGTTTGGTATCAAACTTCTCAGCACAATAAATGCTCACTGATGCCAGTGTACATTTTATTGTAAAATACACCCCAGAGGGCACCTTAGAGGTGCCCCCTGAAACCTTAACCGACTATCTGTGTAGGCTGACTGGTTTTAGCAGCCTGCCACACTAGAGACATGTTGCTGGCCACATGGGGAGAATGCCTGTCACTCTGGATAGCAAAGCCTGCACTGGGTGGAGATGCTATCACCTCCCCCAGGCAGGAGCTGTAACACCTGGCGGTGAGCCTCCAAGGCTCACCCCCTTTGTTCCAGCACCACAGGGCACTCCAGCTAGTGGAGTTGCCCACCCCCTCCGGACACGGCCCCACTATTGGCGGCAAGGCCGGAGGAAATAATGAGAACAACAAGGAGGAGTCACTGGCCAGTCAGGACAGCCCCTAAGGAGTCCTGAGCTGAGGTGACTAACTTTTAGAAATCCTCCATCTTGCAGATGGAGGATTCCCCCAATAGGGATAGGAATGTGAGCCCCTCCCCTTGGGAGGAGGCACAAAGAGGGTGTACCCACCCCCTCAGGGCTAGTAGCCATTGGCTACTAAGCCCCCAGACCTAAACACGCCCTTAAATTTAGTATTTAAGGGCTCCCCAGAACCTAGGAACTCAGATTCCTCCAACCTAAAGAAGAAGAAGACGACTGCTGAGCTGAAAAACCCTGCAGAAAAGACAGACACCAACTGCTTTGGCCCCAGCCCTACCGGCCTGTCTCCCCCCTTCGGAAGAAAACTGCTCCAGCGACGCTTTCCCCAGGACCACCGACCTCTGAATCCTCAGAGGACTGCCCTGCTCTAAAAGGACCAAGAAACTCCCGAGAACAGCGGCCCTGTTCAACAAAGACTGCAACTTTGTTTCCAGAGGAGCAGCTTTAAAGACCCCTGAAACTCCTGCCAGAAGCGTGAGACTTGCAACACTGCACCCGGCAACCCCGACTCGACTGGTGAAGAACCAACGCTACAGGGAGGACCCCCAGGCGACTCCAAGACTGAGTAACCAAAGTTGTCCCCCCCGAGCCCCCACAGCGACGCCGGCAGAGGGAATCCTGAGGCTCCCCCTGACCGCGGCTGCCTGACTCTAAAATCCCGACGCCTGGAAAAGACCCTGCACCCGCAGCCCCCAGGACCTGAAGGATCGGAACTCCAGTGCAGGAGTGACCCCCCCAGGAGGCCCTCTCCCTTGCCCAGGTGGTGGCTACCCTGAGGCCCCCCCCCCCCCCCCCCTTGCCTGCACCGCTGAAGAGACCCCTTGGTCTCCCATTGAATCCTATTACAAACCAGACGCTTGTTTGCACACTGCACCCGGCCGCCCCGCGCTGCTGAGGGTGTACTTTCTGTGTGGACTTATGTCTCTCCCCCCCCACCCCCCCCGGTGCCCTACAAAACCCCCCTGGTCTGCCCTCCGAAGACGCGGGTACTTACCTGCTGGCAGACTGGAACCAGGGCATCCCCTTCTCCATTGAAGCCTATGCGTTTTGGGCACCACTTTGAACTCTGCACCTGACTGGCCCCGAGCTGCTGGTGTGGTGACTTTGGGGTTGCTCTGAACCCCCAACGGTGGGCTACCTTGGACCCCAATTTGAACCCTGTAGGTGGTTTACTTACCTGCAAGAACTAACAATAACATACCCCCCCTAGGAACTGTGAAAATTGCACTGTGTCCACTTTTAAAATAGCTATATGTGTTTTATGTAAAAAGTATATATGCTATTGTGATTATTCAAAGTTCCTAAAGTACTTACCTGCAATACCTTTCAAATGAGATATTACATGTATAATTTGAACCTGTGGTTCTTAAAATAAACTAAGAAAATATATTTTTCTATACAAAAACCTATTGGCCTGGATTTGTCACAGTGTGTGTTCCTCATTTATTGCCTGTGTGTATGTACAACAAATGCTTAACACTACTCCTTTGATAAGCCTACTGCTCGACCACACTACCACAAAATAGAGCATTAGTATTATCTCTTTTTGCCACTATCTTACCTCTAAGGGGAACCCTTGGACTCTGTGCATACTATTCCTTACTTTGAAATAGTGCATACAGAGCCAACTTCCTACAGTTGGCATACAAACTTTGATAGGGGGCTTAAAAATCCAGATTAGGCGCTTGCATCCAGTTTTCAGTTATAAACAGGACATACCTTACCCATGCTAAAATGAACTAGATCTTGCCAGGTGCTCAACTCTGCTGCCCCCACTGCCAGTCTAATGCGGACTCCACCACATCCTGCGGTCCTGTCCATCCAAGCACACTATTGGCGAGCGGTTCTGGTGCCTATAATTGAAGTTACCCATTGAGAAGGATTAAATTCTTCAGAGGCCAGCACCCTCTGCATCTACAAGCACTTTAAACTTAAAGTGGCAGCTAGGTCTCTGGAGCTCACGCCTCTACTGGCTAAAGAGAAGTGGCGTACGCTGCGGCGCCCCACTAGCTGCACCCAGACGGTGAGCTCTGGGCAGAAGCTGAGAGCAAGGCAATTAGAGAAGCAGCAAGAGGTCTCCTCAAATATCCTATATCAATAGACTGAGACGCCATGCTGATCCAACTTTCAAGCATCAAGAAAGAGGACTCCAACCCACCATGAGATCAGTCTGACATATTCCCTGGAATTAACTGATGCATCTGCTCACAACACTCACTTACCTGTTTCCAGCACGCTGGTACCTAATCCACGGCTCATAGGTGACATCCTCCACCCCTCTTTCCCCCCAAAACTTTCATCTCTCCCTATATCTCCCGCTTGTTACATCACACCCGTTTCCTCCCATTCATATCACCTCACTCATCAGCTCTCGGCTCCCATATGAACATCAGTCGCATTAAAAAAAAGAAATGCAGAATGGAAGCCTTGCACAGTTACCAAAGGAAGTGTGGCAATGTAAAATGTTGACTGCAAACTGTGAATGTGCCACTGAATTTAGCTTATTTTGCAAAACAAGTAGGATGAAGTACATAGGGCTTTCAAGGCACCGATCGCTGCTATCACCTGGACCAGAGACTTCATCTTCACGGCAACATTCTAAAAGCTGATCTGAAGACTTCCCTGAATAGGTAGAACCTCTACATAGAGAACAATGCATCTTTTCTCCATCAAAAATATCATCAGTTTCTTCTTTTCCAGTCCCAAGGATATAGTTCCTTATGCCTAAAAGAAAGGCAGGTAAGAATTCAGCCCTTGCTCTGCATCTTCTGCTACAGAGATGTGCCCAGCCCCTGGAAGTACAAACTGCAAGAAGTATGCTGCAAGAGGCTGCTGACGTTTAGTCAGGGGTAAGATGTATCAAATCCAACTATCCTCAAATGAAACGTTGACCAAACCTTTTCCACAATTTTAAATTTAATTCCTGTATACCACAGCACCATCATGACCAGTTTCGTGTGAAGTGGCCTCTCAGACATCATTTCTAGAGCAACACAAACAGAATGAGGGTGCTACGCAGGCAACTCATCTTCTCTGTAAGAGGTGTGCAGTCTTGGCCTTGCGTCAATTCCTTTGTTAAGAGGTTACAGTGGCAAGGTCACAAGTCCACAGTGTTTTTGATTCTTACCCAGTACAACAAGAGTACTTCCTTCTCCTTTGCCTAGGAAACAGGATTTAAAGCAAGATAGTTTGCCTTGGCTTGACAAAGAATTCTTATGGGAAGAGAAAAAATAAGGAGCAGCATAAGTGCAATCAGAGAGAAGGGGATACTGTAATCTTGGGTACTGCTAAATCCTATGAAGCACACTGCTATCATAGGCACTACACAATCAAGATAGAAAGGGACCATCAACATGCCTGCCCCATCTAATATGTAACTAAGCACCACCCCCTTGCACATCGCAACCCATCATGAGGAATAGGGGAGTCCAGTCATGATGTTCTACAATGGACATATCAATGAGTGGTCAAAAAGCATTTAGCTTCTACTATAATAAGGTGACATCAACGAAATGTAATGCCATGGCCTGGTCACGTGGGCGTTAACTTCAACACTGCCAGGTACTCTGTGCATGAGCAGCACAGACCTGTCTGGGAGGGCACGTTAGGAGGCTTGTTAGGTAGATCTTCCAAGCAAGAAAGCATACTAAATATGTCAGATGAAAAAATGAGGAACATGTCACATTGACTTTTGACCCTAGGAGCCTGTTCATGACTGGACAGCCTGCTGGCTGCTCCCAAAATAGCAGCCTACCAGTCCTTCAATCGGACAATACTGTGTAGCAGCAGGGAAATGACGAAAAGGGAAAATATTGCAGAAAGCAACAGCCTCAACCTCTACTAGTGAGCTACTTTTATCGAATACACCTAAAAAAAAAAAAAAAAAATAGGGTCTTCCATCAAAAAAGTCATTTTTTCCTTACCAAATTCTTACACATTCATTACTCCTTCAATCAAATATTCCTATGCACAAAACCTCTATGAATACAGTCAGTTTCCAATCACATAAAATGTAATTAGGATTTTTTTTTTTTTTATCCTGTGCCTCATTCTTCCACAAGTTACATTATACCACGAACAATGCACCTGTCAACACGGGGACTAGAATTTCACTCAGTCCACTCTAAAGACAATCTAGCCTACACACAGCCCCCCTTTAAGTGTATACAATTAACCATGTCAAAGCAAATACTCCATTGACCTGCTTCTCTCCACATACAATTTATCTAAGCCAGCAAAAGCAGATGTACTAATAACTAGATCTTCAACACCATCAATTGTTCAAGAATGGGGACTGTGTATTCCTTCCACCAAGTTCTTCGTCATACCAGTATTATAGCCAAAATCTAGACCTGTTCAGATACAGTCCATCATTTAGCAAGTGTCCTTTGGAATGTCAATTCATCAGCTTATGTGGTCCGTCAATCCCCCTAGGGCTACTTTCACACTTTCTCTCCATGTTGGAAAACACCACTATCAAAATGTATGCTTTCCTAAATGCTGCCACAAAGATCACATCAAGTACATAAGGTTGCCTAAAAATCTTTCCTCAATTTTTTGTAGTTTTAGTCCTGTCAATCTGATGGGTGTACATCGGCAGCTCTAACCAAAGCAAATAAAACTAAGATCTCGAGAATCACAAGCTGCAGAGGCTAAAATTAAAATTCAGTACCCTTTGCCAACCTTCACACAAATTAGTGATTTGTTTATGTATGCAAACAAACAGGAATGATGGCACCAAGTACTCTGGCACAAGCTAAATAGGTGCATGAACATCACATTAACAGGAAAGATAATAAAGGAAACATTGTTATCTTTATTGTGCAAATTATTCTGCAATCATTCTGAAATACAGAGTGTGAAATACCACAAGTGTTCAACTTTTACATGTTTCTTGGACATTAGGGTTCAGTTACGTCTCATGGGCTACACAGATTTATAAGATTAATGCCCAAGTCAGACTGGCCCTCAGTTATTTCAGCAGTCGGGTTGGTGAGCAGTGGTATTCAAAACGCTGCGCTTTGTCCATTTTCCGCCTGTATGCTTTTCATTCCCCTAAAATAGAGAAGAGTCAGAGCATAATGCACCCATTTCACTGGGGTGATGTCTCATACGGCAAGTGATGTCAGGAAAATCTATTAGGACACTCCAATACTGTCAGCACCTGTTAGGTTTAGGTAACAGGGTGTAAAGCTGGCTTACCTTCTGCAGGGCCTCTTGCTGTTCTGGAGTGAGAGGAGGAAGTCCCAGCTTTGTTGCTGTCGTTTGGCCATTTTCTAGCTTTATAGTTTCAGTACCCTAGAATACAAAACAATGCCATTTACTACAGAAAAATTAGTAGTACTACCACTGCTTAAACTTAATTCCCCTTTTACCGCTGAGTTTTTAATAACTGCTAGGCTCCCAAACTGCAGTAATCAGGAGCTGCTGAAAGAAGCACACAATACAGGTAAAGAAATATCACCCACCCACCGCACAGCTAATACATCAACCTACATCAATAAAACGGGACATAAAGGCATGAACGTGACCTCTAACCTTTGTTAGGTTATACACCTGAGCGGCAATGAATTAATGTACACAATATGGAGTTTATATACATTGTGTTAATATATGCTGTATTGTAACTGCAGGGGGAATGCAAGATCACAACTAACACAGCTCATTTTGTTTTGTTTTAAATTAAACATTCATGGTGGATATTGATCACTGCCGAAACCACATCAAACCACTCGAGTAGAAATAAGACGTTAGACTAAGTCTTAGTCTTTGACTATCGTGAATGGTTGTCCTGATTAAAGACAATCAATCTGGTAGTCATTTCAACATGAACAGGATAGTAGGGAGGAGTGGCTTGGTTAAAAAAACAAAACATGAACATACAAATGTGCCCAGGTAATGGTGAGATAGGCTCTAAAGGAGATAATGTATTCTGATGCACTCCAAAGTCTTTAAAACTTATTGTACAAACGTGGCCACATAAGATTAGATGCAAGCCCCCAGCCCAGAAATAACATGCAACACGTCCTGAGTCTTTAGTCAAACTCAAATGCCTCTGATTAAGCCAACTCCAGAGCGCCAGCGTGTCATAAAGTGGAGCGGTGTAATTCTAAACACAGAACAATGCACCCAACAACCAAACATGAAACTCATCTATGCTCACAATGTACCTCTGGCCTTGCATAATGCGCAGAAAATAAGCAATGGCAAATCCAATAGGTCTTGCCTTTTTGCAAGGAGCAAGTGGGGTGGCATGGACAGGGGGAAGCAATGTAGTGGGTGAAGGAGCAATAGAGGCATTCAAAACGACCCTATCAACTGGATCAGCCGAACAGTAAATGCATCTGCAAGGCCTTATAAAAAAGAAGACTAGCTCTAACTGTGAGGGGCAGGGGACCATGGGAGAGAAGCAGCTTCCAGGGGAAGGGGAGAAATGAAAGACCTAAATGGAAAGCAGGTGATAAAGAAAAGAAAATATCCTTAAAGTCTGTTCTTCAGTCATAACTAGGAAAAGATATACCCGCTGCTGTGCTTTTACAAACAAGCTGGCAGGGTTGGGGAGTAACATGAGACTGCGCACAAGATAATACATACATTCTCATAAGTGCAGGATGAAAAAGAAAAAAACATTTCTAAAATGCGAGAAGTAGGAGGATACAAGTCAGCCAGTTAAAAGGATGCTAAAGAGTCCATGCGCTTGAGATGGACCACAACAGGAAGACAAGCCAGAGAGAGAGAGAGCAAGCACATGCACTCTCATGGAGTGCTGAATGAAAAAGAAAAAAGTAGTTGTAAAGAAATGGCTCCCTGTTGCAGTTACCCCCCACTTTTTGCCTGATACTGATGCTGACTTGACTGAGAAGTGTGCTGGGACCCTGCTAACCAGGCCCCAGCACCAGTGTTCTTTCACCTAAAATGTACCATTGTTTCCACAATTGGCACAACCCCGGCACCTAGGTAAGTCCCTTGTAACTGGTACCTCTGGTACCAAGGGCCCTGATGCCAGGGAAGGTCTCTAAGGGCTGCAGCATGTCTTATGCCACCCTAGGGACCCCTCACTCAGCACAGACACACTGCTTGCCAGCTTGTGTGTGCTGATGGGAGAAAATGACTAAGTCGACATGGCACTCCCCTCAGGGTGCCATGCCAACCTCCCACTGCCTGTGGCATAGGTAAGTCACCCCTCTAGTAGGCCTTACAGCCCTAAGGCAGGGTGCACTATACCACAGGTGAGGGCATATGTGCATGAGCACTATGCCCCTACAGTGTCTAAGCAAAACCTTAGACATTGTAAGTACAGGGTAGCCATAAGAGTATATGGGCTGGGAGTCTGTCAAAAACGAACTCCACAGCTCCATAATGGCTACACTGAATACTGGGAAGTTTAGTATCAAACTTCTCAGAATAATAAACCCACACTGATGCCAGTGTTGGATTTATTAAAAAATGCACACAGAGGGCATCTTAGAGATACCCCCTGTATTTTACCCAATTGTTCAGTGCAGGACTGACTGGTCTGTGCCAGCCTGCTGCTGAGAGACGGGTGTCTGACCTCATGCGGTGAGAGCCCTTGTGCTCTCTGAGGACAGAAACAAAGCCTGCTCTGGGTGGAGGTGCTTCACATCCCCCCCCTGCAGGAACTGTAACACCTAGCAGTGAGCTTCAAAGGCTCAAGCTTCGTGTTACAATGCCCCAGGGCACTCCAGCTAGTGGAGATGCCCGCCTCCTGGACCCAGCCCCCACTTTTGGCGGCAAGTCCAGGAGAGATAATGAGAAAAACAAGGAGGAGTCACTGGCCAGTCAGGACAGCCCCTAAGGTGTCCTGAGCTGAGGTGACTCTGACTTTTAGAAATCCTCCATCTTGTAGAAGGAGGATTCCCCCAATAGGGATAGGAATGTGACCCCCTCCCCTTGGGAGGAGGCACAAAGAGGGTGTACCCACCCTCAGGGCTAGTAGCCATTGGCTACTAACCCCCCAGACCTAAACACGCCCTTAAATTTAGTATTTAAGGGCTCCCCTGAACCTAAGAATTTAGATTCCTGCAACAACAACAAGGACGACTGCCTAGCTGAAAACCCCTGCAGAGGAAGACCAGAAGACAACAACTGCCTTGGCTCCAGAAACTCACCGGCCTGTCTCCTGCCTTCCAAAGAACTCTGCTCCAGCGACGCCTTCCAAAGGGACCAGCGACCTCTGCATCCTCTGAGGACTGCCCTGCTTCGACGACAAGAAACTCCCGAGGACAGCGGACCTGCTCCAAAAACTTTATCCAAAGGAGCAGCTTTAAAGAACCCTGCAATCTCCCCGCAAGAAGCGTGAGACTTGCAACACTGCACCCGGCGACCCCGACTCGGCTGGTGGAGAACCAACACCTCAGGGAGGACCCCCGGACTACTCTACGACTGAGTACCAAAACCTGTCCCCCCTGAGCCCCCACAGCGCCGCCTGCAGAGGGAATCCCGAGGCTTCCCCTGACCGCGACTCTCTGAAACCTAAGTCCTGACGCCTGGAAAAGACCCTGCACCCGCAGCCCCCAGGACCTGAAGGACCGGACTTTCACTGGAGGAGTGACCCCCAGGAGTCCCTCTCCCTTGCCCAAGTGGAGGTTTCCCTGAGGAAGCCCCCCCCCTTGCCTGCAGCGCTGAAGAGATCCCTTGATCTCTCATTGACTTCCATTGCGAACCCGACGCTTGTTCTAACACTGCACCCAGCCGCCCCCGCGCCGCTGAGGGTGAAATTTCAGTGTGGGCTTGTGTCCCCCCCCGGTGCCCTACAAAACCCCCTTGGTCTGCCCTCCAAAGACGCGGGTACTTACCTGCTGGCAGACTGGAACCGGGGCACCCCCTTCTCTCCATTGAAGCCTATGCGTTTTGGGCACCACTTTGAACTCTGCACCTGACCGGCCCTGAGCTGCTGGTGTGGTAACTTTGGGGTTGCTCTGAACCCCCAACGGTGGGCTACCTTGGACCAAGAACTGAACCCTGTAAGTGTCTTACTTACCTGATAAAACTAACAAATACTTACCTCCCCCAGGAACTGTGAAAATTGCACTGTGTCCACTTTTAAAATAGCTATTTGTGAATAACTTGAAAAGTATACATGCAATTGAAATGATTCAAAGTTCCTAATGTACTTACCTGCAATACCTTTCAAACAAGATATTACATGTTAAATTTGAACCTGTGGTTCTTAAAATAAACTAAGAAAATATATTTTTCTATAACAAAACCTATTGGCTGGATTTGTCTCCGAGTGTGTGTACCTCATTTATTGTCTATGTGTATGTACAACAAATGCTTAACACTACTCCTTGGATAAGCCTACTGCTCGACCACACTACCACAAAATAGAGCATTAGTATTATCTCTTTTTACCACTATTTTACCTCTAAGGGGAACCCTTGGACTCTGTGCATGCTATTCCTTACTTTGAAATAGCACATACAGAGCCAACTTCCTACAGTAGTGAACTATATGCGGGCAATGCAAGGATACAAGACAGCCAATCAAAATGATCTTAAAGAGGATATGCTCAAGAGGAGGAGACAAGCTATTGAATAAGTAAATAATTGACGAAGCCAACCAATGGCAAACAGGCACACTATAATCCCACTGTAAAAACACAACCGTTCTTTCATAACCAGAAAGCTTGTGCTGTCTAGTAGGAGAGGCCTAATGAGGGAAAACACTCTCTCGCTCGTGTATTTTAAACATACTTTAATCAAGCAGCACACGAATTGCATAGGCCAATGCAACACAGACGCACAAAAGATAGTTGCTACTAGCAGACTGTGACAAGATACTGAAAAAAGACCAGGCACTTAAAACGCAGCAGTTAATGATAGAGCAACACCTAAAGTTTAAATAAATGAAAATGATTCACAGCAATTAAGTAAAAAACAAAAACAAAAAAAAACGCAAAATAAATATTTGTGCTAAAATAACAAGAAAACAGTGGGCTACGTACTACGTAACACAGCAAGAACTAAAAGTGCATTTAGGAATCCACCCACAACTTTAACAATCATGTTGTGTACCTTGAAGAAAATGCTCAAAATAGATTTCAAAAAGTTGTTTGAGGGAACAGCACAGAAGAGGCTGGTAATAATGGCACAATAAACTAGAAAGCAATATCCAAAATGTCTTCCAAAATATTCGTACAGATAATTTAACTCCACCATCTGATAACAGCCATATTGAAGCACCAACAATGTACTTGATTGAAATTTCACAGGGGCATCAAACGGACAGTAACAGTGTTGCTGCTGAAACCCTAAACTGCGCTTTAAGTAAAAAAAACAAAAAAACAAAAATATTTTTTAAAACCACACCCGGTGCCCACAGGCTACCCATATTGAAGATACATCTTTTTACCCTGCTGCCACTTAATAAAACAAAATATAAAGGGTATGTGGGCATAATAAGCTCAGATCCTTCTCCAATAGGTTAGAAGCGAAAATATATTTGTTTCGCAGCAGAAGTCACCTGAAACAGTGCTCTATAGATCCCATTCTGCCCCCATTTTTGATGCTGGTATGGATGTCCAAATAATGGACAGCAGCACATGCAGGTGTGCATGCTACATAAATAATTCTTATTTTGGAAGCAGCCAGCAGAATCAGCTGGCATGCATGAAAGAAATTTTAATGTTCCGATTTACACTTTCCTTTATCAGTTCCTGTTTTTCTATGTCCCACTGCAATGCTTTGCATTTTACCCATTCTTGCATGCATTGCAGTGGTTGTGAGCTTCCTTTACCATTTAATGTGAAATGGTGTCTATGGAGGTTCCTTTAAAATGACTTCATATTAACGTCTTTTCATAAAGGTGACTTGGCACTGCTTCAAGCTGTTCGCCTACAGCAGGGTCATCACTATTTAGAGATGACACTAATACAGAAGAGCTGGCAAAGTATAAATTGTAATGTCAAGTTTGTGATTTATGCTCTTCAAATCAAATGCCAATTGGAATACATTGGCAGCATGACCGCTATAAAAGATCTTTGAGCATATAAGGCCAATAAGAAATAAATACTGCAGTTATGTATACAGCAAACAAATTGCAGGTTCTATTCTATTGACCATGTGCTCAAAAAATGAGATGGTAAGGTGATCAGAGAAGTAAGCTGTGTATATAAGAATGAGAACAATGGGCTCCTATCCCAGGAACTGAATGTAGATGAAGAACTGCATGTAAATAGGATTAAATATATTTAAAGGAGCCGACACCAATGTACATGAAGTTTACTATGTTTTGCCCTTCAATACCAAAATAAGTTGAAGAAAATATTAAAATAAAACTGCACCAGAGTAGGCCACTGAAGGGCAAGATTTAATGCATTAAATTAAAAAGATCACAGCCAAAAAACTGACGCGAATTCTGCTAAATGTATACCTTGGTGTGAGTTGGCATTACGAGAACAAGTGAATGTGTAACTAAATGCACATCAAAAAACTAAAAGGACCAGCCTGACTCCCCTTCCTGCAAAATCGTCATGCAAGTATTTCTAACGCATGTTACAACTTTCCACACTCCGAAAATAACTAGCCTCAACTGGTTTGCCATGCCAACAGGTGTTCTGCTTAAAATCATTAACACTATCTTCAGCCATGCTATAAAATATCTTACAAATTACTACTCACACTATCTTTGCTGCTCACCCACTACATGTCTCACACGCTGTGCAATGTGTAAAGTAGTCCGAATTGTAGGAAGGCTGCACTCTAGAACAAGCATTTTTAATGCAACGGGTCACGCATTTGTTGGAGTTGGAGCTATTAGCGCTGTAAAGCACAAAACAAAAAATGCAGAGCAATCGCGCTATGTAAAACGCAGCGTGATCGCGCTGCGTGGAAAATAAACCGATAAAGTAGCACGGCTGAAAACATCGAGCCTCGTACGTTTTTGGTACTTTACCGGTGCTGTGTAGGTGGGCTAAACACCGAAAAAGGCATGACTTATTAATGCCTTTCACAAATGAAAGCAAGCGGATTTTAAAAGGCAAGCCTACGAACCAATGTAAGTGACTGAAGTGGCATGGACTTGGTTTCAAGCCCAAAGAGAGATTACAGAATGGACGGGGCACTTTGTGCTCGCCCGTAAAAAGGATGACTCTCTATATCCAGTTATGCCAGTAATGGTGGGAACAAGATGACGGACGGGTGTAGTGCTGTGAAATAAACCTCTTGAAACCTGTGTGTGTGGACCTGGATTCCTGGACAAATACTACAATTTGGCAGCGAGCAGAGCTCATCTCATCACTATCTGCATTTTCTGGACTGACCCATTCTAGGGGACAATTTATGAAGTTTTACAAGAAACTGTTACTTCTACATAATCTTACAGCTACTACTCTGCACAGCCTCTCAAAACTTGCACCTAAGGCATCCTTGATTTTGAGCCTACAATTCCGCCCTGAACTATTATTACCTCTACTTCCCAGTTCCCAGACATTACAACGTGAGTGACTCCACCCTACAGACAAACAAAAAAACTGATGTAGTCCAGTGAGCCTTACGCACCCTCCTGAATACCATATAAGGCACAGGCTTACCCAGAGTCCTCCCGATTGCTTTTTTCTGTCCCGTGGTATGAGGGCACATAGGAAATTCAGTCTGGAGAACCAGAGACTTCTCTGCTAGGCTCCAGAGTTCCACTTCCTCTCCTTTGTGGGACTCTTTTCCAGTGACCTACAGAGCAGCAGGCGGTGGTGCACTTCCTCCAGCAGGCCTCTAAGACGCTTATGACCGGTCTTCTCTTTGCTTCATGGGGCCATATGTACGAAAGCTTTTTCCCCATAGACACAGAATCGGTAAAATCCTTTGGTACATCTGGCCCATGGTGAGGTTCGAGGGCAGGTCCATCTTCCTTCCTTTTGTCCGGTTAGGCACTGACTAGCCTGGAGGTTGATCCACATTCGTGTGATGCGGATTCCAGGCTCCATCTCCTTCTTTTGCTCCAGAAATTGGTCTTCAGCAAGCAAAAGGATGCTTGGCCGTTTCAAAGCAGAAGAAGTTTCTCTTTACCCTACTGGACCTGGCTCTCCTTGGTGGCATGTGAGGGCTGACTGAGGAGGTGACTCGCAAAACCCCCTTAATTCTCCTGCCATATTTATTTCAGGAGATCAGAAGTCTGTTACAACCACTGCAAATGCTCAGAGTTCGGCCCTCTGAGCAGGCACATATTTTCACTTACGGGAGCGGGACCATAATACAATACTTAACAAGTATTTGCAATACAATAGGTCTCGCATTTGCTTGAGTTAGAGCCATTGGCGCTGTAAATGCTTAACTTGAATTTTCTTGCCACATAAATTGATCAACCCTGCTGCATAATTTGGTCCTCTCTGCCACATAATTCTAGTTGCCCACATATAACTAAAACACTTCCATTTACTGCAGAGTTTTGCCCCACCTAGAACATCAAGGGTTTTTGTAAAGCAAGCCCAAGAAAGAAAGAAAGTGATGGGCATGAGATGGGCATGGTTAAAGCCCTCAGAATGATTACGCGCTGCTATGCTCAACCTAAAAACGGCTAAGAGGTAACTGCAACCAATGCCCTTAGGTCTAAATTAAGCAACTACAGTATACTCAGATATTGGTGGAGTGTTGCTTTTCGCAGTGTTACTCCACTCTCTGAATGTTTGAATTAATTTATGCATTGACAATTGGTTGCAAGATTCTAATCTTCACATGCACATTCGTTATATTCAGAGAAAACATTTAGCAATAAGTAGGGTGCTCTTTTTGTTTTCAATCTGTTCTTTTTTTAGTGTCTAGTGTAACAGTTCAGTTATATAGTGTTGGCCACATATTTGCTCCAATATGTACTGAATGCTGTCCTTTAAAAGTTATTTACTTCCTGTAGGAAGTTGGCTCTGTATGTGCTATTTCAAAGTAAGGAATAGCATGCACAGAGTCCAAGGGTTCCCCTTAGAGGTAAAATAGTGGTAAAAATAGATAATACTAATGCTCTATTTTGTGGTAGTGTGGTCGAGCAGTAGGCTTATCCAAGGAGTAGTGTTAAGCATTTGTTGTACATACACATAGACAATAAATGAGGTACACACACTCAGAGACAAATCCAGCCAATAGGTTTTTATATAGAAAAATATCTTTTCTTAGTTTATTTTAAGAACCACAGGTTCAAATTCTACATGTAATAGCTCATTCGAAAGGTATTGCAGGTAAGTACTTTAGGAACTTCAAATCATCAAAATTGCATGTATACTTTTCAAGTTATTCACAAATAGCGGTTTTAAAAGTGGACACTTAGTGCAATTTTCACAGTTCCTAGGGGAGGTAAGTATTTGTTAGTTTTACCAGGTAAGTAAGACACTTACAGGGTTTAGTTCTTGGTCCAAGGTAGCCCACCGTTGGGGGTTCAGAGCAACCCCAAAGTCACCACACCAGCAGCTCAGGGCCGGTCAGGTGCAGAGTTCAAAGTGGTGCCCAAAACACATAGGCTAGAATGGAGATAAGGGGGTGCCCCGGTTCCGGTCTGCTTGCAGGTAAGTACCCGCGTCTTCGGAGGGCAGACCAGGGGGGTTTTGTAGGGCACCGGGGGGGACACAAGTCCACACAGAAATTTCACCCTCAGCGGCGCGGGGGCGGCCGGGTGCAGTGTAGAAACAAGCGTCGGGTTCGCAATGTTAGTCTATGAGAGATCTCGGGATCTCTTCAGCGCTGCAGGCAGGCAAGGGGGGGGTTCCTCGGGGAAACCTCCACTCGGGTAAGGGAGAGGGACTCCTGGGGGTCACTTCTCCAGTGAAAGTCCGGTCCTTCAGGTCCTGGGGGCTGCGGGTGCAGGGTCTCTCCCAGGCGTCGGGACTTTAGGTTCAAAGAGTCGCGGTCAGGGGAAGCCTCGGGATTCCCTCTGCAGGCGGCGCTGTGGGGGCTCAGGGGGGACAGGTTTTGGTACTCACAGTATCAGAGTAGTCCTGGGGTCCCTCCTGAGGTGTCGGGTCTCCACCAGCCGAGTCGGGGTCGCCGGGTGCAGTGTTGCAAGTCTCACGCTTCTTGCGGGGAGCTTGCAGGGTTCTTTAAAGCTGCTGGAAACAAAGTTGCAGCTTTTCTTGGAGCAGGTCCGCTGTCCTCGGGAGTTTCTTGTCTTTTCGAAGCAGGGGCAGTCCTCAGAGGATGTCGAGGTCGCTGGTCCCTTCGGAAGGCGTCGCTGGAGCAGGATCTTTGGAAGGCAGGAGACAGGCCGGTGAGTTTCTGGAGCCAAGGCAGTTGTCGTCTTCTGGTCTTCCGCTGCAGGGGTTTTCAGCTGGGCAGTCCTTCTTCTTGTTGCAGGAATCTAATTTTCTAGGGTTCAGGGTAGCCCTTAAATACTAAATTTAAGGGCGTGTTTAGGTCTGGGGGGTTAGTAGCCAATGGCTACTAGCCCTGAGGGTGGGTACACCCTCTTTGTGCCTCCTTCCAAGGGGAGGGGGTCACAATCCTAACCCTATTGGGGGAATCCTCCATCTGCAAGATGGAGGATTTCTAAAAGTTAGAGTCACCTCAGCTCAGGACACCTTAGGGGCTGTCCTGACTGGCCAGTGACTCCTCCTTGTTTTTCTCATTATTTTCTCCGGCCTTGCCGCCAAAAGTGGGGCCTGGCCGGAGGGGGCGGGCAACTCCACTAGCTGGAGTGTCCTGCTGGGTTGGCACAAAGGAGGTGAGCCTTTGAGGCTCACCGCCAGGTGTGACAATTCCTGCCTGGGAGAGGTGTTAGCATCTCCACCCAGTGCAGGCTTTGTTACTGGCCTCAGAGTGACAAAGGCACTCTCCCCATGGGGCCAGCAACATGTCTCGGTTTGTGGCAGGCTGCTAAAACTAGTCAGCCTACACAGATAGTCGGTTAAGTTTCAGGGGGCACCTCTAAGGTGCCCTCTGTGGTGTATTGTACAATAAAATGTACACTGGCATCAGTGTGCATTTATTGTGCTGAGAAGTTTGATACCAAACTTCCCAGTTTTCAGTGTAGCCATTATGGTGCTGTGGAGTTCGTGTTTGACAGACTCCCAGACCATATACTCTTATGGCTACCCTGCACTTACAATGTCTAAGGTTTTGTTTAGACACTGTAGGGGTACCATGCTCATGCACTGGTACCCTCACCTATGGTATAGTGCACCCTGCCTTAGGGCTGTAAGGCCTGCTAGAGGGGTGTCTTACCTATACTGCATAGGCAGTGAGAGGCTGGCATGGCACCCTGAGGGGAGTGCCATGTCGACTTACTCGTTTTGTCCTCACTAGCACACACAAGCTGGTAAGCAGTGTGTCTGTGCTGAGTGAGAGGTCTCCAGGGTGGCATAAGACATGCTGCAGCCCTTAGAGACCTTCCTTGGCATCAGGGCCCTTGGTACTAGAAGTACCAGTTACAAGGGACTTATCTGGATGCCAGGGTCTGCCAATTGTGGATACAAAAGTACAGGTTAGGGAAAGAACACTGGTGCTGGGGCCTGGTTAGCAGGCCTCAGCACACTTTCAATTGTAAACATAGCATCAGCAAAGGCAAAAAGTCAGGGGGCAACCATGCCAAGGAGGCATTTCCTTACACTTCCTGAACAGAGGAAATGTAAACAAAAAAACAAAACAAAAAAAAGCCACCTCATAGTAAGATTGCCGCCTTCTTGAGGACATGCTTTTGTTTATAAATGATGTATGAAACTCAACTTCTAGGTCTATGTGCCGGGGTCTCATACGTCAGAGGTTCGAAAATGCTCATAGCTAGGTTAGCAAGCATTTTGAAATTACTTATTTGTAGTTCAATGGATTGAGCAATAAAGTTTGTTTAATGGTATATTTGCACTGAAACACAGTAAAGGAACACAGTCACAAAAGGTTTGCTTCTATGTCATTGCTAATTTTTGAACTTTTGCCTGCTATATGAATATGTTACAAATTATGTTAATGTAACTGCTGGGATGGCTCAAAACTTAAAGTTCTTTGATTATAGGGAAAAATAACTTCAAAAAAATGAACCTGTCATGGTCTCGTCTGGTTTCCCATTACTGTTTGCAACTTTCCATCAGCACCTACATATTAGCGTAGTACGACTTCCGTAGTCAACAATGGACGCAAGTGTTAGTCATTCAAAGCACTCCAATGCCGCTGATCTAGTCCGTGCTGTATGAAACTTCACAGCACCAAGCCCACCATGGAACGCAAAGGGGACAAAAAAAAAAACCAATGTGACATACCTGGTAATCATGTAAAGCGTGCCAATCCAGTCCTTGCTGTATGAAACTTTAAAGCGCAATGGCCACCACAGAGTGCGATGGGGAGAGACTAAAGAAACAAGCATTTGAAATGCAATAGGTCTCACATTTTAAGTTATAGCTCTGGGCGTTGTAAATTCATAATTGGACTTTTCTTGTGTAGGAAGTTGGCTCTGTATGCAATATTTCAAAGTAAGGAATAGAATGCACAGAGTCCAAGGGTTTCCCTTAGAGGTAAGATAGTGGCAAAAAGAGATAATACCAATGCTCTATTTTGTGGTAGTGTGGTCGAGCAGTAGGCTTATCAAAGGAGTAGTGTTAAGCATTTGTTGTACATACACACAGGCAATAAATGAGGAACACACACTCAATGACAATTCCAGGCCAATAGGTTTTTGTAATAGAAAAATATCCTCTTAGTTTATTTTAAGAACCACAGGTTCAAATTCTACATGTAATACTTTGCATTAAAGGTATTGCAGGTAAGTACTTTAGGAACTTTGAATAATCACAATAGCATATATACTTTTCAAATAAAACACATATAGCTATTTTAAAACTAGACAGTGCAATTTTCACAGTTCCTAGGGGAGGTAAGTAATTGTTAGTTCTTGTAGGTAAGTAAACCACCTACGGGGTTCAAGTTTGGGTCCAAGGTAGCCCACCGTTGGGGGTTCAGAGCAACCCCAAAGTTACCACACCAGCAGCTCAGGGCCGGTCAGGTGCAGAGGTCAAAGTGGTGCCCAAAACACATAGGCTTCAATGGAGAAGGGGGTGCCCCGGTTCCAGTCTGCCAGCAGGTAAGTACCCGTGTCTTCGGAGGGCGGACCAGGGGGGTTTTGTAGGGCACCGGGAAGGGGAGACACAAGTTAGCACAGAAAGTACACCCTCAGCAACACGGGGGCGGCCAGGTGCAGTGTGCAAACACATCGGGTTTTCAATTGGAATCAATGGGAGACCAAGGGGTCTCTTCAGCGATGCAGGCAGGCAAGGGGGGGGCTCCTCGGGGTAGCCACCACCTGGGCGAGGGAGAGGGCCTCCTGGGGGTCACTCCTGCACTGGAGTTCCGATCTTTCAGGTCCTGGGGGCTGCGGGTGCAGTCTTTTCCAGGCGTCGGGATCTGGGAGGCAGGCAGTCGCGGTCAGGGGGTGCCTCGGGATTCCCTCTGCAGGCGTCGCTGTGGGGGGTCAGGAGGTGGGGGCAACTCTGGCTACTCACGGTCTCGTAGTCGCCGGGGAGTCCTCCCTGAAGTGTTTGTTCTCCACAAGTCGAGCCGGGGGTGTTGGGTGCAGAGTTGCAAGTCTCACGCTTCTGGCGGGAAACGCAGTTGCCTTGAAGTTGCTTCTTTGGAAACAAAGTTGCAGTCTTTGGTGAACAGGGCCGCTGTTCTTGGGAGTTTCTTGGTCCTTCTAGAGCAGGGCAGTCCTCGGAGGATTCAGAGGTCGCTGGTCCTGGGGAAAGCGTCGCTGGAGCAGTGTCTTTAGAAGGGAGGGAAGACAGGCCGGTAGAGCTGGGGCCAAAGCAGTTGGTGTCTCCGTCTTCTCTTGTTTTTAAGCTCAGCAGTCTTCTTAGGTTGCAGGAATCTGAGTTCCTAGGTTCAGGGGAGCCCCTAAATACAGAATTTAGGGGTGTGTTTAGGTCAGGGGGGGCAGTAGCCAATGGCTACTAGCCCTGAGGGTGGCTACACCCTCTTTGTGCCTCCTCCCAAGGGGAGGGGGTCACATTCCTACCCCTATTGGGGGGGATCCTCCATCTGCAAGATGAAGGATTCCTAAAAGTCAGAGTCACTTCAGCTCAGGTTGCCTTAGGGGCTGTCCTGACTGGTCAGTGACTCCTCCTTGTTTTTCTCATTATCTCCTCCGGCCTTGCCGCCAAAAGTGGGGCCGGGGCGGGCAACTCCACTAGCTGGAATGCCCTGTGGTGCTGTAACAAAAGGGGGTGAGCCTTTGAGGCTCACTGCCAGGTGTTACAGTTCCTGCAAGGGGGAGGTGATAAGCATCTCCACCCAGTGCAGGTTTTGTTACTAGCCACAGAGTGACAAAGGCACTCTCCCCATGTGGCCAGCAACATGTCTCGAGTGTGGCAGGCTGCTAAAACTAGTCAGCCTACACGGGTAGTTGGTTAAGGTTTCAGGGGGCACCTCTAAGGTGCCCTTTGGGGTGTATGTTACAATAAAATGTACACTGGCATCAGTGTGCATTTATTGTGCTGAGAAGTTTGATACCAAACTTCCCAGTTTTCAGTGTAGCCATTATGGTGCTGTGGAGTTCGTGTTTGACAGACTCCCAGACCATATACTCTTATGGCTACCCTGCTCTTACAATGTCTAAGTGTAAGGAAATGCCTCCTTGGCATGGTTGCCCCCTGACATTTTGCCTTTGCTGATGCTATGTTTTGATTTGAAAGTGTGCTGAGGCCTGCTAACCAGGCCCCAGCACCAGTGTTCTTTCCCTAACCTGTACTTTTGTATCCACAATTGGCAGACCTTGGCATCCAGATAAGTCCCTTGTAACTGGTACTTCTAGTACCAAGGGCCCTGATGCCAAGGAAGGTCTCTAAGGGCTGCAGCATGTCTTATGCCACCCTGGAGACCTCTCACTCAGCACAGACACACTGCTTGCCAGCTTGTGTGTGCTAGTGAGGACAAAACGAGTAAGTCGACATGGCACTCCCCTCAGGGTGCCATGCCAGCCTCTCACTGCCTATGCAGTATAGGTAAGACACCCCTCTAGCAGGCCTTACAGCCCTAAGGCAGGGTGCACTATACCATAGGTGAGGGTACCAGTGCATGAGCATGGTACCCCTACAGTGTCTAAACAAAACCTTAGACATTGTAAGTGCAGGGTAGCCATAAGAGTATATGGTCTGGGAGTTTGTCAAACACGAACTCCACAGCACCATAATGGCTACACTGAAAACTGGGAAGTTTGGTGTAGGAAGTTGGCTCTGAATGTGCTATTTCAAAGTAAGGAATAGCATGCACAGAGTCCAAGGGTTCCCCTTAGAGGTAAAAATAGTGGTAAAAATAGATAATACTAATGCTCTATTTTGTGGTAGTGTGGTCGAGCAGTAGGCTTATCCAAGGAGTAGTGTTAAGCATTTGTTGTACATACACAGACAATAAATGAGGTACACACACTCAGACAAATCCAGCCAATAGGTTTTTTGTATAGAAAAATATCTTTTCTTAGTTTATTTTAAGAACCACAGGTTCAAATTCTACATGTAATATCTCATTCGAAAGGTATTGCAGGTAAGTACTTTAGGAACTTTAAATCATAAAAATTGCATGTATACTTTTCAAGTTATTGACAAATAGCTGTTTTAAAAGTGGACACTTAGTGCAATTTTCACAGTTCCTAGGGGAGGTAAGTTTTTGTTAGTTTTACCAGGTAAGTAAGACACTTACAGGGTTCAGTTCTTGGTCCAAGGTAGCCCACCGTTGGGGGTTCAGAGCAACCCCAAAGTCACCACACCAGCAGCTCAGGGCCGGTCAGGTGCAGAGTTCAAAGTGGTGCCCAAAACGCATAGGCTAGAATGGAGAGAAGGGGGTGCCCCGGTTCCGGTCTGCTTGCAGGTAAGTACCCGCGTCTTCGGAGGGCAGACCAGGGGGGTTTTGTAGGGCACCGGGGGGGACACAAGCCCACACAGAAATTTCACCCTCAGCAGCGCGGGGGCGGCCGGGTGCAGTGTAGAACCAAGCGTCGGGTTTGCAATGTTAGTCTATGAGAGATCAAGGGATCTCTTCAGCGCTGCAGGCAGGCAAGGGGGGCTTCCTCGGGGAAACCTCCACTTGGGCAAGGGAGAGGGACTCCTGGGGGTCACTTCTCCAGTGAAAGTCCGGTCCTTCAGGTCCTGGGGGCTGCGGGTGCAGGGTCTTTTCCAGGCGTCGGGACTTAGGTTTCAGAGAGTCGCGGTCAGGGGAAGCCTCGGGATTCCCTCTGCAGGCGGCGCTGTGGGGGCTCAGGGGGGACAGGTTTTGGTACTCACAGTATCAGAGTAGTCCTGGGGTCCCTCCTGAGGTGTCGGATCTCCACCAGCCGAGTCGGGGTCGCCGGGTGCAGTGTTGCAAGTCTCACGCCTCTTGCGGGGAGCTTGCAGGGTTCTTTCAATGTGCTGGAAACAAAGTTGCAGCCTTTCTTGGAGCAGGTCCGCTGTCCTCGGGAGTTTCTTGTCTTTTCGAAGCAGGGGCAGTCCTCAGAGGATGTCGAGGTCGCTGGTCCCTTTGGAAGGCGTCGCTGGAGCAGGATCTTTGGAAGGCAGGAGACAGGCCGGTGAGTTTCTGGAGCCAAGGCAGTTGTCGTCTTCTGGTCTTCCTCTGCAGGGGTTTTCAGCTAGGCAGTCCTTCTTGTAGTTGCAGGAATCTAATTTTCTAGGGTTCAGGGTAGCCCTTAAATACTAAATTTAAGGGCGTGTTTAGGTCTGGGGGGTTAGTAGCCAATGGCTACTAGCCCTGAGGGTGGGTACACCCTCTTTGTGCCTCCTCCCAAGGGGTGGGGGTCACAATCCTAACCCTATTGGGGGAATCCTCCATCTGCAAGATGGAGGATTTCTAAAAGTTAGAGTCACTTCAGCTCAGGACACCTTAGGGGCTGTCCTGACTGGCCAGTGACTCCTCCTTGTTGCTTTCTTTGTTCCCTCCAGCCTTGCCGCCAAAAGTGGGGGCCGTGGCCGGAGGGGGCGGGCAACTCCACTAAGCTGGAGTGCCCTGCTGGGCTGTGACAAAGGGGTGAGCCTTTGAGGCTCACCGCCAGGTGTCACAGTTCCTGCCTGGGGGAGGTGTTAGCATCTCCACCCAGTGCAGGCTTTGTTACTGGCCTCAGAGTGACAAAGGCACTCTCCCCATGGGGCCAGCAACATGTCTCTGGTGTGGCAGGCTGCTGGAACTAGTCAGCCTACACAGACAGTCGGTTAAGTTTCAGGGGGCACCTCTAAGGTGCCCTCTGGGGTGTATTTTACAATAAAATGTACACTGGCATCAGTGTGCATTTATTGTGCTGAGAAGTTTGATACCAAACTTCCCAGTTTTCAGTGTAGCCATTATGGTGCTGTGGAGTTCGTGTTTGACAGACTCCCAGACCATATACTCTTATGGCTACCCTGCACTTACAATGTCTAAGGTTTTGTTTAGACACTGTAGGGGTACCATGCTCATGCACTGGTACCCTCACCTATGGTATAGTGCACCCTGCCTTAGGGCTGTAAGGCCTGCTAGAGGGGTGTCTTACCTATACTGCATAGGCAGTGAGAGGCTGGCATGGCACCCTGAGGGGAGTGCCATGTCGACTTACTCATTTTGTTCTCACTAGCACACACAGGCTTGTAAGCAGTGTGTCTGTGCTGAGTGAGGGGTCTCTAGGGTGGCATAAGACATGCTGCAGCCCTTAGAGACCTTCCTTGGCATCAGGGCCCTTGGTACTAGAAGTACCAGTTACAAGGGACTTATCTGAATGCCAGGGTGTGCCAATTGTGGATACAATGGTACATTTTAGGTGAAGGAACACTGGGGCTGGGGCCTGGTTAGCAGGGTCCCAGCACTCTTCTCAGTCAAGTCAGCATCAGTATCAGGCAAAAAGTGGGGGGTAACTGCAACAGGGAGCCATTTCTTTACATTTGGTATCAAACTTCTCAGCACAATAAATGCACACTGATGCCAGTGTACATTTTATTGCAAAATACACCCCAGAGGGCACCTTAGAGGTGCCCCCTGAAACTTAACCGACTGTCTGTGTAGGCTGACTAGTTCCAGCAGCCTGCCACACTAGAGACATGTTGCTGGCCCCATGGGGAGAGTGCCTTTGTCACTCTGAGGCCAGTAACAAAGCCTGCACTGGGTGGAGATGCTAACACCTCCCCCAGGCAGGAGCTGTAACACCTGGCGGTGAGCCTCAAAGGCTCACCCCTTTGTCACAGCCCAGCAGGGCACTTCAGCTTAGTGGAGTTGCCCGCCCCCTCCGGCCACGGCCCCCACTTTTGGCGGCAAGGCTGGAGGGAACAAAGAAAGCAACAAGGAGGAGTCACTGGCCAGTCAGGACAGCCCCTAAGGTGTCCTGAGCTGAGGTGACTAACTTTTAGAAATCCTCCATCTTGCAGATGGAGGATTCCCCCAATAGGGTTAGGATTGTGACCCCCTCCCCTTGGGAGGAGGCACAAAGAGGGTGTACCCACCCTCAGGGCTAGTAGCCATTGGCTACTAACCCCCCAGACCTAAACACGCCCTTAAATTTAGTATTTAAGGGCTACCCTGAACCCTAGAAAATTAGATTCCTGCAACAACAAGAAGAAGGACTGCCTAGCTGAAAACCCCTGCAGAGGAAGACCAGAAGACAACAACTGCCTTGGCTCCAGAAACTCACCGGCCTGTCTCCTGCCTTCCAAAGAACTCTGCTCCAGCGACGCCTTCCAAAGGGACCAGCGACCTCTGAATCCTCTGAGGACTGCCCTACTTCGACGACAAGAAACTCCCGAGGACAGCGGACCTGCTCCAAAAAGACTGCAACTTTGTTTCAAGGAGCAGCTTTAAAGACCCCTGCAACTCCCAGCAAGAAGCGTGAGACTTGCAACACTGCACCCGATGACCCCAACTCGGCTGGTGGAGAACCAACACCTCAGGGAGGACCCCCGGACTACTCTCCGACTGAGTACCAAAACCTGTCCCCCCTGAGCCCCCACAGCGCCGCCTGCAGAGGGAATCCCGAGGCTTCCCCTGACCGTGACTCTCTGAAACCTAAGTCCCGACGCCTGGAAAAGACCCTGCACCCGCAGCCCCCAGGACCTGAAGGACCGGACTTTCACTGGAGAAGTGACCCCCAGGAGTCCCTCTCCCTTGCCCAAGTGGAGGTTTCCCCGAGGAAGCCCCCCCCTTGCCTGCCTGCAGCGCTGAAGAGATCCCTTGATCTCTCATAGACTAACATTGCAAACCCGACGTTTGTTTCTACACTGCACCCGGCCGCCCCCGCGCTGCTGAGGGTGAAATTTCTGTGTGGGCTTGTGTCCCCCCCGGTGCCCTACAAAACCCCCCTGGTCTGCCCTCCGAAGACGCGGGTACTTACCTGCAAGCAGACCGGAACCGGGGCACCCCCTTCTCTCCATTCTAGCCTATGCGTTTTGGGCACCACTTTGAACTCTGCACCTGACCGGCCCTGAGCTGCTGGGGTGGTGACTTTGGGGTTGCTCTGAACCCCCAACGGTGGGCTACCTTGGACCAAGAACTGAACCCTGTAAGTGTCTTACTTACCTGGTAAAACTAACAAAAACTTACCTCCCCCAGGAACTGTGAAAATTGCACTAAGTGTCCACTTTTAAAACAGCTATTTGTGAATAACTTGAAAAGTATACATGCAATTTTGATGATTTGAAGTTCCTAAAGTACTTACCTGCAATACCTTTCGAATGAGATATTACATGTAGAATTTGAACCTGTGGTTCTTAAAATAAACTAAGAAAATATATTTTTCTATACAAAAACCTATTGGCTGGATTTGTCTCTGAGTGTGTGTACCTCATTTATTGTCTATGTGTATGTACAACAAATGCTTAACACTACTCCTTGGATAAGCCTACTGCTCGACCACACTACCACAAAATAGAGCATTAGTATTATCTCTTTTTACCACTATTTTACCTCTAAGGGGAACCCTTGGACTCTGTGCATGCTATTCCTTACTTTGAAATAGCACATACAGAGCCAACTTCCTACACTAAGGTTTTGCTTAGACACTGTAGGGGCACAGTGCTCATGCACTGGTGCCCTCACCTATGGTATAGTGCACCCTGCCTTAGGGCTGTAAGGCCTGTGTAGGAAGTTGGCTCTGTATGTGCTATTTCAAAGTAAGGAATAGCATGCACAGAGTCCAAGGGTTCCCCTTAGAGGTAAAATAGTGGTAGAAATAGATAATACTAATGCTCTATTTTGTGGTAGTGTGGTCGAGCAGTAGGCTTATCCAAGGAGTAGTGTTAAGCATTTGTTGTACATACACATAGACAATAAATGAGGTACACACACTCAGAGACAAATCCAGCCAATAGGTTTTTGTATAGAAAAATATATTTTCTTAGTTTATTTTAAGAACCACAGGTTCAAATTCTACATGTAATATCTCATTCGAAAGGTATTGCAGGTAAGTACTTTAGGAACTTCAAATCATCAAAATTGCATGTATACTTTTCAAGTTATTCACAAATAGCTGTTTTAAAAGTGGACACTTAGTGCAATTTTCACAGTTCCTAGGGGAGGTAAGTATTTGTTAGGTTAACCAGGTAAGTAAGACACTTACAGGGCTTAGTTCTTGGTCCAAGGTAGCCCACCGTTGGGGGTTCAGAGCAACCCCAAAGTTACCACACCAGCAGCTCAGGGCCGGTCAGGTGCAGAGTTCAAAGTGGTGCCCAAAACACATAGGCTAGAATGGAGAGAAGGGGGTGCCCCGGTTCCGGTCTGCTTGCAGGTAAGTACCCGCGTCTTCGGAGGGCAGACCAGGGGGGTTTTGTAGGGCACCGGGGGGGGGGGGGGGGGACACAAGTCCACACAGAAATTTCACCCTCAGCAGCGCGGGGGCGGCCGGGTGCAGTGTAGAAACAAGCGTCGGGTTTGTAATGGAAGTCAATGGGAGATCTCGGGATCTCTTCAGCGCTGCAGGCAGGCAAGGGGGGGGGTTCCTCGGGGAAACCTCCACTTGGTCAAGGGAGAGGGACTCCTGGGGGTCACTCCTCCAGTGAAAGTCCGGTCCTTCAGGTCCTGGGGGCTGCGGGTGCAGGGTCTCTCCCAGGTGTCGGGACTTAGGATTCAAAGAGTCGCGGTCAGGGGAAGCCTCGGGATTCCCTCTGCAGGCGGCGCTGTGGGGGCTCAGGGGGGACAGGTTTTGTACTCAGTCTTAGAGTAGTCCTGGGGTCCCTCCTGAGGTGTTGGATCGCCACCAGCCGAGTCGGGGTCGCCGGGTGCAGTGTTGCAAGTCTCACGCTTCTTGCGGGGAGCATGCAGGGTTCTTTAAAGCTGCTGGAAACAAAGTTGCAGCTTTTCTTGGAGCAGGTCCGCTGTCCTCGGGAGTTTCTTGTCTTTTCGAAGCAGGGGCAGTCCTCAGAGGATGTCGAGGTCGCTGGTCCCTTTGGAAGGCGTCGCTGGAGCAGGATCTTTGGAAGGCAGGAGACAGGCCGGTGAGTTTCTGGAGCCAAGGCAGTTGTCGTCTTCTGGTCTTCCTCTGCAGGGGTTTTCAGCTAGGCAGTCCTTCTTCTTGTAGTTGCAGGAATCTAATTTTCTAGGGTTCAGGGTAGCCCTTAAATGCTAAATTTAAGGGCGTGTTTAGGTCTGGGGGGTTAGTAGCCAATGGCTACTAGCCCCGAGGGTGGGTACACCCTCTTTGTGCCTCCTCCCAAGGGGAGGGGGTCACAATCCTAACCCTATTGGGGGAATCCTCCATCTGCAAGATGGAGGATTTCTAAAAGTTAGAGTCACCTCAGCTCAGGACACCTTAGGGGCTGTCCTGACTGGCCAGTGACTCCTCCTTGTTGCTTTCTTTGTTCCCTCCAGCCTTGCCGCCAAAAGTGGGGGCCGTGGCCGGAGGGGGCGGGCAACTCCACTAAGCTGGAGTGCCCTGCTGGGCTGTGACAAAGGGGTGAGCCTTTGAGGCTCACCGCCAGGTGTTACAGCTCCTGCCTGGGGGAGGTGTTAGCATCTCCACCCAGTGCAGGCTTTGTTACTGGCCTCAGAGTGACAAAGGCACTCTCCCCATGGGGCCAGCAACATGTCTCTGGTGTGGCAGGCTGCTGGAACTAGTCAGCCTACACAGACAGTCGGTTAAGTTTCAGGGGGCACCTCTAAGGTGCCCTCTGGGGTGTATTTTGCAATAAAATGTACACTGGCATCAGTGTGCATTTATTGTGCTGAGAAGTTTGATACCAAACTTCCCAGTTTTCAGTGTAGCCATTATGGTGCTGTGGAGTTCGTGTTTGACAGACTCCCAGACCATATACTCTTATGGCTACCCTGCACTTACAATGTCTAAGGTTTTGTTTAGACACTGTAGGGGTACCATGCTCATGCACTGGTACCCTCACCTATGGTATAGTGCACCCTGCCTTAGGGCTGTAAGGCCTGCTAGAGGGGTGTCTTACCTATACTGCATAGGCAGTGAGAGGCTGGCATGGCACCCTGAGGGGAGTGCCATGTCGACTTACTCGTTTTGTCCTCACTAGCACACACAAGCTGGCAAGCAGAGTGTCTGTGCTGAGTGAGAGGTCTCCAGGGTGGCATAAGACATGCTGCAGCCCTTAGAGACCTTCCTTGGCATCAGGGCCCTTGGTACTAGAAGTACCAGTTACAAGGGACTTATCTGGATGCCAGGGTCTGCCAATTGTGGATACAAAAGTACAGGTTAGGGAAAGAACACTGGTGCTGGGGCCTGGTTAGCAGGCCTCAGCACACTTTCAATTGTAAACATAGCATCAGCAAAGGCAAAAAGTCAGGGGGCAACCATGCCAAGGAGGCATTTTCTTACAGCCTGCTAGAGGGGTGACTTATCTATACTGCATAGGCAGTGTGAGGTTGGCATGGCACCCTGAGGGGAGTGCCATGTCGACTTACTCGTTTTGTCCTCACCAGCACACACAAGCTGGTAAGCAGTGTGTCTGTGCTGAGTGAGGGGTCCCCAGGGTGGCATAAGATATGGTGCAGCCCTTAGAGACCTTCCCTGGCATCAGGGCCCTTGGTACCAGGGGTACCAGTTACAAGGGACTTACCTGGATGCCAGGGTGTGCCAATTGTGTAAACAAAAGTATAGGTTAGGGAAAGAACACTGGTGCTGGGGCCTGGTTAGCAGGCCTCAGCAAGCTTTCAAATCAAAACATAGCTTCAGCAAAGGCAAAAAGTCAAGGGGTAACCATGCCAAGGAGGCATTTCCTTACATCTTACCACATAAATTGGTCAACCCTGCCTCATAATTTTGTCTTTTCCTGCCATATAATTCCAGTGGCCCTGCACTTAACTACAGTATTTCCATTTACCTTCTTCTGCTATCTTAAAACATATACAATTATCATGTAAACCTTTAGTAGAAATAAACTTTTGCCATTAGAGTGGACCGCTCAAAACACCATAACAAAAAAATCATTTGGGACGGACTGGCGGCTGAAAGAAAAGAGGGAGTTGGAGTAAACATGGAGACACGTGGCATAGTAACTGGGCCCTGGCGAAAGAAATGAAAATGGCTGACTGGAATTTCGGTAGGAAAATACAGCAGTAATTAGAAATGAGTGAGGTCCATAGGTCTCTGGGCCCCGGTGCCACTGCACCTGTTGCTCTATTGATAACTAGGCCTAACGAGAGAGAGGATGGAGAAGAAAAAAAAAGCAAGAGCAACAGACAAAAGGAAGAAAGAAGGGATCACAAAGAAAAAGACAGTAGGGAATACAGAACGAGAAAATGAAAACTAAAAGAAATAGCAAATGTGTGAGACAAAGGAAAAAGGGAAGGAAGCAAGCTAACGAAACAGGAAAAAAATAATGGAAGTGTAAAAAGAAAGAAAAAAAAATATGAACATTACGTAAAAATGGGAGAGAAATAAGCGGAGAAAGAACCAGGGCATGTATGTACTGACATTTCCAACAGAGACATAATGGAAAAACCACTTTGACACTTTGGGTCCTGACAAGTAACTTGTGGCTTCCACATACAGACAGCAAAAAGAGTGATTTATAGTAAAACGTGAATTGACAGACAAGAAAAACACCAGGGAGAGGAAGAAAGATTACTAAAAAAAAAATAAACCACAAAGAAGGACACATACAAAGAGCAAAAAAAAAAAAATTAAAACAAAAAGCAAAGAATGAAGGGAAGAGAAAAAAATTTGTAAAGAATAAACCCCTGAAGAAAAAAAGAATCGAAACAAGGACAGAAATAACCAAGTTTTTGCGAGTTTCAAAGGGGAGATAGCAAGAGGAAGAGGGAAAGGAGTAGAAATACACATTTTAAAGAGTGAAACTGTTAACAAGTGGATGTTAAGAGCTGGAAAGAGGAAAGCAGGGAAGAAAGAAAGCATTGCGAGTAAACAGAGTAAAGGAAAGAACGGAATGAGATAGGTGAAACAGACCCTCCCAAAATAAGATGGCAGCTAAGAATAGATTTAATTGGCTCCCCCACGCCCTCAAACAGAAGTCAGTCTGGAGCAGTAGGGGGCACTGAAGAACAGCAGGAGGTGCATTAGCAGAGTTATATGTGAAGCCCATTGTAGGACGTTGGCTCTGTATGTGCTATTTCAAAGTAAGGAATAGCATGCACAGAGTCCAAGGGTTCCCCTTAGAGGTAAGATAGTGGCAAAAAGAGATAATACTAATGCTCTATTTTGTGGTAGTGTGGTCGAGCAGTAGGCTTATCCAAGGAGTAGTGTTAAGCATTTGTTGTACATACACATAGACAATAAATGAGGTACACACAATCAGAGACAAATCCAGCCAATAGGTTTTGTTATAGAAAAATATCTTTTCTTAGTTTATTTTAAGAACCACAGGTTCAAATTTTACATGTAATAGCTCATTTGAAAGGTATTGCAGGTAAGTACTCTAGGAACTTTGAATCATTACTTTAGCATGTATACTTTTTACATAAAACACAATAAGCTGTTTTAAAAGTGGACACAGTGCAATTTTCACAGTTCCTGGGGGAGGTAAGTTATTGTTAGTTTCAACAGGTAGGTAAGTCACTTACAGGTTTCAGTTTTTGGTCCAAGGTAGCCCACCGTTGGGGGTTCAGAGCAACCCCAAAGTTACCACACCAGCAGCTCAGGGCCGGTCAGGTGCAAAGGTCAAAGAGGTGCCCAAAACACATAGGCTATAATGGAGAGAAGTGGGGTGCCCCGGTTCCAGTCTGCCAGCAGGTAAGTACCCACGTCTTCGGAGGGCAGACCAGGGGGGTTTTGTAGGGCACCGGGAGGGACACAAAGTAGCACAGAAAGTACACCCTCAGCAGCGCGGGGGCGGCCGGATGTAGTGTGCAAACAAGCGTCGGGTTTCCTTTAGTTTTCAATGGGAGACCAAGGGGTCTCTTCAGCGATGCAGGCAGGCAAGGGGGGGGGGCTCCTCGGGGTAGCCACCACCTGGGCAAGGGAGAGGGCCTCCTGGGGGTCACTCCTGCACAGAAGTTCCGTTTCTTTAGGGGCTGGGGGCTGCGGGTGCAGGGTCTTTTCCAGCCGTCGGGAAATGGAGTTCAGACAGTCGCGGTCAGGGGGAGCCTGGGGATTCCCTCTGCAGGCGTCGCTGTGGGGGCTCAGGGGGGACAACTTTGGTTACTCACAGTCGTAGAGTCGCCGGAGGGTCCTCCCTGAGTTGGTTGTTCTCCACCAGTCGAGTCGGGGTCGCCGGGTGCAGTGTTGCAAGTCTCACGCTTCTTGCGGGGAGTTGCAGGAGTCTTTAAATCTGCTCCTTGTAACAAAGTTGCAGTTCTTTTGGAGCAGTGCCGCTGTCCTCGGGAGTTTCTTGTCTTTTTCGAAGCAGGGCAGTCCTCAGAGGATTCAGAGGTCGCTGGTCCCTTGGAAAGCGTCGCTGGAGCAGGTTTCTTTGGAAGGCAGGAGACAGGCCGGTAAGTCTGGGGCCAAGGCAGTTGGTGTCTTCTGTTCTTCCTCTGCAGGGGTTTGTCAGCTCAGCAGTCCTTCTTCTTGTAGTTGCAGGAATCTCAATTCTAGGTTCAGGGAAAGCTCTTAAATACTAAATTTAAGGGCGTGTTTAGGTCTGGGGGGTTAGTAGCCAATGGCTACTAGCCCTGAGGGTGGGTACACCCTCTTTGTGCCTCCTCCCAAGGGGAGGGGGTCACATCCCTAATCCTATTGGGGGAATCCTCCATCTGCAAGATGGAGGATTTCTAAAAGTTAGAGTCACCTCAGCTCAGGACACCTTAGGGGCTGTCCTGACTGGCCAGTGACTCCTCCTTGTTGTTCCCATTATTTTCTTTGTTTCCTCCAGCCTTGCCGCCAAAAGTGGGGGCCGTGGCCGGAGGGGGCGGGCAACTCCACTAGCTGGAGTGTCCTGCAGTGCTGTGACAAAGGGGTGAGCCTTTGAGGCTCACCGCCAGGTGTTACAGCTCCTGCCTGGGGGAGGTGTTAGCATCTCCACCCAGTGCAGGCTTTGTTACTGGCCTCAGAGTGACAAAGGCACTCTCCCCATGGGGCCAGCAACATGTCTCTGGTGTGGCAGGCTGCTGGAACCAGTCAGCCTACACAGATAGTCGGTTAGGTTTCAGGGGGCACCTCTAAGGTGCCCTCTGTGGTGTATTTTACAATAAAATGTACACTGGCATCAGTGTGCATTTATTGTGCTGAGAAGTTTGATACCAAACTTCCCAGTTTTCAGTGTAGCCATTATGGTGCTGTGGAGTTCGTGTTTGACAGACTCCCAGACCATATACTCTTATGGCTACCCTGCACTTACAATGTCTAAGGTTTTGCTTAGACACTGTAGGGGCACAGTGCTCATGCACTGGTACCCTCACCTATGGTATAGTGCACCCTGCCTTAGGGCTGTAAGGCCTGCTAGAGGGGTGTCTTACCTATACTGCATAGGTAGTGAGAGGCTGGCATGGCACCCTGAGGGGAGTGCCATGTCGACTTACTCATTTTGTTCTCACTAGCACACACAAGCTGGTAAGCAGTGTGTCTGTGCTGAGTGAGGGGTCTCTAGGGTGGCATAATGCATGCTGCAGCCCTTAGAGACCTTCCCTGGCATCAGGGCCCTTGGTACCAGAGGTACCAGTTACAAGGGACTTATCTGGATGCCAGGGTGTGCCAATTGTGGATACAAAAGTACAGGTTAGGGAAAAAACACTGGTGCTGGGGCCTGGTTAGCAGGCCTCAGCACACTTTCAATTCAAAACATAGCATCAGCAAAGGCAAAATGTCAGGGGGTAACCATGCCAAGGAGGCATTTCCTTACAGTCAGTCTCCCTTAAAAAAATCTTCAGCACTCCATGTCCCTGCAACAGAGAATCAGATTAATTGCGAACAGCAGCAAAATAAATCTCATACAAGAAAGTCTAGTAGTAACTGGAGATTGAGTTATTAACTTTACTAAGGTCTGAGCCTCTAAGCACCTCCCACTTTCCTGAGTAAGTCTTGGACTGATCAACTAAGCTACCCAGACAGTCAAGTGCTAAAGGTGTGTACTTGGTGTTCAGTGTTGGTTTGAATGGTAAACTTAATCCCCAGGACAGCGGTAAAGGGCTTTCATTCATATAATCTAAGCCCAGCAAATTCAGTCTGTCCTGGGACACCTGAAAATGCTGCCACAAATACCATCTTCTACACAGAGAGATGACTATTGGGAGGCTATTATTTTGATGCTGTTGAACAGGAGAAGGTGTTAACTTCACTGGTGATCAATTATTTTCTGGAATCTCAAGGACAAACTTTGCTCAGTCCTGTGAGAAGGATTACGAGACCATGAAACTGTGATGGCAATAGCAAGTAGTTGGCAAACATAAAACAGACTGGGCCTGCCTGCTTTTGATGATTCGACATTTAGATGTCAAGAAAACCTTTAGCCTACATGCTCAGAACAATTTATGATGACAGTGAGGTGGCAGGGGAGGGGAAAGTGTCACAGTAGCCAGGGGTGTGGAATTTCTATCGCCCAACTCCTGGGACATATTGTTTGGCAACAAGCTTTCAAGTTTATTTTGTCCTTGAGACAAGTAGGCACAGCCCCCTACAGCACAAACCCTTTGGCTACAAGTTTACAGAGAAGGGAGCTGTCTGCAGTTGAGGTAATGTGTGTGTCCAGGTGTTAAGGTTGTTCAAACTTGTATTTATGGTTCATTAATGATAAGCCTCCATTATTACGGTGAGCGCTGTAAAACATTTTAAGGTCACAATGCACTACTGACAGTGGTTCCAGTATGAAATAAAACAATAAATTAGACACGTTTCAAAAGTTTAACAAGGAGGCTAAGTATAATGCTCCCAGAAAGCTCTCTGATTAGATGCAAATGTTGCTTTCAAAATAAAATGTTCAGAAAAAAATAGTAGGGGGGAGTTTCACTAATATGAAATTGTAGGTGCTATTTCTCTGAATTGTCAGTCAGTAAAATGTGTTGATGCATGCTAGTATTTCCAAAAAATATCCCTAATGGAAAATCAGTGTAACCTTTTCAACAAGATTATGGGAAGCATGAAAAATAAACAAGCCGTGGCAAAGCCAACCAATCAGACTTTTTTGGTTTTGTCAATGTGTCTTGTTTTGACATGGCTTTTTTAACACTTCATTGTTGTGGGAGCTGCCAGGCCCTCACCATTGTAACCAACACTGGCAAAAAAGAAAATGAAAAAAAAATTGGTCTCAGAAAGGACACATTGCCACCAGTTGCATAACAAAGATCTCGCAGGGGGCACTCCATGTTCAGGCAGCCAGGCCCCCTACCAGTTTCATTATGCCACTGATTGCCACATAGGTTTCTGCCACTGAACAGTACTACTTTGTGTGCCAATTTGCTCTTTGTGGAAGAGCAGAACGCGAACACTCACAGTAAAGCCAGCCGATAGAGAAATAGATTAATTACAACAAAATGTCTTTGGTAACGCCAGACGTAATTAGAGACCCAATTTTTCTTTGAATGAGTTAGTGGCTTTAATAAATTCACGAGAACCTACAGAAGTAGTCCAGTAAATCGTACTCCTAGGAAAAAAAAACTTCTGAACTGTACTTTAGCACTAGCAAGTATGCTTGTGTAGATTTGCTCGTGTGAAAATCTATTGAGTGTTTACAAGATCACTTTCCTTCCACCCACTTCCCCCCCCCCCAACCCTGGAAGAACTTCTACCATTGTCAGTAGTACATTTCCAGCCTCATTCATTATGGGGAAAAGATTAAAGAGCTGATGCAAATCCTTAAAACATGCTATATAATAGGTTTGCCAACTCAAAGGCATTACAGCCTTGGAATATTGCTTCCTCCAGCCGGAGTATGCAGATAGGTGGCAAAATAAGGAAACTGCTATTGTAGGGACTGAAGTTGCAAGTATTCAAGCCCTACTACAGCAGTAGCCCTGGAATAATCAGAGAGGCTATTATCAGAGCTCTTACATAATGAGTGCTGCCATAATTTGTTGCCACACTACATGGCATCAAACTGATTTTTGTTCACAGGATAAGTAGATTTAAAAAGCGACCTATACCATGAACAAGTAGATATTTTATTAAATTGTGAACCCCTGGTAGAACATACTTGAATGTTTTGCTGTTCTATAGGCTGCACCAAAACCACCACTGTTACTCAAAGATTGACAGATTTGTCCTGGTAGTCAAATATTTGATAAACGCATTTCTTCTGGGACAGCAAGAGATATGCTATAGCGTGCTTGACAGATCTACTTTTGTATGAAGAATGGACTGCACATAAAGTCCAAGGCAGAGTACCTGCTTAGAGGGCTTTCCTACCTCTATACTGTCTTTCCACCAATACCCTAGTCATCTTCAAAAAGTATTGTCTCACCCTAAAAACAATGCAGGACATGGCTCCGAAATACCTGTGCAACATAATAGACACTGCCCCCCCCCGTACGCTGACTGCACCCACCTGAAAAAAATGTATATAGCATTCCAGCTTTAAATGAGGTAAGTGATTTGCAGTTTGGGTGCACTGACTATGGAACAACCTCTCTGTGACCACCCATATATATTTTCATATGAAAGAAAAGAAAAAAAAGCCACACACCATTATTGAAATCTCCCCATACTCACAGCAAACAAAAAGTGCCATAAGAGAGCCTAGGTCACAACATTATTTGCTTAGGCGGAGCAGACTTACAAAGAGAAGAGGCCTGTTAGGGGTTACGGTTAGAAATGGGGTCTCTAGCTTGTAGTCAGTTTGCACCCTGTCCAAGCTATGTTTACAGGGCTACTAATGTGGGTGGCACAACCAGTGCGGCAGGCCTACTAGTAGCATTTGATTTACAGGACCTAGGCACATCTAGTGCACTTTACATGGGACTTGCTAGTAAATCAAATATGCAAATCAGGAATAAAGCAATCAACAATACAATTTCCACAGAGAGCCTATACACTTTAGCACTGGTAAAGTGCCCAGAATCTTAAAGCCAGCAGAAACTGGTCAGAAAAAGTAAGAGGGATGAGGCAAAAAGAACGGGGATGACCCTGCAAAAAGGGCCAGGTGCAACAGGGGGACAAAATAAAAAAAACAGAGCAATCCATAACTTGCTGAAAAGCCATATAAACCATAACTGACAACAAATGCAATGATCATGACCTCACCCTTGATGTGGCGGGTACAAATGTTTTAAATAATCTTACATGAGATAATAGTATTACGCTTACCACTATGAATGAGTGACTGCAGTATTACTTACTGATCACGTTTTTAGGTGTTACTTTATTATGAGGACATAAGTATAGTAGAGTTAATAAATTTCAGTCATAATTTATAACTGTATTGCAACTTTTTTGTGAATGTGTTTCTAAACATATTGTGTTATTAGAGCATAGCTAACCATAACTTTGGAAGTTCAACATCTTCAGAAGTGAGAGACTGCCTTTTGATATAAAATGTTTGTGTATATTTCAGAGTGAACAAAACTTAGACTTAATTTCTTGCAATTTCTTATCCTGAATCTTTCTAAATCTACATCCTCAGTCTCGGCAATGGTAGCTCAACATCTAATTCCATACCTCATACAGCGTGGTAGTTCTACAAGTTATCACTACAACATACTGGGAGGACATTTTTAGTAATCATTTGCAATTTGGGAAAATCATCTGTGACAGTTCAGAGAGATATGGATTAACCTTCCAACTGGCACACATGCTGAAATCATTGGATTGTGAATTAAAAATATTTTATATTCAATGTGAACTTCACAGTAATCGCATTTCTAATTTTATGTCAAGACCAGAGACTCCTATTGTGCATCTCTAATCTTGATTTAATTAAGTAGCAAGTGTCAAAACACCAATTCCCTGGAGGCTTAGCAATGGACTGGCCAATGGGAAAGAAACATTGCAGAAAGAACCAATAGTAACCCTGTCTACAGTATAATGTCCATGCTTGAATGCTCACAGTCAAGTTAAGTACTTCTTTATGTATGTCATTTGGTTTATATAATATCTATATTGATGTATTCATATTACTTTGTTATACCATATATTTGAACACTCTTATGTTAAGCGGCCTTTGCATTTTCTTTAGTGGAGCGCCGCTTGCACCCTCAACATTCTACAGTATGTTATCCTGTTATCGCTTACTGGTGGCGGCTTATCCGTCTTCTGTGAAGATGCTTCAGGTCTCCTGACATCCTGTCACTTGAGGTACACTGACTGTTAATTATTGGGGGGGGGGGGGTAGGGGAGGTTCTCCCTCCAACGCAGATTTATTTCTGCCCACACGTTTAAGAGAAGTGACTCTCCCTGCTGCCTCCGTAGTGCTCAAGCACAAGCTGAATTTCCCCTGCGTCACCGAAGGGAAGCGGCCTATGGCTCAATACTCCCTTTCACTCTACTGTTTCAGGCACGAGTGCTCACATCTCTAGGGTGTCTAGGCCCTAGTCTCCACCTCCTCTTTGCATTAACCCCTTTTCTGCCCATTTTCTAGTTTTATGATGGAGACAGATTGCCATCATCATCCACCATTAAAGGTGAGCTAAGTCTTTAAAAAATATTTAAATGATTACATTCATAATTTAGTCAAACAGGACGTTGCGGCCTCAATGGACAAAACGTAAAATATTAACTTTTAGGAGCATGATGCCCAAGTCTTTATTGGTCCATTCTGCAGGAAAAAGCAGAACATATAAGATGGTATCTTTACCTTCATAAAAGACCCAAAATCATGTCAACCCTGATGGCGCTCCCTTGACCAGTGAGAATTCTTCACCCCAGACGGAAGACGTGGTTCCTCTCTGGACTCCTATTAAGGAGTGGAGTACAATGCCAAGTGTAACAAAAAAAAACAAAAAAAAGTATGCAAAAAAATCCTAGATACGGAGGATGATGTGGGGGACAGATGATAATTCTGATATCTTGTGTGACAACGACTCTTCCCTTCCTCCTCCCCAAAAATTATTACTTCCTCCTCCAATTCTTCCATGGTCAAAACTGTTATAGATTCTGAAGACTCCCCTATGTTTGATCCTTCACTCATACACAACCTGAACTCTACTGAATGGTCTCCTGCCGCCAATGTTGGATACTATATATCTTCTAGATTACACCATCCACTTGATAAACTAACGAGAGCCAAATTGAGGTCTGAATGCCTAAGACCTTCTTTAGACTCCAATATTATGTCTACCCCAACAACTGACCAACCTTTCCATACTTTTTCTAGATTTGGTAAAGATCCCCGTAAGGGAGTTGATAAAGCCTGGCCTACCTGCTAAGACAAATTGTTTCACTTAGTGGGCATATTTTTGACATGGCTGAGGTAGCCAGATTGGACAATATTGAGGCTGATCCTTTAGAGCTCACAGTGGACACAGGAGTGTGGAATTTAATAAAATATCTACTTGTCCACTGGACAGGGTGCTTCTTAAATCTACTTGCCGTGTTTATATATAAAAAATAAAAATAAAAAAAAAATAAAAAATCTACTTGTCCCTTTGGTGCCATGTACTGCCACAAATGGCAGCAATCTCATTACACAGGATTTCTGATAATACCCTCTTTGATTGTGCCACGACTAATACTATAATAGGGCTTGAATACTAGTAATGTCAAACTCTAATATAGCGATTTCCTTATTTTGCTACCTTTCTGCAGATCTTCATACTGAGGCCAGAGAAGGCAGCAAGCAATAGTTCCAGGGCTGGAATGCCTTTGAGACTGGGTAAACTTACTAACTTGCATGTTTTATAGATTTTCACCAGCACTGCTCTAATCTTTTCCCATACTGAGAAAGGATGGAAATTTACTCCAGAACAAGGCAGAAGTTCCAGGGATGGGAAAAGAGCAGACAGAGGGAAAGTGAACTTGTAAATGCTCAATAGATTTATGCATGAGCAAATCTACACATACATAACTGTTCATGGCAAAATATAGTTCAAATATTTTCTAGAATATGATTCCCTGGTCTACTTCTGTAAATTCCTGTGAATTTCTTAAAGCCACTAATGCAAAGACATACCATGGGTACAACTTTTGAGACGTTCTTTAAGAATTGGCAGTCTTATTAGGTCTGGGATTTACCAAGACATTTTGTTTTTAATAAAACTATCTCTATCAATATATCGGCTGGCTTTACCATGAATGATAGCATTCTGCTCTTCTACAAGGAACACATTGACACACAAAGTAGTTTTGTTCAGTGCCAGCAACTAGTGTGGCGATATGTGATTTCTTTAGACCAATTTTTTGTTTGTCTTTTTTGCTTTTTGCCAATGTTTCTTACAATGGTGAGGGCCTGGCAGCTCCCACAACAAAGTATTACAAAAGCCATGCCAAAACAAGACATGCATTGACAAAACCAAAAAAACTGATCAATGTCAGATTGGTTGGCTTTCCCAGTGCTTGTCTATTTTCATGTTTCCCATATTGTTGAAAACGGTTACACAGATTTTTCCATTAGGAATATTTTTTTGGAACTACTAGCATGCATCAACACATTTTACCAAATGATGCTTCAAAGAAATAGTACCTAAAATTCCATAGTAATTTAGAAAAACTCTCTTTACTTGCATTTTTTTCTGAACACTTTATTTTGATTGCAAAGAATCAATCTTGCTTGCAAGCTTCTGCAAACATCTACATGTAATCAGAGAGTACTCTGGGAGCATTATACGTAGCCTCATTGTTAAACTTTTGAAACGTCTGTACACATTATTTTAATGAAACCACTGTCAGTAGTGCATCATGACCTTGCAAAGTTTATTTAGAGTGGCTACCTTAATAAAGGCTTATTAATAAACCATGAATACAAGTTCAAACAGCATTAACATATGGACACAAATATAACCTCAACTGCAGACAAGTTCCCTTTCCTATAAACCGGCAGACAAAGGGTTTTGCTGCAAGGGGTTCGGCCTACTTGCCCCAAGGACAAAATAAACATGAAAGCTCAATGCACTTGACCCTAAACAGTATGTCCTGGGCATCGACCTATAGGAATTCCACACCCTTAGGATACTGAGAACCTTTTGCTTACTTGGCAATGCAAATGCAGATATCACCCAAGAACTCAGGAACAGACTTTTGTTAAAGTTGGATCCTAAATTCACAAACCAAGCAACTTTTGACCCAGGTGTCAAAGTTGATGGTTTTCTCTGAAGTGAATCCTTCATCAAGGACCTTAGTAAATATGTAACTACTTTTTCTTCAAAGGACAAAGCACAACAATCTCTAAATAAAGTATTCTCACAGTGTGTTGTTGCACAAGCCAGCAGAGGCAGGAGTCGCTTTACAGGCCGTTCCAATCGCCAACAAGGATCTCAGAGTTTTATGCATTCCCTTGCCAAGATGTGTTCCTGCATCCTCCACATTTCTCCTCAGACACATTCAATTTAATTTCCAAAGAAGTGTACTTCTCTTCTACAAAAGAACTCAATTCAAATAACAGTTCCAGACCCTTCATGTTTTCTAATCTCTTTGTTTCTAGTCCAAAAGAAAAACTAAAAAGAAGAGACCAGTTATCAGTCTCAGAACCATTAATCAGTTCATCATTGACCGCCATTTCAAAATGGAAACATTAGTACATCTCAGAGATGCTATACTTCATTTCGACTATATAGTACGCCTAGATCTTCCAGTTGCTTATCTCACAATTCCCCATTTATTCAAACCATAAATAATTCCTTCAATTTCAGTGGCAAGGGAAAAAAATAATAAATTACCAGTTTTCTTCCCTTCCTTTCAGTCTCTCGTCAGCACTATGGTGCTTTACAAAAGTGATAAAACCAGTAGTGGCACGTCTCAGGTCTCTGGGCATAAAACTAATAATTAACTTAAACTACATCCTTCTCAAGAGGAAGGCTTCTCACACATGTATTCCATTTTCACTTCACTGGTTCTTTTCTGTCACAGTTGGGTTTCCCAATGAAGAAAAATCAATTAGGACTACCACTCAGAGTTTCCAGGTTTCTTAGTGAATTCTTCGACCACTACGCTTCATCTTCCTCAACAAAAAGTAAAAACTATCAGATCACAAATTCTTCAACCACTCCACAATTCTCAAATCTCATTCAGATCTCTGGCCAGAATAGTAGGTCTCCTCTCTTCAACCATTCAGGCCATTTTCCTCCGGTCCCATTCAATTACCAGGCACTCCAATGTCTAAAAAATTTGACATTTGCAAAAAAGGTCTTGCTTATTCTGATCTTATAATCATAGACCCAGAACCTCACATGGAACTTCAATGGTGGATAGACCATTTAGACGCTTCAAACAGCAGTACTATGTTCGCGTCAGCCACGGATCTCGTGTTAGAATCAGATGCAAGCCTGACCACCTCGGGTGCCTGTTATTCCAATCTTGACTGGAGATACATGTTCCACCGAGGGGTCTAGATAGTATATCAATTGTTTGGAAATGCTTGTGGGCTCCTTGGCAATCAAAAGCCTGGCAAAAGACAAAATACAGTGTTCCCTCCTCCTCCGTATGGACAATGTTTTGGCTATCAGTTACATCAACCATCTAAGCGGCACCAGATTATGTCTAAATTTTGTCAGCAACAGAATTTCACTCAGAAGAATCCAGGCAATCTGAATTCAACGGTAAGTTGGCACTCCTGTTTCCTACGAGATTACAGCGATTGGAGACATCATCTCTCTGTGTTCCAGTCTCGTCTTCACAAATGGGGTCCTTTTTCCATCTGTCTCCATTGCCTGCTTGAATTCCCACTCACCTCATATTTTCAGTTGGCACTCAGATCTCCTGGCTCTAGCTACAGACTTTTTCCTCAGAGCTCGTCTATGTAAATTATGGCTTTCCTCATGATCGCCAGAGCACTAGCTCATGTAAGACGTCAAAAAGTCACAATAGTAACAGTGGTTCCTTTTTGGCAATGCCAGGTATGGTAAACTACTCCTTCTAGGACTGACAATCGACTTTCCAGTCCTTCTCCCTAAGGCCTTTCGAGTTATCTCCACAGCTTGGTACTCGACAACTCACTCATTCTTTCATTGTGCAAAGTATTGGGTCAGCCCTACGAGTCAGAGGCTTCAGAATTCATTATTAAGGCCTGGGCTCCAGGTACCACAAAAGCTTACAAATCCACCTGCACTTTCTGGAAATCTTGATCCCTTTTCAGCCGATATGATCTATGTCATCAATTTTCTAGTGGCAGAAACTAGAGCAGTTAAGTCTTACAGAACAATTTATCTATACAGATCGGCAATTCATATGCACCATACCTACAATAATGGAAAACCAGTGGGAGACCATCCGCTCTTATGCGCTTGTTAAAGGGAGCAATTTTTTTTTAATATTTAGGGCGAGGTGGGCTAGAAAAAGTGGGATGCAAAGGTTGTATTTAATTTGTTTATCTCTTGGTCTGACAATGCACACCCCTCGCTGAAAATGCTTTCAGACAAACTCATGCTGTTGTGTCTGAACTCCATTAAACATTTGGTATACCCTTGGATGTCAACAAATGCACCAAGACTGATTTACACACTGCATTATATCCGTATTTTACCCAAATCAAGCTAAACTGTGTTGGACAATGTTGCAAAGTCTTAATTATATTAAAGACACGGATGCAAGTATTAGCCCTCCGCAATACTTGGTAATTTATGTTTTTTCCCCTCCCTGACAGCAACCATGAATTTTCTGCATCCTTCCTCCCAAAAACAACTTGATATCAAGATCTTCTGCTCCCGTTAAAGATTCTGTCTCTTTAATAAAATTAAGATTTTCCTTCATAATTTACTAAGAAAATCTACACTGTTTGGTTTACTCACACTTGGACTAATGTGGCTAAAGAGGAACACTCAAAGATGGCTGATCAACACTAACAAAAAGGTGATCCAATCTTACACATACTCATCCGAGTGTGAAATTAATGGCAGTTAAACTTTAATGCCCCAGACCATCAGCTGTGACAATGTGGAATTCAACCACAGACCACTTTAAACCCAAAAAGAGTCTGAACATGTTACTTCCCACTCTAGCAAGAGCTTAGTCTTCGAAAATAACCTACAGAAGAATCTCCATGAAACCTCAAGAAAATAATAATAATAAAAACAAAAAAACAAAAAAAAACACCCATTAGGAATGTGATTCTGACAAACCTGATCTGTGTAAACCTAAAACGTCATTTCTTTGGACAGGACAGGCGTTTACCAAGGTAAAAAAAAGCCCAACTGTGAACAGGCTCTACTTTTCAAGGGGATGCTGTCCAAGCCAAAGACCAGCTCTTGCCCCTTTTGCTTTTACATTGCTTCATACTGCCATTGTTCTCCATGTGTTGTTCCTATAACCCTCTTCTCATTTCTTTCATATCCTGTCCACCCTCGTCTTCCATCGTAGCACAAACGAGGTCACGCTACACTAATTTTTCCGTAATTGTCCAATTCCTTTTAAAGCAATTTGCATGCCCCTTTGCTGCCTTTTAACGATGTGATTCTGAACTTAAGGGAGGCTATTTTATGCCAGTATTTTTACCCCTTAAAATAACATTTCAAGAACTGACTTTCCGGACACAATTTACCAACGTATTTTCTCAACAGAATTACAGAACCTTTCATTTACACTGTCATTCAACAACGGTCACAAAAGCAGTCAATTTGTGAAGTACCACTCTTGCTTTTTGCACTCATTCGTTACAAGAGTTTTTAACCATGGGACATTACTAACCCTCCTGCTAAGAGAATGGTTAGATCAACATAGGCACTACTCTAATAAGTACGGCAGAGATAAGAATCTGATGTCTTTTTTAGTCTTCAACTATTTTAAAATAGAGAGAAATCCTTTCGATTTTTCATGCTTGTGATAGCTGCCAAGGCAGTCACATCTCCCTTGTTGAAGTTGTTGCAGTAGCTGGGACAGATTCAAATATAACCATGCCTCTCATGGCAATTGCTGCAGTAGTTCTGAGAGATACCATTTTTGCAATAATGTTTTTGCTATGCACCAACTAACAATTACTCAAATATGTAATATTCAGTTTTATTGGGTGTATAAGGGAATTTTTGAACAAATGAAAACAAAGTTCAATGTTTTCTATTTACCGAATTACACCCATCAGTGAAAACGTGCAGTGGGATTATACTAGGATGTCAGTTATTTGCTTAGGCTAGAAACCAAGCACAAGTGATTCTATTTCAATGCCACATGAACCTGTATGTATGCATAGCCAACTTTTCCCTGTCCTAAAAAATAAAATGAATCTCTGCCAACAAGGAACAAAGACATTGATTATACAATCTTAAGACATTTGTAGTTTTCTCAGTAGCTGTGCCCACCAACTAAACATGCTTACACTCATATAGAGACCTCGTTTCCCAATGACAAAAGTAAAAACCAGACTGTAACATAGAGGATGTTTGAACAAGGCGGTAAGCAATACAAGTTGACCAAATTTCAGCAAAAGTTCGGTCCATTGCCATGTGGTCCTTTCAGATTATATAGTAACTGCTGGGTGTAAAGTGAGTGATAGAGCTATCAAAGCATCTCTCATCAAACCTGGTTTTAATGTTATGCAACCAACCTGTCTATGCACAACACAGACAACGCCTAGAAAGAGTGGGAGAAAGGCTAGATGAGTGCCCAGTCTTCCAAACTTCCATTTGTCTAAAGACAGAGTATAACAAATGAGTTACAGCACAACTGGGCGTTTCTACAAAAAATCTAGACTCAAAAGCCAAGACCCCGAGGCAAACTTTACTAGGAAACCAATACTTTGAACACCCGACTCACTCCAAATTGATGTTTTATGCTTATATAGCATTTTTTAGTTTAAATACTTTTCAACTTCTTAGAAAAAGCATACAACCTGGAGGCCGCCTAGCAGCAAATTATATATACTGTATTTATTGTTGCTGTTACTCCACGCAACTTTATACCATCAATTTCTGGAGATGTACGACATAGCTGGCTTGTGAACAACTTATCAAGCAATGTGAAGACTTCGTGCCTTCTGGGACATTCGGTATTGTATGCAGTAATTTGAGGTATTTAGGACATGTCAGCTTGTTAAATTCAGACAAAATTAGATTATATGGTGCTCGCGTCTATTGAAAAGGCATCTGCCTTGTACTCCACTGAGTGTTCACTTTTCTATCCCCAACAAATGCCAAAGTTTATGCAGCCAGTGAGTATGTTCTGGGGGACAATAGAACCCCAAAATGAGAGGATGGCTAGGTGCGCTGCACCAAGAGCTAAGGTAATTTGAGGACCTTTCATAGACTTTAACAAAAAGGTCAGTTGATTAGGCACGCCCAACAGAATATACACTGGCAGAAGTGAAACTTGTGCCTCCTACTGCCTCGTGGTTTTCAATTTCCAGGGGGACGCCACTAGTAAAGAGTAGAATTCAGTGATTAGTTGTTTGAGTCTTTCAGGCAGACCCATTTCTCATGAGAGGAATCGAGATGCATGTACCTTATTAAGAGGTGTGCAAGACTCAATGCCTAACATGCAAATATTGCCTTTCACCTGATTCTGACTGCCCATGGTCAGCCTTCAGTCTATCAAAAGGGATACTCGTTTTAGTTTTGAAGCAGAAGCCTATTCTCTTAAAGCCAGTACACTGCCAACTGGAGCAGTGATAGTCATGCAGGCCCAGGTATTCAGGTTAAGGAGGACTGGTGTCACTGGCGATGGAAAAGAGGTCAAGCCTTTCCTCTCCATTACTCCGTCCCAGACTGTCAAAGTAAGTTTTGCAATGGGACTTTTTTGGCATCAACTGCAATAGCAGGGCCTCTCTCATTGCTCCATACACGTCGTCTATAAGATGGAAAATGAGTCTAGTATGGTCTCTTCAGTTTCTCGGTGATATAAATCAAGCTTGATATGGCTCCACCATATGGGGCATGCAAGAATTTAATCCAGGCGCAAGATAGATTTATGAGCGGCAGAACTGCTTATTTTCCTCTGGTGCGAAGATGCCGGATATTGTGGCTGCTAGATTGAATGGAGAGCATCCCACTGTGGGCAAAGAAAATAAAACGCCTAGTGAGAAGATGGACTAAGGTTCAGCAGAAAGCCTCATAGTAAAATGCCATAAGCCAAAAACAGTGTACATCTGGAGCCCAGAAAGGCTTTAGCCGCCTCCTACTTCCTCTATTAGGTCATGTTCTCACGGAACGCAGCTTTTACATGTTTTTCTCAAAGTCTATGGGGTGAGTGCCATTATGAGCTTGTGTAGAGTGAAGGCCTTGGTAAAAGTCTGCAGACTACTGCTATTTGGGCACCCCTTAGACCTAGCATTTATGATGGAGTACACTATATTTTTTTGTCACTTTAGACCGCAGTTTATGCCCTAGCATTATCCCACGTTACACCCCAAATGAAATGTATGTTTCAGCCAGAGCAACATATGTTCAGCTCCGTCTAGGTGTTTAAGTTGGGCATGCGAAAAGTTGAATTGGTGCCAAACGCGAAGGGCTCCAGTTCGATTACAAATGGCTTCCAGAGTCCTCTCTTCTCTAAATCCACTTGTTTCTCCCTTCTAATCTGGTTTTATCTAGTTGGCATAGCTATTAGTTCCTCTCTTACTATTGCTTTTAGCACGTCACAAAGTGTGCCCACAAACACCTCCCATGTTGCACTATACATAGCGAGCAATGAGCACATTCACAGCTTCAGTATTTGCTTTTTACTATGTAATGCTAACTCCCTGTCTTACCTATTGTGTGAAGAACAACAGGCATTGACAAGGACATGGGTTCTATTTCAGCATTCTGTACATGTCCTTTCAGTGCCGGTGGGCCTAAAAAGTAATCAATTTGTGCATGGGTTTTGTGGACTGCTGGAAATCATGTATAATCTCTTAGTAAAGGATGTGCTCGTCTTGACAGGTCTTCTAGACAACTTGCCTTCAACCAGGCTAAGTCCATAGAGGGGGAGCTACATTTACCCCAAAATATTAAACAGACCCGATCTGCTCAATGTTTCTTTACAAATTTCGGAGCACTACCCCCAGAACTGCAGAGTCTGCACTATATCTGTGAGCACCCAAACTAGAAATTATTCTAGGTTCTAATGAGAAGCAGTCAGTTTTTATGGTTAAACAAATACTGCCCTCCCATTTTTAAACCAATAAACCAGCATTTAACTCCTAATTTCTCCTACCTTGCCCAAAACCTTACCCTGGAAGTTCTGAGAGATAAGTAAAGTTACCCATTCACTTTCCGTCTATCCCAGAGGACAAATATTGGGCAGGAACAATTAAGACTTCAATCTGAACCAGATGCGGGAGAGGAGGTCTGTATTTTGAAGTAATCATACCACACCACGATCATTCCAGAGACTGTAGCTTTAATCATCTGGTCGGATTATTCAAGCCTCTGATGTTAAGACCAGGGACACTGGAATTATGTGATTGTGCGACCATTGGTTTTTTGTACATTAGTTACAGGTTTGCAGCTATCACCACAAAATCCATCATCTGCAGCATAATCTGCAGATAGCAACAAAAACCATTGTTTATAGATTAAACGGTACAAACGCTGCTAAAAACACAGCACTACGTGGCTGCGCAGTGGTAGGCCCTTTGGAAAGGTTCACTAGTCATCTTTTTGTTACTATTTGTGTCTCTTCAGGGGGGGATCAGGATCACCCCGATTTTAATAGTTTGAAATTTTTAGGGATTCTCTATCTCTTTGAAGTAAGCTTGGAGGTACAGCGGTCATTCATGTAAGCACAACACTTCTAGTTATTCAATCTCTACCCCTCAAGCGATCTTGCTGCCATCAATGCTCTTGGGTCATGTTTCATTTCACATAAGTTACATGGGAGGTCTTGTCTCACTACATGTAGGTCCACTGTGAGGTCAAAAAGGGATTCCATAAATGCTCTAGCGAGTGGCACTATCTCCTGAGAGCCATCGTCAGAGGTCGTGGTTTGCTGTGATGAGGGAAGCTCCAAGGCTGGGATATTATCTGTAAGGAAATGCCTCCTTGGCATGGTTGCCCCCTGACTTTTTGCCTTTGCTGATGCTATGTTTACCATTGAAAGTGTGCTGAGGCCTGCTAACCAGGCCCCAGCACCAGTGTTCTTTCCCTAACCTGTACTTTTGTATCCACAATTGGCAGACCCTGGCATCCAGATAAGTCCCTTGTAACTGGTACTTCTAGTACCAAGGGCCCTGATGCCAAGGAAGGTCTCTAAGGGCTGCAGCATGTCTTATGCCACCCTGGAGACCTCTCACTCAGCACAGACACACTGCTTGCCAGCTTGTGTGTGCTAGTGAGGACAAAACGAGTAAGTCGACATGGCACTCCCCTCAGGGTGCCATGCCAGCCTCTCACTGCCTATGCAGTATAGGTAAGACACCCCTCTAGCAGGCCTTACAGCCCTAAGGCAGGGTGCACTATACCATAGGTGAGGGTACCAGTGCATGAGCATGGTACCCCTACAGTGTCTAAACAAAACCTTAGACATTGTAAGTGCAGGGTAGCCATAAGAGTATATGGTCTGGGAGTCTGTCAAACACGAACTCCACAGCACCATAATGGCTACACTGAAAACTGGGAAGTTTGGTATCAAACTTCTCAGCACAATAAATGCACACTGATGCCAGTGTACAGTTTATTGTAAAATACACCACAGAGGGCACCTTAGAGGTGCCCCCTGAAACTTAACCGACTATCTGTGTAGGCTGACTAGTTTTAGCAGCCTGCCACAAACCGAGACATGTTGCTGGCCCCATGGGGAAGAGTGCCTTTGTCACTCTGAGGCCAGTAACAAAGCCTGCACTGGGTGGAGATGCTAACACCTCTCCCAGGCAGGAATTGTCACACCTGGCGGTGAGCCTCAAAGGCTCACCTCCTTTGTGCCAACCCAGCAGGACACTCCAGCTAGTGGAGTTGCCCGCCCCCTCCGGCCAGGCCCCACTTTTGGCGGCAAGGCCGGAGAAAATAATGAGAAAAACAAGGAGGAGTCACTGGCCAGTCAGGACAGCCCCTAAGGTGTCCTGAGCTGAGGTGACTCTGACTTTTAGAAATCCTCCATCTTGCAGATGGAGGATTCCCCCAATAGGGTTAGGATTGTGACCCCCTCCCTTGGGAGGAGGCACAAAGAGGGTGTACCCACCCTCAGGGCTAGTAGCCATTGGCTACTAACCCCCCAGACCTAAACACGCCCTTAAATTTAGTATTTAAGGGCTACCCTGAACCCTAGAAAATCAGATTCCTGCAACTACAAGAAGAAGGACTGCCCAGCTGAAAACCCCTGCAGCGGAAGACCAGAAGACGACAACTGCCTTGGCTCCAGAAACTCACCGGCCTGTCTCCTGCCTTCCAAAGATCCTGCTCCAGCGACGCCTTCCAAAGGGACCAGCGACCTCGACATCCTCTGAGGACTGCCCCTGCTTCGAAAAGGACAAGAAACTCCCGAGGACAGCGGACCTGCTCCAAGAAAAGCTGCAACTTTGTTTCCAGCAGCTTTAAAGAACCCTGCAAGCTCCCCGCAAGAAGCGTGAGACTTGCAACACTGCACCCGGCGACCCCGACTCGGCTGGTGGAGAACCGACACCTCAGGAGGGACCCCAGGACTACTCTGATACTGTGAGTACCAAAACCTGTCCCCCCTGAACCCCCACAGCGCCGCCTGCAGAGGGAATCCCGAGGCTTCCCCTGACCGCGACTCTTTGAACCTAAAGTCCCGACGCCTGGGAGAGACCCTGCACCCGCAGCCCCCAGGACCTGAAGGACCGGACTTTCACTGGAGAAGTGACCCCCAGGAGTCCCTCTCCCTTGCCCAAGTGGAGGTTTCCCCGAGGAATCCCCCCCTTTCCTGCCTGCAGCGCTGAAGAGATCCCGAGATCTCTCATAGACTAACATTGAAAACCCGACGCTTGTTTCTACACTGCACCCGGCCGCCCCCGCGCTGCTGAGGGTGAAATTTCTGTGTGGACTTGTGTCCCCCCCCGGTGCCCTACAAAACCCCCCTGGTCTGCCCTCCGAAGACGCGGGTACTTACCTGCAAGCAGACCGGAACCGGGGCACCCCCTTCTCTCCATTCTAGCCTATGTGTTTTGGGCACCACTTTGAACTCTGCACCTGACCGGCCCTGAGCTGCTGGTGTGGTGACTTTGGGGTTGCTCTGAACCCCCAACGGTGGGCTACCTTGGACCAAGAACTAAGCCCTGTAAGTGTCTTACTTACCTGGTTAACCTAACAAATACTTACCTCCCCTAGGAACTGTGAAAATTGCACTAAGTGTCCACTTTTAAAACAGCTATTTGTCAATAACTTGAAAAGTATACATGCAATTTTTATGATTTAAAGTTCCTAAAGTACTTACCTGCAATACCTTTCAAATGAGCTATTACATGTAGAATTTGAACCTGTGGTTCTTAAAATAAACTAAGAAAACATATTTTTCTATAACCAAACCTATTGGCTGGATTTGTCTCTGAGTGTGTGTACCTCATTTATTGTCTATGTGTATGTACAACAAATGCTTAACACTACTCCTTGGATAAGCCTACTGCTCGACCACACTACCACAAAATAGAGCATTAGTATTATCTATTTTTACCACTATTTTACCTCTAAGGGGAACCCTTGGACTCTGTGCATGCTATTCCTTACTTTGAAATAGCACATACAGAGCCAACTTCCTACATTATCAGACTGTGTCAACATGTCTCTAGTACTATGTTCTCTCTTACTTTGATTTGTGGCCATACCCTGTCTCTCACTGGTGTGGCAACTTGTAAATACCTTGCTACTTTGGGTAGACCTTGTCAGTGTGGAGCATCTACACAATACCAATGTGGCATGTAGTTAAGCCCAGACATAGCATGTTTCACCAATGGCCATCTTGAACCTCCACCTCTCGCCACCAAGCCAGCCCAACAGATGTAAACATGTGTGTGTCACAGGGAGCCCTCTCCTTTGGTGGTATCCAGGGCAGCACGTTCCAAGATGTGTGGATGGGCATCGTTCTACAAGGAATACAAGATGCAGCATGTTTTATGCGAGGCTCTTTGCTGAATTATGGAGTGGACAGACAGGGATAAAATTGGTGACGCCCCTCAAGAAGCACTTTTGAGGCATTTTTGGGACTACACACATAACATTGCAGTGCATATTTGTGTCACTTATAATACAATGGAGTTGCTGCTATTGCTAGGATACAAAGGAAGATACGATGTTCTAAAGCATTTTTGATTGGACAAGGCACATTTTAGCCAAGACCCACATTTGGTCTGTAAAGTCATTAAAATGGTCCTCATGAGTCTGGAACTGACCTCCTTCCAGGGTGATGCACATTACAAAATACAATAAACATCACGCAATATAGCAGTACAAAGAACACTGTTTGGCAAATGTTGATGCATTATCAGAGTATCTCTTAACAACCATATGGAGAGTTATTTGAAGCAGTTGGTAACCTTACTATAATAAACCGATGTGAGCATCTGAGCTGCCCCAGGAAGCTTGGTTTGCTCTGGAATTAGTCTGTTTCTACATAAAAAAATAATAATAATAATAACTTACTGTATGGTGCCAAATGGTAACAGCACTGGAGACCCTGTGCCATCCAAAATGTGCACTGCTATGTAAAATCATTTTCCAAACAGAAGCAAATAGTTAAATAAATAACCAAATGTCATCCATCACTCCTACAGCCTCTCTTCAATCAGTCAACTGGTTTGGGACAACTGTAGGTAAGTGAAATGTAAGGACACTACACATCCAATATCTTGCAATGTTGAACACAGATCTGTGACATAGTGGTGTCAGATCGCATATCAGTTTTAAAAAGTATGGGGCAGCTGGCATCATCTAAATCAGGGGTCTTCAACCTTTTTTGTAGTAAAAGCTACTTAGGTTTATGAAACTCAACCAGAGCTACGAATATTATAGTATTTGAATAATGACCACATGTTTGTTTTAAATATAAACCTTTTAGTTTTTGTAGGCTGGGCTACACACGCGGACTACTTATGGGTAGAGTTCATGAGCTACTCGTTGGAGATACCTCTAAATGAACAAGTTCAGTAAGACTACCAATCCATTTCTAGGTAGGAAATTTGCTACAAAACAAAGAATGAGTACTTTCCTATATCGAAACACTGCAGTCCTTGTAATAAGGTTGTACCTCTAAAAGGTGGACTATCCGTTCCACGAACTGGTCTGCGCTTGACAATTACCCAATATTAGTATTAAAAAAAAAAAAAGGATAACAAAAAAAGCACTAAGTAAATGCTTTTCCAAAAGAAACCGTTTCTTATAACCATCCACCTAAACATACAGCAACAGCGGTCCCTTGGTTCAATGGTATCTAGGACCAAGATCATGAGAAAACATGATGTTAATGAATTAAATGGCAACAAATTACAGACATACACAATTACGCAGCTGGAGTGGTGGAATAGAGGGGAGCATTAGGGTCTTTTCAAGGAGCATCCGAATGCAGTACAATCGATTTGGGCATAAAGTAGCGCACTACATTGGGTTTCAGGTGGCATTATGGAGAATCTGACCATGTTAATCTCAATTGTAAAAAAGAGAAAAAAATAAACAGATGCCTTGTATGACGCACCAAAAATATTCCCTGGTCCGTATCGAAAGGTCATACTAGATCAGCTTATTGGCTGTTCAGATGAAGCAGTAACTTAAAGACCATCCCAGTTTTCTGTTTTTCTTATTTTGACAGACGAATACAGACAGAAGACAATGGGTTTGCTGCCTGTATTTTTAAAAGCGGAGAATTTTTTTTTCTAAAATTGCTTGCGAGTGACTCTCCATGCTGTCCTTCATGAATACTAGGCCAACGGCTGAGCAGGCAGCATAAGGAGTGACAAAACAGGTTAAGGTTTCTTAAACACAGGTATATGTTAACATATTTGTATACTATGCTATATTATCTGTGGGTGTATTGTTTGTATATTTGGCTGCTTCATTGTCTAAAACGTGACACCCATTAAAGTATAATTACAAGTGTATCAGTTGAATAAGTGTGGAATGATTCCATTTTGCGACTCCATTTATTCTTAAAACACAACATAAATGTGGATACCAAAAAAACGGTAGAAAAATAAATATAGAAAGCTTAAAATAAATTCCATAAGTTGGGAGCCTTAATTATAAGGTCCTACACTGAATTTTCCATCAGGTCACGAGAAAGTAAACTTCCCAAAATAGACTGACATGCTCTCCTACCGCCAAGGTACCTGTAATCACATTATGTGCCTTCTCCACATAAGTATGGATTTGCTGCACTTAATATCCAATGTCACCTTCAGCATAATATGCAAAGTCTGTTTCTAGCTCAAACAGATCAAAAGTTACTTAAAAAATAAAAACCTAATGCGTGCATTTCCGCAAAGAGGCATGTCACCTTTCGGTTGTTGATTGCTGTATTATCTGATAACACTTAAGTTCAATCTTTGCCCAATACTGGGTTAACGTTGAAATTGCTTCAAGCTGTGTGGCATTATTATACTTCATAAATACATTTTATTTTCTTCTAGCATAATTTACTCAACCCTGCGAAATACTTGGGCCTTCCTTGCCACATAAATCCATAGCCAGCAAGTGCCTCCATAACGTCCTCAGCCAGCCATGGCTGTTTCTCAGACAAAAAGCTGCATTTTGGCTGTGCAGTTTCACACTGAAAAAAAAAAGGATTGACTCAAATCGGATGACACAGAATGCTTTTGACTGATGGGCCAATATCAGTCACAAGCAGTATGGGAGCATTTAGCAGCGCCGGTCACCAGCACTTCAAGCCCGGGGGCATCTCACTATAACCGTGAGCTTTTACGAAGGGGGCCACTCTGCGGTAAAGAATGCCTCATCCGCCTAACAACTTAATGGAGAACGTGCACACAAAATGAAAATGCATATATAACGTAGAGCGGATGCCCGTGTCTCTCTGCCCGTCGCCCCGGAGAAGGCAATGAACGGGTCGCTAGAGCCCAGCTGCTGGGCACCCCATCACCAGCCGCCATCTTCTCGGCGCCGCTCACAAATAGGGCTCGCCACCTCCTTGTGACCGGGGCCAGGCCCCCAGCGCGCTCCCAACTGCGCTCCCTTCCAGAGGCCGCGCACTGCTCCGCCCCGCAGCTGCCCCTCCCGGTCCGGACCGCTCCTTACCAGCATCAATGAAGTCGCCATTAGATCTGCTTTCCTCCGTAGCTCTTTTAGCTCCGTCCGAGTCTAACTCTCGCGAGACCACAGGAAAAGTGGTTAGGGAAAGAAGAAAAAAAACTACAAGGCGCATGCGCCTGTTCGTGCAACCTTCCTCGTGCACGTCTTCTCGCGAGACTTCGGTTCCCAACCTCGCTCAATCAGAGAGCCTGTGCCTTACGTATTCCGAGACTGCGAGAAACGTTCGCATAGGAGATACCGAAAAAGGACTAGTTTGATGTATGTAATGATGTCCGCCATCTTTAAATATCCGTTAAAACTAACAACATTTTAGGTACCAAAGCACGGAATTTGTAAAGGGTCCGATTTGTGTTTTTAGACTTTAGTTGCAAATCCTCAGATTCAGTAAATTGAGATTTTCGATTGCTAAACATATGTTGTACTTTACTAAATCCAATACACGAAATGGAAAAGGGTTCGAGAATCGTTAAAGGGATCAAGTAAATATTAAGGATTCCCTGTTTGTAAGGGTACTAAGGGCAGCCCTTCCAAATACCAGTGCCTTAACAGACCGAAATCTGGTTACGAAACACTAATAATTCAACATTCTAGGTAAGTCATTTGTAAAGAGGGCCCCTACCCCTTTGAGAATGTTGACAACAACGTCCTCCCCTCCCGAGGGTCGTGTGTTGTCTTTGTTTTAATGTGGGAAGTCTTTCCATACACGCCAATAAACACAACCCAGGCGGCAGACTCCCGGTTTTTCAACCATAAAAAAAGGGGTTCGTTTTTGCTGTCTCCTGAATTTGCCTCTGCTACAATAGATATAGATGGGGAAAATACATTTTCCTGATTCTTTTAAAAAAACATCCCACTTTCCTCCTTTAAATTTTGGCATATATGTGTTTCACATAGCTGCCGAGATTAAAGGTGGTTTATGTGTGATAGTTCCATAGTTTCAATGCAGTTATGAGTGACATTTATCTGCCAAATATGTGACACTTAAGTATGACAGTTTCTTGAGCGTAAAACCAAAAAAATAAAGTGCATTGAAAGAGATAAATAACATAAATGACAACCTTTTTTTGGCAATAAGTTCTAAAAATATCTTGAAATCAATGTAAAACGTCTGAAAAGGAAGGTCTTTAACCTATCCCCTCTTTCTAAGATGAACATACTGCAAAACACATTTGCAGCACCATCATTCATCATAAATAAGACACACCATGAGGAAATTTGCAGGGGAACTGTGGAGCCGAATGCTGAGATTGACACAACATCAGTCTTGGATCTATATTATGCAATAATACATTTTAGAGACCAGTGTGTATCTGAAAATGCTGTGAGATTCAGAAAAAACTGTTGCTGGCTGTCAGTACTGTATACCTAACACTGGAAGGATGGCTTTTTAGGTTAATACACATGCTGCAAAGATGAGTTGATTCTATGTCAGGACCGGAGGCTCAGATTATGCTTATCTTTCCATGCTTTATTTTTAACAGCAGCCAATGCAAACCATGGAAAGTAAAAAACTACATTTCCCAACATTAGTAATATCACGTGATGAACCATAGAGGAGGAAGCCTATAAAGTGTTGCATCACACCCAGCCACTCCTCTTTCTTTGCTGCTTCGCAGCCAGTTAAGTGGTTTTCCCTTATTTTCATGTTTACGTGTCTTTAATTATATTGTGTTAGGAGCAGTATTTTCCCTCCTTATAAAGCGTCCTTTTGGATTGCTTTTATCTCTGTGGAGTGGGAGCAGGGGAGCGAGGACTCGCGTGTTCCGCGCAGTCCTCTGTTTATAGCCGGTGTGGTGTCAGCTTTTATGGCTTTTACTGATTTATGACTCGCGCTCTACGCGAGCGCGTGGTCCGGAGCTGTGCAGCACATGTGCACGCTTCCCGGAGAGTTATTCTGCTTTGGAGGCTCGCCGCGTGTTGCCCACCCCTGCCCCGGGGCCTAAATCTCTCTCGCGTCCCGAGCGCTTCCTGCCGGGCTACGTCTGACGTGTTTGCTTTGCTCCAGGGGGCCCCCTCTTACTAACGCTCGCGCCGGAGCGCATTCCTGAATTAATTAAGCCTTTTTCAAGGCGATTTCTCGCTCGTCTGAGTGTTTGCCCTCCAGGGTTCCCTTCTTGTTATTCTTTCATTCTATTTAAGCGCGGGAGCGCTATTAATTACTTTATTTCCTTGTTTTCACCGGCTCAGCTCCCCACCTACACCCCAGTGCCTGGACACTGGGGTTGCAATAAATTATTATTCAGGCTGGGCCTGCTTACAAGGGTATAATTAACTCTTTACAGGGCAGCTCCCTCCACGTCCTATTTATTTTGTGTTTCTGTCCTGTTTTTTCTCACCTGCCTATACTGCTCCTTTGGAGCCCTTTCTGCTGTTCAACAGTATGGGTGTCTACGATGACCAAGCCGATGAATTGTATTATCTAGATGACAATACTGGTTCTTTTGACCAAGATTTAGTGTATGCTCTTGACGCAGGAGTGTGCCACTCAGTCAGTCAGGCTTTAGCTCAAGCCATTCAACCCATCAAACATCATCTTTTGGGTTTGGTAGAACAACAGGGCTGGGTTTCCCCGCCGGCCCCCCAACCCATTGGGGAAGCTTCCCTTCCAACGAACACCCAGGCTGCTAAGCAGATTTCTAACCCACATGCTGCGGACTTTGAATCCCTTCTAAGAAATATGGCAAGGGAGCATGACTATAATGCAGGATCGCATAAGAAAGCTGTTAGTGACGCAGCTTCTTCTTCTTCTGAACACTCATCTGAGCAGGGTGATGACCCCCCTAGTAAGCGCAAAAAGAAAGCTCATCACCAAGAGACACCTGCCCCTAAGGTTCTGACTTTCGAACCAGAGGATATTATCCATCCCAGATCTTCGCTTTGGTTACCACTCCCGGAGGTGGCGGATTATGTGGAAGCCCACATTAGACACAGCTTCGATAAGGATATTTGCTCTAGGTTAAAGGTCTGAGTGCCCCAGACCAGATTTTCCCTCCAAGGTTACCGAGACCCCCGAATTAGATCCTACTCTGGTCACTTTCCTCAAAAAACCCGCAAAGGACCCAAAAAAGGGTATTGATCGTGCCTGGCGCGGATGCCAGGCTAAGCTGTTGGACATTTCTTGTCCCTTAACAAAAATCTTAGAGTTAGCCTTTCAGGCCAAGGAGTCGGGTGAACCGATCAACCCGGACATTTAAGTAGGTTGGGCTCAGAGAGCTCTTTGTTTCTTGGGCAATGCCAATTGCGCCATATCTTCTGAACGTCACAGATCTGTGCTGATGAAGCTGGACCCCAAGTTGGCAGACCTTGCTGCATCTGAATCTGGCCCTGTGGCTCAGGGTTTACTATTTGGGTCCCCCTTTATGAAGGAACTCTCCAAGTTCGTTTCCACCTATGCCAGTTTGGACAAGGCACAAGGATCCATCAGGAGAGTGCTGCGTCCACTTTTTAGAGGGGCCGGACCCTACAGAGGGCGTGCCTTCGGCCGCTTCAACCAACAAGGAAGAGGAGGTTTTCAGGAGTAAGACTCCTCCTCTTCTACCCGGCGAGACCAAGATCTGGTCGAGGCAGATTCCGCAGGGGGAGATCCAAAGGCCATCAATCTTTCTCCCAGGAGTCGGGAGGCACAGGTGAGCTTGTAAGTTCAGAGGTAATGTTGGGGGGCAGAACTCAGTATTTTTTGGAGGCTTGGCGCCTGATTTCTTCAGATGTTTGGGTCTTAGAGACCGTGCAGGGGTTCAAGCTAGAATTTTACGAGTCTCCTCACCAACACTGCCTTCCCAGGCAAGTATATTTTTCCCTTCAAGAGCACAGTCACATTTCTGCAGAAATTTCAGCTCTAGTAAAGAAGGGCGCCGTTGTCTAAGTTCCTCGTCACCCTTCAGGTTTTGTCAGCCAAGTGTTCCTAGTGGACAAGAAAGGTGGCGGTTCTCGCCTGGTTCTAAACTTAAAAGACTTCAACGTTTTTTTTGCTATATTGCCATTTCAAGACGGAGGGTATCCATTTGCTGAGAGACGTTCTCCAAGAGGAAGACTGGTTGGTCCGCTTACCTGACCATTCCTAAAGTTCCTCCACACCGGAGATTTCTCCAGTTCTATTGGGAGGCCGAGTACTATGAGTACAAAGTTCTCCCCTTTGGTCTGTCTTCTGCCCCTTGGTGTTTCACGAAGGTAATGCGCCCAGTTGTGGAATTCCTTCGCTCTCAAGGGGTCCGGTTAATAATTTATCTAGACGACTGTAAAGAAATGGCTCCCTGTTGCAGTTACCCCCCACTTTTTGCCTGATACTGATGCTGACTTGACTGAGAAGTGTGCTGGGACCCTGCTAACCAGGCCCCAGCACCAGTGTTCTTTCACCTAAAATGTACCGTTGTCTCCACAGTTGGCACAACCCTGGCACCCAGGTAAGTCCCTTGTAACTGGTACCCCTGGTACCAAGGGCCCTGATGCCAGGGAAGATCTCTAAGGGCTGCAGCATGTCTTATGCCACCCTAGGGACCCCTCACTCAACACAGGCACACTGCGTGTCAGCTTGTGTGTGCTGGTGGGGAGAAAATGACTAAGTCGACATGGCACTCCCCTCAGGGTGCCATGCCAACCTCACACTGCCTATGGCATAGGTAAGTCACCCCTCTAACAGGCCTTGCAGCCCTAAGGCAGGGTGCACTATACCACAGGTGAGGGCATAGGTGCATGAGCACTATGCCCCTACAGTGTCTAAGCAAAACCTTAGACATTGTAAGTGCAGGGTAGCCATAAGAGTATGTGGTCTGGGAGTCTGTCAAAAACAAACTCCACAGCTCCATAATGGCTACACTGAACACTGGGAAGTTTAGTATCAAACTTCTCAGAATAATAAACCCACACTGATGCCAGTGTTGGATTTATTAAAAAATGCACACAGAGGGCATCTTAGAGATGCCCCCTGTATTTTACCCAATTGTTCAGTACAGGACTGACTGGTCTGTGCCAGCCTGCTGCTGAGAGACGAGTTTCTGACCCCAGGTGGTGAGGGCCTTTGTGCTCTCTGAGGACAGAAACAAAAGCCTGCTCTGGGTGGAGGTGCATCACACCTCCCCCCTGCAGGAACTGTAACACCTAGCATTGAGCCTCAAAGGTTCAGGCTTCGTGTTACAATGCCCCAGGGCACTCCAGCTAGTGGAGATGCCCGCCCCCTGGACACAGCCCCCACTTTTGGCGGCAAGTCCAAGGGAGATAATGAGAAAATCAAGGAGGAGTCACTGGCCAGTCAGGACAGCCCCTAAGGTGTCCTGAGCTGAGGTGACTCTGACTTTTAGAAATCCTCTATCTTCCAGATGGAGGATTCCCCCAATACGATTAGGGATGTGCCCCCCTCCCCTTGGGATGAGGCACAAAGAGGGTGTACCCACCCCCAGGGCTAGTAGCAATTGGCTACTAACCCCCCAGACCTAAACACACCCTTAAATTTAGTATTTAAGGGCTCCCCATAACCAAGGAACTCAGATTCCTGCAACCTAAGAAGAAGAGGACTGCTAAGCTGAAAAACCCTGCAGAGAAGACGGAGACACCAACTGCTTTGGCCCCAGCTCTACCGGCCTGTCTCCCAACTTCTAAAGACACTGCTCCAGTGACGCTCTCCCCAGGGACCAGCGACCTCTGAATCCTCAGAGGACTGCCCTGCTCTAGAAGGACCAAGAAACTCCAGAGGACAGTGGCTCTGTTCACCCAAGACTGCAACTTTGTTTCAAAGGAGCAACTTTAAAACAACTGCGTTTCCCACCGGAAGCGTGAGACTTGCTACTCTGCACCCGATGCCCCCGGCTCGACTTGTGGAGAAACAACACTTTAGGGAGGACTCCCCGGCGACTGCGAGACCGTGAGTAGCCAGAGGTGCCCCCCCCCTGAGCCCCCACAGCGACGCCTGCAGAGGGAATCCCGAGGCTCCCCCTGACCGCGACTGCCTGCTTCCCAGATCCCGACGCCTGGTAAAGACTCTGCACCTGCGGCCCCCAGGACCTGAAAGATCGGAACTCCAGTGCAGGAGTAACCCCCATGAGGCCCTCTCCCTTGCCCAGGTGGTGGCTACCCCGAGGAGCCCCCCCCTTGCCTGCCTGCATCGCTGAAGAGACCCCTTGGTCTCCCATTTATTTCAACGACAAACCCGACGCTTGTTTGCACACTGCACCCGGCCGCCCCTGCGCTGCTGAGGGTGTACTTTCTGTATGGACTGGTGTCCCCCCCGGTGCCCTACAAAACCCCCCTGGTCTGCCCTCCGAAGATGCGGGTACTTACCTGCTGGCAGACTGGAACCGGGGCACCCCCTTCTCCATTGAAGCCTATGCGTTTTGGGCACCACTTTGACCTCTGCACCTGACCCGCCCTGAGCTGCTGGTGTGGTAACTTTGGGGTTGCTCTGAACCCCCAACGGTGGGCTACCTTGGACCCAAACTTGAACCCCGTAGGTGGTTTACTTACCTGCAAGAACTAACAAACTCTTACTCCCCCTAGGAACTGTGAAAATTGCACTGTCTCTAGTTTTAAAATAGCTATATGTGATTTATTTGAAAACTGTGTATGCTATTTTGATTATTCAAAGTTCCTAAAGTACCTACCTGCAATAACTTTCATTTAAAGTATTACATGTAAAATTTGAACCTGTGGTTCTTAAAATAAACTAAGAAAATATATTTTTCTATACAAAAACCTATTGGCCTGGAATTGTCTTTGAGTGTGTGTTCCTCATTTATTGCCTGTGTGTGTACAACAAATGCTTAACACTACTCCTTTGATAAGCCTACTGCTCGACCACACTACCACAAAATAGAGCATTAGTATTATCTCTTTTGCCACTATCTTACCTCTAAGGGGAACCCTTGGACTCTGTGCATACTATTCCTTACTTTGAAATAGTGCATACAGAGCCAACTTCCTACAACGACATTCTGATCATGGCTCAAGACCGAGACCTTCTGTTGTCCCACCTGGAATGCTCAGTGTCGCTACTTGAGTCTGGGTTTCATTATCATGCCCAGAAATCCATTCTGGTTCCATCTCAACAGATAGACTTTCTGGGTTTCCTGATAGACTCGATACAATCTCTATTGATTCTTCCCCCGAGAAGATCCATTCAATCAAGAGAGAGTTGAGCTCTCTATTATCCAAACAGAATGTATCATTGAAGGCAATTGCCCGCCTGGTGGGCCTGCTTTCTTCTTCGATTCAGGCGATATTTCCAGGTCCCTTGCATTACTGAGTGTAAGGAAATGCCTCCTTGGCATGGTTGCCCCCTGACTTTTTGCCTTTGCTGATGCTATGTTTACAATTGAAAGTGTGCTGAGGCCTGCTAACCAGGCCCCAGCACCAGTGTTCTTTCCCTAACCTGTACTTTTGTATCCACCATTGGCAGACCCTGGCATCCAGATAAGTCCCTTGTAACTGGTACTTCTAGTACCAAGGGCCCTGATGCCAAGGAAGGTCTCTAAGGGCTGCAGCATGTCTTATGCCACCCTGGAGACCTCTCACTCAGCACAGACACACTGCTTGCCAGCTTGTGTGTGCTAGTGAGGACAAAACGAGTAAGTCGACATGGCACTCCCCTCAGGGTGCCATGCCAGCCTCTCACTGCCTATGCAGTATAGGTAAGACACCCCTCTAGCAGGCCTTACAGCCCTAAGGCAGGGTGCACTATACCATAGGTGAGGGTACCAGTGCATGAGCATGGTACCCCTACAGTGTCTAAACAAAACCTTAGACATTGTAAGTGCAGGGTAGCCATAAGAGTATATGGTCTGGGAGTTTGTCAAACACGAACTCCACAGCACCATAATGGCTACACTGAAAACTGGGAAGTTTGGTATCAAACTTCTCAGCACAATAAATGCACACTGATGCCAGTGTACATTTTATTGTAAAATACACCCCAGAGGGCACCTTAGAGGTGCCCCCTGAAACTTAACCGACTATCTGTGTAGGCTGACTAGTTTTAGCAGCCTGCCACAAACCGAGACATGTTGCTGGCCCCATGGGGAGAGTGCCTTTGTCACTCTGAGGCCAGTAACAAAGCCTGCACTGGGTGGAGATGCTAACACCTCCCCCAGGCAGGAATTGTCACACCTGGCGGTGAGCCTCAAAGGCTCACCTCCTTTGTGCCAACCCAGCAGGACACTCCAGCTAGTGGAGTTGCCCGCCCCCTCCGGCCAGGCCCCACTTTTGGCGGCAAGGCCGGAGAAAATAATGAGAAAAACAAGGAGGAGTCACTGGCCAGTCAGGACAGCCCCTAAGGTGTCCTGAGCTGAAGTGACTCTAACTTTTAGAAATCCTCCATCTTGCAGATGGAGGATTCCCCCAATAGGGTTAGGATTGTGACCCCCTCCCCTTGGGAAGAGGCACAAAGAGGGTGTACCCACCCTCAGGGCTAGTAGCCATTGGCTACTAACCCCCCAGACCTAAACACGCCCTTAAATTTAGTATTTAAGGGCTACCCTGAACCCTAGAAAATTAGATTCCTGCAACTACAAGAAGAAGGACTGCCTAGCTGAAAACCCCTGCAGCGGAAGACCAGAAGACGACAACTGCCTTGGCTCCAGAAACTCACCGGCCTGTCTCCTGCCTTCCAAAGATCCTGCTCCAGCGACGCCTTCCAAAGGGACCAGCGACCTCGACATCCTCTGAGGACTGCCCCTGCTTCGAAAAGACAAGAAACTCCCGAGGACAGCGGACCTGCTCCAAGAAAAGCTGCAACTTTGTTTCCAGCAGCTTTAAAGAACCCTGCAAGCTCCCCGCAAGAAGCGTGAGACTTGCAACACTGCACCCGGCGACCCCGACTCGGCTGGTGGCGATCCAACACCTCAGGAGGGACCCCAGGACTACTCTGATACTGTGAGTACAAAAACCTGTCCCCCCTGAGCCCCCACAGCGCCGCCTGCAGAGGGAATCCCGAGGCTTCCCCTGACCGCGACTCTTTTGAATCCAAAGTCCCGACACCTGGGAGAGACCCTGCACCCGCAGCCCCCAGGACCTGAAGGACCGGACTTTCACTGGAGGAGTGACCCCCAGGAGTCCCTCTCCCTTGACCAAGTGGAGGTTTCCCCAAGGAACCCCCCCCTTGCCTGCCTGCAGCGCTGAAGAGATCCCTAGATCTCCCATTGACTTCCATTACAAACCCGACGCTTGTTTCTACACTGCACCCGGCCGCCCCCGCGCCGCTGAGGGTGAAATTTCTGTGTGGGCTTGTGTCCCCCCCGGTGCCCTACAAAACCCCCCTGGTCTGCCCTCCGAAGACGCGGGTACTCACCTGCAAGCAGACCGGAACCGGGGCACCCCCTTCTCTCCATTCTAGCCTATGTGTTTTGGGAACCACCTTGAACTCTGCACCTGACCGGCCCTGAGCTGCTGGTGTGGTGACTTTGGGTTTGCTCTGAACCCCCAACGGTGGGCTACCTTGGACCAAGAACTAAGCCCTGTAAGTGTCTTACTTACCTGGTTAACCTAACAAATACTTACCTCCCCTAGGAACTGTGAAAATTGCACTGTGTCCACTTTTAAAACAGCTATTTGTGAATAACTTGAAAAGTATACATGCAATTTTGATGATTTGAAGTTCCTAAAGTACTTACCTGCAATACCTTTCGAATGAGATATTACATGTAGAAGTTGAACCTGTGGTTCTTAAAATAAACTAAGAAAAGATATTTTTCTATACAAAACCTATTGGCTGGATTTGTCTCTGAGTGTGTGTACCTCATTTATTGTCTATGTGTATGTACAACAAATGCTTAACACTACTCCTTGGATAAGCCTACTGCTCGACCACACTACCACAAAATAGAGCATTAGTATTATCTCTTTTTACCACTATTTTACCTCTAAGGGGAACCCTTGGACTCTGTGCATGCTATTCCTTACTTTGAAATAGCACATACAGAGCCAACTTCCTACATTGGTGGATCAGCGGTGGGGTACAAGACTTTGCATTTGCTGGACTACTCAGCCAATACCTGATCACACGACAAATTCCAAAATTGTCATTAGAAATTGATTTTTGCAATTTGAAAAGTTTTCTAAATTCTTAAAAGACCTGCTAGGGCCTTGTGTTAGATCCTGTTTAGCATTTCTTTTAGAGTTTAAAAGTTTGTAAAAGTTTGAATTAGATTCTAGAACCAGTTGTAGATTCTTAAAAAGTATTCCAACTTTTAGAAGCAAAATGTCTAGCACAGATGTGACTGTGGTGGAACTCGACACCACACCTTACCTCCATCTTAAGATGAGGGAGCTAAGGTCACTCTGTAAAATAAAGAAAATAACAATGGGCCCCAAACCTACCAAAATACAGCTCCAGGAGCTTTTGGCAGAGTTTGAAAAGGCCAACCCCTCTGAGGGTGGCAACTCAGAGGAAGAGGATAGTGACTTGGAGGAAAATTCCCCCCTACCAGTCCTATCTAGGGAGGACAGGGTCCCTCAAACCCTGACTCCTAAAATAATAGTCAGAGATGCTGGTTCCCTCACAGGAGAGACCAACACCTCTGAAATCACTGAGGATAGCCCCAGTGAAGAGGACATCCAGTTAGCCAGGATGGCCAAAAGATTGGCTTTGGAAAGACAGATCCTAGCCATAGAGAGGGAAAGACAAGAGATGGGCCTAGGACCCATCAATGGTGGCAGCAACATAAATAGGGTCAGAGATTCTCCTGACATGTTGAAAATCCCTAAAGGGATTGTAACTAAATATGAAGATGGTGATGACATCACCAAATGGTTCACAGCTTTTGAGAGGGCTTGTGTAACCAGAAAAGTGAACAGATCTCACTGGGGTGCTCTCCTTTGGGAAATGTTCACAGGAAAGTGTAGGGATAGACTCCTCACACTCTCTGGACAAGATGCAGAATCTTATGACCTCATGAAGGGTACCCTGATTGAGGGCTTTGGATTCTCCACTGAGGAGTATAGGATTAGATTCAGGGGGGCTCAAAAATCCTCGAGCCAGACCTGGGTTGACTTTGTAGACTACTCAGTGAAAACACTAGATGGTTGGATTCAAGGCAGTGGTGTAAGTAATTATGATGGGCTGTACAATTTATTTGTGAAAGAACACCTGTTAAGTAATTGTTTCAATGATAAACTGCATCAGCATCTGGTAGACCTAGGACCAATTTCTCCCCAAGAATTGGGAAAGAAGGCGGACCATTGGGTCAAGACAAGGGTGTCCAAGACTTCAACAGGGGGTGACCAAAAGAAAGGGGTCACAAAGACTCCCCAGGGGAAGGGTGATGAGACAACCAAAACTAAAAATAGTAAAGAGTCTTCTACAGGCCCCCAAAAACCTGCACAGGAGGGTGGGCCCAGAGCCTCTTCACAAAACAATGGGTACAAGGGTAAAAACTTTGATCCCAAAAAGGCCTGGTGTCATAGCTGTAAACAGCATGGACACCAAACTGGAGACAAGGCCTGTCCCAAGAAAGGTTCCACTCCAAACTCCCATCCAGGTAACACTGGTATGGCTAGTCTCCAAGTGGGATCAACAGTGTGCCCAGAGCAAATCAGGGTCCACACTGAAGCTACTCTAGTTTCTGAGGGGGGGGTGGATTTAGCCACACTAGCTGTCTGGCCGCCTAACATGCAAAAATACAGACAGCAACTCTTAATTAATGGGACTAGAATAGAGGGCCTGAGGGATACAGGTGCCAGTGTCACCATGGTGACAGAGAAACTGGTTTCCCCTGGCCAATACCTGACTGGAAAAACTTACACAGTCACCAACGCTGACAATCAGAGAAAAGTACATCCCATGGCAATGGTTACTTTAGAATGGGGAGGGGTCAATGGCCTGAAACAGGTGGTGGTCTCCTCAAATATCCCAGTGGACTGTCTGCTTGGAAATGACCTGGAGTCCTCAGCATGGGCTGAGGTAGAACTAAAAACCCATGCAGCAATGCTGGGCATCCCTGAACTGGTGTGTGTGAAAACAAGAGCACAGTGCAAGGCACAGGGTGAACAAGTAGAGCTGGAGTCTGGAAGAATGGCCCAGCCTACCAAGAGAACAGGAAAGTCAGTTGGGAAACCAACTGCAACACAGCAAAAGAAAGGGAACCTCTCTTCTCGGGAAGAAGTTCTGCCCTCTGAGGGAACTGAGCCTTTGGAGCTTGAACCTTATCAGGTTGAGCTCTTAGGCCCAGGGGGACCCTCAAGGGAGGAGCTGTGTAAGGGACAAGAAACCTGTCCCTCTCTTGAAGGCCTTAGGCAGCAAGCTGCTGAAGAGTCCAAAGGCAAGAAAAATGGAACACATAGGGTCTATTGGGAAGATGGACTCCTGTACACTGAGGCCAGAGACCCCAAACCTGGTGCCACTAGGAGAGTGGTAGTGCCTCAGCTGTTCAGGAAGTTCATCCTAACATTGGCCCATGACATTCCCCTTGCTGGACATTTGGGACAAACCAAGACGTGGGAGAGGTTAGTCAACCACTTCTACTGGCCCAATATGTCCAACATGGTTAAGGAGTTTTGCCTCTCCTGCCCCACCTGTCAAGCCAGTGGTAAGACAGGTGGGCATCCAAAGGCCCCCCTCATTCCACTTCCAGTGGTGGGGGTGCCCTTTGAAAGAGTGGGTGTGGACATAGTTGGTCCACTAGAACCTCCCACAGCCTCAGGAAATATGTATATCCTGGTAGTAGTGGATCATGCTACCAGGTATCCTGAAGCTATTCCCCTTAGGTCGACTACTGCCCCTGCAGTAGCCAAGGCCCTCATTGGTATCTTTACCAGAGTGGGTTTCCCTAAGGAGGTGGTGTCTGACAGAGGTACCAACTTCATGTCAGCATACCTAAAGCACATGTGGAATGAGTGTGGGGTGACTTATAAATTCACTACACCATACCATCCACAAACTAATGGCTTAGTTGAGAGATTCAACAAGACATTAAAGGGCATGATCATGGGGCTCCCAGAAAAACTCAAAAGGAGATGGGATGTCCTCTTGCCATGTCTGCTTTTCGCTTACAGAGAGGTGCCACAGAAGGGAGTAGGATTCTCACCCTTTGAACTTCTGTTTGGTCATCCTGTAAGGGGACCACTTGCCCTTGTTAAAGAAGGCTGGGAGAGACCTCTCCATGAGCCTAAACAGGACATAGTGGACTATGTACTTGGCCTTCGCTCTAGAATGGCAGAGTACATGGAAAAGGCAACCAAAAACCTTGAGGCCAGCCAACAGCTCCAGAAGTTTTGGTATGACCAAAAGGCTGCACTGGTTGAGTTCCAACCAGGGCAGAAAGTCTGGGTTCTGGAGCCTGTGGCTCCCAGGGCACTCCAGGACAAATGGAGTGGCCCTTACCCAGTACTAGAAAGGAAGAGTCAGGTCACCTACCTGGTGGACCTGGGCACAAGCAGGAGCCCCAAGAGGGTGATCCATGTGAACCGCCTTAAGCTCTTCCATGACAGGGCTGATGTGAATCTGTTGATGGTAACAGATGAGGATCAGGAGGCAGAGAGTGAACCTCTCCCTGATCTTCTGTCATCAGACCCAAAAGATGGCACAGTAGATGGAGTGATCTACTCAGACACCCTCTCTGGCCAACAGCAAGCTGATTGTAGGAGAGTCCTACAACAGTTTCCTGAACTCTTCTCCTTAACCCCTGGTCAGACACACCTGTGTACCCATGATGTGGACACAGGAGACAGCATGCCTGTCAAGAACAAAATCTTTAGACAGTCTGACCATGTTAAGCAAAGCATCAAGATGGAAGTCCACAAGATGCTGGAATTGGGAGTGATTGAGCGCTCTGACAGCCCCTGGGCTAGCCCAGTGGTCTTAGTCCCCAAACCTCACACCAAAGATGGAAAGAAAGAGATGAGGTTTTGTGTGGACTACAGAGGGCTCAATTCTGTCACCAAGACAGATGCTCATCCAATTCCAAGAGCTGATGAGCTCATAGACAAATTAGGTGCTGCCAAATTCCTAAGTACCTTTGACTTGACAGCAGGGTACTGGCAAATAAAAATGGCACCTGGAGCAAAAGAGAAAACAGCATTCTCCACACCTGATGGGCATTATCAGTTTACTGTTATGCCCTTTGGTTTAAAGAATGCCCCTGCCACCTTCCAAAGGTTGGTGAATCAAGTCCTTGCTGGCTTGGAGTCCTTTAGCACAGCTTATCTTGATGATATTGCCGTCTTTAGCTCCACCTGGCAGGATCACCTGGTCCACCTGAGGAAGGTTTTGAAGGCTCTGCAATCTGCAGGCCTCTCTATCAAGGCATCCAAATGCCAGATAGGGCAGGGAACTGTGGTTTACTTGGGCCACCTTGTAGGTGGAGGCCAAGTTCAGCCACTCCAACCCAAGATCCAGACTATTCTGGACTGGGTAGCTCCAAAAACCCAGACTCAAGTCAGGGCATTCCTTGGCTTAACTGGGTATTACAGGAGGTTTGTGAAGGGATATGGATCCATTGTGACAGCCCTCACTGAACTCACCTCCAAGAAAATGCCCAAGAAAGTAAACTGGACTGTGGAATGCCAACAGGCCTTTGACACCCTGAAACAGGCAATGTGCTCAGCACCAGTTCTAAAAGCTCCAGATTATTCTAAGCAGTTCATTGTGCAGACTGATGCCTCTGAACATGGGATAGGGGCAGTTTTGTCCCAAACAAATGATGATGGCCTTGACCAGCCTGTTGCTTTCATTAGCAGGAGGTTACTCCCCAGGGAGCAGCGTTGGAGTGCCATTGAGAGGGAGGCCTTTGCTGTGGTTTGGTCCCTGAAGAAGCTGAGACCATACCTCTTTGGGACTCACTTCCTAGTTCAAACTGACCACAGACCTCTCAAATGGCTGATGCAAATGAAAGGTGAAAACCCCAAACTGTTGAGGTGGTCCATCTCCCTACAGGGAATGGACTTTATAGTGGAACACAGACCTGGGACTGCCCATGCCAATGCAGATGGCCTTTCCAGGTTCTTCCACTTAGAAAATGAAGACTCTCTTGGGAAAGGTTAGTCTCATCCTCTTTCGTTTGGGGGGGGGTTGTGTAAGGAAATGCCTCCTTGGCATGGTTGCCCCCTGACTTTTTGCCTTTGCTGATGCTATGTTTACAATTGAAAGTGTGCTGAGGCCTGCTAACCAGGCCCCAGCACCAGTGTTCTTTCCCTAACCTGTACTTTTGTATCCACAATTGGCAGACCCTGGCATCCAGATAAGTCCCTTGTAACTGGTACTTCTAGTACCAAGGGCCCTGATGCCAAGGAAGGTCTCTAAGGGCTGCAGCATGTCTTATGCCACCCTGGAGACCTCTCACTCAGCACAGACACACTGCTTGCCAGCTTGTGTGTGCTAGTGAGGACAAAACGAGTAAGTCGACATGGCACTCCCCTCAGGGTGCCATGCCAGCCTCTCACTGCCTATGCAGTATAGGTAAGACACCCCTCTAGCAGGCCTTACAGCCCTAAGGCAGGGTGCACTATACCATAGGTGAGGGTACCAGTGCATGAGCATGGTACCCCTACAGTGTCTAAACAAAACCTTAGACATTGTAAGTGCAGGGTAGCCATAAGAGTATATGGTCTGGGAGTTTGTCAAACACGAACTCCACAGCACCATAATGGCTACACTGAAAACTGGGAAGTTTGGTATCAAACTTCTCAGCACAATAAATGCACACTGATGCCAGTGTACATTTTATTGTAAAATACACCCCAGAGGGCACCTTAGAGGTGCCCCCTGAAACTTAACCGACTATCTGTGTAGGCTGACTAGTTTTAGCAGCCTGCCACAAACCGAGACATGTTGCTGGCCCCATGGGGAGAGTGCCTTTGTCACTCTGAGGCCAGTAACAAAGCCTGCACTGGGTGGAGATGCTAACACCTCCCCCAGGCAGGAATTGTCACACCTGGCGGTGAGCCTCAAAGGCTCACCTCCTTTGTGCCAACCCAGCAGGACACTCCAGCTAGTGGAGTTGCCCGCCCCCTCCGGCCAGGCCCCACTTTTGGCGGCAAGGCCGGAGAAAATAATGAGAAAAACAAGGAGGAGTCACTGGCCAGTCAGGACAGCCCCTAAGGTGTCCTGAGCTGAAGTGACTCTAACTTTTAGAAATCCTCCATCTTGCAGATGGAGGATTCCCCCAATAGGGTTAGGATTGTGACCCCCTCCCCTTGGGAAGAGGCACAAAGAGGGTGTACCCACCCTCAGGGCTAGTAGCCATTGGCTACTAACCCCCCAGACCTAAACACGCCCTTAAATTTAGTATTTAAGGGCTACCCTGAACCCTAGAAAATTAGATTCCTGCAACTACAAGAAGAAGGACTGCCTAGCTGAAAACCCCTGCAGCGGAAGACCAGAAGACCAACTGCCTTGGCTCCAGAAACTCACCGGCCTGTCTCCTGCCTTCCAAAGATCCTGCTCCAGCGACGCCTTCCAAAGGGACCAGCGACCTCGACATCCTCTGAGGACTGCCCCTGCTTCGAAAAGACAAGAAACTCCCGAGGACAGCGGACCTGCTCCAATAAAAGCTGCAACTTTGTTTCCAGCAGCTTTAAAGAACCCTGCAAGCTCCCCGCAAGAAGCGTGAGACTTGCAACACTGCACCCGGCGACCCCGACTCGGCTGGTGGCGATCCAACATCTCAGGAGGGACCCCAGGACTACTCTGATACTGTGAGTACAAAAACCTGTCCCCCCTGAGCCCCCACAGCGCCGCCTGCAGAGGGAATCCCGAGGCTTCCCCTGACCGCGACTCTTTTGAATCCAAAGTCCCGACACCTGGGAGAGACCCTGCACCCGCAGCCCCCAGGACCTGAAGGACCGGACTTTCACTGGAGGAGTGACCCCCAGGAGTCCCTCTCCCTTGACCAAGTGGAGGTTTCCCCAAGGAACCCCCCCCTTGCCTGCCTGCAGCGCTGAAGAGATCCCTAGATCTCCCATTGACTTCCATTACAAACCCGACGCTTGTTTCTACACTGCACCCGGCCGCCCCCGCGCCGCTGAGGGTGAAATTTCTGTGTGGGCTTGTGTCCCCCCCGGTGCCCTACAAAACCCCCCTGGTCTGCCCTCCGAAGACGCGGGTACTCACCTGCAAGCAGACCGGAACCGGGGCACCCCCTTCTCTCCATTCTAGCCTATGTGTTTTGGGCACCACCTTGAACTCTGCACCTGACCGGCCCTGAGCTGCTGGTGTGGTGACTTTGGGGTTGCTCTGAACCCCCAACGGTGGGCTACCTTGGACCAAGAACTAAGCCCTGTAAGTGTCTTACTTACCTGGTTAACCTAACAAATACTTACCTCCCCTAGGAACTGTGAAAATTGCACTAAGTGTCCACTTTTAAAACAGCTATTTGTGAATAACTTGAAAAGTATACATGCAATTTTGATGATTTGAAGTTCCTAAAGTACTTACCTGCAATACCTTTCGAATGAGATATTACATGTAGAAGTTGAACCTGTGGTTCTTAAAATAAACTAAGAAAAGATATTTTTCTATACAAAACCTATTGGCTGGATTTGTCTCTGAGTGTGTGTACCTCATTTATTGTCTATGTGTATGTACAACAAATGCTTAACACTACTCCTTGGATAAGCCTACTGCTCGACCACACTACCACAAAATAGAGCATTAGTATTATCTCTTTTTACCACTATTTTACCTCTAAGGGGAACCCTTGGACTCTGTGCATGCTATTCCTTACTTTGAAATAGCACATACAGAGCCAACTTCCTACACTGAGCCCTTTAACGCTTGAAGATATCTCATCTTCAGAAAGGTCTCAGTTATGCGGATCAGGTTCCCCTATCCGAGGAGTCTCGTGCGGAGATGAATTGGTGGTTGGATCATATGGAAGCCTGGAACGGCAGAGCCATCTTCAGCTCTTATCCAGATGTAGTGATAGAGTCCGACGCCAGTCGTTGGGGAGCCCGGTGCGTATCAGTGTCCACGGGAGGCAGATGGTCCAGCACGGAGTTGGATCTACACATCAATTGTTTGGAACTCCTAGTCGGCTCATTTGCAATCAAGAGTCTTTCTCCCATCAGGGCGAACTGCTGTATTCTCCTTCGCATGGACAATATCTCGGCGGTGAGATATGTCAACAAGTTGGGGGGAACTCGTTCCCGCATTTTAGCAGAGATAGCCAAGGAGTTTTGGCACTTTTGCCTTTAACACAGGATTTCAATTGTGGCAGAGTACCTTCCGGGAGCCAACAACTTGGTGGCGGACTGGAACTCTCGTCACCTTAGAGACTTCAGCGATTGGAGGTTACATCCCAGAGATTTCAGAGCTCTGTCTGCACGGTGGGGTCCTTTTTCAATAGACCTGTTTGCGTCTCGCCTCAACCGACAGATAAAACGTTTTTTCAGTTGGAGACCAGATCCAGAAGCATCAAAGACGGATGCCTTTCTTCAGGACTGGTCTCAAGAGCAGAGTTACGCTTTTCCTCCATTCTTAATGATTCCCAGGGTCTTGGCTCAGATCAGACGTCAGCAAGCGGAGTTGGTCCTGGTGACTCCTCTTTGGAGATCCCAAGCTTGGTTCCCGTTGGCAATGGAGTTGAGTTGCGATCATCCGTTCCTTCTTCCCTTCCGGGAGAATCTTCTCCAGGACCCTCTGGGTCTGTGGCATCCATTAATCCGGTCGGGCCAGCTATCCCTGGTGGCTTGGCATCTTTCAGGGAAAGATGGAGCATCCCAGGGCTTTCGCAAGAGTCTTCCGAGTTCATTGCAGGTTCCTGGTCCTCCAGTACTCACAAGAGATACGCTTCGGCTTGGAAGCGATGGAGCTCTTGGTGTAGTTCTCGGAGTGCGGATCCTTCTTCAGCAGGTTGCTGTCTGGTCCCAAATTTACTTTCGTCTCTAGAGGCATCAGGTCTGGCTTATAGCTCTATCAATAACTATCAGTCTGCTATTTCGGCAGGTCACTCTCCTGTGGAGGGTAAGCCCATTGGCGAGTCCCCAATTGTGTGCAAATTAATGAGGGGTATCAGATTGGCTAACCCCCCTCGCCCTCGTTATTCTTCTCTTTGGGATGTTAATGTTGTACTTCGATTTTTAGAATCTTGGCCATGTAATAGATTTTTGTCTAGAAAACAGTTATCTGCTAAACTCACTATGTTATTATGTTTAATCTCCTGCAAGAGAGTCTCAGATGTCAGGGCTCTGGATTTGGCTGGGAGAGTTTTTTCCCCAGATGGGGTCTCTTTTTCTGTTTTGCGTAGAACTAAATGCAATCTGAAGACTGTTTCTTATCCCTGTTTTGTGGACAACCCCAATCTTTGTGTGGTGCAGTGCCTCAAAGCTTACGAGGTGAGTACAGAAGAGTTTCGTTCTGATATGGGAGGGCAATTGCTTATTTCATTAGTTAAACCTTATCATCCTGTTTCGTCAGCCACCCTCGCCAGGTGGGTACGTTGGGTTCTGAGTGAAGCAGGCATGGATATTTCTAGATTTGGTGCTCATTCTGCCAGAGGAGCTATGGCTTCGAAGTCTTTGGCTTTGGGTTCTCGTTTAGAGGACATTTTAAAGGCAGCAGACTGGTCTTCCCCTTCGACTTTTAAAACGTATTATTATAAACCTATTGTTGACATTGCTTCTGTGGTGGTGAATCAGCTTTGAACAAGCATAATCTGAGCCTCCAGTCCTGACATAGAATAAAACAAATTCTAGCATTCGCGCTAAGAATTTTTCAATTCTATTAAGGTGGCGAGGATTATCCCGCCACACTGTTATATATTATTTATTGTGGTACATACTATTTTCATTAAGTTCATGTACGAGTTACTGTTTTTCAGTGCTTTCCCACCCTGTTTAGTAGTTGATATAAGTATCTATTATGATATTCAGTTTTTATGGCCTGAATTTTTTCCTTTTTCCTAGGAAATGATGAGAAGTAGTTCGGCCGTTTCGACATCGATCTACTTCCAGTCAAGTGGGATTCCAGTTCTTCGGTTTTCAGGATTTTCGTTTTCAAGTTCATGTTAAGACTTTGTTTTTTTCTGTTGCGAATTTTGGACAAAGAAAGAGGAGTGGCTGGGTGTGATGCAACACTTTATACGCTTCCTCCTCTATGGTTCATCACGTGATATTACTAATGTTGGGAAATGTAGTTTTTTACTTTCCATGGTTTTCATTGGCTGCTGTTAAAAATAAAGCATGGAAAGAGAAGCATAATCCTCGCCTCGTGTCCTTAATAGAATTGAAAAATTCTTAGCACGAATGCTAGATTTTTTTTTACTTCAGTGCAGAAAGAGTGCATGATGCACCTGAGTAGACTGTGCCACCAGAAGTGCCTGCGTAGTGCATCTGCCAGGATCTTGCAAGTTGCTGGGCACTAGGCTGTTGCAGCAGGCAATGCTGATTGATGTGCGGCTGAAGCGCTGCGGGCAGTCCATCTCTGACCTTTCAAGAGAGCTCACCTGGTCTGCTGTTCATGCCAGATTAGAAATATTTTTATAACACCAGCTGCAGGTGTGAAAGAAACCTACCACCTCAATATTGTAGCAAGGTGTGCAAGAGTGCATGTATTTAACACTGGAGCAGGTAAGGTTTGTTACAAAATCCTCTCATTCAATTGCTTCTTTGAACATCACTCAGTGCTTAAATTTTGCATTTTAATGAGAAGATCAGGTAACACGAGCACTCTACCAGACTGAGAAACTGCCAGACAAGAGATGTGAAGCCCCCCAATAATTTACTGTCAGTTAATGTGAAGTTTGACAATTTAACATTGAAGAGGTGCGTTTTTTGTATCTCACTCTCCACCATAGATAGTAGAGGAGTAAGGAGCTGCATCTTGCCATTCTAGGTCCCTAATATGGAACAAATAGATTTATTTTAATTTTACAAGGTTCCTATTTTTCAAAATGCAGAAGAACATAAGGCTGCAAAACAATTCATAATTTATATAATTTTTCTCTCATCTGCTACAATGAAATTGCTTTTCTTTCTTTCATGTTAGACATCTAGTTTGTAAAATATGTAGTGCACATTGAAGCTCCAGATCATTATTGGATCCGTTTATATTTTGCAATTCTATCTAAAAATGAAGGTATTTTGTTTTTGTATACTGCAACATTATTAACCTGTCTTAAAAACTTGGGAACCTTGCTTATGGGTCAATCAATGTTTAGATTATAAAACACCTGGTAATGCACTGTAATTTGTTTTTCTATAGTGTGTGATTACCCCAAGGGTGTCCTGGCACAAAACGGGAGGGAGAATGCAGCTAACCACTGAAGAAAAAAGATTAGACAAGTCAGATTTTGAGTTTCTTGTGAAAGCTAGAGTTAGAAATGGTTTTAAGGCCCAGCCACAGGAAGTTCCAAAGTTTGTCTAAGAGGTGGATGAAAGCCTGGCATTATGATATTTTTTCCTGATAAAGTTGGTGAAGACAGCCTTGCAAGAAGAGGACCAAGAGTTCAGTGATGAAACATAAGGCTATATGTGTATGACAATCATCCATCATGCAATCATGTGAAAGCTATAACCATAGGTTATGGTGCTGTAGTTTAAAAGTTTCCTGACCCTAAAAGCCATTTTATACAGCTTTGATCATACCACTAACGGACTTTCTAAAGTTGATTCTATTTTCTTCTTATTAGCTGTATACCACATAACCTCCTCTATGAATTTTATTTCCAGCGTGTCAGCATATTCAGTAGAGCAATGTAGAATTGTATCTTTTTGACATGAGTTTCTGTGTTTTAATTGGTATGGTTACTTGGCTTCGCATTCAATGATATTATTTTAATGTTACTAATGTGAAAAGGCAAGTTTGGCATTGCACAAACGTAATACTTAATGTTAATACTTCCAATAGTGGTGCTTAACATCAAGGAGATCTTGAGGATAAAATTGCATTACAGTCTGTAACTTAGGTATGTCACACTGAATTATTTGAAACTTTGAAGGTAAAAAATATGCAGTTTAGAAAATTAAGCTTAAAGTGGTTTGGCACACGTGAGGTCCAAGAAGGAACATAGACCTGCTCTTCCCTGGCATCTCTGTTGTAGCAGTTTGTCTAAGCTATTACATGCTAGGACCTTGAACAAGAGTGTAGGAAGTTGGCTCTGTATGCACTATTTCAAAGTAAGGAATAGTATGCACAGAGTCCAAGGGTTCCCCTTAGAGGTAAGATAGTGGCAAAAAGAGATAATACTAATGCTCTATTTTGTGGTAGTGTAGTCGAGCAGTAGGCTTATCAAAGGAGTAGTGTTAAGCATTTGTTGTACATACACACAGGCAATAAATGAGGAACACACACTCAGAGACAATTCCAGGCCAATAGGTTTTTGTATAGAAAAATATATTTTCTTAGTTTATTTTAAGAACCACAGGTTCAAATTCTACATGTAATACTTTGCATGAAAGGTATTGCAGGTAAGTACTTTAGGAACTTTGAATAATCACAATAGCATATATACTTTTCAAATAAAACACATAGAGCTATTTTAAAACTAGACAGTGCAATTTTCAACAGTTCCTGGGGGAGGAAAGTATTTGTTAGTTTTTGTAGGTAAGTAAACCACCTACGGGGTTCAAGTTTGGGTCCAAGGTAGCCCACCGTTGGGGGTTCAGAGCAACCCCAAAGTTACCACACCAGCAGCTCGGGGCCGGTCAGGTGCAGAGTTCAAAGTGGTGCCCAAAACGCATAGGCTTCAATGGAGAAGGGGGTTCCAGTCTGCCAGCAGGTAAGTACCCGCGTCTTCGGAGGGCAGACCAGGGGGGTTTTGTAGGGTACCGGGGGGGACACAAGTTAGCACAGGAAGTACACCCTCAGCAGCACGGGGGCGGCCGGGTGCAGTGTGCAAACACACGTCGGGTTTGTAATAGGAATCAATGGGAGACCAAGGGGTCTCTTCAGCGATGCAGGCAAGGGGGGGGGGCTCCTCGGGGTAGCCACCACCTGGGCAAGGGAGAGGGCCTCCTGGGGGTCACTCCTGCACTGGAGTTCCGATCCTTCCGGTCCTGGGGGCTGCGGGTGCAGGGTCTTTTCCAGGCGTCGGGATCTTAGAGTCAGGCAGTCGCAGTCAGGGGGAGCGTCGGGATTCCCTCTGCAGGCGTCGCTGTGGGGGCTCAGGGGGGACAACTTTGGTTACTCACAGTCTCTGAGTCGCCGGAGGGTCCTCCCTGAAGTGTTGTTTCTCCACCAGTCGAGTCGGGGTCGCCAGGTGCAGGGTTGCAAGTCTCACGCTTCTGGCGGGAAACGCTGTTGCCTTTAAGTTGCTCCTTTAGAAACAAAGTTGCAGTCTTGGGTGAACAGGGCCGCTGTTCTCTGGAGTTTCTTGGTCCTTTTAGAGCAGGGCAGTCCTCTGAGGATTCAGAGGTCGCTGGTCCTGGGGAAAGCGTCGCTGGAGCAGTTTTCTTCCGAAGGGGGGAGACAGGCCGGTAGAGCTGGGGCCAAGGCAGTTGGTGTCTCCGTCTTCTCTGCAGGGTTTTTCAGCTCAGCAGTCCTCTTCTTCTTAGGTTGCAGGAATCTGAGTTCCTAGGTTCAGGGGAGCCCTTAAATACTAAATTTAAGGGCGTGTTTAGGTCTGGGGGGTTAGTAGCCAATGGCTACTAGCCCTGAGGGTGGGTACACCATCTTTGTGCCTCCTCCCAAGGGGTGGGGGTCACATTCCTATCCCTATTGGGGGAATCCTCCATCTGCAAGATGGAGGATTTCTAAAAGTTAGAGTCACCTCAGCTCAGGACACCAAGGGGCTGTCCTGACTGGCCAGTGACTCCTCCTTGTTATTCTCATTATTTCCTCCGGCCTTGCCGCGAAAAGTGGGGCCGTGGCCGGAGGGGGTGGGCAACTCCACTAGCTGGAGTGCCCTGTGGTGCTGGAACAAAGGGGGTGAGCCTTTGAGGCTCACCGCCAGGTGTTACAGCTCCTGCCTGGGGGAGGTGATAGCATCTCCACCCAGTGCAGGCTTTGTTACTAGCCACAGAGTGACAAAGGCACTCTCCCCATGTGGCCAGCAACATGTCTCGAGTGTGGCAGGCTGCTAAAACCAGTCAGCCTATACGGGTAGTTGGTTAAGGTTTCAGGGGGCACCTCTAAGGTGCCCTCTGGGGTGTATTTTGCAATAAAATGTACACTGGCATCAGTGTGCATTTATTGTGCTGAGAAGTTTGATACCAAACTTCCCAGTTTTCAGTGTAGCCATTATGGTGCTGTGGAGTTCGTGTTTGACAGACTCCCAGACCATATACTCTTATGGCTACCCTGCACTTACAATGTCTAAGGTTTTGCTTAGACACTGTAGGGGCACAGTGCTCATGCACTGGTGCCCTCACCTATGGTATAGTGCACCCTGCCTTAGGGCTGTAAGGCCTGCTAGAGGGGTGACTTATCTATACTGCATAGGCAGTGTGAGGTTGGCATGGCACCCTGAGGGGAGTGCCATGTCGACTTACTCGTTTTGTCCTCACCAGCACACACAAGCTGGCAAGCAGTGTGTCTGTGCTGAGTGAGGGGTCCCCAGGGTGGCATAAGATATGCTGCAGCCCTTAGAGACCTTCCCCGGCATCAGGGCCCTTGGTACCAGGGGTACCAGTTACAAGGGACTTACCTGGATGCCAGGGTGTGCCAATTGTGAAAACAAAAGTACAGGTTAGGGAAAGAACACTGGTGCTGGGGCCTGGTTAGCAGGCCTCAGCACACTTTCAATTCAAAACATAGCATCAGCAAAGGCAAAAAGTCAGGGGGTAACCATGCCAAGGAGGCATTTCCTTATAAAGAGGTTGACAGAATACATCAGAAACCAACATCAGAGTTCAAGAATCAAGGGACTCTCAGCCACGCTCCATGACCACCACTATTGGAAATTATATCTCCAAGGACCAATTAACATAAAGTCCTCCTCTGTCAAAACTCCTGACTTTCAGAAGATGTGTCTATTTTCGTTTGACCGGACATTAGTTGAGAGCTAGTCTAGGTCGGCTGGCACCTCAGGGACTTTACTGATAAAGTCTGAGATCTACGAGGACAAGCTTACCTGCAAGACCTTCCAATTCTAAAAATCGTAACATCAAGTAAAACCTACTGTAATTCTAAAAGTGAAGCTCAACGCTTCATTCTAAACTATGCAAGGGCTACTGGTTTAGGATATCTTGAATTAGAGAGGACAACTAATTCGAAGGTCTGGTAATCTAGGAGTCTGTAGAAGACATAGGACAATACCTATCAGTTAACAATGTAGTCATTTTAAAAAGCCTTCCATAAAAAATCAAGTTATTTTTCATGTTTTGCTTTAATGATGGTGGCATTCAGCAGTGCTTTGTAGTGTGGGTGAGGCAGGTAAGTGCTGTGGGGTGAAGACTAAGAGTTAGGAGTAGAGGAGGACACCAGCCCTGCTAGTTTGTGTCTCCATGGCTGGGCTTCGTTGTGGGAAATGACATAGGGAAGATGTGGCTGGTGAGAGGGTGAGGTCAACATTTGAAAATCATGTTGATTCTTCATATTGGTGTTGTGAAAGTTTAATCCATAGGTCAATCATTACTTTTCAGATTTCATAGTACTTCACCCTAAACATTCTATGTGCTGTCATTGCTGCTTTTGGGAATGTTTTTCATGAAAATGTTACTGCTGGTAAATAAATAAATATTATGTTTGTGGAAGACCCATCTGTCCAGTAGCTTGATAGGACAGACATCTGACAGGTTCTTATTCCACAATCAGATCCACCCCTGGAAACTACACATTTTCAGAGACCCTGATGTCTGTGATGTACAGCTGTATTGTTATCATACTTTGTGACACTACAATTTCCTTGAAATAGCAACACTTCCTCAGACAAACAGCTTACACTAGACAGTCACTGTATCAGGTGCAATTAAAATGAAAGATGATGCATTATTATGGTGGCCCCAGTGTGTACATAAAGTACATGTTAGTTATCAATCACAGTCTGTGGGATTTAGTGTTGATGTTTCAACCCTATATGTCAGAATTGGACACAGCCAACATCCAGATGCATTTTCCTGAGCAAGCATAAATAATGGCTCTTTTAAATTACTTCTTCCACTTTTCCTGAGGTACATAATTGTACGTAATATGCTAACTGTGCACCAGTGCTGTCTGTGCTGCCTGCGCCTTTCACTGTATGTGGTACTGCCATCACCCAACTACATAAATCCTCTGATCAAAGATGAAATTAATAATAAAAAGAACCTAAATATGAAGTAATAACATAGAAAGGTGTTTTATTGTGAACACAGGCAATCAGTGACATTCACTGTACATATTTCTGTTGTTTTAACATAATTATTCTGAACTAATGCAAGCATTTTTTAATGCCTCCGTATGAATCATTGACTCTCTAGTAAATATACACCAAATTTCTATATAATATAGTGGGGTGCCCTGTCTTTATTATGTATAAATACTGCGTCACTTGTGTTGATGACACCCTATATATAGCCAACAGTGTTTTTGTAATTGAATCCTGGAAAATCTCACCTGTTGATGGTACCCCTAAACTCAGTGTTTTGTACCTTCTTATACCAGCCTGTGTGGAAGATGTTGCTATGGGTCATGGGTCTTTGTATAGATCAGGGGTGTGTAATTTATAAATCTACTTGTCCTGTAACAAAATCCACTTGTTCCTTTGGTGCTGTGTAATGGGCAACAAATTATGGCAGCAAATCTCATTATATAAGGGCTCTGATGATAGGCTCTTTGATTATGCCAGGGCACATACTATAGTAGGGTTTGAATACTGGGAAATCTCCTATTTTTCCACCTTTCCACAGGTGTACATACTGGGGATGTAGGTAGCAGTAAGCAATAGTCCCAGGGTCGGAATACCCTTTTGAGTCTGTGCAAACCTACAAACTTGCATGTTTTAGGGGTTTTAGCCAGATCTTCTCTAATCTTTTCCCATACTGAGAAAGCTTGGAAATGTATTCCTAACAGTTGGGAAAAAAAATAATTGGAGGAAAAGTGAAATTGTACTCGCTCAATAGATTTTTGCATGAGCAGATTTACACATACATATTTGCTTAAGCAAGAATGTAGTTCACAATTTTTGTTAGACATTTTAATTTCCTGGCCTACTTCCGTAAATCTGCACTAATGCACGAATGTATACCATGGGTGCACTTTTGTGACGTCCCTTAAGAATTGGGCCCCTGATTACGCCTGGCATTAACCAAGACCTTTTGTTTTTATTAAAATTCTGTTTCTCTCTGTTGGCTGACTTCACTATGAGTGACAGCATTGTGCTGTTTCACGAGGAGCATGTTGACACACAAAGTAGTTTTGGTCAGTGCCAGGAATTACTGTGGCAATGTGTGCTTTTGGAGACCATAAATATTTTTGTTTTTTGCCAGTGTTTGGTCTAGTAGTGAGGACCCAGCAGCTCCCACAACAATAATGTCTTACAAAACCATGAAAAAATAAAACACGCATTGAAAAAACCAAAAGGCTGACGACCAAGGTTGAACCGGCTGGCTTTGCCAATGCTTGTTTATTTTCATGTTTCCCATAATATTGTTAAAACGGGTTACACTGATTTTTCCATTATGGATATATTGTCTGGAAATACAAGCATGCATTAACACTTTTTACTAAATGATACTTCAAAGAAATGGTACCTAAAATTTCACAGTAGTTTTGCAAAACTTTCCTTTCCCAGTTGCATTTTTTTGAATGAATGTTTTGATTTTGAAAGCAAAGATCCCTCAATATTGCTTTCAAGCTCTACAAATATTTGCATCTAATTAAAGAGCCTTCTGGGACCATTATACGTAGCCTCATATTGTTCAACTTTGCAAATGTTTGTGTACATATTTTTATACTGGAACTACTGTCAGTAGTGCAGTCTGAGCTTACAGCATTTCCTTAGTCCAATCACTATAATAATAAAGACTTTGCATTAATGAACCTCAAATACAAGTTCAAACAGCATTTACGTTATGACACAAATGTTGCCTTTAGTGTGTACAATGCCCTTCCCTGATCCGTAATGTGGCACTCTAAACTGGCAGACAAAGGGTTTGTGCTGCAACGACCCCAAACAATATGTCCCCATCAGGCTATAGGAATTCCACACCCCTGATAGATCCACCATTCTTCTGTGATGAAGGTGGATGCCTCTGCATTGCCTGATGTTACCAGGGCAGGTACTCAATTCATTCCCTTCTTTGAATTTGCCCAAACTGCTTACTCTCCTCGGGCAATAAAGTCTAGTTCACCCGCAGGCCCACTTAAACCAGACCGGTTTCTCAAATGTCATGTGTAGGAAGTTGGCTCTGTATGCACTATTTCAAAGTAAGGAATAGTATGCACAGAGTCCAAGGGTTCCCCTTAGAGGTAAGATACTGGCAAAAAGAGATAATACTAATGCTCTATTTTGTGGTAGTGTGGTCGAGCAGTAGGCTTATCAAAGGAGTAGTGTTAAGCATTTGTTGTACATACACACAGGCAATAAATGAGGAACACACACTCAGAGACAAATCCAGCCAATAGGTTTTGTTATAGAAATATATCTTTTCTTAGTTTATTTTAAGAACCACAGGTTCAAATTCTACATGTAATATCTAATTTGAAAGGTATTGCAGGTAAGTACTTTAGGAACTTTGAATAATTACAGTAGCATATATACTTTTCACATAAAACACAAATAGCTGTTTTAAAAGTGGACAGTGCAATTTTCACAGTTCCTGGGGGAGGTAAAGTATTGTTAGTTTTAGCAGGTAAGTAAATTACCTACAGGGTTCAGTTTTGGGTCCAAGGTAGCCCACTGTTGGGGGTTCAGAGCAACCCCAAAGTTACCACAGCAGCAGCTCAGGGCCGGTCAGGTCCAGAGGTCAAAGAGGTGCCCAAAACACATAGGCTTCAATGGAGAGAAGGGGGTGCCCCGGTTCCAGTCTGCCAGCAGATAAGTACCCGCGTCTTCGGAGGGCAGACCAGGGGGGTTTTGTAGGGCACCGGGGGGGACACAAGTCCACACAGAAAGTACACCCTCAGCAGCGCGGGGCGGCCGGGTGCAGTGTGCAAACAAGCGTCGGGTTCTCTGTAGATTTCAATGGGAGACCAAGGGGTCTCTTCAGCGGTGCAGGCAGGCAAGGGGGGGGCTCCTCGGGGTAGCCACCACCTGGGCAAGGGAGAGGGCCTCCTGGGGGTCACTCCTGCACAGAAGTTCCGTTCCTTCAGGTGCTGGGGGCTGCGGGTGCAGGGTCTTTTCCAGCCGTCGGGACTTTAGGTTCAGGCAGTCGCGGTCAGGGGGAGCCTCGGGATTCCCTCTGCAGGCGTCGCTGTGGGGGCTCAGGGGGGACAACTTTGGTTACTCACGGTCTCGGAGTCGCCGGAGGGTCCTCCGTGAGGTGTTGGTTCTCCACCAGTCGAGTCGGGGTCGCCGGGTGCAGTGTTGCAAGTCTCACGCTTCTTGCGGGGATTTGCAGGGGTCTTTAAATCTGCTCCTCTGTAACAAAGTTGCAGTTCTTTTGGAGCAGTGCCGCTGTCCTCGGGAGTTTCTTGTCTTTCTTGAAGCAGGGCAGTCCTCTGAGGATTCAGAGGTCACTGGTCCTTTGGAAAGCGTCGCTGGAGCAGGTTTCTTTGGAAGGCAGGAGGAAGGCCGGTAAGACTGGGGCCAAAGCAGCTGGTGTCTTCTGTTCTTCTTCTGCAGGGGTTTTTCAGCTCAGCAGTCCTCTTCTTCTTGTAGTTTCAGGAATCAAAATTCTTAGGTTCAGGGAAGCCCTTAAATACTAAATTTAAGGGCGTGTTTAGGTCTGGGAGGTTAGTAGCCAATGGCTACTAGCCCTGAGGGTGGGTACACCCTCTTTGTGCCTCCTCCCAAGGGGAGGGGGGCACATCCCTAATCCTATTGGGGGAATCCTCCATCTGCAAGATGGAGGATTTCTAAAAGTTAGAGTCACTTCAGCTCAGGACACCTTAGGGGCTGTCCTGACTGGCCAGTGACTCCTCCTTGTTGTTCTCATTATTTTCTCCGGCCTTGCCGCCAAAAGTGGGGGCCGTGGCCGAAGGGGGCGGGCAACTCCACTAGCTGGAGTGTTCTGCGGTGCTGGAACAAAGGGGTGAGCCTTTGAGGCTCACCGCCAGGTGTTACAGCTCCTGCCTGGGGGAGGTGTTAGCATCTCCACCCAGTGCAGGCTTTGTTACTGGCCTCAGAGTGACAAAGGCACTCTCCCCATGGGGCCAGCAACATGTCTCTAGTGTGGCAGGCTGCTGGAACCAGTCAGCCTACACAGATAGTTGGATACAGTTTCAGGGGGCACCTCTAAGGTGCCCTCTGGGGTGTGTTTCACAATAAAATGTACACTGGCATCAGTGTGCATTTATTGTGCTGAGAAGTTTGATACCAAACTTCCCAGTTTTCAGTGTAGCCATTATGGTGCTGTGGAGTTCGTGTTTGACAGACTCCCAGACCATATACTCTTATGGCTACCCTGCACTTACAATGTCTAAGGTTTGGCTTAGACACTGTAGGGGCACAGTGCTCATGCACTGGTGCCCTCACCTATGGTATAGTGCACCCTGCCTTAGGGCTGTAAGGCCTGCTAGAGGGGTGACTTATCTATACTTGCATAGGCAGTGAGAGGCTGGCATGGCACCCTGAGGGGAGTGCCATGTCGACTTACTCATTTTGTTCTCACCAGCACACACAAGCTGGCAAGCAGTGTGTCTGTGCTGAGTGAGGGGTCTCCAGGGTGGCATAAGACATGCTGCAGCCCTTAGAGACCTTCCCTGGCATCAGGGCCCTTGGTACCAGAGGTACCAGTTACAAGGGACTTACCTGGATGCCAGGGTGTGCCAATTGTGGATACAAAAGTACAGGTTAGGGAAAGAACACTGGTGCTGGGGCTTGGTTAGCAGGCCTCAGCACACTTTCAATTCAAAACATAGCATCAGCAAAGGCAAAAAGTCAGGGGGTAACCATGCCAAGGAGGCATTTCCTTACATCATGACTTTCTTCTTCCACCTTATTTATAAGTGATTATTCTCTCCTTGTCATCAGCTTGCATTCCCAGTTCTTTGGAAGCAGGCTAAGGTGGTCCCCCTATTAAAGAAACCTTCCTTGGACACCTACAAGCCAGAACATTTCTGGCCTATTTCTTCACTTCCATTTCTTGCAAAGGTCACAGAGAGGCCCGTTAATGCCACCCAGACCGAGTTTTTGGATGACATCCGTATCCTGGACATTTCCCAAAATGGCTCCAGACTAAGGCACAGTGCGGAATCAGTGCTTCTCAGTGACGAACGACTCTGCGGTGCCCTGGATAAAGGTCGGTCCTCAGCTCTGATCTTGTTGGACCTGAACACCGCCTTTGATACGGTGTCCCACAAAATTCTACTCCAGCGCCTACAAAGTATAGGTAAGGGTGGTGTGGCACTGACCTGGTTTGCGTCTTTTCTATCTGATCGCTCCGTCCAGGTAATTTTGTCTACTCACAGCTCCCAACCACATCCTTTTCCTTATGGCGTTCCCCAGGGCTCTTCACTGAGCTCTACTTTAATATCTATATCCAACTCTTGTCTCAGGTTGTCAAATCCACAGGGATTACATTAGTATCCTATGCTGATGACACTCAGCTGGTGCTCTCCTTCACAGATAATCCTACACTTGACAGGCTGAATTTCCAAAAAGGACTGTCAGCAGTTGCAGTTGTCGGAAGACCCCAGCTGGCCCAAAATGCGGTGGCCAGGCTGCTTTTTTCACTTCTGAAATTTTACTCTGTCTCTGGTCTTCTCCACAAATTGCACTGGCTCCCATTGGAATAGCGTATTAATTTCAAAACTTTGTGTGTTACTCATAAAATTCCGTAATACTAGAAGGCCTCCATACTGTCTAATTTTCTTTCATGATATCAATCTACCCACTATCTTCGCTCAGCCGACCTTAATCTGGCCTCTGTCCCACGTTTCAGGAGAGTCAGAGCTGGGGGACGCTCCTTAGAAATACTGAAACACTTGACAATTTAGGAAGCCCTGAAGACATGGCTTTTCTCCATCTAATCCTTGTGCTGTGCTCCATTTGATAGGCCGCTAACTTCAGCTTAACCTTTCCTTAGGTCTAACGCTGGGAAGCCCCGCTTTGGGGGCAGCTATGAACTTTATAAATCCCCTTAACATAACATAACCATGATATCAACATTGGTTGGCGGATTGCCTTATTAGGAAGCCTTGTGTCTGCCTCTTGCCAGGGTAATTCAACTTCTTGGCAAACATAGTCAGTGAAAACAAGGGGAAATGGAGCCCTACCCCTTGTCAATGAAAAGTACCTTCACTGGTGTTTGCAATTCTCGATTTTGGAACAAACATGAGATCCAAAGTTGAAAACTGCCAAAACTAGTCAAGGTGGAGATCACTGAGAAGAATGCAGACCCCCAGCCCTCTAACTACTACCCTATTTATGTGCATATTCACCTTATTACTGCATAGACAGCCCACTGATGTTAAGAGTGATGGTAGTGATCTAGAATGAGTTCACAACTGTGTACACTGAGTGCATAGTATATAAGATGTTGTAACTCAGGTCTGCGACAAAACAGTAGAGGGTGAGTTACTGCCTCCATCAAGGCTATTTTAGAATTCAATTCTTGCCTTTGAATGTACCTAGGAGTCGCTTTGGCACTGCTCCCCTATAAACATAGATTTATGGTGAACTGTTCCTTAGTTGTGGTGTTTGTTTTATTTCAATGTGTTAACGTGTCTAATTTTTTCCTTCACAATATTTACTGATGCCCCCATATCTATGTGTGCCATCATCTCAAGGCTATGGAAGTTAACTCTGCCTCTGGGGCAGAGATGGTGTCTCCTTAGCTCTTCCCACATTAGTTAGCTGACTAATAATTTTTCTAACTCACAGGGATGCAAGTCAGTGGCCCTATCATCTGTGCATATCTGTTGCCATGCTGCGACTGCCTCCTTAGTGCTTGAATGTGCCTGCTGTCAATTTCTTACATGTGCTGAGTGTAAGGAAATGCCTCCTTGGCATGGTTGCCCCCTGACTTTTTGCCTTTGCTGATGCTATGTTTACAATTGAAAGTGTGCTGAGGCCTGCTAACCAGGCCCCAGCACCAGTGTTCTTTCCCTAACCTGTACTTTTGTATCCACAATTGGCAGACCCTGGCATCCAGATAAGTCCCTTGTAACTGGTACTTCTAGTACCAAGGGCCCTGATGCCAAGGAAGGTCTCTAAGGGCTGCAGCATGTCTTATGCCACCCTGGAGACCTCTCACTCAGCACAACACTCTGCTTGCCAGCTTGTGTGTGCTAGTGAGGACAAAACGAGTAAGTCGACATGGCACTCCTCTCAGGGTGCCATGCCAGCCTCTCACTGCCTATGCAGTATAGGTAAAACACCCCTCTAGCAGGCCTTACAGCCCTAAGGCAGGGTGCACTATACCATAGGTGAGGGTACCAGTGCATGAGCATGGTACCCCTACAGTGTCTAAACAAAACCTTAGACATTGTAAGTGCAGGGTAGCCATAAGAGTATATGGTCTGGGAGTCTGTCAAACACGAACTCCACAGCACCATAATGGCTACACTGAAAACTGGGAAGTTTGGTATCAAACTTCTCAGCACAATAAATGCACACTGATGCCAGTGTACATTTTATTGCAAAATACACCCCAGAGGGCACCTTAGAGGTGCCCCCTGAAACTTAACCGACTGTCTGTGTAGGCTGACTAGTTCCAGCAGCCTGCCACACTAGAGACATGTTGCTGGCCCCATGGGGAGAGTGCCTTTGTCACTCTGAGGCCAGTAACAAAGCCTGCACTGGGTGGAGATGCTAACACCTCCCCCAGGCAGGAGCTGTAACACCTGGCGGTGAGCCTCAAAGGCTCACCCCTTTGTCACAGCCCAGCAGGGCACTCCAGCTTAGTGGAGTTGCCCGCCCCCTCCGGCCACGGCCCCCACTTTTGGCGGCAAGGCTGGAGGGAACAAAGAAAGCAACAAGGAGGAGTCACTGGCCAGTCAGGACAGCCCCTAAGGTGTCCTGAGCTGAAGTGACTCTAACTTTTAGAAATCCTCCATCTTGCAGATGGAGGATTCCCCCAATAGGGTTAGGATTGTGACCCCCTCCCCTTGGGAGGAGGCACAAAGAGGGTGTACCCACCCTCAGGGCTAGTAGCCATTGGCTACTAACCCCCCAGACCTAAACACGCCCTTAAATTTAGTATTTAAGGGCTACCCTGAACCCTCGAAAATTAGATTCCTGCAACAACAAGAAGAAGGACTGCCCAGCTGAAAACCCCTGCAGAGGAAGACCAGAAGACAACAACTGCCTTGGCTCCAGAAACTCACCGGCCTGTCTCCTGCCTTCCAAAGAACTCTGCTCCAGCAACGCCTTCCAAAGGGACCAGCGACCTCTGAATCCTCTGAGGACTGCCCTGCTTCGACAACGACAAGAAACTCCCGAGGACAGCGGACCTGCTCCAAAAAGACTGCAACTTTGTTTCAAGAAGCAGCTTTAAAGAACCCTGCAACTCCCTGCAAGAAGCGTGAGACTTGCAACACTGCACCCGGCGACCCCGACTCGGCTGGTGGAGAACCAACACCTCAGGGAGGACCCCCGGACTACTCTACGACTGTGAGTACCAAAACCTGTCCCCCCTGAGCCCCCACAGCGCCGCCTGCAGAGGGAATCCCGAGGCTTCCCCTGACCGCGACTCTCTGAAACCTAAGTCCCGACGCCTGGAAAAGACCCTGCACCCGCAGCCCCCAGGACCTGAAGGACCGGACTTTCACTGCAGAAGTGACCCCCAGGAGTCCCTCTCCCTTGCCCAAGTGGAGGTTTCCCCGAGGAAGCCCCCCCTTGCCTGCCTGCAGCGCTGAAGAGATCCCTTGATCTCTCATAGACTAACATTGAAAACCCGACGCTTGTTTCTACACTGCACCCGGCCGCCCCCGCGCCGGTGTGGGTGAAATTTCTGTGTGGGCTTGTGTCCCCCCCGGTGCCCTACAAAACCCCCCTGGTCTGCCCTCCGAAGACGCGGGTACTTACCTGCAAGCAGACCGGAACCGGGGCACCCCCTTCTCTCCATTCTAGCCTATGCGTTTTGGGCACCACTTTGGACTCTGCACCTGACCGGCCCTGAGCTGCTGGTGTGGTGACTTTGGGGTTGCTCTGAACCCCCAACGGTGGGCTACCTTGGACCAAGAACTGAACCCTGTAAGTGTCTTACTTACCTGGTAAAACTAACAAAAACTTACCTCCCCCAGGAACTGTGAAAATTGCACTGTGTCCACTTTTGAAATAGCTATTTGTCAATAACTTGAAAAGTATACATGCAATTGAAATGATTCAAAGTTCCTAATGTACTTACCTGCAATACCTTTCAAACAAGATATTACATGTTAAATTTGAACCTGTGGTTCTTAAAATAAACTAAGAAAATATATTTTTCTATAACAAAACCTATTGGCTGGATTTGTCTCCGAGTGTGTGTACCTCATTTATTGTCTATGTGTATGTACAACAAATGCTTAACACTACTCCTTGGATAAGCCTACTGCTCGACCACACTACCACAAAATAGAGCATTAGTATTATCTATTTTTACCACTATTTTACCTCTAAGGGGAACCCTTGGACTCTGTGCATGCTATTCCTTACTTTGAAATAGCACATACAGAGCCAACTTCCTACATTGGTGGATCAGCGGTGGGGTACAAGACTTTGCATTTGCTGGACTACTCAGCCAATACCTGATCACACGACAAATTCCAAAATTGTCATTAGAAATTGATTTTTTGCAATTTGAAAAGTTTTCTAAATTCTTAAAAGACCTGCTAGGGCCTTGTGTTAGATCCTGTTTAGCATTTCTTTTAGAGTTTAAAAGTTTGTAAAAGTTTGAATTAGATTCTAGAACCAGTTTTAGATTCTTAAAAAGTATTCCAACTTTTAGAAGCAAAATGTCTAGCACAGATGTGGCTGTGGTGGAACTCGACACCACACCTTACCTCCATCTACAGATGAGAGAGCTAAGGTCACTCTGTAAACTAAAGAAAATAACAATGGGCCCCAAACCTACCAAAATACAGCTCCAGGAGCTCTTGGCAGAGTTTGAAAAGGCCAATCCCTCTGAGGGTGGCAACTCAGAGGAAGATGATAGTGAATTGGAGGAAGATTCCCCCCTACCAGTCCTATCTAGGGAGGACAGGGCCTCTCAAGCCCTGACTCCAAAAATACTAGTCAGAGATGCTGGCTCCCTCACAGGAGGGACCAGCACCTCTGAACTCACTGAGGATAACTCCAGTGAAGAGGACATCCAGTTAGCCAGGATGGCCAAAAGATTGGCTTTGGAAAGACAGATCCTAGCCATAGAGAGGGAAAGACAAGAGATGGGCCTAGGACCCATCAATGGTGGCAGCAACATATATAGGGTCAGAGATTCTCCTGACATGTTGAAAATCCCTAAAGGGATTGTAACTAAATATGAAGATGGTGATGACATCACCAAATGGTTCACAGCTTTTGAGAGGGCTTGTGTAACCAGAAAAGTGAACAAATCTCACTGGGGTGCTCTCCTTTGGGAAATGTTCACAGGAAAGTGTAGGGATAGACTCCTCACACTCTCTGGAAAAGATGCAGAATCTTATGACCTCATGAAGGGTACCCTGATTGAGGGCTTTGGATTCTCCACTGAGGAGTATAGGATTAGATTCAGGGGGGCTCAGAAATCCTCGAGCCAGACCTGGGTTGACTTTGTAGACTACTCAGTGAAAACAATAGATGGTTGGATTCAAGGCAGTGGTGTAAGTAATTATGATGGGCTGTACAATTTATTTGTGAAAGAACACCTGTTAAGTAATTGTTTCAATGATAAACTGCATCAGCATCTGGTAGACCTAGGACCAATTTCTCCCCAAGAATTGGGAAAGAAGGCGGACCATTGGGTCAAGACTAGGGTGTCCAAAACTTCCACAGGGGGTGACCAAAAGAAAGGGGTCACAAAACCTCCCCAGGGGAAAGGTGGTGAGACAGCCAAAAATAAAAATAGTAAAGAGTCTTCTACAGGCCCCCAAAAACCTGCACAGGCGGGTGGGCCCAGAGCCTCTTCACAAACCAATCCTGGGTACAAGGGTAAAAACTTTGATCCCAAAAAGGCCTGGTGTCAAAACTGTAGTCAGTCTGGACACCAAACTGGAGACAAGGCCTGTCCCAAGAAAAGTTCCACTCCAAACTCCAATCCAGGTAACACTGGAATGGCTAGTCTCCAAGTGGGATCAACAGTGTGCCCAGAGCAAATCAGGGTCCACACTGAAGCTACTCTAGTCTCTGAGGGTGGGGTGGATTTAGCCACACTAGCTGCCTGGCCTCCTAACATGCAAAAATACAGGCAGCAGCTCTTTATTAATGGGACAAGTGTAGAGGGCCTGAGGGATACAGGTGCCAGTGTCACCATGGTGACAGAGAAACTGGTTGCCCCTGGCCAATACCTGACTGGAAAAACTTATACAGTCACCAATGCTGACAATCAAACTAAAGCACATCCCATGGCAATGGTAACTTTAGAATGGGGAGGGGTCAATGGCCTGAAACAGGTGGTGGTCTCCTCAAACATCCCAGTAGACTGTCTGCTTGGAAATGACCTGGAGTCCTCAGCATGGGCTGAGGTAGAACTAAAAACCCATGCAGCCATGCTGGGTATCCCTGAACTGGTGTGTGTAAAAACAAGAGCACAATGCAGGGCACAGGGTGAAAAAGTAGAGCTGGAGTCTGGAAAAATGGCCCAGCCTACCAAGAGAAAAGGAAAGTCAGTTGGGAAACCAACTGCAACACAGTCAGAAAAAGAGAACCTCTCTTCTCAGGAAGAAGTTCTGCCCTCTGAGGGAACTGAGCCTTTGGAGCTTGAACCTTATCAGGTTGAGCTCTTAGGCCCAGGGGGACCCTCAAGGGAGGAGCTGTGTAAGGGACAAGAAACCTGTCCCTCTCTTGAAGGCCTTAGGCAGCAAGCTGCTGAAGAGTCCAAGGGCAAGAAAAATGGAACACATAGGGTCTATTGGGAAGATGGACTCCTGTACACTGAGGCCAGAGACCCCAAACCTGGTGCCACTAGGAGAGTGGTAGTGCCTCAGTCGTTCAGAGAGTTTATTCTGACCTTAGCCCATGATATTCCCCTTGCTGGGCATTTGGGACAAACCAAGACGTGGGAGAGGTTAGTCAACCACTTCTACTGGCCCAATATGTCCCAGAAGGTTAAGGAGTTTTGCCTCTCCTGCCCCACCTGTCAATCCAGTGGTAAGACAGGTGGGCACCCAAAGGCCCCCCTCATTCCACTTCCAGTGGTGGGGGTCCCCTTTGAAAGAGTGGGTGTGGACATAGTTGGTCCACTGGAACCTCCCACAGCCTCAGGAAATATGTACATCCTAGTAGTAGTGGATCATGCTACTAGGTATCCTGAAGCTATTCCCCTTAGGTCGACTACTGCCCCTGCAGTAGCCAAGGCCCTCATTGGTATCTTTACCAGAGTGGGTTTCCCTAAGGAGGTGGTGTCTGACAGAGGTACCAACTTCATGTCAGCATACCTAAAACACATGTGGAATGAGTGTGGAGTGACTTACAAATTCACTACACCATACCATCCACAAACTAATGGCTTAGTTGAGAGATTCAACAAGACATTAAAAGGCATGATCATGGGGCTCCCAGAAAAGCTCAAAAGGAGATGGGATGTCCTCTTGCCATGTCTGCTTTTTGCTTACAGAGAGGTGCCACAGAAGGGAGTAGGATTCTCACCCTTTGAACTTCTGTTTGGTCACCCTGTAAGGGGACCACTTGCTCTTGTTAAAGAAGGCTGGGAGAGACCTCTTCATGAGCCTAAACAAGACATAGTGGACTATGTACTTGGCCTTCGCTCTAGAATGGCAGAGTACATGGAAAAGGCAACCAAAAACCTTGAGGCCAGCCAACAGCTCCAGAAGTTTTGGTATGACCAAAAGGCTGCAATGGTTGAGTTCCAACCAGGGCAGAAAGTCTGGGTTCTGGAGCCTGTGGCTCCCAGGGCACTCCAGGACAAATGGAGTGGCCCTTACCCAGTGCTAGAAAGGAAGAGTCAGGTCACCTACCTGGTGGACCTGGGCACAAGCAGGAGCCCCAAGAGGGTGATCCATGTGAACCGCCTTAAGCTCTTCCATGACAGGGCTGATGTGAATCTGTTGATGGTAACAGATGAGGATCAGGAGGCAGAGAGTGAACCTCTCCCTGATCTTCTGTCATCAGACCCAAAAGATGGCTCAGTAGATGGAGTGATCTACTCAGACACCCTCTCTGGCCAACAGCAAGCTGATTGTAGGAGAGTCCTACAACAGTTTCCTGAACTCTTCTCCTTAACCCCTGGTCAGACACACCTGTGTACCCATGATGTGGACACAGGAGACAGCATGCCTGTCAAAAACAAAATTTTTAGACAGTCTGACCATGTTAAGGAAAGCATCAAGGTGGAAGTCCACAAGATGCTGGAATTGGGAGTAATTGAGCGCTCTGACAGCCCCTGGGCTAGCCCAGTGGTCTTAGTCCCCAAACCTCACACCAAAGATGGAAAGAAAGAGATGAGGTTTTGTGTGGACTACAGAGGGCTCAATTCTGTCACCAAGACAGATGCTCATCCAATTCCTAGAGCTGATGAGCTCATAGATAAATTAGGTGCTGCCAAATTCTTAAGTACCTTTGACTTGACAGCAGGGTACTGGCAAATAAAAATGGCACCTGGAGCAAAAGAGAAAACAGCATTCTCCACACCTGATGGGCATTATCAGTTTACTGTTATGCCCTTTGGTTTAAAGAATGCCCCTGCCACCTTCCAAAGGTTGGTGAATCAAGTCCTTGCTGGCTTGGAGTCCTTTAGCACAGCTTATCTTGATGATATTGCTGTCTTTAGCTCCACCTGGCAGGATCACCTGGTCCACCTGAAGAAGGTTTTGAAGGCTCTGCAATCTGCAGGCCTCTCTATCAAGGCATCCAAATGCCAGATAGGGCAGGGAACTGTGGTTTACTTGGGCCACCTTGTAGGTGGAGGCCAAGTTCAGCCACTCCAACCCAAGATCCAGACTATTCTGGACTGGGTAGCTCCAAAAACCCAGACTCAAGTCAGGGCATTCCTTGGCTTGACTGGGTATTACAGGAGGTTTGTGAAGGGATATGGATCCATTGTGACAGCCCTCACTGAACTCACCTCCAAGAAAATGCCCAAGAAAGTGAACTGGACTGTGGAATGCCAACAGGCCTTTGACACCCTGAAACAAGCAATGTGCTCAGCACCAGTTCTAAAAGCTCCAGATTATTCTAAGCAGTTCATTGTGCAGACAGATGCCTCTGAACATGGGATAGGGGCAGTTGTGTCCCAAACAAATGATGATGGCCTTGACCAGCCTGTTGCTTTCATTAGCAGGAGGTTACTCCCCAGGGAGCAGCGTTGGAGTGCCATTGAGAGGGAGGCCTTTGCTGTGGTTTGGTCCCTGAAGAAGCTGAGACCATACCTCTTTGGGACTCACTTCCTAGTTCAAACTGACCACAGACCTCTCAAATGGCTGATGCAAATGAAAGGTGAAAATCCTAAACTGTTGAGGTGGTCCATCTCCCTACAGGGAATGGACTTTATAGTGGAACACAGACCTGGGACTGCCCATGCCAATGCAGATGGCCTTTCCAGGTTCTTCCACTTAGAAAATGAAGACTCTCTTGGGAAAGGTTAGTCTCATCCTCTTTCGTTTGGGGGGGGGGGGTTGTGTAAGGAAATGCCTCCTTGGCATGGTTGCCCCCTGACTTTTTGCCTTTGCTGATGCTATGTTTACAATTGAAAGTGTGCTGAGGCCTGCTAACCAGGCCCCAGCACCAGTGTTCTTTCCCTAACCTGTACTTTTGTATCCACAATTGGCAGACCCTGGCATCCAGATAAGTCCCTTGTAACTGGTACTTCTAGTACCAAGGGCCCTGATGCCAAGGAAGGTCTCTAAGGGCTGCAGCATGTCTTATGCCACCCTGGAGACCTCTCACTCAGCACAGACACTCTGCTTGCCAGCTTGTGTGTGCTAGTGAGGACAAAACGAGTAAGTCGACATGGCACTCCTCTCAGGGTGCCATGCCAGCCTCTCACTGCCTATGCAGTATAGGTAAGACACCCCTCTAGCAGGCCTTACAGCCCTAAGGCAGGGTGCACTATACCATAGGTGAGGGTACCAGTGCATGAGCATGGTACCCCTACAGTGTCTAAACAAAACCTTAGACATTGTAAGTGCAGGGTAGCCATAAGAGTATATGGTCTGGGAGTCTGTCAAACACGAACTCCACAGCACCATAATGGCTACACTGAAAACTGGGAAGTTTGGTATCAAACTTCTCAGCACAATAAATGCACACTGATGCCAGTGTACATTTTATTGCAAAATACACCCCAGAGGGCACCTTAGAGGTGCCCCCTGAAACTTAACCGACTGTCTGTGTAGGCTGACTAGTTCCAGCAGCCTGCCACACTAGAGACATGTTGCTGGCCCCATGGGGAGAGTGCCTTTGTCACTCTGAGGCCAGTAACAAAGCCTGCACTGGGTGGAGATGCTAACACCTCCCCCAGGCAGGAGCTGTAACACCTGGCGGTGAGCCTCAAAGGCTCACCCCTTTGTCACAGCCCAGCAGGGCACTCCAGCTTAGTGGAGTTGCCCGCCCCCTCCGGCCACGGCCCCCACTTTTGGCGGCAAGGCTGGAGGGAACAAAGAAAGCAACAAGGAGGAGTCACTGGCCAGTCAGGACAGCCCCTAAGGTGTCCTGAGCTGAAGTGACTCTAACTTTTAGAAATCCTCCATCTTGCAGATGGAGGATTCCCCCAATAGGGTTAGGATTGTGACCCCCTCCCCTTGGGAGGAGGCACAAAGAGGGTGTACCCACCCTCAGGGCTAGTAGCCATTGGCTACTAACCCCCCAGACCTAAACACGCCCTTAAATTTAGTATTTAAGGGCTACCCTGAACCCTAGAAAATTAGATTCCTGCAACAACAAGAAGAAGGACTGCCCAGCTGAAAACCCCTGCAGAGGAAGACCAGAAGACAACAACTGCCTTGGCTCCAGAAACTCACCGGCCTGTCTCCTGCCTTCCAAAGAACTCTGCTCCAGCGACGCCTTCCAAAGGGACCAGCGACCTCTGAATCCTCTGAGGACTGCCCTGCTTCGACGACGACAAGTAACTCCCGAGGACAGCGGACCTGCTCCAAAAAGACTGCAACTTTGTTTCAAGAAGCAGCTTTAAAGAACCCTGCAACTCCCCGCAAGAAGCGTGAGACTTGCAACACTGCACCCGGCGACCCCGACTCGGCTGGTGGAGAACCAACACCTCAGGGAGGACCCCCGGACTACTCTACGACTGTGAGTACCAAAACCTGTCCCCCCTGAGCCCCCACAGCGCCGCCTGCAGAGGGAATCCCGAGGCTTCCCCTGACCGCGACTCTCTGAAACCTAAGTCCCGACGCCTGGAAAAGACCCTGCACCCGCAGCCCCCAGGACCTGAAGGACCGGACTTTCACTGCAGAAGTGACCCCCAGGAGTCCCTCTCCCTTGCCCAAGTGGAGGTTTCCCAGAGGAAGCCCCCCCTTGCCTGCCTGCAGCGCTGAAGAGATCCCTTGATCTCTCATAGACTAACATTGAAAACCCGACGCTTGTTTCTACACTGCACCCGGCCGCCCCCGCGCCGCTGTGGGTGAAATTTCTGTGTGGGCTTGTGTCCCCCCCGGTGCCCTACAAAACCCCCCTGGTCTGCCCTCCGAAGACGCGGGTACTTACCTGCAAGCAGACCGGAACCGGGGCACCCCCTTCTCTCCATTCTAGCCTATGCGTTTTGGGCACCACTTTGGACTCTGCACCTGACCGGCCCTGAGCTGCTGGTGTGGTGACTTTGGGGTTGCTCTGAACCCCCAACGGTGGGCTACCTTGGACCAAGAACTGAACCCTGTAAGTGTCTTACTTACCTGGTAAAACGAACAAAAACTTACCTCCCCCAGGAACTGTGAAAATTGCACTGTGTCCACTTTTGAAATAGCTATTTGTCAATAACTTGAAAAGTATACATGCAATTGAAATGATTCAAAGTTCCTAATGTACTTACCTGCAATACCTTTCAAACAAGATATTACATGTTAAATTTGAACCTGTGGTTCTTAAAATAAACTAAGAAAATATATTTTTCTATAACAAAACCTATTGGCTGGATTTGTCTCTGAGTGTGTGTACCTCATTTATTGTCTATGTGTATGTACAACAAATGCTTAACACTACTCCTTGGATAAGCCTACTGCTCGACCACACTACCACAAAATAGAGCATTAGTATTATCTATTTTTACCACTATTTTACCTCTAAGGGGAACCCTTGGACTCTGTGCATGCTATTCCTTACTTTGAAATAGCACATACAGAGCCAACTTCCTACACTGAGCACTACTCTTTTTTCTCTGGGTGCATGGGTGACATTCCTCACACTGTGCACATGTTCAGACTTTCTGACCTGCTGTCATTCTTTGTTAGTGACTTTAAATGGCACTGCTCTATGTTTCTGTTGCTTAAAAACCAGATCATGAGGCATAGCCAGTCAAGGAGCTACCATGGTGTGCCCATATTCTTGGAGGAGGTGAGTACTGTCTGCTCAGCAGGCAATGGGGAGACTGCTGCTTGGTGGATGTTGATGTCTTAGTGCCAGGGCATAGGCCTTTTTGTCTACATTCCCGGAAAAGGGATAAATAAATTGGCTCCTTCACTTGCCCATCCCTAGATGTGTTTAGTTATGACATGTGTCATTTGCATAGGTCATGCTAGGTTTCTTGTTTACATGTCTGGTGTCCATGAGCTGTGTGCATGGTTTCCTTCTAGGAAGCTGGCCTGGTGTGTGGTGGGAACCTAAAGTACACCTTATACCAGGTATCCCCTATTAGTGTAGTGTAGGCAGTGTCTAGAAGCCAGGCTCTCTAGAGGTAGATGTGGATGAGCAGCCAAAGCTTATCTAGGAGACATGCAAAGCTAATGCAATACCACAGTAGACACACAGCACTTACACACATGAAAGAAAACACTCAGGCCCTCATTTCAACATTGGCAGTAAAACCCGCCTACCACTGCGGCAACGCCCTCCAAAAGACCATTGCCACGGCTACCATCCGTCTGCCATAATATGACCACAGCCTGATTTCCGCCACAAGAAGGGCAGAAATCTGGCTGTGGCCATACTGGCGGATAGCGGTAAGTTGGCGCTGCTACCACCAGCAGCGCCACGCCAGTAGACTGCCGTCAGCTGTATTATGACAAATACGGCCTGTCGGTGTTCTGCTGGTGGGCGCTGCTGGCGGTAGCAGCGCCCCATCCCCTGCCAGAAGACTCTCTGGATCCAGGTAAGTTGAGTCTCCTACAGGGGAGGGGGGTGTTGTGTGGGGGTGTATGCATGTATGTGCGAGTGTGTGCGTGGATCCGAGTGTGTGTGTAGTGTTGTTTGCGTGCGTGTATGCATGTGTGTGAGTGCATGTATGAATGTGCGTGAGTGCATGTCTGCATGCATGTTATGATGTGTGTGCGTGAATGAATGTATGCATGCACGTATGTATGTATGTATGGATGGATGAGTGTGTGTCTGCATGTGTGTGTTTTGGGGAGGGGTGTGGATGTAGCGGGGGGGCTGGTGAGATTTGGGGGGCAGGGGACCTCCTATCAGTGACAGAAGGAATTCCCTGTCACTGATAGGGCCTACCGCCATGGTTTTCGTGGCGTTACAAACGGCACGAAAACCATGGCGATAAGCAGGGACATAATACAGCCAACCAGCCGGCACAATGGCGGCCGCCAGGGCTAGAGATTCTCATATCCAGCCCGGTGGCTGCTACCGCCATGGCGGCTGGAGTGGTACATTGGCGGGTTGGCTTCAGCCAACCCGCCAATGTCATAATGTGGTATTAGCTCTGACCACCGGGGTTATAATGACACCCTCAGTGTTACAAAAATAAAGGGTCTTTATTACAGTAACACAGTACCAAAAATACTAGCTAGGCAATCCTTCAACAGGAGGTGAGTAAACACCCAAAATATGTACACTAGTAATCAGAAATAGGCATAGATAGCAATGGAAAACAGTGCAATAGCAATAGACAATAGTGACCCTAGGGGGAGCCCAAACCATATACTAAAAAAATAGAATGCGAATGCAGGACCCCCACCTAGGTAAGTGGAATCTGTAGAGGGGAGCTGGGGGAACTAGAAAACCCCAAAGGTCAGTATCACGGGGCCCCCCAGCAACCAGGAAAAAAGAAGTAAGTTACTGGATTTTCCCTAAACCACTAAAAGGAAGGAAAATAAGGATAATGCAATACCCAGACAAGACTGCAAGAAGCCAGCGGTGGATTACTGAAGAGGAAGACCTGAAAATGAAGAGGATCAAGTCCAGAAGGCACAGAAGTGCCCAGTGGTGGTAGAAGCCACTACCCATCCGTCTGTGGTTGCAGGAGTTGGTCGACGGTAGGACAAAGACTGTCAGCAATGCAGCCCTGGAGTTGGTGAAGAGTTCCTTGAGGCTGCAGTCGACGTCCCACGCTGGATATAATGTTTCAGTCTGTCTGTGGTGTGGAAAAGCCACCAACAAGCCTTGGCAAAGGCAATAATCGTGGGAGACAAAAAGTGGATCTGACGGCCAGCAAGGCCCAGTGGGAATCAATCCATAGGGGGAGCCCAAAGGGGCCCTCAGCAAGGCAGAGAGTCCACAGAAGAAAAGACAGCCCCCACAGAGACACCAATAGAAGAGGACCTAAGAGTCGCAGAGGAGCCCACGTACCACAACTGAAGAAGGGTCCCATGCCACAGGAAAAGCACGCAGAGGGCTGTGTGTCAAAGGGAAGAGTGCTGGGGGCTGGGGCAACACGGAGCCTGAAGATCCCTTGGAGGAGATGCCAACAAGCCTTGGTAGCTGCAAGAGACGCAGTGCAAGGGGGTACTGACCTGCATGGGAAGGCAAGGGCTTACCTCCACCAAAGTTGGGCAGCTGATAGAGAGGACCAACGGGACCACTCCAGACTATCACCTGTGATGCAAGATCCACGCAGGTCAGGATGAAAGGAGATTCACACAGCCTGTCGTCATTGCAGTTGGTGCCTGCGGATGCAGGTTAGTGACTCCTTCACTCTAAAGGAGATTCCTTCTTCATTCTCATGCAGCCTGAAGACTTGCTGTCCTCAGAGGATGCACAGCCAGGGAAATGTTGCAGAAGCTGGAAGGAGCCATGGAAACAATGTTGCAAAGAAAGTCTTTGTCGTGGATGCAGATTGTCGGTTCCTGGAGGGTCCAGTCGCAGTTCCAGTGGCCAGAAGTCGAAGTAGAGGTTGCAGAGGAGTCCTGCTGGAATCTTGCAAGGCAAATCTGAGGACCCACCCAAAAAGGAGACCCTAAATAGCCCTGGAAGGGGGGTTGGTCACCGATCCAGGTGACCACCTATCAGGAGGGAGCTTTGACATCACCTGCCTGGCCTGGCCACTCAGATCCTCCCAGAGGCTTCTGCCCACCTTGGATTCAAGATGGCAGAATCAAGAGACCCTCTGGAGGAGCTCTGGGCACCACCCCTGGGGTGGTGATGGACAGGGGAGTGGTCATTCCCCTTTCCATTGTTCAGTTTCATGCCAGAGCAGGGACTGGAGGTCCCTGAACCAGTGCAGACTGGTTTATGCCAGGGGAGCACCAGATTTGCCCTTCAAAGCATACCAGTGGCTTGGGGAGGCTACCATTTCCAACCCATGTAACACCGATTTCCAAAGGGAGAGTGTGTTAGCCCCCTCTCCCAAAGGAAATACTTTGTTCTGCCCTTCTGGGCTTGAGCTGATTAAGCAGCAGGAGGGCAGCACCCTGTCTGAGGGGTGGCAGCAGCTTGGGCTGCCCGGAAAACTCCAGAAAGCCAGTAGGAGCAAGGCTGGGGGTCCTCTAAGGAGCCCCCAGAGTGCATGGAAGCGTCCTTGCAATACTGGCAACAGTATATGGGTATCATTCCGACATGTTTGATACCAAACATGCCCAGGTTCGGAGTTACCATTATGTAGCTCGACATAGGTAGTGACCTAAGTCCAGTACATGCACAAAATGGCATCCCTGCACTCACGAAGTTCAGGAAAATGGAACTGGAGTTCATGGGGGCACTTCTGCTACTGCACAGGTGCCCTCACACACAGGTACCTGCACCCTTTCCTCTGGGCTAGGAGGGCCTACCATAAGGGTGACTTATAGTGACTAGGTGCAGTGATCTCTAGTGAAAAGGGTGCATGCACCCTTTCATGCAGGCTCAATGGCAGGCCTGCGGATACACTTTGCATGGGCTCCCCATGGGTAGCATAGTACATGCTGCAGCCTATGGGGGAACCCTGGTGCCCCAATGCCCTGGGTACCATACACTAGGGATTTACAAAGGAGCACCAGTATGCCAAATGTGGGGTGTGTGTGGTCCAAGCAACCAAATTTAAAAGGAGAGAGCACAGTCACTGGGGTCCTGGTTAGCTGGATCCCAGTGAATACCATCAAAACATACTGACAGCAGACAAAAAGTGGGGATAACCATGCCAGAAAGAGGGCACTTTCCTACATCCCTCCCAGGAAAATCGTGTCTGGAACACAAGAAGGTGTTTGTCCTACTTGTTGTCCTCATGGACATGACTTCCCTCCTATAGCTTGTCTGTGTAAACTCCTGTAGCCCATTTTGCAGGGATTTGGAAATCCACATTTATCCTGTGAGGTCTTGCTAGACCATAGCTCTGCTAAAGAAGAAAACGCTGACCAGCCCTGGCTTGTCTGGATAGTCAACTATACCATGTTTCCAGAATGACTGATGTGGATGTTTGCACTGTGCTTCCCTAACACCCATCGTTGTTGTCACCTGTGGCTTCTCCTTTGTTCACAACTGTAAGGAAATGCCTCCTTGGCATGGTTACCCCCTGACTTTTTGCCTTTGCTGATGCTATGTTTTGAATTGAAAGTGTGCTGAGGCCTGCTAACCAGGCCCCAGCACCAGTGTTCTTTCCCTAACCTGTACTTTTGATTCCACAATTGGCACACCCTGGCACCCAGATAAGTCCCTTGTAACTGGTACCTCTGGTACCAAGGGCCCTGATGCCAGGGAAGGTCTCTAAAGGCTGCAGCATGTATTATGCCACCCTAGAGACCCCTCACCCAGCACAGACACACTGCTTACCAGCTTGTGTGTGCTAGTGAGAACAAAATGAGTAAGTCGACATGGCACTCCCCTCAGGGTGCCATGCCAGCCTCTCACTGCCTATGCAGTATAGGTAAGACACCCCTCTAGCAGGCCTTACAGCCCTAAGGCAGGGTGCACTATACCATAGGTGAGGGTACCAGTGCATGAGCACTATGCCCCTACAGTGTCTAAGCAAAACCTTAGACATTGTAAGTGCAGGGTAGCCATAAGAGTATATGGTCTGGGAGTCTGTTTTGCACAAACTCCACAGCACCATAATGGCTACACTGAAAACTGGGAAGTTTGGTATCAAACTTCTCAGCACAATAAATGCACACTGATGCCAGTGTACATTTTATTGTAAAATACACCACAGAGGGCACCTTAGAGGTGCCCCCTGAAACTTAACCGACCATCTGTGTAGGCTGACTGGTCCCAGCAGCCTGCCACACTAGAGACATGTTGCTGGCCCCATGAGGAGAGTGCCTTTGTCACTCTGAGGCCAGTAACAAAGCCTGCACTGGGTGGAGATGCTAACACCTCCCCCAGGCAGGAGCTGTAACACCTGGCGGTGAGCCTCAAAGGCTCACCCCTTTGTCACAGCACCGCAGGACACTCCAGCTAGTGGAGTTGCCCGCCCCCTCCGGCCCCGGCCCCCACTTTTTGCGGCAAGGCCGGAGAAAATAATGAGAATAACAAGGAGGAGTCACTGGCCAGTCAGGACAGCCCCTAAGGTGTCCTGAGCTGAGGTGACTAACTTTTAGAAATCCTCCATCTTGCAGATGGAGGATTCCCCCAATAGGGATAGGAATGTGACCCCCTCCCCTTGGGAGGAGGCACAAAGAGGGTGTACCCACCCTCAGGGCTAGTAGCCATTGGCTACTAACCCCCCAGACCTAAACACGCCCTTAAATTTAGTATTTAAGGGCTCTCCCTGAACCTAGAAACTAGATTCCTGCAACAACAAGAAGAAGGACTGCCTAGCTGAAAACCCCTGCAGAGGAAGACCAGAAGACAACTGCCTTGGCTCCAGAAACTCACCGGCCTGTCTCCTGCCTTCCAAAGAACTCTGCTCCAGCGACACCTTCCAAAGGGACCAGCGACCTCTGAATCCTCTGAGGACTGCCCTGCTTCGACGACGACAAGAAACTCCCGAGGACAGCGGACCTGCTCCAAAAAGACTGCAACTTTATCCAAAGGAGCAGCTTTAAAGAACCCTGCAATCTCCCCGCAAGAAGCGTGAGACTTGCAACACTGCACCCGGCGACCCCGACTCGGCTGGTGGAGAACCAACACCTCAGGGAGGACCCCCGGACTACTCTACGACTGTGAGTACCAAAACCTGTCCCCCCTGAGTCCCCACAGCGCCGCCTGCAGAGGGAATCCCGAGGCTTCCCCTGACCGCGACTCTCTGAAACCTAAGTCCCGACGCCTGGAAAAGACCCTGCACCCGCAGCCCCCAGGACCTGAAGGACCGGACTTTCACTGCAGAAGTGACCCCCAGGAGTCCCTCTCCCTTGCCCAAGTGGAGGTTTCCCCGCGGAAGCCCCCCCTTGCCTGCCTGCAGCGCTGAAGAGATCCCTTGATCTCTCATTGACTTCCATTGCGAACCCGACGCTTGTTCTAACACTGCACCCGGCCGCCCCCGCGCCGCTGAGGGTGAAATTTCTGTGTGGGCTTGTGTCCCCCCCGGTGTCCTACAAAACCCCCCTGGTCTGCCCTCCGAAGACGCGGGTACTTACCTGCTGGCAGACTGGAACCGGGGCACCCCCTTCTCTCCATTGAAGCCTACGCGTTTTGGGCACCACTTTGAACTCTGCACCTGACCGGCCCTGAGCTGCTGGTGTGGTAACTTTGGGGTTGCTCTGAACCCCCAACGGTGGGCTACCTTGGACCAAGAACTGAACCCTGTAAGTGTCTTACTTACCTGGTAAAACTAACAAAAACTTACCTCCCCCAGGAACTGTGAAATTTGCACTAAGTGTCCACTTTTAAAATAGCTATTTGTGAATAACTTGAAAAGTATACATGCAATTGAAATGATTCAAAGTTCCTAATGTACTTACCTGCAATACCTTTCAAACAAGATATTACATGTTAAATTTGAACCTGTGGTTCTTAAAATAAACTAAGAAAATATATTTTTCTATACAAAACCTATTGGCTGGATTTGTCTCTGAGTGTGTGTACCTCATTTATTGTCTATGTGTATGTACAACAAATGCTTAACACTACTCCTTGGATAAGCCTACTGCTCGACCACACTACCACAAAATAGAGCATTAGTATTATCTCTTTTTACCACTATTTTACCTCTAAGGGGAACCCTTGGACTCTGTGCATGCTATTCCTTACTTTGAAATAGCACATACAGAGCCAACTTCCTACAACAACACAAATAGAAATGGGAAGGACCACCTTCAAAAGTTTGTCCTGTCTATTTCTGAAAACGACATTATTTTTACCAGTTGGTGGCTAAGCCCTCCACTACTGGAAAGAACACTCCCTAGAGTCAGATCCGGTTGTGTGTCTGTTCTTCAGAAGAAGTTCTTTATCACCAGCTTTGGCACACTTGACCAGGTTTTGGATGGTGCCATCACTCCTGTGGCTGCACTCAGTCCTATGAGACAGAGAAACGCTGCTGCTGTGTCCTGGCCTGGAAGAAGAGTTGATAGACTGTCCTATGAGCAGAGCTCGTGCCTTGGCCAAGAGGATAAGAGCAAAGGCCCAGTGTTTGCAGTCTGCATGGACAACAATTAGATGAACTGAGCCTATCCCAGAGCTACGAGATCCTGCAGCCGGCTGACCATGAACAGATCCAAAGACACCTGACTCACAAAATAGGTTGTTCTTGAATCATTGATGTACTGCCCATGTCACTCCAATTCTCTGGGCTTTGTGGGACTCAAACACAATTAGGCAATCTTTGGCACAAGTGTTGCCTCTTTCTACAGCCACAGGAGTGAGATAACAGGGCAGAGTCGCCAAATTACCTGGTTCCTTCTTTTTTGTGCTTTGACTTTCAGAAAGCAATCAGGTCAAAGAGTAAAGGTTTACATTCGAAAGATAATAACGGGGAAAAAGGTATTTTCAGCTCGTATATGAATATCTCACAAAACCTTAAATGTTTAGCCAGTGTAATATCTCTTTATAAAATGTGTATATGACTTGTATTTCTGTTAGGTATAAATGCTAGTAGTTTAGACAAGGGTCTGCAACTACTCAACTGCACATTTTTTGACTTAATATTCCCTAAATCCCCTCATTAGGGCTCACATGAGTGGGCCATGAGAGAGGCGCAGCCAAAATGGAGCACCTGGTTATTGTAAGAATGCAAGCATTCAAAGCATAGGTGTAGGAAGTTGGCTCTGTATGCACTATTTCAAAGTAAGGAATAGTATGCATAGAGTCCAAGTGTTCCCCTTAGAGGTAAGATAGTGGCAAAAAGAGATCATACTAATGCTCTATTTTGTGGTAGTGTGGTCGAGCAGTAGGCTTATCAAAGGAGTAGTGTTAAGCATTTGTTGTACATACACACAGGCAATAAATGAGGAACACACACTCAGAGACAAATCCAGCCAATAGGTTTTAGAAAAATATCTTTCCTTAGTTTATTTTAAGAACCACAGGTTCAAATTCTACATGTAATATCTCATTTGAAAGGTATTGCAGGTAAGTACTTTAGGAACTTTGAATAATCACAATAGCATATATACTTTTTACATAAAACACATATAGCTATTTTAAAAGTGGACACAGTGCAATTTTCACAGTTCCTGGGGGAGGTAAGTTAATGTTAGTTTTTGCAGGTAAGTAAACCACCTACAGGGTTCAAATTGGGGTCCAAGGTAGCCCACCGTTGGGGGTTCAGAGCAACCCCAAAGTCACCACACCAGCAGCTCAGGGCCGGTCAGGTGCAGAGTTCAAAGTGGTGCCCAAAACGCATAGGCTTCAATGGAGAAGGGGGTGCCCCGGTTCCAGTCTGCCAGCAGGTAAGTACCCGCGTCTTCGGAGGGCAGACCCGGGGGGTTTTGTAGGGCACCGGGGGGGACACAAGTCCACACAGAAAGTACCCCTTCAGCAGCGCGGGGGCGGCCGGGTGCAGTGTGCAAACAAGCGGCGGGTTTGTAATAGGAATCAATGGGAGACCAAGGGGTCTCTTCAGCGGTGCAGGCAGGCAAGGGGGGGGCTCCTCGGGGTAGCCACCACCTGGGCAAGGGAGAGGGCCTCCTGGGGGTCACTCCTGCACTGGAGTTCCGATCCTTCAGGTCCTGGGGGCTGCGGGTGCAGGGTCTTTTCCAGGCGTCGGGATCTGGGAATCAGACAGTCGCGGTCAGGGGGAGCCTCAGGATTCCCTCTGCAGGCGTCGCTGTGGGGGCTCAGGGGGGACAACTTTGGTTAGTCACAGTCTTGGAGTCGCCTGGGGGTCCTCCCTGTAGCGTTGTTTCTTCACCAGTCGAGTCGGGGTCGCCGGGTGCAGTGTTGCAAGTCTCACGCTTCTGGCGGGAATTGCAGGGGTCTTTAAAGTTGCTCCTCTGGAAACAAAGTTGCAGTCTTTGTTGAACAGGGCCGCTGTTCTCGGGAGTTTCTTGGTCCTTTTTAAGCAGGGCAGTCCTCTGAGGATTCAGAGGTCGCTGGTCCTGGGGAAAGCGTCGCTGGAGCAGTTTTCTTCCAAAGGGGGGAGACAGGCCGGTAGAGCTGGGGCCAAAGCAGTTGGTGTCTCCGTCTTCTCTGCAGGGTTTTTCAGCTCAGCAGTCCTCTTCTTCTTAGGTTGCAGGAATCTGAGTTGCTAGGTTCTGGGGAGCCCCTAAATACTGAATTTAGGGGTGTGTTTAGGTCTGGGAGGGCAGTAGCCAATGGCTACTGTCCTTGAGGGTGGCTACACCCTCTTTGTGCCTCCTCCCTGAGGGGAGGGGGGCACATCCCTATTCCTATTGGGGGAATCCTCCAAAACCAAGATGGAGGATTTCTAAAAGTCAGAGTCACCTCAGCTCAGGACACCTTAGGGGCTGTTCTGACTGGCCAGTGACTCCTCCTTGTTTTTCTCATTATCTCCCCTGGACTTGCCACCAAAAGTGGGGGCTGTGTCCAGGGGGCGGGCATCTCCACTAGCTGGAGTGCCCTGGGGCATTGTAACACGAAGCCTGAGCCTTTGAAGCTCACTGCTAGGTGTTACAGTTCCTGCAGGGGGAGGTGTGAAGCACCTCCACCCAGAGCAGGCTTTTGTTTCTGTCCTCAGAGAGCACAAAGGCTCTCACCGCATGGGGTCAGAAACTCATCTCTCAGCAGCAGGCTGGCACAGACCAGTCAGTCCTGCACTGAACAATTGGGCAAAATACAGGGGGTATCTCTAAGATGCCCTCTGTGTGCATTTTTTAATAAATCCAACACTGGCATCAGTGTGGGTTTATTATTCTGAGAAGTTTGATACCAAACTTCCCAGTATTCAGTGTAGCCATTATGGAGCTGTGGTGTTCGTTTTTGACATATTCCCAGACCAAATACTCTTATGGCTACCCTGCACTTACAATGTCTAAGGTTTTGCTTAGACACTGTAGGGACATAGTGCTCATGCACATATGCCCTCACCTGTGGTATAGTGCACCCTGCCTTAGGGCTGTAAGGCCTGCTAGAGGGGTGACTTACCTTACCTATGCCACAGGCAGTGTGAGGTTGGCATGGCACCCTGAGGGGAGTGCCATGTCGACTTAGTCATTTTCTCCCCACCAGCACACACAAGCTGGCAGCAGTGTGTCTGTGCTGAGTGAGGGGTCCCTAGGGTGGCATAAGACATGCTGCAGCCCTTAGAGACCTTCCCTGGCATCAGGGCCCTTGGTACCAGGGGTACCAGTTACAAGGGACTTACCTGGGTGCCAGGGTTGTGCCAATTGTGGAGACAATGGTACATTTTAGGTGAAAGCACACTGGTGCTGGGGCCTGGTTAGCAGGGTCCCAGCACACTTCTCAGTCAAGTCAGCATCAGTATCAGGCAAAAAGTGGGGGGTAACTGCAACAGGGAGCCATTTCTTTACAATAGGTCTCCCTTGCAGGCAGAGGCCCATGTATTGCGATTATGCATCTCCGGTATAGTGACTATGTATCTCTGGCACAGCGTCAATGCATCTGCAGCACAGTGGTCATGCATCTCCAGCACAGCAGATTATACATCTGCAGCACAGCAACCATGTATCTCTGGTACGGCGACCATGCATCTCCGGCACAGTGGCCATGTATCTCTGGCACAGCGATTATGCATCTCTGGCACAGCGATCATGTATCTCCGATACAGTGACCATGCATTTCTGGCACAGTGATCATGTTTCTTTGGCACAGCGACTATGTATCTCTGGCACAACAATGATGTATCTCCAGCACATCGACCATGCATCTCCAGCACAGCGACCGTGCATCTCCAGCACAGCGACCGTGCATCTCCAGCACAGCGACCGTGCATCTCCAGCACAGCGACCGTGCATCTCCAGCACAGCGACCGTGCATCTCCAGCCCAGCGACAGTGCAGCTCTGGCACAGAGACAATGTATCTCTGTCACAGCCATGATGTATCTTCAGCACAGACCATGCATCTCTGGCACAGCGACCATGTATCTCTGGCATAGTGACTATGTATCTCTGGCACAGCCATGATGTATCTTCAGCACATCGACCATGCATCTCCAGCACAGCGACCGTGCAGCTCTGGCACAGAGACAATGTATCTCTGGCACAGCCATGATGTTTCTTCAGCACATCGACCATGTATCTCTGGCAAAGTGGCCATCCTTCTCCAGCACAGCGGATTATGCATCTCCAGCACACTGGACAAAGCAGGAGGCAGTGATCTTTTGACAGTCTGTGTTGGCTGAGGCAGCAGCTACATTTAGACAGTTCTTGGTGCTCATGCACCTTGTCCAGCAATGGCTGGGCAAAAAGTCGAGGATGTTCTGGGACGCTTGCAGCCTCAGGCGTCTGACACAAAGGCCTGCAACGTGGAATCAGGGAGACAAACAGTGGTCCATCAGGAATGGATCCATGCTAGATTTTCAAGAGCAACAAGGACAATGTACACATCAGTTACAATCCATTGTAAGCTGCTATATCACCCCCAGATGAGGCCGGTAAGCTATGAAGAAAGGGGGCAGGACAACCACAGGTATTTGGCAGATATTTCCGTACACTGTCCGCTTCATATTGATCATACACAGACAACCATGTAACAAATACATAAACAAAACCATACCTCAGGGCACTAGGAGACTGAGGCACAGGCTTGCGTTGCAGATAGTTGGAGCATTTGCTTATTTTTCTTGTATTCTATTGTATTGTCAAATGTACATAGTGCTTCAAACCCTTGACAAGATCTCCAAGTGCTTCGATTTGCATCAGTACTCAGGTTCCCTCTTGAAGTGTATGGTTGGAAGGGTATTGCACGTTGTATGACCCATGTGCGAGATGTTGGTTGGGGTGCAAAAGGTTCAGTTACATGGTTTAACCATGGTGAAGTGCGTGTTCTTGTGTTTAAGCATGTAGCATGTAGTATTGCAGAGAGTGATGATATATTCAGCCGCACCTGTCTACTTAATAAATTACAGGCATAGATCATGCCCCGGATTTAGTGGTTAAATTGTTGGGAAGGACCAGGTTTTAATGCTTTTCAAATTTGAACATGGTTGACAAGTCTTCTTACTCTGGCAAACACATAGTTGCAAAGTTGGCTAACTCGAGAGAAGACTCTCTGACAGTTCATCTGATTCTGAATGGAGCTTCAGCCAGTAAAGGAGCAAGTCTTGACGGCAAAGGTTGGCCGACGGTAGCGATGGAACATTTGTTGAAGAAGGGTGATCCACCTCAGGAATTTCAATCAATTTGTCTCACCACAGAAAGCCAGTGCAGGGAGATGAGAGCTGGTGTCATACGGGTCCTCCTTGGGGTGGCTGCCTGTGGATTCTCTGTCATTTCTGAAGTATTAGGAGGGTTGCTTCTAGATAAACTCCAGTGACGTGCTGGAGATGAAGAGCTCTGGCGAGGTGGTGGTTTGGACTGAGAAAAGACGAAGCGCCAGACTATTTGACTGGGCATCTCTTCATGCAGAAGTATTGTTGGGGTACTTGCTTTACGTGACACATAAGTGATTGATTGACGGTTCTTGCCTAATTCTAGTTGAGCTTCTACAGGTCAATGTCACTTATAACTACTATTTCTCTACAGGTTAGTGAGGAGCCCTCGCTTCACACATTCAAGGAACCTGAACAAAAAAATGAAACACCATACTTTTTTTTTTTTTACAATCTTCGCTGGACCCCAGGCTACTCTCAGGAGGAGGTGAGCAGCCAGCACCTAGACATCTTGCGCCTCTGAGAGAGAACTGTGAGGTGGCTCAGAAGAGGAAGAAGGAAGAGACCACTAAGGGGAGATTATGGGACCACCGGCACCTTGCCAGTCCGAGACGAGGTCATAAGTGGCATCGATGATAGAAAAATGTGGACTGAGAAATTAAGTGAATGTGTTGTCATTAACAGCTGGAGATGAGTCTCCTCTAAAGACTTATAGCACATTTGTAAATGTCTTTTGTTGCAGATAGTCTTTTTATAGCATTTTATGAAACCTCTGTTGGTGCAGAATGTGCCCCATAGCACCTCTGCAAATCCCTCCTCATATAGATAGTGCCTTTATAACACATGCGAAACCTCTGCCGGTGTTCACAACACCTCTGTAAATCCCTCCTCATATAGACAGTGCCTTTATAACACATGTGAAACCTCTGCCGGTGCTCACAACACCTCTGTAAATCCCTCCTCATATAGACAGAGCCTTTATAACTCATATGAAACCTCTGCTGTTGCAAAATGTGCTCACAGCACCGCTGCAAATCTCTCCTGATATAGATAGTGCCTTTAAAACACATATGTAAAATCTCTGCTGGTGCAGAATGTCTCACAACACCTCTGAAAATCTCTCCTTATATAGAAAATGCCTTTATAACACATGTGAAGCATTACAACACCTATACAAATCTCTTCTGATGCTGGTAGTGCCTTTAAAGCTCCACTGGAAACCTACACGGATGCAAAATGTGCCCAATAGCACTACTGCAAACCTCTCCTGATGCAGATAGTGTCATTATAATACATTTGAAACTTCTGCTGATGCAGAATGCGCCTTACAGCGCTTAGCGCTCCTGATGCACATAGTGCATTTATATGACCTCTGAAATTGTGCCTATAGAGAATGTTTCAGCACCTGTGCAAATCTCTTCTAAAGGCTGCTGCCTTTAGATCTCCCCAGGAAACATCTACTGGTGCAGAATGTGTCACAACGGCACCTCTACTCATCTCGCTTGATGAGGATAGCGCCTTTATCACTCGTCTTGCAATTCTGTCAGCGCATGCTTGCCTTATAGCTCATCTGTAAATCTCTTCTGGCACAGATGGTACCTTTATAAGTTCTCAGGGACACTTCTGAAAGTGCAGAAGGTGCCATATTTCCTGGCTATAAATCTCAGCTGATGCAGGTAGTGCCTTTGCCATGCTAGTGCAGAAAAGCGCTATCACTCGGCCATGATGGGTCAGTACAGTGTGGGCAGATGCTACAGACTGACATACTCTGTAGCCACCATGACACTTTGTGTGTCTCATACAGAAATAGCCGCAGCCTGGCACAGGCTTGTACTTGGGTCACAGACTGCAAGCTGGCAACAAAGTCAAGCTATCAGGTTGAGACAGGCAGGCATTGTAGGGTGGCAGCCTGTCAGTTCATACCATAGGAAACAGTGGGCAGATATGCACAATGACAGGTTTGCAGCCTGCCGGACACCTCATGTTCGCTTGCTTTCAGCAGGATGCAGAATCCACTGATGGTTTTCAGCTTGGCAGGATGTGCCTTTTAACTGCTGAGCTGTAGCAAGGATAATCAGAGTGGAGCAAAAAAAATAAGATTGCCAGATGACACCCCTGCATAACTTTTCGATTGTGCATTTATACCTCCCCTTGGAGTATCTGCTGGTGCACAATGTACTAATTCAGATACAATGGTTCTCATCTGTATCATTCAAACACAAATCTCAGCCATCAGTGACACCACTGCATGCAGCTGAATGCCAACACTTGTGTTGTAACATGACAATGCATTTGATTTTTTTTGTATGGATGACCTTTATCTTAGAGTATTCAACAAAAATATAGCCCAATCATTATAGAAATAGGTGCATAAAATGTGTCCATCCATGGGTGTCGTCCAGGGTTGGGCTAGGGGGGCATGGGGTGTCCCTGGGCGCAGGGAAGGGCAACTGTGGACTGCTTCCATGGTCTCCCACCATGGAAAATATGCCACAGGTCCCTTAACGCCTGCCCTGACCCAAGTGTTAATTTGTTTACGCACATCGGGATTTACGTCATTTTCCGGCTCCGCCTCCCAGCCATTTTTGCCCGGTTGGATAAATATGGCGCACAGGTGTATAAGTCATTTTTTGGATGGGAACGCATACCTTGCATGTCATTAACGCAAGGCAGTTTCACGCATCCAGAAAATGGCGCACACTGAGAAATGTTGACGTTCGTGGGGTCGGGCGTCAAAGTATAAATATGGTCTTAGTTTTGCACCGAATTTGCGTAGAAAAAATGACGCCGATCTGGCGCAAGCAGAGTATAACTATGCCCCTTAATATCCCCATGCCTACTAAAAATTAAATGTGTCCTTGTGTAATGTAATGGTGCTCATGTAACGCGCTCCTATGCCTTCGAGTCGAGTTAGCGCTACAAAAAACTGCCAAAAAATATATATATATATATATATATATATATATATATTTCACTAGGTTCAGCTCAGATCCTGAATCTGACTCAATGATAACTGCCGGGTCTGGGATATTGTTGGGATCCCTCTCATTTTCTGGAATGGTTGGAGAGCTTTATGGCACCTTTGCAAAAATGTGATGTTTTAGACCGCTGCAAATGCGTCGTAGTCAATGTTCATTGCAACTAATGCAAAGCCCTGTAGATGCACTGAGCGCCACATCCCCAACTCTGTGTCTCTGGCGCCACCTAGTCCGCGAGCTATGGTACTGCAATATTCCAAGTCACAATCTAGTTACTTGAACAGAATTGACGGGGAGAAAGCACTTTGGACATGAGGGCTCTGGCCACTTATTATCGTTTGGAAGACTGAGAGAATTTGAAACTGTGGTATGACAGAGGTGCACGAAACTAGCTTAATTCCCTCCATGTAGCTCTGTAGTCCAAATCTGTTTCCCTTGCGGCCCTTTGCTCTACGCCCGTCGGCTAGACCCGCTCCCGCCCCCGACCCATCTCCTGGCTTTTAGCATCACTGTGTAAGACGTATTTTCGTTCCTCCGTTTTAATTCTCATTTTCAGCTAATTCAAGCCCGCATGATGCTAAACAAAAATAATGAACTCTAAGTTACATTTTCAGAAATGGAGGGCAAGCAAAAACAGCCAAAACATCAAACTGCCCGGCGCCCGCAAGAAAAACAATACTAAAAGAAAGCTTAAACAAGCATTGATAAAAACAATTTCTGTATTTGTACGTGGATCTGGATTTTTTTTTTAGTAATGCAACAACAATATTGTACATGCAATTTAGCATCTACCCACCTTGCTTCTGGTTTGAAGATTTTCACCAAGGATTTTAACCATTTCATGTCATCTGTTAATTTTCTCCTAAAGTCTCTTTCGGTATCCTGTCCCTCCTGTGCTATTTCTGTGTGCGCTGTTCTGTGGCTGCACAGTGCCATCCATCTCTGGAAACGTCTGTGGGACGGAAACAGAAGGACTCAGCATTGCACGGTGCGAGGCAGCAAGCTAGGTGAAGTAGAGGACACAGGGTGGGAGAGAGAGCAAGCAGGTGAGAATATAAACAAGTTATCGGAGGACTGAAGGTAAAGAGAGAACTGTGAGGTAGCCAGAATGTTGAGAGTAAGAGTGAGGTAGGTAGAGGAGTGTGGAGAACTAGAGAGAGAGAAAGGAAATGTAGAGCGTTTAAGAGGGTGGGACACAGAGAGATAAGGGAGAAAAAGGTTAAAGAATGTCAGTGGGGTGAATTATTGAGAGCGGAACAGAGAGATGCAATGTAGAGCATGGTGACGTAGAAAGAGTACAAAGAGAAGTGAGGTACAGGAAGGCCGGTCAGGAGAGCAGTGAGACAGACAGGACATAGGGCAGGGAGGGGTGAGCTGAAGAGACAGCTGAGGTAGAGGATGAGAAGTGAGGTTGATACAGAGGTAGTGGTTAACGTAGTGTTAGACTTTTCATCCTTGGCGTGGTCTCCCTTAACTTTTTGCCTCTGTTCCCCAGCTTGTTGATGTGTGCTGGACTCTGATTTTATTGTTATTGTTACTCTGGGCACTTTACCACTGCTAACCAGTGCTAAAGTGCAAGTGCTCCTGTTTAAAATGTGTATGTAATTGGTTCTCCATGATTGGCATATTTGTTTTACTGTTAAGTCCCTAGTAAAGTGCACTAGAGGTGCCCAGGGCCTGTAAATCAAATGCTACTAATGGGCCTGCAGCACTGGTTGTGCCACCCACATAAGTAGCTCTGTAATCATGTCTCACACCTGCCACTGCAGTGTCTGTGTGTGTATTTTTACACTGTAAATTCGACTTAGCAAGTGTACCCACTTGCCAGGCCTAAACCTTCCCTTTTCTTACATGTAAGGCACCCCTAAGGTAGGCCCTAGGTAGCCCCAAGGGCAGGGTGCAGTGTATGGATAAGGTAGGACATATAGTAATGTGGTTTATATGTCCTGACAGTGAAATACTGCTAAATTCGTTTTTCACTGTTGCAAGGACTGTCTCTCTCATAGGATAATATGGCAGCTACCTTTAAAAATGATTAAAGCGTAGATTCCCCTAGAGAGTAGATGGACATGTGGAGTTTGGGGTCCCTGAGCTCACAATTTAAAAATACATCTTTTAGTAAAGTTGATTTTAAGATTGTGCGTTTGAAAATGCCACTTTTAGAAAGTGAGCATTTTCTTGCTTAAACCATTCTGTGACTCTGCCTTGTTTGTGGATTCCCTGTCTGGGTCAGTTTGACAGTTGGGTTGTTTTTCACCAGACAGTGACACAAAGGGAGCTGGGGTGTAACCTGCATTTCCTGATTACCCATCTCTGCTGGAGTGGTCACTCTCATCTGAAAGGACTGTGCCTGCCTCTAACAATGCCGGCTCCAACCCCCTGGTGAGTGTCTGAGGCCTTGCCTGGGCAAGGCAGGATTTCACAAGTAGGTGTGAGTCCCCTTTGAAGAAAGGTGACTTCAAAGACTAAAATGGGTATAAGAAGGGCACCCAAATCTACAGACTTTAGAAACACTTCTGGAATCAAGAGGAACCTCTGCCTGGAGAAGAGCTGTTAGCTGAGGAGGAAGTGCTGCCCTGCCTGTGACTGTGCTTTGTGGAGCTTTCCTGCAGTGCTGCTTCTGCCAGAGTAAGAGGGCAAAGACTGGACTTTGTGTGCCTTCCATCTTGAGAAGAAATCTCCAAGGGCTTGTTCTAGAGCTTGCCTCCTGTTGTTTGAAATCTCAGGGACAGCAAAGACTTCTCTCTGCCAGCACCTGGAGCCTCTGGAGAGACTCCTACTCTGCCCTGTGGTGCCCATCCAGTCCTGGGACCCTGAAAGGAGAAGCTGGCAGCCTAAAGACAAGAAAATCCACGCACAGAGCGCCGTGCGGGGAAAAGATCGACGCGAATCCGATCGGCGGCTGAAAAACGACGCGCCGCCAGCTCCGCGGCTGAGAAACGACACTCGCAGGAAACGCGACCGAAGAATCGACGCACGGAGCAGGAGAAACGACGCGCAGCATCGCTGACGGAGGCTAGGAGATCGCAACCTGCGCGGCTGGATCGTCAACTCATCGTGCGGCTGGATTTTTGACTCGAGTACCGCCGTGCAGAGTTATTTTCGACACACGCCCACCCGTGTGGGGTTATTTTTGACGCACACCAGGTACATTTTCACTCTAGCAGCGCTAGTGTGTTTTTAAAACTACTTAAAGACTCTTTTTGATTTTTAATTAATAACTTGACTTGTGTATGGTGGATTTTTGTCGTTTTGGTCTTGTTTTGTTTAGATAAATATTTCCTATTTTTCTAAACCTGTGTTGTGTCATTTTGTAGTGTTTTCATTGAGTTACTGTGTGTGTTGGTACAAATACTTTACGCCTAGCACTCTGAGGTTAAGCCTACTGCTCTGCCAAGCTACCAAGGGGGTAAGCAGGGGTTAGCTGAGGGTGATTCTCTTTTACCCTGACTAGAGTGAGGGTCTCTGCTTGAACAGGGGGTAACCTGACTGTCAACCAAGGACCCCATTTCTAACATTGGTGATCAGCGGTCGGGATTTGGACTTGTATTTGTGCTTAACATACAGTAATTAAGTGTACACTACTGTTTGAGTTCAGACCACTACGTGACCACATACTACTAGTCTTGTGATTTTTGTTTTTTCTATTTGGACTGTTTTTGCTCTGCATTCAGTTTCTTTTTTTCGCCGATCCGGTGATTGACTTTTCTGGAACTTCATTTGAGAACTTGCTTTTCTGCATTTGGAACTTTGCACTCTTTTAACCTTTTATCATGTCTCTACTTGGAGATGCACCAGTTGAAGCTGTTTTTGACCTGAAGAAATTGGATAGTTATAACAAGGCTCAGCTAAAGCAGTTTTGTAAAAATTTTGGTTGTCCCATTAAGAGCTCTTCCAAGAAGGATGAGCTGAAAAAGGCGCTGAGGGCCTGGGTGACAACCAGAAGCACTGGAGGGAACACTGAGGATGAGGAGGATGAGGATGAGGAGGGAGAGCAATCAGTACATAATGGTATAGTGGGGGGCCTGTTATTTCCAGGGAAAGAGTCTCTAGGGCAAGTAGCAGTGTATCCTCCAAGGGTCTGACACCTGAAGAGTTACAGGACAGACAGGCAGAGAGGGAGTACCATTTGGAGTTGAAAAAGCTCAGTCTAGAGATGGAACAGAGAAGGCTGGCCATTGAGGAAAGGAAGTTAGACATGGCTCATGAGCTCAGTTTAAAAGAGATAGATCAGAGGAGTCAGTCCAGTAGAGATGGTGGCAGCAATCCTACAGTGCAGCCTGAGAGAAGGGTACACATCCCAAAAGACCTTGTGAGGGATTATAAGAGGGAGGATGATATCTACTTGTGGTTCAAGGGTTATGAGTCAGCTCTCCACATGAACCTGGTCCCTGAAGCTCATTGGGGGGCAGCCCTGTGGAAACATTTTGAGGCAGAGGGGAGGGACACACTGACAGCCTTAGGGGATGCTCAGGATCTCACCTACCCTGTCATGAAGGAGGCCTTACTTACCAGGTATGGTCTCACCCCTGAGCAGTACAAGGAGAAGTTTAGATCCTACAAGAGAAAGGAATCCCAAACATGGTTGGAATGTGTTGATTCTTTTTGCAGGTCACTGGATGGTTGGGTGAAGGGCAGTAAGGTAAACACGTATGAGGGGCTTTACAATTTAATTGCTTGGGAGCACTTGTACAGTTTATGTTTTCCAGAGCTGCGCCAGCACCTCATTGACAGCAAGCTGACTGACCCCAGGAAGCTTGCACAGGAAGCGGACCGCTGGGAGAGCACCAGGATCCAAAAGAGGTATGGGGGAGACCACGCCAAGGGTGGGCAGGGTCCCTCTCAGAAGAAAGGGGGGGGTAAGGGCAAACAGGGGGAGTTCTCTAAAGGGCCACAAACTGATTCCCAGGGTAAGGATTCCCAACCCCCTAGTGAAAAGAAGCCATGGTTGTCCAAAGGGAAGCCAGTGGCAGGTGGTCCCCCACGTAAGTGCTATGCATGTGACCAGGTGGGTCATGTGAGGGGGGACCCCAAATGCCCCAGAAGTACACCGGCACCCACTGGTGCACCGTCCCAGTGTAGCGCTTGGGGAGGAGTTGGTTTCAGGTGGGTGGGAACCAGCAGAAATGACCCTTGTCTCACTAGGGGACAGTGAGATGGTCCAGAGAAACCTAGTGCCTGATAACACTAAGAAGTACAGGCAATGGGTGACCATCAATGGACAGAGGGTAGAGGCTCTGAGAGACACAGGAGCCAGTGTGACTACAGTGAGGAGTCACCTGGTGTCTGAAGAACAGATTGATCCCCGGGTACTTCACCAAGTAGTTGCGGTAGACAACTCTGAGCGCCTCTGCAGAGTGGCGCAGGTTCCCTTTGAATGGGGGGGGGTCTCAGGTTCCTGGAAAGTAGCTGTGAGTCCAACCATGCCTGTTGATTGTTTGCTAGGTAAAGACCTGGAGGATTCCCCTTGGAAGGAGGTGGAACACAGGTCTCACTTGGAGATGTTGGGTCTGCCTGGGTGAGTATGCGTATCCACCCGGTCTATGGCAGCCAATCAGGGTAGTCAAGAGCCCCTGGAGCCTGAAACAGTGGCCCAGGGGACCGTCAAGAAGAGGAAGGGCCGGGGGCACGGGAAACCGGCCCCAGAAGTTCCCACGGTCCGGGAGGAGGCAGAGCCTGAGGGTGATGCCCCGGAGCCTACAGGGGAACAGGTGGCTGAACTGGGGGAAGTCCCTGAGCTGTCACAGTGGCAGCAGGAAGGGGGACCCACCAGGGAAGCATTCTGCACAGCGCAGAAGGAGTGCCCTACTCTTGAGGGACTGCAGCAGCAGGCTGCAGCCCAGGCGGCTGGCGAGGCGCCAGGTACTCACCTGATTTACTGGGAGGATGGCCTCCTGTATAGTGAGCCTAAGGTTCCTGAGCCTGGGTCAGCTCGTATGCTGGTGGTACCCCAGTGCTTCAGGGCCTTCCTACTGGGTTTGGCTCATGATGTGCCTTTGGCAGGACATCTAGGGCAGGACAAGACCTATAAGAGGCTTGTCTCCCACTTTTACTGGCCCTTGATGCACAAGCAGTCAGCTGCTTATTGTAGGTCTTGTCAGACTTGTCAGGCAAGTGGCAAGAGTGGGGGGAAATGCAAAGCTCCCCTCCAACCTTTACCTGTAGTCAGTACTCCCTTTGAAAGGGTAGGAATTGACATTGTGGGGCCTCTGGATCCCAAGACAGCCATGGGCAACAGGTTCATCCTGGTCTTGGTGGACCATGCCACGCGGTACCCAGAAGCCATTCCTCTAAGGACGGTCACTGCCCCCGTGGTGGGACGTGCCTTAATGGGGGTTTTTACCCGCATGGGGTTCCCCAAGGAGGTGGTATCTGATAGAGGTACAAACTTCATATCCACTTATATGAAGTCTCTGTGGAAGGTGTGTGGGGTAACCTACAAGTTCACCACCCCTTACCACCCCCAAAGTAATGGTCTGGTTGAGAGATTCAACCGCACCTTGAAAGGCATGATTCAGGGCCTGTCAGAGCCCTTGAGGCGTAAGTGGGACGTCCTCTTGCCATGCCTTCTGTTCGCTTACAGGGATGTGCCTCAAAAGGGACTTGGCTTTAGCCCCTTTGAGCTCATCTATGGCCACCCTGTGAGGGGACCGCTCAGTTTGGTGAAGGAGGCTTTGGAGAAAGCTCCTAGTAAACCACCCCAGGATGTATTTAGCTACATGCTGGCACTAAGAAACCAGACTGCCCGCTTCAGGAGTCTCGCTCAGGAGAACCTGGAAGCAAGCCAGGAGGATATGAAATGGTGGTACGACCAGAATGCCACTCTGGTTGAGTTTCAGCCTGGACAAAAAGTGTGGGTCATGGCACCAGTGGAGCCTAGGGCTCTCCAAGATAAGTGGACTGGGCCTTTTGAGGTGGTGGAAAGAAAGAGCGAGGTCACCTATCTGGTAGACTTGCAATCCCCCAGGAACCCTTTGAGGGTCCTACATGTCAACCGCCTCAAACCACACTTTGAGCGAACTGAGCTATCCATGCTCCTAGCGACAGATGACGGGGTGGAGGAAGAGAGTGAGCCTCTTCCTGACCTCCTGTCTGCAGGAGAGAAAGATGGGTCTGTGGAGGGAGTGATCCTCTCCCCCTCCCTGACTGAGGAACAGCAGAGGGACTGTTGCCACGTGCTGGGACAGTTCGCCTCGCTGTTTTCCCTGATCCCAGGAGTCACACACCTGTGCACACATGATGTGGACACTGGGGACAGTACACCTGTTAAACATAAGGTTTACAGGGTGACTGACAGGGTCAGGGCTTGCATTAAGGAGGAAGTCTCCAAAATGTTAACCCTAGGGGTTATTGAGCGCTCCAGCAGTCCTTGGGCCAGCCCAGTGGTCTTGGTCCCAAAGGCTGCTGCTCCTGGTGCCACTCCAGAACTTAGGTTCTGTGTGGACTACCGGGGTCTCAATGCGGTCAGCAAGACTGACGCACACCCCATCCCCCGAGCTGATGAGCTCATTGATCGGTTAGGAGCTGCCAAGTACCTCAGTACGTTTGATTTAACATCTGGGTACTGGCAGATTGCCTTAACTGAGGGGGCAAAGGAGAGGTCAGCATTCTCTACCCCAGATGGGCACTTCCACTTCAATGTGATGCCCTTTGGGATGAAGAACGCCCCTGCCACCTTTCAGAGGTTGGTCAACCAGGTGTTGGCAGGACTGGATGAGTTCAGTGCCGCCTACCTGGATGACATTGCTGTGTTTAGTTCCACATGGGAGGAACACCTGCAACACCTCTGGAGAGTGTTAGAGGCCCTGCAGAAGGCAGGCCTCACTATTAAGGCGAGCAAGTGCCAAATAGGGCAGGGTTCTGTGGTGTACTTAGGACACCAGGTGGGGAGTGGCCAGGTGGCACCCCTACAGCCTAAGATTGATACGATTCTGGCTTGGGAGCCTCCCAAGACCCAGACTGAAGTGAGAGCCTTTTTAGGTCTCACAGGATATTACCGGAGGTTTGTTAAGGGATATGTGTAGGAAGTTGGCTCTGTATGTGCTATTTCAAAGTAAGGAATAGCATGCACAGAGTCCAAGGGTTCCCCTTAGAGGTAAAATAGTGGTAAAAATAGATAATACTAATGCTCTATTTTGTGGTAGTGTGGTCGAGCAGTAGGCTTATCCAAGGAGTAGTGTTAAGCATTTGTTGTACATACACATAGACAATAAATGAGGTACACACACTCAGAGACAAATCCAGCCAATAGGTTTTTATATAGAAAAATATCTTTTCTTAGTTTATTTTAAGAACCACAGGTTCAAATTCTACATGTAATATCTCATTCGAAAGGTATTGCAGGTAAGTACTTTAGGAACTTCAAATCATCAAAATTGCATGTATACTTTTCAAGTTATTCACAAATAGCTGTTTTAAAAGTGGACACAGTGCAATTTTCACAGTTCCTAGGGGAGGTAAGTATTTGTTAGGTTAACCAGGTAAGTAAGACACTTACAGGGCTTAGTTCTTGGTCCAAGGTAGCCCACCGTTGGGGGTTCAGAGCAACCCCAAAGTCACCACACCAGCAGCTCAGGGCCGGTCAGGTGCAGAGTTCAAAGTGGTGCCCAAAACGCATAGGCTAGAATGGAGAGAAGGGGGTGCCCCGGTTCCGGTCTGCTTGCAGGTAAGTACCCGCGTCTTCGGAGGGCAGACCAGGGGGGTTTTGTAGGGCACCGGGGGGGACACAAGCCCACACAGAAATTTCACCCTCAGCAGCGCGGGGGCGGCCGGGTGCAGTGTAGAAACAAGCGTCAGGTTTGTACTGGAAGTCAATGGGAGATCTAGGGATCTCTTCAGCGCTGCAGGCAGGCAAGGGGGGGGGTTCCTCGGGGAAACCTCCACTTGGTCAAGGGAGAGGGACTCCTGGGGGTCACTCCTCCAGTGAAAGTCCGGTCCTTCAGGTCCTGGGGGCTGCGGGTGCAGGGTCTCTCCCAGGTGTCGGGACTTAGGATTCAAAGAGTCGCGGTCAGGGGAAGCCTCGGGATTCCCTCTGCAGGCGGCGCTGTGGGGGCTCAGGGGGGACAGGTTTTTGTACTCACAGTCTTAGAGTAGTCCTGGGGTCCCTCCTGAGGTGTTGGATCGCCACCAGCCGAGTCGGGGTCGCCGGGTGCAGTGTTGCAAGTCTCACGCTTCTTGCGGGGAGCTTGCAGGGTTCTTTAAAGCTGCTGGAAACAAAGTTGCAGCTTTTCTTGGAGCAGGTCCGCTGTCCTCGGGAATTTCTTGTCTTTTCGAAGCAGGGGCAGTCCTCAGAGGATGTCGAGGTCGCTGGTCCCTTTGGAAGGCGTCGCTGGAGCAGGATCTTTGGAAGGCAGGAGACAGGCCGGTGAGTTTCTGGAGCCAAGGCAGTTGTCGTCTTCTGGTCTTCCTCTGCAGGGGTTTTCAGCTAGGCAGTCCTTCTTCTTGTAGTTGCAGGAATCTAATTTTCTAGGGTTCAGGGTAGCCCTTAAATACTAAATTTAAGGGCGTGTTTAGGTCTGGGGGGTTAGTAGCCAATGGCTACTAGCCCTGAGGGTGGGTACACCCTCTTTGTGCCTCCTCCCAAGGGGAGGGGGTCACAATCCTAACCCTATTGGGGGAATCCTCCATCTGCAAGATGGAGGATTTCTAAAAGTTAGAGTCACTTCAGCTCAGGACACCTTAGGGGCTGTCCTGACTGGCCAGTGACTCCTCCTTGTTGCTTTCTTTGTTCCCTCCAGCCTTGCCGCCAAAAGTGGGGGCCGTGGCCGGAGGGGGCGGGCAACTCCACTAAGCTGGAGTGCACTGCTGGGCTGTGACAAAGGGGTGAGCCTTTGAGGCTCACCGCCAGGTGTCACAGCTCCTGCCTGGGGGAGGTGTTAGCATCTCCACCCAGTGCAGGCTTTGTTACTGGCCTCAGAGTGACAAAGGCACTCTCCCCATGGGGCCAGCAACATGTCTCTGGTGTGGCAGGCTGCTGGAACTAGTCAGCCTACACAGACAGTCGGTTAAGTTTCAGGGGGCACCTCTAAGGTGCCCTCTGGGGTGTATTTTACAATAAAATGTACACTGGCATCAGTGTGCATTTATTGTGCTGAGAAGTTTGATACCAAACTTCCCAGTTTTCAGTGTAGCCATTATGGTGCTGTGGAGTTCGTGTTTGACAGACTCCCAGACCATATACTCTTATGGCTACCCTGCACTTACAATGTCTAAGGTTTTGTTTAGACACTGTAGGGGTACCATGCTCATGCACTGGTACCCTCACCTATGGTATAGTGCACCCTGCCTTAGGGCTGTAAGGCCTGCTAGAGGGGTGACTGACCTATACTTGCATAGGCAGTGAGAGGCTGGCATGGCACCCTGAGGGGAGTGCCATGTCGACTTACTCGTTTTGTTCTCACTAGCACACACAAGCTGGCAAGCAGTGTGTCTGTGCTGAGTGAGAGGTCTCCAGGGTGGCATAAGACATGCTGCAGCCCTTAGAGACCTTCCTTGGCATCAGGGCCCTTGGTACTAGAAGTACCAGTTACAAGGGACTTATCTGGATGCCAGGGTCTGCCAATTGTGGATACAAAAGTACAGGTTAGGGAAAGAACACTGGTGCTGGGGCCTGGTTAGCAGGGTCCCAGCACACTTCTCAGTCAAGTCAGCATCAGTATCAGGCAAAAAGTGGGGGGTAACTGCAACAGGGAGCCATTTCTTTACACAAGCCCCCCCCAGCCCACAGGCCAGGAGACTCAGCCAACGCTGGAAGAGTCTTCCTAGTCTGTCAGGCGAGGAAGAGTAGAGGAAATGGCTGGTTTGTTGCAGGGCCTACTCTGCCTTACATCCTCCTGTTCAGGTCATTCCCTCTGGGGAACTGACCCACTTCCACAGTGATAGGACCTAGTCTGAACTGCCTCTTGTCTGTGCTTTTTATGTCTTTACCCATTCTCTCTATTTTGAGGTCAGAGGTATCCACCTCTGCTAATCTTATCTTAGCCAGGGTCACCCCTAGCTTACCCAAAGAGGTTACCCAGAGCTGGAGTAACCCCACCATGACCAACAGGGTCAGGGGGCCTAACTTGTTATTTGGCATGGGGTCAGACCACCATGCTAAGGATAGTGCAGCCATAAAGGCTAACACCCAGCAGAGGCCACTGACAGCTGTCAGTGCCCAGAACCACACCTTTAGCTCTTCACCTCCAAGGGAAGGGGCTAAGTTACAGGCTTCTTTGGGTTCAGGGGGCCTGGCTGCTGTATTAGAGTGGGGGGTTACCACATCTTGTAGTAAACACCCTTCTTCCACTCTTTCTTCTGTTAGCTGAGGAGCCACCCACTCAGGTTTAACAGTTGCCTGACTAGCCAGGACTTCTTGTGGGTCAGGTTGGACTTTATCAGGGCCATTTTTGGAGTTCTCCCCTACTGGAGCAGAATCTCCTTGGCTGGCTGTAACCTTGGCTAAAGGTTGTCCACCCTTCCTACTCTGTTTTCTTTTCTTTTTCTTCTGGGGCCTGCTTGCATTTACTGCAGAGGCAGGACTTCCAGAATCCTTGGGAGAGGACTGGCACTGGACCAGTTCCTCTCTTGGGCTCTGACTAACCTCTGGGTAGTCATTTCCAAGGAGACAATCAAGGGGGAGGTCTGTACTGACTACTACCCTTCTCCAGCTAAGAGTGCCACCCACTTCTATGGGCACTAAAGCCACAGGCCTCTTAGTGACCCTGTCTAGGCTAACTCTTACCCTGGCAGTCTCACCTGGGATGTACTGGTTTGAGAGCACCAGCCTGTCATGCACAATAGTGTGACTGGCACAAGTGTCTCTCAGGGCAGTGGTTGGGATTCCATTCACCAGTAGGTGGTGGAAGTGTCTACTTCCCTCTGGAATCTCCAACTCACCTGTTGGGCCCTGTTTCCAGTTGAAGGCTAGGAAGACCTCCTCATCTGAGGAGTCATCTCCCATGGCTACACTGGTTACCCCAGGAATTTTGTTCTGGGGTTTGTTTTTGGGACAAGAAGTGTCCTTGGTGTGGTGCCCAGACTGTTTACAGTTGTGGCACCAGGCCTTAGTGGCATCCCAGTTCTTACCCTGGTACCCACCTTTGTTTTGGGTTGTGTCTTGGGGCCCACCCACCTGTTCTGGTTTTTGGGGGCCTACAGAGGACTCTTTTTCTTTGTTTCTAGTGTCACCCACTTTCTCCTGGGGAGTTTTTGTAACCCCTTTCTTTTGGTCACCCCCAGTGGAAGTTTTGGTTACCCTAGTCTTGACCCAGTGGTCTGCCTTCTTTCCCAATTCTTGGGGAGAAATTGGACCTAGGTCTACCAGATACTGATGCAACTTTTCATTGAAGCAGTTACTTAAAATGTGTTCTTTCATAAACAAATTATAAAGCCCAACATAGTCACACACTTCATTTCCAGTTAACCAACCATCTAGTGTTTTTACTGAGTAGTCTACAAAATCAACCCAGGTCTGGCTCGAGGATTTTTGAGCCCCCCTGAATCTAATTCTATACTCCTCAGTGGAGAATCCAAAGCCCTCAATCAGGGTACCCTTCATGAGGTCATAAGATTCTGCATCTTTTCCAGAGAGTGTGAGGAGTCTATCCCTACACTTTCCAGTGAACATTTCCCAAAGGAGAGCACCCCAGTGAGATCTGTTCACTTTTCTGGTTACACAAGCCCTCTCAAAAGCTGTGAACCATTTGGTGATGTCATCACCATCTTCATATTTTGTTACAATCCCTTTGGGGATTTTTAGGATGTCAGGAGAATCTCTGACCCTATTTAAGTTGCTGCCACCATCGATGGGACCTAGGCCCATCTCTTTTCTTTCCCTTTCTATGGCTAGGAGCTGCTTTTCCAAAGCCAATCTTTTGACCATCCTGGCTAACAGGGGGTCATCTTCACTGGAGTTATCCTCAGTGATTTCAGAGGTGTTGGTCTCTCCTGTGAGGGAACCAGCATCTCTGACTATTATTTTTGGAGTCAGGGTTTGAGGGACCCTGTTCTCCCTAGATAGGACTGGTAGGGGGGAATTTTCCTCCAAGTCACTATCCTCTTCTTCTGAGTTGCCACCCTCAGAGGGGTTGGCCTTTTCAAACTCTGCCAAAAGCTCCTGGAGCTGTATTTTGGTAGGTTTGGGGCCCATTGTTATTTTCTTTATTTTACAGAGTGACCTTAGCTCCCTCATCTTAAGATGGAGGTAAGGTGTGGTGTCGAGTTCCACCACAGTCACATCTGTGCTAGACATTTTGCTTCTAAAAGTTGGAATACTTTTTAAGAATCTACAACTGGTTCTAGAATCTAATTCAAACTTTTACAAACTTTTAAACTCTAAAAGAAATGCTAAACAGGATCTAACACAAGGCCCTAGCAGGTCTTTTAAGAATTTAGAAAACTTTTCAAATTGCAAAAATCAATTTCTAATGACGATTTTGGAATTTGTCGTGTGATCAGGTATTGGCTGAGTAGTCCAGCAAATGCAAAGTCTTGTACCCCACCGCTGATCCACCAATGTAGGAAGTTGGCTCTGTATGTGCTATTTCAAAGTAAGGAATAGCATGCACAGAGTCCAAGGGTTCCCCTTAGAGGTAAAATAGTGGTAAAAATAGATAATACTAATGCTCTATTTTGTGGTAGTGTGGTCGAGCAGTAGGCTTATCCAAGGAGTAGTGTTAAGCATTTGTTGTACATACACATAGACAATAAATGAGGTACACACACTCAGAGACAAATCCAGCCAATAGGTTTTTATATAGAAAAATATCTTTTCTTAGTTTATTTTAAGAACCACAGGTTCAAATTCTACATGTAATATCTCATTCGAAAGGTATTGCAGGTAAGTACTTTAGGAACTTCAAATCATCAAAATTGCATGTATACTTTTCAAGTTATTCACAAATAGCTGTTTTAAAAGTGGACACAGTGCAATTTTCACAGTTCCTAGGGGAGGTAAGTATTTGTTAGGTTAACCAGGTAAGTAAGACACTTACAGGGCTTAGTTCTTGGTCCAAGGTAGCCCACCGTTGGGGGTTCAGAGCAACCCCAAAGTCACCACACCAGCAGCTCAGGGCCGGTCAGGTGCAGAGTTCAAAGTGGTGCCCAAAACGCATAGGCTAGAATGGAGAGAAGGGGGTGCCCCGGTTCCGGTCTGCTTGCAGGTAAGTACCCGCGTCTTCGGAGGGCAGACCAGGGGGGTTTTGTAGGGCACCGGGGGGGACACAAGCCCACACAGAAATTTCACCCTCAGCAGCGCGGGGGCGGCCGGGTGCAGTGTAGAAACAAGCGTCGGGTTTGTACTGGAAGTCAATGGGAGATCTAGGGATCTCTTCAGCGCTGCAGGCAGGCAAGGGGGGGGGTTCCTCGGGGAAACCTCCACTTGGTCAAGGGAGAGGGACTCCTGGGGGTCACTCCTCCAGTGAAAGTCCGGTCCTTCAGGTCCTGGGGGCTGCGGGTGCAGGGTCTCTCCCAGGTGTCGGGACTTAGGATTCAAAGAGTCGCGGTCAGGGGAAGCCTCGGGATTCCCTCTGCAGGCGGCGCTGTGGGGGCTCAGGGGGGACAGGTTTTTGTACTCACAGTCTTAGAGTAGTCCTGGGGTCCCTCCTGAGGTGTTGGATCGCCACCAGCCGAGTCGGGGTCGCCGGGTGCAGTGTTGCAAGTCTCACGCTTCTTGCGGGGAGCTTGCAGGGTTCTTTAAAGCTGCTGGAAACAAAGTTGCAGCTTTTCTTGGAGCAGGTCCGCTGTCCTCGGGAATTTCTTGTCTTTTCGAAGCAGGGGCAGTCCTCAGAGGATGTCGAGGTCGCTGGTCCCTTTGGAAGGCGTCGCTGGAGCAGGATCTTTGGAAGGCAGGAGACAGGCCGGTGAGTTTCTGGAGCCAAGGCAGTTGTCGTCTTCTGGTCTTCCTCTGCAGGGGTTTTCAGCTAGGCAGTCCTTCTTCTTGTAGTTGCAGGAATCTAATTTTCTAGGGTTCAGGGTAGCCCTTAAATACTAAATTTAAGGGCGTGTTTAGGTCTGGGGGGTTAGTAGCCAATGGCTACTAGCCCTGAGGGTGGGTACACCCTCTTTGTGCCTCCTCCCAAGGGGAGGGGGTCACAATCCTAACCCTATTGGGGGAATCCTCCATCTGCAAGATGGAGGATTTCTAAAAGTTAGAGTCACTTCAGCTCAGGACACCTTAGGGGCTGTCCTGACTGGCCAGTGACTCCTCCTTGTTGCTTTCTTTGTTCCCTCCAGCCTTGCCGCCAAAAGTGGGGGCCGTGGCCGGAGGGGGCGGGCAACTCCACTAAGCTGGAGTGCCCTGCTGGGCTGTGACAAAGGGGTGAGCCTTTGAGGCTCACCGCCAGGTGTCACAGCTCCTGCCTGGGGGAGGTGTTAGCATCTCCACCCAGTGCAGGCTTTGTTACTGGCCTCAGAGTGACAAAGGCACTCTCCCCATGGGGCCAGCAACATGTCTCTGGTGTGGCAGGCTGCTGGAACTAGTCAGCCTACACAGACAGTCGGTTAAGTTTCAGGGGGCACCTCTAAGGTGCCCTCTGGGGTGTATTTTACAATAAAATGTACACTGGCATCAGTGTGCATTTATTGTGCTGAGAAGTTTGATACCAAACTTCCCAGTTTTCAGTGTAGCCATTATGGTGCTGGGGAGTTCGTGTTTGACAGACTCCCAGACCATATACTCTTATGGCTACCCTGCACTTACAATGTCTAAGGTTTTGTTTAGACACTGTAGGGGTACCATGCTCATGCACTGGTACCCTCACCTATGGTATAGTGCACCCTGCCTTAGGGCTGTAAGGCCTGCTAGAGGGGTGACTGACCTATACTTGCATAGGCAGTGAGAGGCTGGCATGGCACCCTGAGGGGAGTGCCATGTCGACTTACTCGTTTTGTTCTCACTAGCACACACAAGCTGGCAAGCAGTGTGTCTGTGCTGAGTGAGAGGTCTCCAGGGTGGCATAAGACATGCTGCAGCCCTTAGAGACCTTCCTTGGCATCAGGGCCCTTGGTACTAGAAGTACCAGTTACAAGGGACTTATCTGGATGCCAGGGTCTGCCAATTGTGGATACAAAAGTACAGGTTAGGGAAAGAACACTGGTGCTGGGGCCTGGTTAGCAGGGTCCCAGCACACTTCTCAGTCAAGTCAGCATCAGTATCAGGCAAAAAGTGGGGGGTAACTGCAACAGGGAGCCATTTCTTTACAATATGGTACCATTGTTACCCCCTTAACTGAGTTGACTTCCAAGAAGCAACCCAAGAAAGTGATCTGGACAGAGGCTTGCCAGAACGCTTTTGATGCCCTGAAGGCTGCCATGTGCACAGCACCTGTGCTGCAGGCACCTGACTACTCCAAGGAGTTTGTTGTGCAAACAGACGCCTCAGAGCATGGTATTGGAGCAGTACTCTCACAGCTTAATGAAGAGGGCCTAGATCAACCCGTAGCCTTCATTAGCAGGAGGTTACTACCCAGGGAAAGTAGGTGGAGTGCCATAGAACGCGAAGCGTTTGCTGTGGTCTGGGCACTGAAGAAGCTAAGACCCTACTTGTTTGGGACTCACTTCCGAGTTCAGACCGACCACAGGCCCCTCAGATGGTTAATGCAGATGAGGGGTGAGAATCCAAAACTGTTGAGGTGGTCCATTTCCCTACAGGGGATGGACTTTACGGTGGAACATCGTCCTGGTACAGAGCACGCCAATGCTGATGGTCTGTCCGGTTCTTCCGCCTTAGTGATGAGAACTCCCATGAGGTTGGGTAGTTGCTCCCCACTTTTAGCTGGGGGGGACACGTGTTAGACTTTTCATCCTTGGCGTGGTCTCCCTTAACTTTTTGCCTCTGTTCCCCAGCTTGTTGATGTGTGCTGGACTCTGATTTTATTGTTATTGTTACTCTGGGCACTTTACCACTGCTAACCAGTGCTAAAGTGCAAGTGCTCCTGTTTAAAATGTGTACGTAATTGGTTCTCCATGATTGGCATATTTGTTTTACTGTTAAGTCCCTAGTAAAGTGCACTAGAGGTGCCCAGGGCCTGTAAATCAAATGCTACTAATGGGCCTGCAGCACTGGTTGTGCCACCCACATAAGTAGCTCTGTAATCATGTCTCACACCTGCCACTGCAGTGTCTGTGTGTGTATTTTTACACTGTAAATTCGACTTGGCAAGTGTACCCACTTGCCAGGCCTAAACCTTCCCTTTTCTTACATGTAAGGCACCCCTAAGGTAGGCCCTAGGTAGCCCCAAGGGCAGGGTGCAGTGTATGGATAAGGTAGGACATATAGTAATGTGGTTTATATGTCCTGACAGTGAAATACTGCTAAATTCGTTTTTCACTGTTGCAAGGACTGTCTCTCTCATAGGATAAGATGGGGGCTACCTTTAAAAATGATTAAAGCGTAGATTCCCCTAGAGAGTAGATGGACATGTGGAGTTTGGGGTCCCTGAGCTCACAATTTAAAAATACATCTTTTAGTAAAGTTGATTTTAAGATTGTGCGTTTGAAAATGCCACTTTTAGAAAGTGAGCATTTTCTTGCTTAAACCATTCTGTGACTCTGCCTTGTTTGTGGATTCCCTGTCTGGGTCAGTTTGACAGTTGGGTTGTTTTTCACCAGACAGTGACACAAAGGGAGCTGGGGTGTAACCTGCATTTCCTGATTACCCATCTCTGCTAGGAGGGAGGGGTGGAGTGGTCACTCTCATCTGAAAGGACTGTGCCTGCCTCTAACAATGCCGGCTCCAACCCCCTGGTGTGTGTCTGAGGCCTTGCCTGGGCAAGGCAGGATTTCACAAGTAGGTGTGAGTCCCCTTTGAAGAAAGGTGACTTCAAAGACTAAAATGGGTATAAGAAGGGCACCCAAATCTACAGACTTTAGAAACACTTCTGGAATCAAGAGGAACCTCTGCCTGGAGAAGAGCTGTTAGCTGAGGAGGAAGTGCTGCCCTGCCTGTGACTGTGCTTTGTGGAGCTTTCCTGCAGTGCTGCTTCTGCCAGAGTAAGAGGGCAAAGACTGGACTTTGTGTGCCTTCCATCTTGAGAAGAAATCTCCAAGGGCTTGATCTAGAGCTTGCCTCCTGTTGTTTGAAGTCTCAGGGACAGCAAAGACTTCTCTCTGCCAGCACCTGGAGCCTCTGGAGAGACTCCTACTCTGCACTGTGGTGCCCATCCAGTCCTGGGACCCTGAAAGGAGAAGCTGGCAGCCTAAAGACAAGAAAATCCACGCACAGAGCGCCGTGCGGGGAAAAGATCGACGCGAATCCGATCGGCGGCTGAAAAACGATGCACCGCCAGCTCCGCGGCTGAGAAACGACGCTCGCAGGAAACGCGACCGAAGAATCGACGCACGGAGCAGGAGAAACGACGCGCAGCATCGCTGACGGAGGCTGGGAGATCGCAACCTGCGCGGCTGGATCGTCAACTCATCGTGCGGCTGGATTTTTGACTCGAGTACCGCCGTGCGGAGTTATTTTCGACGCACGTCCGCCCGTGCGGGGTTATTTTTGACGCACACCAGGTACATTTTCACTCTAGCAGCGCTAGTGTGTTTTTAAAACTACTTAAAGACTCTTTTTGATTTTTAATTAATAACTTGACTTGTGTATGGTGGATTTTTGTAGTTTTGGTCTTGTTTTGTTTAGATAAATATTTCCTATTTTTCTAAACCTGTGTTGTGTCATTTTGTAGTGTTTTCATTGAGTTACTGTGTGTGTTGGTACAAATACTTTACGCCTAGCACTCTGAGGTTAAGCCTACTGCTCTGCCAAGCTACCAAGGGGGTAAGCAGGGGTTAGCTGAGGGTGATTCTCTTTTACCCTGACTAGAGTGAGGGTCTTTGCTTGAACAGGGGGTAACCTGACTGTCAACCAAGGACCCCATTTCTAACACGTAGGAACAGAGTGGTGAGGAACTGAGGAAACTAGAGAAAGAAGTGAGGTAGGGATGCAGTGAGGTAGGGGTGCAGTGAGGTAGGGATGCGGTGAGGTAGGGGTACAGTGAGGTAGGGATGTGGTGAGAGGTGGACGGAGGTGAGGGAGTGTAAATTGACATCAATTGGGGGATACCGAGGGTTTTATGGGTGCGAGAGGTGAGGTAGTCACAGGGAAGAGGTAGAAGCAGAAAGAAAGGAGTAAAGACACAAGAGCAGGGGGGTAGAAGGAAGGGGTGGAGAGGAGATGGAGTGCACACAGGGTGAGGTACAGTGGGAGGTCAGGGTGTGAGGAGGGTCTGGGACAGAGGAGGGGCAGTAAGAAATGAGAGAGAGAAGTGAGGTAGAACGGGGCGGCAGAGAGGTGTGGGGGAGATAGAGGGGGCAGAGTGAGATTGTGAGGTACAAAGGGGTAAGAGAGGTAAAGTAAGGGGGAACAGTACAGAAAGGTGACAGGGAAAGAGTGGTGAGGTGCAGAGAGAGGAGAGAGAGTACTGGGATTGAGACGCAAAGGCAGATACAGAGGCAAGAGAGAGAGAGAGAGAGAAGGAGGGAGAGAGAGAGAGAGAGAGAGAGAGAGAGAGAGTGAGAGAGAGAGAGAGAGAGACAGAGAGAGAGAGATGTGACGGTGTCCAGTAAATAGGTTTGAGACAGATGAGGCAGGTACTTAACAATAGAAAGAGCTAAGGAGAGAGGTAAAGAGACAAGGGGAGACAGACGAGGCAAGGTAAGGTAAAGAAGGGAAGAGATGAGAGAGAGGCGAGGCGAAGGAAGAGAGAGTGCTGGAGGTTGTCAGAGAGAGATAAATAGAGAAGGGAGACGGGGAAAGAAGGTCATTTACTGACTCGGGGGGAGACGGAGACATTGGCCCATATTTATACATTTTTAGCGCTGCATTTGCGTCGTTCTTTGGCGCAAAATATGCGCAAACTTACATTGTATTTTGTAAGTTTGCACCGATTTTGCGCCAAAAAACGAGGCAAATGCGGCGCTAAAAAAGTATAAATATGGGCCAATGTTTAATAGGACAGAGAGACGTAAGAAGAAGTTGAGGTATTGCATCGCAGTGCTTAATTTGTCAAAATGTAAGTGCCAGGACCCTCATCAGGAGGCCGCTGCAGTTTGCACCACCCATTGCCGCTGTCGGCGCTGCCATTTATAGTGAGAGCATGACTGCTATCCATCACACTGCTACAAGTGAGACAGTTCTGACTACTCCACTCACTCAAAGCTATAAGAATTCTTTGGAGGCAGCTATTAGTCATTTTAATGCATATGGAAGTAATAAACAGCAGTTGTTATGCTCGTCTCTAAATGAGGCCAACAGCGCCACCATGTGGCAGACTGTCATGAGAGCTGCTGGTGTTCACAATTAAGTGCTGGTGCCAAGCACCGGTAACCACCAGCTCAAATTAAGCATTGTTGTATTGAATTAGCATTTCCACAGTGCTTCCTATACTTGGTAATCAATCAATCAGTAAATTGTTAAGCACACTACTCACCCGATAGGGTCTCAAGGCGCTGGGGCTGTGGGGGGGGGGGGTCAGTGGGCATGGGTGGGGGGTGCTACTGCTCAAAGAGCCATGTTTTTATGTGCTTTCTGAAGGCTAGGAGGTCCAGGGTCTTGCGTAGGTTGGTGGGGAGGGAGTTCCAGGTTTTGGCGGCGAGGTGGGAAAAGGATCTTCCGCCGGAGGTCGTGCGTTGGATGCGGGAGACTGTTGAGAGGTCGGCGGAGCAGAGCTGGCGGGTCAGGATGTGGAAGTTAAGTGGTTCGTTGAGGTAGGCCGGTTCGGTGTTGTGAAGGGCTTTGTGAGTGTGGATTAGGATTTTGAAGACGATCCTTTTGTTGATGGGCAGCCAGTGTGCGTGGGTGTTGGAGGTGGTCCTAGGGTGTCAGGCCACCATGAGTTGTTCCATGCTGTCTTGTTGGGTCCGAAGATGATAATCTTGGTTTTTCCTGAGTTCAGTTTGAGGTGGCAGCTGTCATCCAATTGGCGATGGCAAGGAGTCCGGGGTGGAGGTTGTCCTTGGCAGTAGAGGGGCTTCTCATGAGGGAGAGGATGAGCTGGGTGTCATCGGCGTAGGACATGATGTTCAGGCCGTGGGTAAGAGTCCCAGAGCCCTTTGTGGCTTGTCTTATTCTAGTATGTACATTACGCATCACACCCCTGGGGAGGCTGTGAAGCACTCTGACTCGTACCAGGGCCCTGGGAGCCCTTCAGACTTGTTTGTAGTGTGGCATTGAAGGGACAAGCTGAGTAAGGTGCATGAGGGTTGAAAGGTGGTGGAAGCCTGGGGCACCTGCTGTGGCTACCCATCAGCATGGGGTGTACCAGAGTGAGACAACACCACCCCCTGCACATAGCAGGAAGGGAAGGCTAGAGAGAGGGGCAAGCTACAGACAGGAGAGCTAAAGCTTAAATCATAGGAAGGCAGATAGAATTAGCAAACAAAAGAGATGAGGGATCGAGACATAGGGGAGGTGGGGAAAGTGGCAGAGAAAGGCAGGCGGGGTGAGGTGGGTGTAGATGGTGATGGAGTCAGGGGCAGGCAGCTGGAGGAAGAGAGGTTGAAACAGGAGAGCTGGAGTAAGCGACAGCGGTGAGAAGGCCGAGGAGAGAGAACAAGGAGGCAAATCAATACCTGAGGGTGAGGCACAGATTTGGGGTAGAGAGAGGTGTAAGGTCAGGACAAGCAAAGTATGGAGACAGGTGAGGTGTAAGCAGAATAAAGACGCATACCTTTTATTTCAGATGTTTGTTCTGTTGAGTGCAGTGATGCGTATGCTTTACAGAAGCTTTTACTCTGATGGGCAAGGAGTACAGTTTGGAGATGTCTTCTGCCCTATCTGGCTAATCATTTAGAAATGCAATTCTACAGAACATGTTACTGTTGTGGAGCCATGTCCAGGAACATGCGCATTCAGTTGTCAACAATGGGCACTCCATGAAGACCCACACCACACTCCATGAACAACTACACTCCACTTCATGAAGACCCACACTGCATGAAGAACTTCACCACAATATACTCCATGAAGACCCACACTACACTCCATGAAGACCCACACTACAGTACACTCCATGAAGACCTACACCACACTACATGAAGATCCACACTACACTACGAGGACCCATACTACATTCCACTCCACGAGGACCCATACTACGCTAAACTCCACACTTCACTCCATGAAGAACCATACTCTACACTACACTCCATGAAGAACTATACTACACTCCATGAAGACCCACATTACATTCCATGACGACCCACACTACACCCCATGAAGACCCACTACACTCCATGAAGAACCACGTTACACTGCACTACACTCCATGAAGACCCACACTACACTCCATGAAGACCCACACTACACTCTGTGAAGACCCACACTACACTACGTGAAGACCCACTCTGAATTCCATGAAGAACCACACTCTACACTACACTCCATGAAGACCTACACTACACTCCATGAAGACCCACATTACACTACACCCCATGAAGAACCACACTCTACGCTACACTCTATGAAGACCCAGACTACACTACACTCCTTGAAGAACCACACTGCACTACATGAAGACCCACACTACACGAGGACCCATACTACACTACACTCCATGATGCCCCACACTATACTCCATGAAGACCCACAATACAATACATGAAGACCCATCCTGCACTACTCCATGAAGACCCCACCACACTACACTCCATGAAGACCCACAATACACTACACTCCATGAAGAGCCAAATTACATTTCACTCCAAGAAGAACCACACTCTACACTACACTCCATGAAGACCCACACTACACCACCCTCCATGAAGACCCACACTACACTCCATTAAGACCCACACTACACTACACTCCCTGAAGACGCACACTACACTCCACGAAGACCCACACTACACTTCATGAAGACCCACACTACACTCCGTGAAGAACTACACTCCATGAAGACCCACACTACACTCCATGAAGAACCACATTTCACTCCATGAAGAACTACACTACTCTACACTCCATGAAGACCCACACTACACTTCATGAAGAACTACACTCCATGAAGACCCACACTACACTCTATGAAGAACTACACTCCATGAAGACCCACACTACACTCTATGAAGACCCACACTACACTCCATGAAGAAACACATTTCGCTCCATGAAGAACTACACTCCATGAAGAACTACACTACTCTACACTCCATGAAGACCCACACTACACTCCATGAAGACCCACACTACAGTACACTCCATGAAGACGTACAGTACACTCCATGAAGACCCACACCACACTACACGAAGATCCACACTAAACTACATAGGGTCCCATACTACACTCCACTCCACGAGGACCCATACTATGTTACATTCCACAAGGACCCACACTACACTCCATGAAGAACCACATCGCCCCCCCACCTCAGAGTCCTACACTGGCTACCAGTATCAAAGAGGATCACCTTCAAACTCCTCATCCACGCAGACAAAGCCCTCCACAACACAGGCCCAGCCAACCTCAACAACACTCACCTTCCACACCCCCACCTGCAATCTTCGCTCCGCCAGCCTCGCCCTCGCCTCCGTCCCCCGCATCCGCCGCACCACTGTCGGAGGAAGATCCTTCTCTTACCTAGCCGCCAAGACCTGGAACTCCCTACCGCTCCACCTTTGCCAGACCCAAGACCTCTTGACATTCAGGAAACGCCTCAAGACATGGCTTTACGACAAGTAGCTCCACCCACCAGCGCCTTGAGACCCTAACGGGTGATTAGTGCGCTTTAAAATCCTTTGATTGATTGATTGATACTCTACACTACACTCCATGAAGACCTACACTACACTCCATGAAGACCCACATTACATTCCATGAAGACCTACACTACACTCCATGACGACCCATACTACACTACACTCCATGAAGACACACATTACATTACACTGCATGAAGAACCACACTGCACTACACTCCATGAAGACCCACACTATACTCCATGAAGACCCACAATACACTACACTCCATGAAGACCTACACTACGCTCCATGAAGACCCACACTAAATTCCATGAAGAACCACACTCTACACTACACGAAGAGCCACACTATACTCCATGAAAACCCACATTACACTACACCCCATGAAGAACCACACTCTACACTACCCTCTATGAAGACCCACACTACACTCCATGAAGACCAAGACTACAGTACACTCCATGAAGGCCAAGACTACACTACACTCCATGAAGAACCACACTACACTACATTAAGACCCACACTACATGAGGACCCACACTACACTACACTCCATGAAGACCCACACTACACTCAATGAAGACCCACAATACATGAAGACCCAAACTACACTACACTCCATGAAGACCCCACCACACTACACTCTATGAAGACCCACTATACTCCGTAACGAACCACAGACTACACTACACTCCATGAAGACCCACATTACATTTCACTCCAAGAGGAACCACACTACACTCCATGAAGACCCACACTACACCACACTCCATGAAGACATACACTACACTCCATTAAGACGCACACTACACTCCATGAAGACGCACACCACACTCCATGAAGATGCACACCACACTCCATGAAGACCTACTCCATGAAGACCCACACTACACTCCATGAAGACCTACACTACACGAAGACCCACACTACACTTCGTTAAGACCCACACTACACTCCATGAAGACACACACTACACTCCATGAAGAACTACACTACTCTACACTCCATGAACTACACTACTCTACACGCCATGAAGACCCACACTACACTCCATGAAGAACTACACTACATACACTCCATGAAGAACTACAGTACACTCCATGAAGAACTACACTTCTCTACACTCCATGAAGACCCACACTATACCACATTCCATGAAGAACCACACTACTCTACACTCCATTAAGACCCACATTACACTCCATGAAGAACTACACTATACTCCATGACGACCCACAATACACTACACTCCATGAAGACCTACACTACGCTCCATGAAGACCCACATTACACTACATGAAGACCCACACTAAATTCCATGAAGAACAACACTCTACACTACACGAAGACCCACACTACACTCCATGAAGACCCACATTACACTACACCCCATGAAGAACCACACTCTACACTACACTCCATGAAGAACCACACTACACTACATTAAGACCCACACTACATGAGGACCCACACTACACTACACTCCATGAAGACCCACACTACACTCAATGAAGACCCACAATACATGAAGACACATACTACACTACACTCCATAAAGACCCCACCACACTACACTCAATGAAGACCCACTATACTCAGTAACGAACCACAGACTACACTACACTCCATGAAGACCCACATTACATTTCACTCCAAGAGGAACCACTCTACACTACACTCCATGAAGACCCACACTACACCACACTCCATGAAGACATACACTACACTCCATTAAGACGCACACTACACTCCATGAAGACGCACACCACACTCCATGAAGACCTACTCCATGAAGACCCACACTGCACGAAGACCCACACTACACTCCATGAAGACCTACACTCCACTCCATGAAGACCCACACTACACGAAGACCCACACTACACTCCATGAAGACACACACTACACTCCATGAAGAACTACACTACTCTACACTCCATGAAGAACCACATTTCACTCCATGAAGAACTACACTACTCTACACGCCATGAAGACCCACACTACACTCCATGAAGAACTACACTACATACACTCCATGAAGAACTACAGTACACTCCATGAAGAACTACACTTCTCTACACTCCATGAAGACCCACACTACTCTACACTCCATTAAGACCCACATTACACTCCATGAAGAACTACACTATACTCCATGAAGAACTACACTACATGAAGACCCACACTACACGAAGACCCACACACTACACTCCACGAAGAACTACACTACTCTACAGTCCATGAAGACCCACACTACACAAAGACATACACTACACTCCATGAAGACGTACACTACACTCCATGAAGACCCACACCACACTCCATGAAGACCCACACCACACTACACGAAGATCCATACTACATGAGGACCCATACTACGCTACACTCCATGAAGGCCCACACTACACGAAGAACCATACTCTACACTACACTCCATGAAGACCTACACTACACTTCATGACGACCCACACTACAATACACTCCATGAAGACCTACACTACACTCCATGAAGACCCACACTACATTCCACGAAGGCCTACACTACACTCCATGAATACTCGCACCACACTACGCTCCATGTAGACCCACACTACACTCCATGAAGACCTACACTCTACACTACACTCCATGAAGACCCACACTACACTCCATGAAGACCTACACTCTGCACTACACTCCATGAAGTCCCACACTATGCCTTTCCTCCATTCAGCATGATCACGAGTGGCGATGTTCGCAAGACATCGCTCAGCTTCGTTGGTTCTTATGACTCCAGTGCGGAAGAGTCACCCATGGTTTCCATCCCTTCTGGAATTATCCATTGCTCTTCCTCTCCTGCTCCCGAGCTTTCTGCAGCTCCTTCTGGATACAGTGGGATCCCCCCCCATCCTCTTCTGTTAGAGGGTCAACTGACTGTCATGGCCTGGAACATTTCAGGAGACATGATGCAAGGCATTTCGTCTTCAGCTGCCTCTTTTATACAAAAGGCTTGGGCTACTTCCACCCGTAAACGATATTCTTTGGGAATATGTGTCGGAACAACTAGGTCCTAAACAACAATATCCTAAACCACTACTGCTAAATAACTCAAAAGTTTCTACAACGAACTACTGAACAACTTCTGTCTAAACAACAAATTTGCCTGAATAACAATTTCCTGAACAATGAATTTTTAAGGTAAGTTTTTCTTTTTTTTATGGTTTATTAGTTGTATAGAAAAAAAAAGAAAAAATATATATATATAGATATACACATATATATATATATATATATTTGAAATTCACGCTGTTGCCTGTATCAGACGAGTTCCTACGATAGCGGTTCGTATCAGGCTCCCAATACATAATTGTCTACAAAACACTCCTCACAGTTCTCAAAGAAGTACACGAACTCAGCAACGTCAAGCATCATGTCATTTATTCAATCTTCAGAATCTCCATGATCGCAAGCACCATGAAATCAACCAAACGCGTTTCGGCGTCCTCCGTCTTGCTCACAGGTGTATATATATATATATATATATATATATATATATATAAAAACATATATAAAAGTTGTTTAGAAGTAGTTTTTTTAAATGGTTTATTAGTTGTTTAGAACATATACATATTCTAAACAACTAATAAACCATTAAAAAAAATTTAACAAAAAAAAAAATTCGTTGTTCAGGCAAAATCGTTGTTTAGACACTAGTTGTTCAGTACTTCGTTGTAGAGACTTTTTAGTTGTTTAGCAGTAGTGGTTCAGGCAAGTAGTGGTTTAGACCTCGTTCAGGATTTTTCCCATTCTTTGGCATGGAAGAAGTGGGGGGGTTGGTGCCTTCGAGGGGAGGTGTGTCGCGTGGGATCCGAAATCAAAGACATTATAAATTTCCTATCCGAGTGTGCTGACAAGGGTTTATGTTACAGGTCACTAAATAGTTTCAGGTCAGCGATTTCTGCTGGCCATGAATGGATAAATAATAAACCTGTAGGTCAACATCCCTTAACATGCAAGCTACTTAAGGGTATTAGGGTAGCTAATCCTCCTAAACCATGTTGCTCTCAATTGTGGGATGTAAATGTTGCGTTATCTTTTTTGGATGCATGGCCAGATAAGTATTTCTTGTCTATGAAACAGTTATCTGCAAAATTGACAATGTTTTTATGTTTAGTTTCCTGTCGAAGAGTCTCTGATGTGAGAGCTCTAGATTTAGCAGGTAGGTTATTTTCTCCTACAGGACTTTCATTCCTTATTTCTGGGTGCACGAATTGTATGTATACTTCGATAGATTATCCTGCTTTTCCGCATAACCAAAGGTTTGTGTTGTCAACTGTTTAAAGGTATATGAAGAACGTACAGCTAGTCATACATCTTATCCGTTAGGTCCTCTTTTAATTGTTCTTCAAAAACCTTTTTGTCAAGTCTCGACCGCCATGCTGGCGCGCGGAGTTCGTTGGATTATGTCAGAGGCGGGCATAGATGTATCTGTTTATGGTGCTCATTCCATCAGAGGAGCCAGGGCTTGTAAGGATTTTTTTGTTGGGTTCTAAATTGGAGGATATTTTGCGAGCAGCAGATTGGTCAAGTGATTGCATGTTTAAAATGATTTATTATAAACCAGTGGTACATGTTTCATCTTTTGTTGTTGATCAGCTTTGAACCAGCATAATTCGAGCCTCCGGTCCAGACATAGAATACAAAAGTTTCTGGCTTTGCAACAAGAATTTTTGATTCTATTAAGGACACGGAGGCGAGGATTATCCCACCTCTTGGGAGAAGGTATCTTTTATTGATCTGTAAATTAATTTATTGCATAGGTTTGTTAAAGTTTCCCCTCCCATTGTTGAGTTGAGAGGGTCCTCATATTTTCTTTTATTTCAGGAAATGATCCCAAAACAATCATAATGAGTCGTGGATTTCAGCTTTCGCTTGGATACAAGAGGTTTTTCTAGTTTCTTGGACCCAGAGACGGCCATAGGATTATGTTGGATTCTTTGTCTTCGGAGTTTATTTTTTGCAAAGAAAGAGGAAATGTTTTGTTATCTCTCTATTTTGTAAACTGTATTGGACTGCTATTGGTGGATTATGCGAGGAGCATGGTTCAAAGCCTCATTATAGTGTGTTTTCTGTTTTTACTGTTTTTCTATTGGCTACTGTGTTTTGTAGTAGTAAAGATTGAGAAGCATAATCCTCACCTCCGTGTCCCTAATAGAATCTAAAATTCTTGATGCAAAACTAGAAATTTTGTATTTGCTCCACTGCTTCCTCTACCCGTATTCCTTCCCTCCACTAGGGCCTCCTGACTTGCTTGCCCGTTACTGTCCGCCCCCCCCCCATTGGCGCCCTTCGTGTTGCTTCTCCCCAACCTCATGTTGCGTTCGCCTCCTCCTGACCACCCTATGTTGCTTCCACCCCACCCCCTTCTTCCACTCCCCCAACCAGCTTTAAAAACAAAACATTCTTATCCTGGTTTTATTTTATTTTTACTTACGGTTTCAATGTGGATTGGTAACTAGAAAGAATAGTGCCCACGTAACTTTGTTGGTGTGAGCATGTGTGATCTTCAACCATGCAGCACAAGCTTGTAATGCTATGCAGCCTAGCGACAAGAAATTGGCAATGCCAATAGGTCTCAAAGGTGAGACATAGTGGCTTTGACAATGCTTGTTATGTACCAACATCAATTGTTCAAGTATGATGAGAACCAGCTGAAGGCTGCATCCTTACCCCTCCCCCCAATCCTCGGGTTTGGAGTTGTGTTGCATAGAGTGGTAGAGTTCAGAGTTGGATGGTGTGGTGTAATGTGGCATTGGTGGGTGTCAGTGGCTAGTTGTGGTTATCTGTGGTGTGATACAGAATGATGTGAGGTTGCATTAGGTGGAGTTGTATGGTGTGGGGTTGATAATTCCTTTTCTTTAGTATGGAGATGGGGACTGTAGTATTTGACCCCTTAATTCAGCCAACTTGTTTTGCACTGATACACTTTTCCTGGGATAATGTTCAAACCTTGCATGTAAACTCGTAATAAGGCTTCAAAGGAAACATTTTGGTATGTTTCACAGTGCTTCACTTTCCTTTACTGGAACATTTGTATTCAAACGTGAAGTAGTTGTGAGGCTATAATTTTTGACTTTTGAAAACAAACGTGTAGCATAAATCTAAACTTTTATTAAACAGTTACTTAATAATCTGAACCATACATAGCTGTGCAAAAATGTGTCAGGCATACACCGTGATCCTGAAATAAAATAAACAGTTGTTCTACTGGTAAAAAGTATACGCAACAGTTTCTTTACATTTGTGCTGCACTAACAGGTGATTATTTGTACTTGAACTGTCATCAGACTACCTACTTACTGTCTCAGGGCTACCTCCCGACTATGGGCCCGATTTAGATCTTGGCGGTCGCACCAGCAAGCCGTGTCGGCGGCGGACGAGAAAAGACCATCAAGTTGACGTCTCGTCTGTCGTATTTAGATGTTACAGGCCTGCAGACGGTGTACCGGCGGCGGTTCACTGACGGAGGGAGGACATGACAGGACTCAATGGACTTCGTACAATGGCTGTGAAATAGAGGTAAGTCCCACACACGCTTTACCATTGCCAGACGTGTCCCACTGCATCACACATGACACAACACACCACATACACACTGGTATCCATTTCACCATGACACAACACAGACATGCCGCAAACACACATTGCCATACATGCATTACACAACACACACACAACATTGACACTACATCTACAGAGAACACAACTACACACAAGCACAACCACACACATCACAACCATGACCGCCAAACACCACTCACCTGAATGTTGCACTCAGCAACACCACACAACATACACAACAGCATCAATGCCATATGTAAGTGGCACACATCTTGATACAACCACATCACCCACTCCAGCTCCATCCACCTCCCCCAGCCAATCGCACTGCACACACACATACATACATGCACTTACACACTACCCGAAGCCCAACAATGACAGGTACAGGTCCCCAGGCAATGTGCACACATAAACACAGTTGACAGGTGTGAATGTACCGTCATTGTGGCGCCAGAATTAATTTGCCAAAGAATACTGGCACCATAATAACAGCTGTGTATGTGTGCGATGTGTTGTGTACCAGTGTGTTCCCACCCGGGTCTGACCCATTTGTGTCCCCGGTATATGCATGTCACAGTAACATAAAAAATTACTGTGACATGTATATGTCTTCAGTGGTCCCGTGCTCATGAGCAGTGAACACCCTCCTCCAACGTAAACAGTCAATGCTGGTTCCCTACCTTCTTGCCCAGCGATGGCGAGTCACGTTTTTTCTGTGGTCCTGTGGCAACAGTGACGGAGGGTCCTGTCCAGTTTAAAACAAGAGTGGAATGGGGAAAAAGAGGTGGGTTTTTACCCCTTTCCCCTCCCCTACCTTTCCCCCCCAGTCCGCCAACTTGGACTTGGAGGTCAGCCCATCTTTTTTCCTTGGCAGAAAGGCAGGTTCAAATCTGCTTGCAGTAAGTGTAGCCGGTGTCCCGCCGTCAGCCACTATTTCCTGTGGTGCCATTGACGGCGGATGGGATTCCTTGGCAGAGTTGGCGGGACTAGGATGGGGTTTTGCCTATGGAACCACCAACATTTAAATCTGGCAGGCAGACCGCCAAGGCGTTTCAGTCGGAAAATCGACCGCCAACATCTGAATCGGGCCCTAGGTTTGGCTCAATGGATATAAATGAGCTGGTGATTAGGGAGAGGGGAGGCAACTCTAGAGGATGGAAGTTCGACTTTGAAGCTGTGCGTATAGAAATGAGGTTGGATATGGATCACTTGTGAATATAAACCTTTAGCTTTTTACGTGGATGTCTGGCTTTTTTTTTTTTTAACATGAACTAAGAATTTATTACCATACCCAACTATAACGTGACTTTAACCTTTGTTTTTTCAGGGAATTTGTGTTTTTTGATCATATTCTAAGGTGACCATATGCCCACCTCCTTAAACAAACCTGCAGCCAATGGCCCTGCTGCACACAACCTTCGGCTATGCACAGTGACAGCGGCTGCATAGGATTGCCTCAGGCCGTTCGGCCAACCTCCCGCTCCCACCACTGGAAGCTGCCAATGCCACACTGCTCATGTTTGACCTGACCACCAGCCAGGCCCTGCTCCCAACCGCCTCATAAGCACCAAAAACCCTCCTCCACGTTTCAAACCCCCCTTCTGCAAAGGGCCAAGGGGCCTCCAGCTAACCCTATTGTCCAACCCCAGCTGTGCAGGCTTCAAACCTGAGATGGGAGCAATATGTCCAAATGCAACAGATGTTTCTTCTGCTTTATTCATCCCCATTTAAAAGAAACAACTATTAAATCATTTGCATTAATACATTTTAGAAAAAATAATTATCTTCATGAGGGGCTGGCTATGTATTGGCCCAAGTTAAAATCAACTTAAGATACTGGCGGCCCAAAGTAAACAGAGAGAAATGTTTTGATTATGAAAGAGTTAATATCAACATATAAATTCCTAAGTCTGCTACTGTGGCACAAGAATTATTCTGTGTTGAAGTACTCACCACCCTTACAAAAAACCCTAATTCCGCATGATCGCAGTGAGCGAGCCGGTGATCCGCAGCTTAGTTCCCAGCCTCGGCGGGCAGTGATCCTGCTCGCCATCCAAGACACAGTTGAAGTCTCCAGCCCAGATCACAGGGGACCCTAGACTATCCTCCAGTAAGTGCTACATTCTCTCATAAAAGTTCCTGTTATCCACATTAGGGGCATATGTGTTCAGGATTGTGAGAGCTTTACCATCCAAAGTGCCCTAGAGCAGAAGGTACTTGCCCCCTCAACATCAACCTCACTAAACATGTGGCGAAAGGGAACCCCAGGAACAATCCATATGGCCACCACCCCTAGCATATAAGGAGCACGTCGCAGAAAAGAGCTGCCCCCTCCATTTCTTCCTAAGCTTCTGTGATTCATTCCCTATAAGATGGGTCTCCTGTAGGCACGCTATCTGCACCCATTGCGTCCGAAAAATGAGTTTACCCTGGACCTCTTGCGGTAGCCTTTAAACTCCGGACATTCCACGTAATAATGTTTGCACGGTCAGCCATCAGATTTCTTTACTCCCTCCCCAGCAGGTGTCTGCGTTCCCTTCCATACTGCCAACCAATCCACATAGCCTATCCAGAGACAGCCAGTACCTCGGTACGCCATTCGCACACAACAAACAAAATGCAAACCGAACCAGCAAACCAAATACCCCGCACCACGGATTAACAGCAAAACAATCAAACTACATTGTTCATCCATTTGTTTCCATGCTGTCAGGACCCACAGCCTAAACCCCCTGCCCGCAATCCATTAATCATAGAGGTCTGCCCCGAAGCCCCATACACGATACAACCCAGCATTGATGGTCACATCACACCGGAACCAACACAGAACAAAAATAAATGTCCAATACAGTCTTTTACGCACCCCTAGGCAGATGCCATCACCGCCCCCTGGTATAAGAGCAAGAGGGAGAAAAGGAATCAGATGTACCTCAACTCAAAATCCCCGACCAAGCAACACAATCAATCATCTCTATGGCACCTTCCAGAGGAGGAGAGTCCCTCCCGGTCCCAATGTCACTTCGGGGGGAGCCAGAGCCATAGTACCATCACCCTGGATTACAACCCTCAGAGGACTCCTGATGCCAGGGGCCCGAGTCTCAGCAGACGCAGGCTCCTCGCATGATCTTCAGTTCGGGCTGTGAGACCGCTCCCCCCCCAATCGCTGTGCAGTTCAGCCCACAAATGGCCCATCTTGTCACGTGGGACCTTGCCACACATCTTCAACCCCCTCCAGGCGTCCTCCGGTATGTTGAAGAAATGAGACCTGCCCTCGGACAGCACCCGCAGTCTAGCAGGATATAGGAGCATATACCCGAGTCCCATAGATCCCAGCTTACTTTAGACCTCCAGAAAGCTCTTCTGGGACCCCTGTACTTTGTTCGTGTAGTCTGGGTAAACGTAGTTTTTTTGGTTCTCAAAGTGGGCATTGTCCATCTACTGAGCTGCACGCAGGATACAGTCCCTGCCTTTATAGCTGAGAACACATGCTATAATGCCTGTGGCAGTGCCCCCCAACTTAGGGCAGGGAGGTCGCCACTAACACCTGATGTGCCCTTTCAATGACAGAGGGACAGTCTGCTCAGCCTCAGTGTCCAAATTCATCGTTCATCAAAGGCCTCCGGCACCCCCCTCAGCTCTCTCTGGGAACCACAGGCGATGGACATTGTTGCGGCAAGACCTACCCTGCGCATCCTCTGTCCGCGCCTCCAGGGTAGCTGTCTTGGATGTAATTGTAGCCACCTGCTTCTGGAGCAAAGCCACCTGCCATTTAGCTATAGAGCCCTCCACGACCCGAACCATATCCGATAAGTTTTGGCGATCTGTGCGGAAGGGAATCAGCTGTGAGGGCTACTCCACATTTGGGTCCAGCCTCTGGTCCCCCACCTGCCTTGTCTCCTGCAGCGTGGAGGGCGCCAGTGAGGTATAATGCTCCATGGTATTCCCCTGGAGGGAGCCAGGCTGTTTATTCTGTCCCATGGTTGTGGCCAGGAGGATCCTGCAGTCGCACTCTGTTACCACTGGGCCTGACAATATCACTTGCCCCAAAGCTCTGATGCTCCCAGCGCCGCCTACTCTACGCTCATCCCACCACAAGAATCAAACTGGGCCCCAGGGGAGCCTCCGCCTGCTGCCACCGTCCAGCACGAGCATCTGGACACCCCCTTCGCCCACAAAGGCCCAAGCAAGTGTCTAGGAGCCAGGCGAGAGTCCACAGGAAAAAGTTCAGGGGGCGCACCCCATAAACGGAAAGAGGGTCAGAGGGCACATGACCACCACGCCGACCCACAGGGCAGGTCTACGACAATAGCGTCCCGCAGACAAAGTACCACCAGCAGTACAATTAGGAGAGCGAGGAGCAGGGGGCCACCATGTCTCAGCTTTGCAGTCTCCTTCCTCTAAATGTCATCTAAGAATATCCCTCGGGCCAACACTCACCAGGAGGACCGTTCACGCAGAGATTTAGGCGGGGTCCCAGGAATACCAGCCTTAGAGTGAGGTGAGCCTCCAAGTCCAGAGAGGGTACCCCATGCATCACCAACCGGAAGGAGGCCCAGATCGTACAGCAGGCGGTAGGCACCAAACTTGTCTTGCCCCAGCTGTGCGGTCTGGTAACAGCCGGCGATCCCGCCAGCTCATTGACTCAACGAAGAGGAGAGGGACTAGCGGCCACCTCCCAGAGCAGTATTAAAGTGGGCAGGGCTGTTTCAGTCGGGTCCCTCTGCTGCCGCAATTTACAAGCTGGTACAGATGGAGAGGAGCCCATGCGAATCCCTGTACTCTCCTGGAAGCCGCCTGGGCACCTGCTTTGTTTATATCTGTAAATGCTTTATGCTAAGTTTCGATTTACGTGAGATGAGCATCCTGACAGAATGAATCCTGCTCTGTGTATTTATCCACGAAGAGGCTGCTGTTTTGAGCAGAATGTCTACCCAACCGGAGTACTTTATACTAGCGAATTAGTAAGTGCGACCTTGTTGGGAAAATGTATAGTGCATTTCCTACACTACAGCTGCTGAAGGACGCTGTAGGTAATTTATCCAGTAACCTTGTGTGTCTGTAACTTTGCCAATGTGATAGTTCATTGAGCAACTTCATCAGAAAACTTTTCGAGGTGTAACTGCAGCGAAAACATTCTCAGGTTTTTTCTATTTTTTTAATCTTCTCAGGGACCACGGGGGGAGCCTCAGTGGTCCCAGTAAGCTCCCGCCTCCTGAGGGAGCCAGTATTCCTCACACACACAGGGGAGCTGCTGGAGTTGCAGTTCCCTACGTGCGGGAGCAATACTTTCATCTCTTTCCCTGCCGGCATGTTTGCAGGCAGGGAAAGAGATGAAAACTCCACCTGCAGCAAGAGGGAGCATTTTGACAGCTCCCACTTGCTTGAAGCGGAGTGTTTGCTTTTGTTTGGCAGGAGCTGCCACAGCCCCCAGCAAGCAAATGCAAACAGCTATCTCCAAAGGGTAGGCACCTCAGGAGATAGTAGGAGCTTGCCCTGTGGTGTGGTGGTCCTCTGGCCATATGTGGCTTCAGGAGAGGGCGGCGCAGCCCCCCTCCTTTGTTCTGCACGGACCGGCTCCAGGATGATGGTAGTCATGTGGCCCCCCTTGTTTAAATATTTAATAGGCCCTCGCAATAATGTTGTATTTGCCCTGGAGAAGTGCTGGTCCCTGTGGTTGGAGAGAGTATCTGCACATCCCCCTATACTTTTTTTATATTTAGCCCCAGGGAGGTAGGTGGTGGTCCCCAGGGCGGTCTGCGTGTCCCCTCTCCCCCCATCAATCTTGATCTCCGTTCCGAGGTCCGATGGGGCATTATAAGCCCTTGGAGGGGGGCCCCAGACTCCCTCTCCATTTAAATTAAATATTTCTGGCCCACCCGGGTCTAAATGAACAACAAGTGTGGGAGACCAAGCTTGTTTTTAATTTGGTAGATCCACGGATCCTCTACAGATTTTTCTGACAATGTAACAAAAATGCATTTTTGCCCTGGTGGGATTCCAGGGGGACTCCAGGACCAAGGCTAGGGGGTTAGGGTATTCCCACCATGCCCCCTTTCCTTTTTATTTTTAACATTTTCTTTTTGGACTTGGCTGAAGCAGAGTCTCAAAATGGCTGGCAACACTTCCTGGTTGACGTGTTGGCAGTCAATAAGATATCAACAAGGGACTGACATATCTGCGGAGGATCCATGTCCCTAGATAGATATCTATATTTCTTTTCCCTTTAGTATCTAAAAAACTACTGAACAGATTTACACCAAATAACAACAAGGCTGCCCAACCATCCACCCACGAGAAAACACTAAAGCTACAGATATTAGTTATGCTTAAATGTTAGTGGTAGATATTCAAATATGATCAAAGAGCTCTGGGCAAGCATTACTGGCAAACACCTGAAAGGGTTTAAAGACCATGTATGTTTGGGAGTTCTCTCCCAAGGGATATTTGAGAAACAAAAGGCCAAATGGTACATTTTAAGGTCCACTGGACTAACAATGCAGGTAAAACACAAGGATTTAAATAGTTCTCCATACGTGCACAAGATGTGAGTTCCGGGAGCGCCTCAAAGACAAAAGTTAAGTCAAATTTTCCACCGAAATGAACATAACTCAAGCGAAGAATCACCCAGCTTAAATATTCCTCCAGCCTTTGCCTGAAGACTCTGTGCCCCTACTGGGCCTGAGGAATTTAATTTGTGGTCAAAGGGACCAGGAACTTCAAGCAACCCAAACACACTCAACCCAAATCCAGAGGAGGAAATTAAAAAAACAAGCACGTCAAGGTTCTATTATTTGAGAAACCAACAAGTGAGATAACACTAGAATAACTGATGAAGCTGCTCTATTTCAACACAAAAATGTGTTTCATTTCATATTAAATGAGAAGTGTTGGCGATGCAGTGAAAAGGAAAATAGTCAAGACTGCAGAAAATGTATACACTGTTTTAAAATATGTCTGTGTACTCAATTATACTCGATTTCCTGTTGGCCCAAGAGGGTGGATTGATACATGCATTGGGACGGCAAAAACAGATAGATGTCTTAATACAAAGAGTCTTCACAGTAGGATGAGTTCAACAATATATAAAACAACAGACTGGCAGTATTTGTCTTAAATATTTCTTGGGTGAGGTGGCGATATAGGTATGTGGATGGATGAAGAAGCAGCCTGGTTCTGAATGAATAGTTTATCTATGGATAGAAATCGAAGTTGGTGAAAGGCTTGACTAGAACAGTGACAGGCAGCTGAAGAGATGGGATAAAAGGATGGACAGCTATCCAGGCAGCTGGATGGTGGAATGGAGAGATAAAGGCACAGACAGACATAGAGACAGCTGTAACAATGGATGGACAGAGAGACAGGCATATCAAAAAACATCTGTAACAATGGACAAGCAGGTTAATGGATGGCCAGGCACAGCCGCTGGAGGATATGGCAAAGGTTAAACAGATGAGTGGATGGACAGGCAGGTCAGCAGACAGGCATAAAAACAGCAGAATAAGCATGTCAATGAATGGGTACAGGTGTCGACAGCAGAAGGATAGGTAAATCAAAAAATAACTTAAAATGAAAGGGTGGATGAAGGAATAGTCAGATCAAAGTACAGATAAGAATGGATGAAGAGGTGCAAGGGTATATAAACAGATGGGTGGAAGTTGGGATAATGTGTGGACAGATTGTTTGATAGTTGAGTGGACAGACAAATGAATGAACACAAATGAGCTGATGAAAAAATTGGTGGACAGATGCACAGACGCACATGTGAAGATGTTAGATGGGTGACCAGATAAGGTAAAGGATGGTCACATGAGTGGATAGGTGCACAGATGAAGGACGGATGGGTCTGCAGGGGTCTGAATAAATGAGGGTAAATCAAATTGAAGAAGACGGACAAGGACACATAGTTAAGATAAAGTGACCACTGGACCTTTAAATAGCCTCAAAACAGTTCATTCAAATGTGGAAAAGATGTAAAGGCTTTGCTTTGCAGCAATAATCAGTACACATGCAAATATGTGGCACACTCTGGAACTCTAGGGCCAGCATCCTTAGGATTCAACCCTATCATAATTCGCAAAAGAACATCAGGCTGAAAACTAGTGTTATAGGCAAGTAACTTTTCGCTCCCCAGCTTATGATCACTGTTAGACAGGTGCATCCCCAGATGTTCTAGTTTGTCCTCAAAGTGCCTATAAGCATGGTTAATTCACATCTATGCAATGTAAAAAACAAAATCACAGTTTCATGCTTCAGGAAAAATATGTGTAGTGATTCCAAATTCAAGTTATGTTACCCACCCCCTTGGCAAGTAGAGGTGGTCTCCTCTCATGACACACAAGAGCAACCATTCGGTAATAGCTTATCTGGTTGTCTTTTTTAGGGCCTACAATTTTAACAGCCTGATACTACCCAGCGTCACACACAGGGAATGATGAAAGAGTTGAGTGATCACTTTTTTGGCAATAGATAGCCAGGTTTGGGTTGTCACAGCAATTTACACAATGATTTACAGAAACAAAAGACCCGATTTCAAGGCAGCACAATTAGTAAAATGCGTGGCTCAGTTTCTTCTCCTTCAGCAATTATTCGTTTGACCATCTTGGCTCAGTGTCGCGCTTGGGCTGTCACAAGCAAGTTGAATTCACTTTATTGGGTCAACTGAACTTTTCACGCATCTTCTCAGTTGATTTCATTATTCAGTACTTTAAAAAGACTATTTTAGACCTTTAAAAAGGGTCAACCAAAACCAAGACCCAAAACATTCCTTTCGTCTTCCTTTGTTTGGACAGAACCATCCGTCTTGACAGATTCCTCATGAAGTCTTGCTTTCCAGCAACTTCCCTCCCTTGTTTGCCTTGGCAAAAGGCTTTCAGCAAGTAAGAAGAAGCAAGACAAGAGGCTGATGTCACAGTCCACGCCACACCCCTTGCCTGTCCAATGGGGATGCGGCTTGCAGTCCGCCGCCAGCTCCGCTCTGACATCATGACCTTTAGTGGAGATCACGGTGGCCCAAGAGTTCACTGCATCACCTCGCATGGAGGCAGATTGTGTTTGTGGAAGGCCTCTTCTAGAAAAGTGGTGAGTTTCTGGCAATCATCCTAGCACAAGAAAGGAGAAAAGAGGATTTTAAATGGAGCATTCGTCAGGCAGTATTGAGCATAGAAAAGGAGCAGATGACATGATGAAAGGTGAACGACATGCAAATAGATGGAGGAACAGTGGAGGGAAAATATGAACCAGGATGAGTTAAAACACTGACAAAGGGGAGGATCAGAGAAAAGTAGATGCATTGGAAGCATCGAGCGTAGTAGTGGATGGGATTGCAAGTGATTTATACAGCTGCGGCTCCTCCACTATGGTGAGGGAGCGTTAGCCCCCTGCCAGCAGCAGCAGCTGCAAAAACTTTAAAAAGAAAATTATAATAAACTATGTTTATTACTGTTTTATTTTTCTAGGGGCAGGGCCATGGGGGATGACAGGCAGGGAGGACAAATGGTGGCACGGCTGTCAGTGCGCATGTGGGTTTGGCCTGCAGTCATGCGCACTGAGCTCTCTCCAACCCAAGCTGCGTTGCCAGGTTAGAGGCAGCAGGCACAGGCTCAAAGTGAGGGCGCTCAGGCCAATCCTGACGCTGCTTTCGTGCTGCCAGAAGCATGAGAGCAGCATTAGTACTGGCCGCAGGGCAGTTTGGAAGCCTGTGCCTGGTGGAGCCAGAAGAGCGGCGAATCGGATGAGACAGGGATTCAGGTACTTTTATTTATTTATTTTTTCGTTTGTTTTGTTAAGCCCCCTCCCGCCCGCCACTTTACCCCGCTATCAGCCGCGACTGCATTTATAGTAGGACAAATGAAGAAAGAAAGAGGAAGAGACACTAGGTTCAGAGGGTAAAAGAAGCAGAGAAGAGGACAAACAGACAAAACATAATTGAAAGAGGAGGACTGGCAGAGACGGGGATGTAAACAGAGGAAATCCAAAACTGGAGACACAATGTTAGTGTTACAGGCAAGTAACTCTGCCTTCTAGTGTTTATGACACTGTTTGGATGGAAATCCTGGAGTGTACTCAAAGTGCCTACACGCGTGGTAAGTAAGAGGAAATGAAAGGAAAGAAAGTGAGTAAAAGACAAGAGATGCTGATCAGATGAGGAGCAAGTAAGGGAGAACTGCTGAGAAAGTTTGAGAGGTGCAAAAGAGGAAAGGTGTTACTGGGGATCTTGATACAATGCGTAGAGATAAAGAGATGAGAAGAAAACAGAGCCAGATAGGGGTAGATGACCTTTAGGGCACAATCTGCAAAACCTAGATATGAGCAGTACAACCATGCACAACAAGACAGCACAATTCAAGTAAACCAGAGGGATCTCCAAGACCTTTATGGAGGTAACCAGGGAATCAAAGAGCAAGGGCTTTGATCTCCAGGGATAGAACGTTCCAAAGCTGAGAGAGAGAGAGAAGCCAGAGTGTCCCAGAACTTGCATCATGTGGGATGAGTTTAGACATATATAGAACGTGGAAGCTGGCAGATTTATCCCGAAATATAACTGAGTTAAAGAGGCGATGCATGAAATACATGAATAGATGAGACAATAGACTTAAAGCTCCTCCTTCAGGTAGGCAGCACCTCAATGGACTTTGGAAATGATCAAATAAGCTGCTCCATTCATCGGCTAGGCAGTATGTGCAATTAGAGTTTCATGAGACTTACTATACGTATCACACATATATCTGTAGGTCTAACTAGAGGAGGTATTCGTATTTTGTATCTGAGATTTATAGAGCGCATTATACTTGCAGGTGTCAAAGCGCTAGCAAAGCGAGAGGGCAACAACAAAGAAGATGCCAAACCCATCCTTCATGGACGGGAAAAAATCCAGGTTTTAACTGCTTGCAAGATGCAGCATGGGGGTGATAATCACAATGTGAGTAGGAATGTATTCCAAAGCTTGACGGTGGCAACCCGAAAGGAGAGCCCCCCCCTCCATCTGACCTTAGGAAACCTAGGAATTACCACCTTTCTAGGGGAGGCAGACCTCAGCTGTCTGTTGGGAGTGTACCGGTGGAAGGCCGCTGCCAAGGGTAGCGGCACATGGCTGTCAAAGGCAGTGTGGACCAGACAGAGCGCTTTGAAGTTTACCCGCTTCTGATTGGCAGCCAGTGCGGGGAACAGGCACCTTCTCTTGCCAAATGATATGTAGGAATGCCCAGGGCTAGTTGAGCTGCCGCATACTGACAAGTGTGAAGTCTATTTAGAGTGGCTTTATTTATATTTAAATAAAGAGCACTGCAGTAATCGAGGCGTGATGTTATAAGCACGATGACCACCACGATCCAGGAGAACCGGATCCATGCCAGATTTCTAGAATATCCATATGCAATATATTTGCATACAATGAACCTGGATGGAAACAATTTACATAACCAGTTGGTACAGGCATGATATGGGTATCAGGAGTGGATCTGACCTGGAGGCAGGCAATGTCTAAGACTGGGCAGGGGAACTTTCAGTGAAAGTGGTGTGGAAAGCAGAGAAGGAGGGCAAAACCCATAGAGAAGGACAACAAACAGAGAAACAAGTCGCAGGAGGAAGTGGACAATACAGTGACCAGGAACGGAATCAGAAAGAGAACCGGGTGGGAAAAAGTAATGGGACAGGGAAGTGGACAGATAGGGAGAGGTAGAGACGGAGTGTACAGCGGGCCGCTCCGCTGTAGGGAAGGATTGGAAGAGCCTCCCTAGGCCAGTGGGACAGACGATGTGAAACAGTTTGTGAGACGTCAACATGAATTTGCCTCTTCCGACACAACTAGTAAAACTCAAACCCTTAGAAAGGATGGACAGAATCTCTAACAGGCGTCCTGCTTGATCTCTTTTGATCCTCTATCAAGGGCTGGGATTCTGGTGCGATGAAAAAGGTTTACCTTCATGGAATCACTTTCAGAAAAATTAGTCACACCGGAAGAAAATGTACACAGGGCAAGAAAGACATTAGGCAAAATGGGAACAATCTTCTAAAAGAGTTGCCCGGGATAGTGTTAAACTGATAAGAGTAAACAGAGTTATTAAAATGTATACAAGCAGACAACAAGTAGCTTAGAGAATCGAGAGTTAGTTGAAGAAGAGTAGAAAGGCTTAGAAGACAGGAGGCAGGGAAAGGAGGAAGAAGTCATGATGCTCATAGAAACTGTGTGTGGGAGGCGCCTACAGACCGCGATGCTAGGAGGGGCCAATGAAGATAAGAAAGGAAAGGAAGAGCCAACAGAATTAAGACAGTGAGAGGTTTATGGAGCTGAAACACATGAGGAACCAATGGAGTCAAGACGAGAGAGGATGAACCAATAAGGAAAGACAAGAAGGTGCTTAGGGGGCTGAGACAAGAGAGGAGCCAATGGAGAAGGGACTTTCGGGGGTGTAAGGGGGGGGCTAACAAGATGAGCCAATGCGGATTAGCTCCTGGAGCCCACATGGGAGGAGAGGTCATGCATATGGTTCTACAGTCTGCACACCCACCTCGTGAATGAAGCCATAGTGAACAAGCTCTGAGGCAATTTCCCTGGAGCTGTCTGCTGCAGAAAGACAAAAATGAAAATGTCACTTACCCAGTGTACATCTGTACGTGGCATCAGTCGCAGTAGATTCGCATGTTCTGCAATAGCTCGCCATCTGGTGTTGGGCCGGAGTGTTACAAGTTGTTTTTCTTCGAAGAAGTCTTTCGAGTCACGGGACCGAGTGACTCCTCCTTTTGTCTCCATTGCGCATGGGCGTCGACTCCATCTTCGATTGTTTTTCCCCGCAGAGGGTGAGGTAGGAGTTGAATTGTAGTAATAGTGCCCATGCAATGGAGTGACTAAGTATGCACCTATTTAAGGTTGAGATGATACATATATAAATAATTGAAGGTAACTTCCAAACTGCTACAGGCTCCCGGGGAGGCGGGTGGGCACATGCGAATCTACTGCGACTGATGCCACGAACAGATGTACACTGGGTAAGTGACATTTTCAGTTCGATGGCATCTGTCGCTGTAGATACGCATGTTCTGCATAGACTAGTAAGCAGTTATTTCCCCAAAAGCGGTGGATTAGCCTGTAGGAGTGGAAGTAGTTTGAAATAATGTCCTTAATACGGCTTGACCTACTGTGGCTTGTTGTGCGGATAACACGTCTACACAGTAGTGCTTGGTGAATGTGTGAGGTGTAGACCATGTGGCTGCCTTACATATTTCTTGCATTGGGATGTTTCCTAGAAAGGCCATGGTAGCACCTTTCTTTCTGGTTGAGTGTGCCCTTGGTGTAATGGGCAGCTGTCGTTTAGCTTTAAGGTAGCAGATTTGGATGCATTTAACTATCCATCTGGCTATACCTTGTTTTGAAATTGGGTTTCCTGCATGAGGTTTTTGAAATGCAATAAAGAGTTGTTTAGTCTTTCTGATGTTCTTTGTTCTGTCAATGTAATACATCAATGCTCTTTTGACATCTAATGTATGTAGTGCCCTTTCAGCTACGGTATCTGGCTGTGGAAAGAACACTGGAAGTTCCACTGTTTGATTTAGATGGAACGGTGAAATAACCTTTGGCAAAAATTTAGGATTGGTCCTTAGGACGACTTTATTTTTGTGTAGTTGTATAAAAGGTTCCTGTATAGTGAACGCCTGAATCTCGCTTACTCTTCTCAGGGAAGTAATGGCGATGAGAAATGCCACCTTCCAGGTTAGGAACTGTATGTCGCAGGAGTGCATGGGTTCAAAAGGTGGACCCATAAGTCTAGTTAGGACAACATTTAGGTTCCATGAAGGAACAGGTAGTGTTCTTGGTGGTATAATTCTCCTAAGGCCCTCCATGAATGCTTTAATGACTGGTATTCTATATAGGGAAGTTGAATAGGTAGTCTGCAGGTATGCAGATATTGCTGCAAGGTGAATCTTAATGGAAGAGAAAGCTAGGTTAGATTTTTGTAAGTGAAGCAAGTAACCCACTACATGTTCTGGAGTTGTGTGTAATGGTTGTATTTGATTAATATGGCAGTAGCAAACAAACCTCTTCCATTTACTTGCATAGCAGTGCCTGGTGGATGGCCTTCTTGCTTGTTTTATGACTTCCATACATTCTTGGGTAAGTTGTAAGTGCCCGAATTCTAGGATTTCAGGAGCCAGATTGCTAGATTCAGCGATGCTGGATCTGGGTGTCTGATCTTTTGGTTGTGCTGTGTTAACAGATCTGGCCTGTTGGGCAATTTGATGCAGGGTACCACTGAGAGGTCTAGCAGCGTTGTGTACCAGGGTTGCCTTGCCCAAGTTGGTGCTATCAATATGAGTTTGAGTTTGCTTTGACTGAGTTTGTTTACCAGGTAAGGAAGGAGAGGGAGAGGAGGAAAAGCGTAAGCAAATATCCCTGACCAGTTCATCCATAGGGCATTGCCTTGGGATTGTTTGTGTGGGTACCTGGATGCGAAGTTTTGGCATTTTGCGTTCTCCCTTGTCGCAAACAAGTCTATCTGAGGTGTTCCCCAGAGTTTGAAATAAGTGTTCAGAATTTGGGGGTGAATTTCCCATTCGTGGACTTGTTGGTGATCTCGAGAGAGATTGTCTGCGAGTTGATTTTGTATCCCTGGTATAAACTGTGCAATTAGGCGAATTTGGTTGTGAATTGCCCAATGCCAAATTTTTTGTGCTAGCAGGCTTAACTGCGTGGAGTGCGTCCCTCCCTGCTTGTTTAGATAATACATTGTTGTCATGTTGTCTGTTTTGACGAGAATGTATTTGTGAACTATTATTGGTTGGAAAGCTTTTAGTGCTTGAAAAACTGCTAGAAGTTCTAGGTGATTGATATGCAGTTTTGTTTGATGTACGTTCCATTGTCCTTGTATGCTGTGTTGATCGAGGTGTGCTCCCCACCCTGTCATGGAAGCATCTGTTGTGATTACGTATTGTGGCACTGGGTCTTGGAAAGGCCGCCCCTTGTTTAAATTTATGTTGTTCCACCACAGAAGCGAGAGGTAAGTTTGGCGGTCTATTAACACCAGATCTAGAAGGTGACCCTGTGCTTGAGACCACTGTGATGCTAGGCATTGTTGTAATGGCCTCATGTGCAGTCTTGCGTTTGGGACAATGGCTATGCATGATGACATCATGCCTAGGAGTTGTAATACCATCTTTGCCTGTATCTTTTGTGTTGGATACATGCGTTGTATGATGGTGTTGAAATTTTGAATTCTTTGTGGACTTGGAGTGGCTACTCCCTTTGATGTGTCTATTATGGCTCCCAGGTATTGTTGTACCTTGCGTGGCAGAATTTTGGATTTTGTGAAATTGACGGTGAACCCGAGTTTGAAGAGGGTTTGTATGATCTGATTTGTGTGATTTGAGCACTGTATGAACGAATGGGCCTTGATTAGCCAGTCGTCTAGATATGGGAACACATGTATTTGCTGCCTTCTTATGTGTGCTGCGACTACTGCTAGACATTTGGTAAAGACTCTTGGTGCGGTTGTTAATCCGAAAGGCAGTACCTTGAATTGGTAATGTATTCCTTTGAATACAAACCTTAGGTATTTCCTGTGCGATGGGTGTATTGGTATATGGAAATAAGCATCCTTGAGGTCTAAAGTTGCCATGTAGTCGTGCAGTTTTAGCAATGGCAATACTTCTTGTAGTGTGACCATGTGGAAGTGGTCTGATTTGATGAAAGTGTTCACTACTCTGAGGTCTAGGATTGGTCTCAGCGTTTTGTCCTTCTTTGGTATCAGAAAGTACAGTGAGTAAACTCCCGTGTTTATTTGTGTGTTTGGCACTATTTCGATTGCATTCTTTTGCAATAGTGCCTGCACTTCTATCTCCAGGAGATTGGAATGGTGTGTTGTTAAATTTTGTGCTTTTGGTGGTATGTTTGGAGGGAATTGTAGAAATTCTATGCAATAACCATGTTGGATAATTGCTAGAACCCAAGTGTCTGTAGTGATTTCCTCCCATGCTTTGTAATAATGACCTATTCTTCCCCCCACTGGTGTTGTGTGGAGGGGGTGAGTGACATGTGAGTCATTGTTTAGTAGTAGGGGTTTTGGGGCTTTGAAATCTCCCTCTATTTCTAGGGAATTGCCCTCCTCTATATTGTCCCCGAAAACCTCCTCTATACTGTCCCTGGTAAGTGGACGGTGTCGCTTGTGAGGTGCTGGCTTGTGTGCTTTGACCCCGAAACCCCCCTCGAAAGGGCGTTTTACGGAATGTGCTGTAATTCCCTCTGCTCTGCGGGGAGTAGAGTGCGCCCATGGCTTTGGCAGTGTCCGTATCTTTTTTGAGTTTCTCAATCGCTGTGTCCACTTCTGGACCGAACAGTTCTTTTTGATTAAAAGGCATATTGAGAACTGCTTGTTGAATCTCTGGTTTAAATCCAGACGTTCGGAGCCATGCATGCCTTCTGATAGTTACAGATGTATTAATTGTCCGTGCAGCTGTATCTGCAGCGTCCATGGAGGAACGTATCTGGTTGTTGGAGATGGCCTGTCCCTCCTCAACCACTTGTTTTGCCCTATTTTGGAAGTCTTTGGGCAGATGTTCGATGAGATGTTGCATCTCGTCCCAGTGGGCTCTGTCATAGCGCGCAAGTAGTGCCTGGGAGTTCGCGATGCGCCACTGGTTTGCAGCTTGTGCTGCGACTCTCTTACCAGCTGCATCAAACTTGCGGCTTTCTTTATCTGGGGGTGGTGCATCTCCAGATGTGTGAGAGTTGGCCCTTTTCCTAGCTGCTCCTACAACAACAGAGTCTGGTGGCAGCTGTGTTGTGATGAAAACCGGGTCCGTAGGAGGCGGCTTATACTTTTTTTCCACCCTTGGTGTGATTGCCCTACTTTTGACTGGGTCCTTAAATATGTCTTTTGCGTGCCGGAGCATACCAGGGAGCATAGGCAGGCTTTGGTATGAGCTGTGGGTGGAGGAGAGTGTGTTGAACAAGAAATCATCCTCGACCTGTTCTGAGTGGAGGCTTACGTTGTGAAATTGTGCTGCTCTAGCCACCACCTGAGAGTACGCGGTGCTGTCTTCTGGTGGAGATGGTTTTGTAGGGTATGCCTCCGGGCTGTTATCTGACACTGGGGCGTCGTATAGGTCCCATGCGTCCTGATCTTGGTCACCCTGGCTCATGGTGGTGTGAGCTGGGGAGTGTGATGGCGTTTGTGCTGGTGAAACGTTAATTACGGGCGGAGGAGAGGGTGGTGGTGTAACTCTTTTCACCACTTTTGGTTGTGGTGCTTGTTCCGTCTGGAACTCCAACCTTCTCTTTCTCCTAATGGGGGGAAGGGTGCTTATTTTTCCTGTCCCCTGCTGAATGAAGATACGCTTTTGCGTATGGTCCACATCAGTTGCTTGTAGCTCTTCCTCAAACCTATGCTTTTGCATTTGGGAGGTTAGCGAGTGCTCTTCTGTATAAGAGCCTGAAGCTGGGTCGCTTGCAGTTTGTTTCGGCATCGAAACTTTGTCTGCGTGTTTTTTCGGCTCTGAGGTGACTTTTTTCCTTTTCGGGGCCGAAACCTCTCGGCGTCGATCTGTTTCGGTGCCGCTGTCTCGGCGTCGAGCCGTGTCGACACCGGCATCTCGGTGTCGAGGCTTGTCTCCAGCACTTTCTCGGTCCCGAGAAGGCTGCGTGCCTGTGTCTCGACCGGAGTCGGACGATCTCGGCACTGTTTGGGCCTTTTTCGGTGCCGAAGGTCGGTCACCGAATTTATGGGTCGAGCCATGGCCTGGTGGCAGTGGCGTCCCCTGGGCCTTGTAAATGTTTCTTTGTGTGGTTTTCGACGTCTTACTCACGGTTTGTGTATCGTCGAATCCTTCAGAGTCTGAGTCTTGGATCGAGAAGGAACCTTCCTCTTCTTGTTCCTCGAACTCCCGTTGGGCTGTCGGTGCGGACGCCATTTGAAGTCTTCTGGCTCGACGGTCTCGGAGTGTTTTTCGGGACCGGAACGCACGACAGGCCTCGCAGGTGTCTTCGCTGTGCTCAGGTGACAGGCACAGGTTGCAGACCAAGTGTTGGTCTGTGTAGGGGTATTTATTGTGGCATTTGGGGCAGAAACGGAACGGGGTCCGTTCCATCGGCGTTCTTCAGCACGCGGTCGGGCCGACCAGGCCCCGACGGAGGATCGAAAAACTACCCCGAAGGGCACCGGAGCTCTTCGATCTTCGATGCGGTGTGGAATCTAAGTACGCCGATCCCGAACGCAACAATACCGACGAAAATCTTCCGAAATTAACTAATTTTTTCCGTTCCGAAACTCGGAGCGACAGGAACACGTCCGAACCCGATGGCGGAAAAAAAACAATCGAAGATGGAGTCGACGCCCATGCACAATGGAGACAAAAGGAGGAGTCACTCGGTCCCGTGACTCGAAAGACTTCTTCGAAGAAAAACAACTTGTAACACTCCGGCCCAACACCAGATGGCGAGCTATTGCAGAACATGCGTATCTACAGCGACAGATGCCATCGAACATATTATTATTACATTAAGCAACAGCCACATAAACAAAGCAACACTCTTCCCCAGAGGCCAGAAGAATCTCTAGGCACTCGAATCGCCCCACTCCCCTTATCCTATTAGCGTTTAAAAATGACAACTTCACTTAACACACTGTTGTTTCATTATCGAGTGCATGCATGTGACAGGTAAAACAGGTCGCTTCTCTGTTGCAAACCATTTAACCACCAATGAAGTGATCGGCCGCATGGTGTCCAGTGGTGTTGTTAAGACTATGCCAGTGCCTTGAAGGGGAAATCTAGTGAATTATGGCACAATAGGTCTCAAAGCCCAAGTCGACATCATCAAACAAAGAAAGTCACATTCTACAATGTCTATTGCTGGTGATTGTTGGAGATGCAGAACTAGGTAGAGAGACTGTTTTTTTCTCTACACTGGAAGGCACTTTTTACAGAATGGTGTTATGTGACATTGTAACGGGAAATTTCACCCCCCTCTCCCCCTGAAAAAAAATAGGAATAAATATTGCCCTGTCGAATCTGTGATATTTCTGAGAACACATAACCCCCCCCAAAACACAGGTGCTATTCTTGCTAAAAGAAGAGAGAACATTTCATAAAGAGAATACAAATTAGCAGTAAGTGTGACAGCCACTGCCCTGTTACCATACAAATGCTCTGTGTTGGGACACTAGTTCCCTTGCATTACGAATATTTTATCTACTAGTTTTATTTACTATTGTATTTACTAGTAAGTGCATTTAGCATCATTGGGAACTGGCAGTCAACCTTTCCTGGTGTCATCACACAAGGCTACAGTAAATCTGTGCCATTGTATCCGTGTACCCCCACACCACCTTCAATCATGCGACTCTTCCCGAAAAGACCATTGTATACATGCAGATAATGTGATGCTGCCCAGGAGTGCCAAGCTGAGAGGCCTTGTGCTGTCTCTAGATGGTTACCTTTCTGCAGGATCACTCTAGTAATCTTTATACTAATACATTTCCTGTTGGCCTTCTATTAACAAAATCTGACTCTTGCCACACCCAATCCTGCTATCTGTCTCTGAGATATAGTGCCCGCAAGTCACATAACTAAGGCCGCCAATGACGAGCTGTTGTCTAAACACCCATTTTTTTAAATTATGATGATGCAGTCTTGCTGCCTAAAAGGTTTAGAATGAAAACATACACAGGAATAGTGTGATCTATGAGGAAATGTCAACCAACCACATGAATACATCCTAGGTGGATTCTGAAAATAAATTTACTCTTCATAAATAGTACAAAGTCTTGTAATGGTACAGCACATGAATCTGGCTAACTTCTGCGGAAGGAAACCCACAAAGAAAAAAAACCTCCTCATATCTACTCATAAGCGCAAAGAAAGCATCCATGGCCAGTGCTCACATTACAGAAAACTCCCAAGATATGGCGAAGTTCTCAGTGAAGGGTGCTATCTGGTGAGTCCAAAAGGGTCGCTGGCATGCAAATTTGTTGTGAGGGCCAGACCAGGCAAGTTATAGTAAGAGGAAACTGTAGACCAGGCTTCTCCAACGAGTAGCTCGTGAGTTACTGGTAGCTCTCCAGCTACCTGGAAGTAGCTCTCCTGTGTGCTGTCCAACATACTAAATGTGACACTTTTACTTGCTTGAATGTACGGAAACCAAAATTAAAAAGTGTATATTTCAGGGGGAAATGTGTGTATTTGCAGAACTCATAAGCTGATATTTGGAGAGAAATGGTTGAGTTTCCTAGATATATTTAGAGCTGATATTTGGGAGATAAAACATGTGGCTATTGAGAGACTTAATACTAATAGTTTTACCTTGATGCTCTGGTATTGCAGCTACGTCTGTTAAGTATTACTCATGCAAAGGTATTCCAAATTGACAAAGCCTTTTTTTACACTATTGCTGGTAACCCTCCTGATGCAAGGAGCTGATCACTGCTGGTAATCTTGCATAGGGTGGCCACTAAATTAGTCCTGTCTGATGTGGTCACTGTCACAAAACTAACAGTAGCTCACGATGATTTTCATTGAAGAAAAATTAGCTCTTACTACAGAAAAGGTTGGAGACCCCTGCTGTAGACTCTACTATTGTTCCCAGGGACAGACCCTTTTATCTAAAAGCATTAAATTGCATTAAATTGCTTTGGAAAGTCCCTAGCTGAGTATGTTCTTGTGACCATTTTTACATCTGCCCATTCAATCTGGTGGAAGACTGCGGTGCCCGAACTGTGAGGCTTCTGAAGACGGACTGCAGAGCTCAAGGATGTTGTGGGCCCCTCTATTGTCTCTGGACCACAGATATTGCCTACACAGGAACTTATTTGCCAAATATTTCTAGCCCAGGTTTCATGTATCGTAGGTTGGATGTTTTGGCACGCTAGAATATGGGACTCACCTGAAAGATAAGCAGGTGAAAAGGAAATATGGACTGAAGCCCTATAATGGGTCCCTGGAAAAGTATCTGCTATGGATGAATATGTTGACTACATCTACGCGGAGCTGAAGCATTTTCTTTTGTGGCAAACAAATCTAAGGAAAGAGTTTACCGGTGAGACCACATGCCTTCTACAACTTATGGGTTTAGAACATATTCACATTTGCCTTTGCTGTACCTGGTAACTGCAAGGATGTTCAATGTTCGTTCCAACGGACTAAATTTATATAGTGACCGTAAACAGAAGTCATTTACAGAGTTTATCTGGAAAACAGTCATGGAACCAGCGTTAAGTGGACAAATGTTGGCAAGCCAGGACCGAACAAATATTTTGCTTTCTAGAACGTGAATGGCTGTTAAAAAAGATATGTTGTCTGAGTGTTGAAGCTTACTAAGGCTCGACCTCCAAACAGTCCTGGACCCGGTCCATCAGAACCGCCCTTTCGTAGCTCGAGCTGCTCTACTGCAAAACATTTCTCTAAGGACTTTCCCTAAATTATTGCTTCAAATGTGTACAACTCTACATAACACCAATTTTCGGCACAGCTATTCTTCTCTCTTCCAACACTTGCTGCATTTGCATGATTGCAGCACACAGAGTGTCACCATCTCCTGTTCTCATTGCTCACTTCCCTATTATCTCTCATTGGTAAAACCATCAATTTTCTAAAACATAATATAAACTAATCTGACACCTAGTTCACATTCACAGAGATCCGTGAAATTATCCATGATCAACCTAATACGAATGGTTTCTAAACGTGAACCAGGCACATGGAAATTTCAGCCCCTAAGTCTGCTCTATTTAAAATGAGCCTTTCCTCCAAAATACTGTAGAAAAGAAATAACACATTGGTTAACATTTAACAAAAACACCTTTACAAAGAAGGATAATCTTTTTCAATGTCTGGATTTCAATAAAGAAACTTCAGACTAGACTAAGGAAACGGAATGGACCTGTTTATGTCTTTCCTCCTTTGGAACCCTGTCTATCAGTTGTTTGCTTAAGACTACGCAGGCAAGGTGATTCTTCCTTGCTTCAGGTTCTTGCCTTTGGCCTGACTGTTGGATACAAGGACATGCTGTGCTATGTTTAGTGTCCACTGGTAGGAGGTCACTGACCACCACTCCTGGTGGAAATCTTTGATTTTAGCCCCTACTGGTGTTGTGCCTAAGGGGGTCTCAGCTGGCAAGGCACCTGCTTGCTGGTTCAGACCCCAGTGAGGTGTGACCTCTCCCATTGGCTCGTCCTCGAAAGGGTAGTCATGGTGTTGTGGGGGTATTACTTCTGCGGTGGTGCTCTGGGGCTGTTGGTCTGTGCTGTGAAGGCGGTACCCTCCTCTTGGAGGTACCTTCTTGATGTTTCTTGTCCTTGAAAGTGACCAGTGAACTGCATGGAAACCATCACCTTTGCGGTCTCATCGTCTTTCTCCATTTTCTGCAGCGACTTGTCTACTGCATTCCCAAAGAGGTTTTTGCCTGTGAAAGTCATATTTATTATAGCTGACAGCACTTCCTGCCTAAAACCTGACACCCCCAGCTAGGCATTTCTCCTTAGGGTGGTGCCTAAGCACAATCACACGCTGGCTGTATCCACTGCATCCAGGGTTGATTAAAGGCACGTGTCTGAGATTGTCTTTCCCCCCTGGATCACTGCCTTTGCCCTCTTATACTGCTCTGATGGATGTTCCATCCTCTCCCCCATCTCTTCTCTTTGTTGGTGTCAGTCCCTGTTGGGTAGTGCACTTGAGTTGGCTATGCACAAGTGTGTGGTAGTTGGCCTTTCCATCTTGTGCCCCATCATCTCCATCCTCTTGCTCTCCATGGCTAGTGGGGGCTCCATGGCAGCAGGCACGCTTGCTCTCTTTTATCTGTAGCACCAGTGACGGAGTCCGCTGCTGCGTTACCTTTAACATAGATGGGGTACGAGAAGAATGTCTGTGCTTCTTGTTAATCTTGGCCGTCACTGCTTTGCCTGAGGCTGGTTCCTTAAAGGACTCTTGCCCTGTTCCAGGATGCTGTGTAACATTGGGAGGAATTGTTTTCCATTGCAATGGGAGCAAAGTCTTGAGGAGGAGGAAGGACTCAGTATGTTCCTCTTCTAAGAGGGCTCCATAGGTGTCTGCTGCCCTCTTACCCAGAGCTTTGTACACCACAATGCCAGGGGGGAGGTCATGAGGAGTATTTGTCAACTCTTTCTTCAGAGGAGTCAGTGTCCAGGCTCTGCCACCCCTCCTCTGATGGCTCTAATTCTTGGAATGAGTTCTGCTCAAAATCACATTCTTCTTCTCATTCTTTGTAGAAGATTTCCTCTACCTCCTCTTCCCGGGGCTCCAGCGCCACTGAAGGCTCCAACTCCACGTTTCTCTTCACAAGCCTCCTTTCCCTGAGGCTTTAGCTTTAAGGTAATTTGGGATCCCTTGAGGGGGTAATCAAACACCTTCTTCATCTTTATTGTCAAGAGGCCTCTGTTTCCTTTTCTACTTCAAAGCTTCTTTTTCTTCGGGCTCTCTCGCGCACCCACATTATTGGTCCCCTTTCAGGGGTGAGGCCAGCTCTGTGGATTTACCCCCAACAATGTATTTGGACTTTGACGAAAGGGGTGTCTGATGTGTCTTCTATGATCATAGATTGCTTCTCGTCAGGAAAATCTTCGAGGACTTTGAATCTGATGGACTCAGCTGGACCCTGTTCCGCCCTTTTGGTGCTACCAGATACTTCCTTGACTCACTCTCTCTTTTAGTGCCTTCCTCTGTGCCTGCTCCCTTTTGACCTAAACAACCTCCTTGGCATCAGATCCCTCCCTCTGTGCCACGTTGGTTTCCTCTTGGTTTTCTTTGATGCTTGAATTCCCTAGGTCTTTTACAGAGGCTTGGTTGTGCTGCGACTATGTGCCCATCTCTGCTAATCCCTTGTTGTTCCGGTTTTTGGGCAGGAAGTCGGCCTATGTGTTGTACCCCTCTGCGGGGAAAAAGGTTACATACCTCGTGGCAGGCCTTGTGGGCGTTCTCGTGGTGGCACTTCAGGCAGACTCTAATTGAGGTATGCTCCATCCTCAGTATATATTCTCTGACGTGGTCAAAGTGCTCACGTCAAAGGAAGCCTCCAAAATCCTTGGTTTTCCTTGGTGCTTTCTAGTTCCCTCAGTGTCTGTTGACGCTTCTGACACTTCTTGGTCTGTTTCCAAGTTTCCTCAGTGATTCACCAACAAAACTTAGCTTTGGTTTCTTCACAGCTCCAAAGCTCATGGCTCCGTTTCCAAACCCAAAGGCAGAAAAAAAAATCTGAAAATGGCGACCATGCACATGGACATCCAGTGGGTGAGTTAACCCAGCTGGAAAACATGTACGAGATGGCGACATTCAATAGATTGATCTACAACCTCAATGACGTTAGCATCCAGACATCACTGCCTTTATTGGCTTGGGTTATTTTTTCGCTCATCCTTTGGTTCTCCTTTGGGGTTCATTCTTTATTAACGTTCAGATTAGGAACAGGTATTAACCTCTTGATTGCTGATTCCGCACATGGAGCCCCTACATGTTAATGGGGGAGATCGCTCACCTTGAAATGGAAAGTTGAGGTGCCACAAAACAGTTTGCTGCATGTTCTTGATACAATGGAGTTTCAGGAGAAATTGATGAAAATAACTGGGATTTTCTTTCTCAGGCTATTGATGAGTTTGGGGGTGGGGGTTGGGTGTATGGTTGTTATTCTGAGTGAAATTTCAATAAACAATTATAATAATAAACATTTCTCCAACTCAGGGAAGAGTTGAAGATTCAAAGAAAACTGATTACAAATCAGTAACCATCATGACTCAGCTTCCTCTCCTATTACTTATTGATTTTATGCTTGTCTCTGACCATGTACAGTGCTTGGCTACCTTTTGACTAGAATCACGGTATAAAATACATACATACATATAATTAGAAAGGACAGTAACTCGCTTCACAAAAAACATCAAAACAATTTTATATCAACTGCAATTTCCTAATCAGAACGTATGAAAAGTCTGCTTGTAGGTGTTTTTGAGTTTCCAAAAACGGGTATCACTTAGTCAAAATAATCAGATGACCAACTTCAAAACTTTCAAGAAAAACACGCTCTAACTAACATCAAAGCACCCTTGAGATAGCCTACAAACAACAACAAACAATAAGAGTAAACATGACTGTGCCTTAAGTCCACCTAATGAATAGCTACTGTCTATTTTTATATTTATCTATTCATTATGTGTTACACCTACAGTACCAAGAAGACTTGCAGGGGTTGCACTAAATAAATGCAACTGACAGAAGACAGTATAAACCACAAACAGAAGTGGGATATCCTCCACCATCCACTCAAGGTGAAAAGAATTAGCAAAAAGCTGACCAACAACCAACAGTGTTGATGAAGTGGAGCAAACATGGAGAGTCGCAGACATGAGATATCCTCCACTGTGTAGTCACCATCAAAAAACAGAGCAAACATGATGGGGAGCGGACATGAGATCTATCCTCCCCCCAAACGTGACTCTCGAAAATTGAAAAAGTGAAGAGTAGCAAACATGAAATCCCCCGACTAACAGTGGAGTTATAAAACTACCTGGTTATAGAAGATGGAAAACGTTGAGATGATCATCTACCCACAACAGAGAATAAACACCCAACACAAATGTAAAACATTTATTTAAATATAAAAATACGCAGTGCATATCCCACCCCCACACAGATCAAACTCTCAAAAGAGCTGCTTGAGCATCATACGTACAGGGTAGAAGGTCACAACTTAACTGCCGGTGCAGCTTGTCCTCCAGTTTAAGGGACAGGGTGAGCTGGAAGGGAGATAAAAAGAAAGAGGTTTTAGAGACAACAGAGATGCTGCTTCAGAACTAGGATCAACAGAGAGAAGCCGCATCGCTAAAGTCACTGGGGATGGGCTAAGTTTGGGAGAATGTAAAGTGGGAAAGTAAACTCTTGCAAATGAATTTTTGTACAGAGGAGAGCGGTGAAGCCAGGGCTTGAAGAGGTGGAGGAACATCTGAGGAAGTCCAAAGGGTTTGTGGGTGAGTGGCGGAAGAGGAACAGGTCAAGCACTTAGCCAAAAGAGTGGAACAGACCCACCATCTGAAGACCAGGGGCCTGATTTAGAGTTTGGCCGAGGGGCTACTCCGTCACAAACGCGATGGATATCCCGTCCGACGTATTACAATTTCCACAGGCTATAATGGAACTATAATACGGCCGATGAGATCTCCGACACGTTTGTGATGGATAACCTCCTCCGCCAAACTCTATGGCAGGCCCATGTCATGTAACCAAAGGGAATAAAAGGAACTAGGAGATGGTATTTGTTTGTTACAACCAACAATTGTTGTGGTGCAAGAGGTCACTGAGTCTGGCACCAAGAGACCAAAAATGCTATAATTCCTGCCCGGGGAGTGTGGCAACTTTAAAGAAGGGGTTGTTTCTTCCCGCTTGCTTTCACAGCGCCAGTTTGAACCTTAGTACTCTCTATTCTGATTTTGCAACTATTGCTGTCCACTTTTTAAGTCATCTCCTCTCAGCGAGTCTGAAGCCTCCAGCAGTCCGTGTCTTCCAGCATACTATGCCGGTCTCAGTGACGGGGCTGCCGACTGAACAAGATGCATGAACACTACACAGGCCACTGATTATGCTCCTTTAAACTTTTGAGGCAACAGCAACAAGGGGGTATGCTTCTGTTTATGTGATCTCTGCCCCTCCGAGGTTCAGGTTATGTTCTTTCATGAAGTTTCTTCCTATACTTGCCTTCCTATGGATTACATTAGTTTTAAATCCTTTCAATATCTTCTCTTTTTCTGCAGGAACCTCGATGTTATTCTTGATCCACATTTCTCCTTCTCTTATAACATTTTCACTAATGCTTGTACTTGTTTTCTACTATATCATATCTGGAATTTGCCCTTTTCTTTTTTGTGCTGCTGAACTCATCTTCACCCTTGTCTTTTCTCACCTGCAATACTGTTCCACCCATCATCTAGGTCTTGGCCCAGTTAGAATCTGTATTTAATTCTTCTCCTGTTCTTTTGCATCAGCCATTTAACTTCTCCAGGAGTGTCCATCTCTTCCCCCCCTCTCTCTTCTCTAGCAGCCATTCCTTTCTCGCCTCTTGTTTTGTTTCCTCTGTATTTGTACAAGTGCATTTATGATCTAACCGCCCTGCATCCTTATATTTTAATACCCTTTACACTCTCCATCCTAGGCTTCACTCTGCTGCTCACATTCGGCTGGCCTGTCGCCTTCCCCTTGTGCAGAGTACCACTTTGATCTTACTTCCCGCAAGGCACTGGAATTTAGTCTCCCTTTCTGCGCATTTTGTCTTTACATTACATTTTAGTTTTTTTAACAAACATCTTCTGTCTTCTATATGTAGGTTAGGATTTTTTTCTTATTATTTTGCTTTAATCTTTTGTACACAATATTTTGTCCACTACTAATTAATTTTGCTCAGTTCTTTTGGTGAAAGCATTTTATAAATGTAATAAAATTAAATCAAAATGTTGTCCATTGAAGGAAGTAAAATCTCTGAAAGGTGGTTAGTAGGAATAGTGAGTTAAAGGAAGAAATGGTCATCTTAATGACTTTTAAAAAGTCAAAAAGGCTGTTTGTTGCTGTTCAGGTTGTAACACACAATCTAGTCAAAAACCTTTTCCATGCTTAATCATTTCAATTATAAATACGGCAGGGACCTTTCAGCAATTGTAGAGAAACAACAAACAAAAACACAAAGTAGCCACCTTCACCAATAGTCTTTCCCACCATATTCCTTAACCAGGTCCAACACTCAGCTGAAACAAGGATTAAATCTCCTAGAAGCAATATGTGTAGAAGACGGGGAGATGCCCAGGCCTGGGCCTGCCATTGGCATACAGCAAACGGTTTTCCCGGAGTATCAGTAACTCTGAGCTTTTGATCTGGCAGTGGCTTGAACTATAAATGAGATGTGATTTCATAGAAACATAGCTCTTTCCAAATCCAGCAGTCCAATTCAACAGTATACAAACACTCAGGTCACCTAAAATCATTAAAGGCCTGAACATAGTGGGTTATAATTTCTGATGGCACCAGTAATGGGGCGAAAGCATCGCCCACAGCTGGTGAGATGAATGGGTGAAACATGGCCTACGGATGAGGAATAAGTGCAGAAACGATTTACGCACATTTCTCAGGACAATTTTCTAATATTCTCTGTATTCCCACAGCCCGGAAGTACCAGGTTACCATTGAGGATCACACTACCTCCCTCTATATGAAAGGTGCATCTCCGGGAGAGGACCCTAAACGTTATATCAGGGCTGTCCTACTCAACCTTAGAGCACTCACAAAACATTGGGACACATTACGTATGTTCTGAATACGTTCTCACTAGCAGACACATGTTTATATGAGGAATCTCTATTCCTGAGGGCTAGAAAACACATGATTTAGACGGAAAATAGCATGTGGTAGGTGGGATCATTCATGATTCCAAAACCCAGTTGAGTGTTTCCAGCGAGGAGACAGGAGGGATTTGTTCAGAGGGAAGAATAGCCCTTCAGTAGTCTCAGTGTCCAAATCACCAACGCCTCGTACAGTCCTGGTCCCCTCGCAGCTAATGACACCTTTGCAGATTATCTCCTCAAAGGAACAGCTATTGTGGCAACTATCACCACTAAGGTTCTTTGCCGGCAGATTTCAATTTGCGGTTCAGTCATCTGTCAAGGGTCTGGTTGCAAACCTCCCTGATTTGTTCACCAACTTGGGCTTCACCAGCCTCCTCACTAATGTAGATGATGGAGGGCAGTTACATCCCAGGGGGCGCTAGTGACTTAGTTGTGTCCACCCTGAATTTAACGAGTTGCCTGATCTTCGGAAAAATTCATTCATGAAGCCACTAGCAGGAAAGTCTGGATCCAAGTTCTGAGGCTTGTTGTGGGCCTAGGTCCTTTCACCCAGGAGTTGCTAAAATAGGTGAATACAATCTTGCCCGTTGACTACTGAACCAGTTAGACCAGCGGTTCTTACCCGGTGGTTTAGCGATCCGTGGGATCTGCAAAGCTTCCTCGGGGAGGAGTTGTTTGCGACTGATTAGAGAATCAAATAATATTAAGATACTAATAATGTCCATAAATAAAGAAGAAAAATTTAAAATTTAACATTTCAAAACATGTAAATGGGAAGGAATTTGAAACAGAAGGCTAAAAATTAAGTTAGTGCCTTCAGATTGATTTGTGCAATGTTTCGTCATTTGTATAATTTTTTGATGGATGATTGTTTCTGTATTGTTTATGTATTTTTTTGCAGTCCAAGTTAGAGACAATGCTTAGTCTGTACTTCTGACGCTATAAGTAAATACTCATTGGGGGGCCCCAGATTCCAATAGTTATTCCTTGTGGATCCCCGGGTTCCAGTAATGATTACGGGGTGGGGGAAGGAGTCCAGAAACCAGAAGTCAGAAGATTAAGAACCGTTGACATAGACAAAAAAAATCAAACTCCAACTGCAAAGTGTCACAGTTTACAACCTTCATGCTAACACTGCAGTTGTCAAAACTTTACAAATCTTTGCTGGTGGGTAGAAGTGTTGGAAACAACTATTTTTGCGTTAGGATTGTCTTGAAAAATATTTTTGTAAGAAAATCCTCCCACAACAATGGAGATTTTCCTCAGATTTTTTGTTTTTACAAAACCAACTGAACAAAGAATTATTTTCTCATCATTTGAAGTTTAGAATTTTCACAAAGGCTGTGATGTTTGCAACAAGACATCTTCACAAACTTAGAGAAGGAAAGCATTTACAGACCCCTCCTCCACTTACTGAGAATTGTTTGCTCTGCTTGTAAAATTGCCCAGTGAACAACATGACCCTATTCAGTGGCCTTTCTTAAACACATTCAAAGCCAGGAAGTTTGATCCTATCTCTCATGGGCTTTGTGCGCTACACTGTCTTGTGTGCCAAAATTGTTTCAATAGCCTGGCTAGAATAAACAGCCATCTCCACATCTGTTCGAATGTTCCCAAGAAACAAAATTAAATACTGACATAACGCCAAGTGGCGTCTTTCTCAAGATTTACTTGTTTTTCTAACACACTGCAAACCTGACTTGGATGATGCACAGTAAAGAAAGAAAGACAAGAAGAAAGCAAGCAAGCAAGAAAGCAACCAAGGAATTAAATGCAAAGAGTTCAAATATTTTCTTAGGAGCTGAAAAGCAGCGACGCAGGATGCTGCAGTTGCTGAATATCAAGGCTGCCTGGTCTTGATTCCACCTCCAGCCTCTTTCATCCACATCCTACACTTCCTGTCTCTCTATCGCTCTCTCTCTCTGTCTCTCTTGCAGGTTATTTCCCCTCACTGCTTTCTCCCACTGTCATCGCTTCTCTGGTCTTCTCTCCTCCTTTTTCTCCATTTCTTGCGCTTCTCTCCTTTGGTCTGGGTCAAAGTCTGACAACGAAAATTCTCAGTCTGAAAAAATGAATGTCAGTGCCACCACCTGCAACTTCTGGCACAAATTAAGCACTGGTGCCACACCTCCAGAGTCAAGGCAGTGTCCCACTGTTACTCACTACCTTCAGTCCTCCAAATACAGGACGATCGCCTCTCCGTTGTTTCTACAGACCAGAGTGCTCATTCCGGGGTGTAAAAGTGCTTTAGAAACATTGCCTTAAGCTTCACAGTAAGCACTAGTCTTGGCAGCAGTACATGCAGAACATGTAGGAGTGCAACAGAAAGTAGTAGTCGGGACCACTGGAATTATGCGATTGTGTGGCCGCGATGATTTTCACATAATTTTAGATTTGCCACATAATCCATCATCTGCTGCAAAACCCACCGATTTTAACAACAAAAAATTGTTTTTAGCTTAAACGGTTCAAAAGTTATTAAAAACACAACACCACTTTTTACCGTGCAGTGGAATGCCCTTTGCTAGGGATGACTGTCACCTTTCTGTGGTTTATTGCAATATATAGGTGTTAAAAAGGTACTAATGAGAAACTAATGGCCAGAAAGTGTTAATAAATATAAAAACGACGAAATAATCAAGTAATAATGTCAAAGAAATTGGCGCAATATTTGCTTTTTCTTGCTGCGATTTGCTCAACCCTGGTGCATAATTTGACCCTCCCATGCCACATAATTCCAGTGGCCCTGGTAGTAGTTTGATTAGTAAAAGGAGAAGGGACCCAGAAGTGCCAAGCTGGAGTAAGGTGCCAGTTGTATGTCTATGGAGCACGATGAAGAGTATATACAGATGTCTGAAAAGATGGTGGGTGTAGGAACACTTCATCTTGTAGTTTCTGGGATGTGGAAAGGGGGAAGGGAGGGATTAGCAGTAGGAACACCTCGTCTTGTAGTTTCTGGGATGTGGAAAGGGGGAAGGGAGGGATTAGCAGTAGGAACACCTCGTCTTGTAGTTTCTGGGATGTGGAAAGGGGGAAGGGAGGGATTAGCAGTAGGAACACCTCGTCTTGTAGTTTATGGGATGTGGAAAGGGGGAAGGGAGGGATTAGCAGTAGGAACACCTCGTCTTGTAGTTTCTGGGATGAGTAAAGGGGGAAGGGAGGGATTAGCAGTAGGAACACCTCGTCTTGTAGTTTCTGGGATGAGTAAAGGGGGAAGGGAGGGATTAGCAGTAGGAACACCTCGTCTTGTAGTTTCTGGGATGAGTAAAGGGGGAAGGGAGGGATTAGCAGTAGGAACACCTCGTCTTGTAGTTTCTGGGATGAGTAAAGGGGGAAGGGAGGGATTAGGAGTAGGAACACCTCGTCTTGTAGTTTCTGGGATGAGTAAAGGGGGAAGGGAGGGATTAGCAGTAGGAACACCTCATCTTGTAGTTTCTGGGATGAGTAAAGGGGGAAGGGAGGGATTAGCAGTAGGAACACTTCGTCTTGTAGTTTCTGGGCTGTGGAAAGGGGGAAGGGAGGGATTAGCAGTAGGAACACCTCATCTTGTAGTTTCTGGGATGAGTAAAGGGGGAAGGGAGGGATTAGCAGGTATGTACGCGTCTTCACTCACAGTGAATAAATGCAGAGCTGCACTTTGTAACTACAACAGATCGCCTTTGTTGCTTCCTCTTCCAGGGCTTGGAGTCAACTCACAAAATTGTTACAAAATTGAAGAAAATATGATGGAAAGAGCTTCACACTAGGAAATTTCAAGAAGTTACAAACTGAATAGTTCTGAGCTTGTAAGAAACAGCATATTTCATTTTTTAAACCTGGCGGCACCAGTAATATCAGGGATGCTGATGGAAGGGACCTCTCCAGGGAGGGAGACCCAAAAAGGATGGAAACAATGAGGCACAATAAGTTTGCTTAAATTCTCAGGTCTTAAGTGGGCCTGGCTTAGAGCGGCCAATAGGATACAGGCTCCTAGTAGGGGTTTGGTTTAGAGAAGGATCATCTATTTCTGCAGATACAAGTCTTCAAAATCAAGCTGCTGAAAAAGATTAGAGGCGCGCAGAAGATAAAGGAGTTTCCCTCACTAAGAGCAGAACCACACAACTGACAAAGGTCATAGGTTTGGAGCAGTTACTCACATGCCACCGCGTCTTGTCCTCGTTGCGTTCCAGGCTACACTGCATTTGCACCACCTGAAAAGAAGCACAAACACCTGTCAGCACTTGCACAAGAGAAGGACAAGCAGCTGTCAGCACATTCACAAGGAAGGACAGGCAGCTGTCAGCACATTCACAATGAAGGACAGGCAGCTGTCAGCACATGCACAAGAGAGGGACAAGCAGCTGTCAGCACATGCACAAGAGAGGGACAAGCAGCTGTCAGCACATTCACAAGGAACGACAGTCAGCTGTCAGCACATGCACAAGAGAGGGACAAGCAGCTGTCAGCACATTCACAAGGAAGGACAGGCAGCTGTCCGCACATTCACAAGGAAGGATAGACAGCTGTCAGCACATTCACAAGGAAGGACAGGCAGCTGTCCGCACATTCACAAGGAAGGACAGGCAGCTGTCAGCACATTCACAAGGGTAGGACAGGCAGCTGTCAGCACATACACAAGGGAAGGACAGGCAGCCGTCAGCACATTCACAAGGAAGGACAAGCAGCTGTCAGCACATTCACAAGGAAGGATAGGCAGCTGTCAGCACATTCACAAGGAAGGACAGGCAGCTGTCAGCACATGCACAAGAGAGGGACAAGCAGCTGTCAGCACATTCACAAGGAGAGGACAGGCAGCTATCAGCACATTCACAAGGAAGGACAAGCAGCTGTCAGCACGTTCACAATGAAGGACAGGCAGCTGTCAGCACATTCACAATGAAGGACAGGCAGCTGTCAGCACATTCACAATGAAGGACAGGCAGCTGTCAGCACATTCACAAAGAAGGACAAGCAGCTGTCGCACATGCACAAGAGAAGGACAGGCTGCTGTCAGCACATTCACAAGGAAGGACAGGCAGCTGTCACACTTGCAAAAGGAAGGATAGGCAGCTGTCAGCACATTCACAAGAGAAGGACAAGCAGCTGTCGCACATGCACAAGAGAAGGACAGGCAGCTGTCAGACCATTCGCAAGGAAGGACAAGCAGCTGTCAGCACATTTACAAGGAACGACGAGCAGCTGTCAACACATTCACAAGGAAGTACAAGCAGCTGTCAGCACATTCACAAGGAAGGACAAGTAGCTGTCAGCACATTTACAAGGAAGGACAGGCAGCTGCCGCACATGCACAAGAGAAGGACAGGCAGCTGTCAGCACATTTACAAGGAAGGACAAGCAGCTGTTGCACATGCACAAGGAAGGACAAGCAGCTGTCAGACCATTCGCAAGGAAGGACAAGCAGCTGTCAGCACATTCGCAACGAAGGACAAGCAGCTGTCAGCACATTCACAAGAGAAGGACAGGCAGCTGTTAGACCATTCGCAAGGAAGGACAGGCAGCTGTCGCACATTCCCAAGGAGCGATGAGCCGCTGTCAGCACATCCACAAGGAAGGACAAGCCGCTGTCAGCACATTCACAAGGAAGGACAAGCAGCTGTCAGCACATTCACAAGGAAGGACAAGCAGCTGTCAGCACATTCACAAGGAAGGACAGGCAGATGTCAGCACATTTACAAGGAAGGACAAGCAGCTGTCAGCACATTCACAAGGGGAGGACAAGCAGCTGTCAGACCATTCGCAAGGAAGGACAAGCAGCTGTCAGCACATTCACAAGGGGAGGACAAGCAGGTGTCAGGACATTCAGAAGGGACATAGAAGCAGCTGTCAGCACATTCACAAGGAAGGATAAGCAGCTGTCAGCACATTCACAAGAGGAGGACAAGCAGCTGTCAGCACATTCAGAAGGGACGTACAAGCAGCTGTCAGCACATACACAAGGGAAGGACAGGCAGCTGTCAGCATGTTCACAAAAGAAGGACAAGCAACTCTCATCACATTCACAGGGGAAGGACGAGAAGCTGTCAGCACATTCACAGGGGAAGGACGAGAAGCTGTCAGCACATTCACAGAGGAAGGACAAGCAGCTGTCAGCACATTCACAGAGGAAGGACAAGCAGCTGTCAGCACATTCACAGGGGAAGGACAAGAAGCTGTCAGCACATTCACAGAGGAAGGACAAGCAGCTGTCAGCACATTCACAGAGGAAGGACAGGCTGCTGTCAGCACATTCGCAAAGGAAGGACAGGCAGCTGTCAGCACATTCACAAGGGAGGACAGAAATTAACAAGGGAAGGACAAGCAGCTGTCAGCACATTCACAAAGGAAGGACAAGCAACCGTCAGCACATTCACAGGGGAAGGACAAGAAGCTGTCAGCACATTCGCAAAGGAAGGACAGGCAGCTGTCAGCACATTACCAAAGAAGGACAGGCAGCTGTCAGCACATTCACAAGGGAGGACAGAAATTAACAAGGGAAGGACAAGCAGCTGTCAGCACATTCACAAGGGAAGCACACACTCTGCCAGCACACCGACAAGGGGAAACACGGTCAGCACTCAGCACATTCGCAAGGTGAAGCACAGACCGCTGTCAGCACATGCACAAGGGAAGTCAAGACAGCTACCGTACTTGCACATGGGAAGTCAAGAAAGCTACAGTACATACACAAGGGAAGCACAGATAGCTCTTAGCACATACACAAGGGAAGCACAGACCGCGTCAGCACATACACAAGGGAAGCACAGACAGTGTCAGCACATACAAAAGGGAAGAAGAGACAGCTCTTAGCACATACACAAGGGAAGCACAGACAGCTCTTAGCACATACACAAGGAGAAGCACAGACCGCTGTCAGCACATACACAAGGAAAGCACAGACAGCGTCAGCATATACACAAGGGAAGCACAGCCTATCAGCAGAAGCACAAGGGAAGAAGACAGCTGTCAGTACATACACATGGAGAAGAACAGACCACTGTCAGCACATTCACAAGGGAAGCACAAACAGCTGTCAGCACATTTACAAGGGAAGCACAGACAGCTGTCAGCACACACGCAAGGGAACTCCAGACAGCTGCAAGGACATACACAAGGGAAAGACAGACAGCTGTTAGCACATACACAAGGGAAGCACAGATAGCTGTAAGCATATACACAAGGAGAAGCACAGACTGCTGTCAGTACATACAAGTGAATCACAGTCAGCTGTCAGCAAATACAGAGGAGAAGCAGAGATCACTGTCAGCACATACACGAGGAAAGCAGAGACAGCTGAAAAAACATACACAAGAGAAGCACAGACATCTGTCAGCACATAGAGGGAAAACACAGATCACTGTCAGCTCATACACAATAAATGCACAGCCAGCTGTCAGCACATACACAAGGAAGCACAGACCATTGTCAGCACATACACACGTGAAGCAGAGACGGCTACAAGCACATACACAAGGCAAGCACAGACTGTCAGCACATACACAAGGAGAAACATGGATCACTGCCAGGACACAATATGAGACGCTCAGATGCTGTTGGCACATTCACATGGAAAGCACTAGCTGGTGTCAGCAGATACATAAGGAGAGTTTTATACTATTGCGCACATTCACACAAGGATACACTGCTGCGCACAAAATCATAGAAGAACAGATTGATGACAGCAAATACAGATACATAAGACGAAGCTCTCACTGCTGTCCGTATGTATGCATATGGTAAAGCTAGTTGGAAAGCAGTTGCACATAGTCAAGGGATGAAGACCGAGAACCAAGGTAGGGTTACTGGGTTCTGAGGGGGCAGATGGATTTACTGTGGCTCTATGTAGTGTTCTTTAAATTGCGCCAATTCACAAGGAGAAGCTCAAACTGCTGTCAGCACAGACAAAAGAAGCAGCACAGACTGCTGTAAGCACCAACAATAGGAGACTGAGAGTGTACTGAATGAGAAGCACAGTTTTCTGTTAGCACATCTAAAAGAAGCAGACCCAGAGTGTGTACACAATCAGAAGAACAAACTGCGGACCACCCAAAAGAAGCAGACTGTCGGGAAATACACATGAAGAAGCACAGACTGCTTTCAGCACATACAGAAAGAGCAGCACAGACTGATGTAAGCACATACTCACTGACATGAAATGACTGCTGCCAGGAGGTACACAAGGAGATAAACCGGCTGGTGTGCACAAACACACACAAGGTGAAGGACAGTGTCGGAGTTGGAGGGCAGGGACTTCACAAGAGTCAGGGGTGCCTCAGGTATGAGATTTAATCTTTATTTCATGTTAGGCCCTTAGGTTACAGCCACAGACGCATAACTCCTGTTATGGCTCATTCTTCCCTCCACCTAAGTTTAACTGCCAGCCATCACCCAGCACACAGACTTCACGCATCATCACATTCTCACAGCATCCATGCTGCACATTCTAGAGCATGCCCACTCAGCCCATGCGTACACAGACACATCACATCATCCCCTTTCCTTAGGCACAGACACACCACATCACTACAAACTGTTACCAGCACACACACACACACACACACACACACACAAACACACACAAACACACACACCCACCCCCCAATCAGGACACAAGGAGAAGCTAAGACTGCTGTCAGCATATATGCATGAAAAAGAACTGGTGTGAGCACACACAGGGCGAAACACAGCCTGCTGTGAACACACTTGTTAGGAGCAACACAGACCTAAGTCCACAAACACATCAGGAGACGTGCAGACTGCTGTCAGCACATACACAACAAGCAAAGGCTACAGCTGGCAGATACAGAAGGAGATTCAAAGGCTGCTGTCAGCACACACGCAAAGGGAAACTGCTTATAGCCCTCTATACAGCACAGACATCCTCCCCTTTTACTAAAACTGGAACTAGTGTTTACCATTACTGCACTGAGTTAGGTGGACGAATCAGTGAAAATACACAGTGTTAGTGGTGGTCCCAATGCCATATTAGTTATGCAGGTTATAGTCTTCTCAGGTTAATCCCCGCACATAAGCTGCCCCAAGGTACCCACATTCTCACCATTCTCACGATTCCCAGGCACCAAGTACCCCAAAACCCAATCCTACACAGGTCAACGGAAACTCAAGAGCCCATCTTCATTCCATTACAGTGATTCCAAAAAAACTGATTTCTGTTGCCTGACAGCTCACAAGCAGCTGCCTGCAGCACACGAAGAGACCAGGCTATACGGCTAGAGCAATAATCCGTACAGGAAACCGAGCTTAGGGATAAGCATTACTAGTATAGATGAGTTACATGACAATATCTTTGGAATTAAAATGGGAAAGCCCATTCTCCCCTACTCCCCTACAAAGAAAGCAATTTGAGGGATTTGTGGACAGGTGAAGAACTAGACTGATAAGCAAAATGTAATTTTTGTCCAGTTATTTGGTGTCTGAACTCTCGGCTGCAGTTTAGGATGATGACTGCCCTGCATCTCTGAAGTAGTGGTTTGGACATCTGTAAAGAGTATAATCACAATCTCCAAATACATCATGAGCTATTGATTTAGATGAGGTGGGCCACCTTCTAGTACAGCACTGGGTAAGTATTCTAGAAACAAACATTGCACTTTATAAAAGTAACAGCCTTTGGCTGGGTAAATTCCTTCTGTAAAATAATCTTCTCGCTCAAATATTCCGGCAGCAGACTGACCTCATTCAGCAGTCAATGCAAGAAGTGTTGGCTGAAGGAGTGTGTGAGGCTCCTTTTCCAACCCCACCAAAGAGGGGTTCCATTAAAAACCTTAGTGATTGGGATTTCCCTGAGTTAAGGTGAGTGTCTTACTCAGTGTAATCACAGACACCGTTCTACTCCAGGGCTTTTAGATTAGAACCTAGAGCATTCTGGGTGCTGTAGTCTGTTTCCATTGAGGTAACTCGACTAATACATCTGAATGAAAGGTTAAAAGCCTGGGACTAAAATGATGGAATGGAGTGAGGTGGCCACCCTAATCGGAGGGGATCTGTATGTAACAAAACACAATGCCCCTCTCTCATTTTTATTCCCATGGCATTGGAACAAACCATACTCACATTAATAGAAGGTGTATGCAAGAGAAAAGAGTGGGCTTCCTGTGCAAAGTCAAAGCAGAAGGTAATGCATTCCACCCTATGAAAATAATGGGACTGACTTTGGTGCCATTAGTTTAAAAGACCCCCTCCAGCCTGTGGTCTGGGGACAGGCCAATAGATCCCCTTCTAGGGGTCTAGGAGCCCAAGTGAGCACATTCTGCCGTACAGGCCTACCTTTCTGGTCTCCGCGTCAACAGGTTCCGGTGTGGGCGTCTTGGTGTGTGGCACTTCCTCTTGCGACTGGGAGAGGGCCCTCGGCAGCACATGGGGGCGAGCAGCAGCAAAGTTCATGAGCGGGTAAATGCCATTCCTGGTAGGAGGACAGCAAGAGTGCCAAAGCGTGTTAATAGTTGAATACATTCTTCAGAAAGCGGTCACCGTTACAAGACTGACTGTACATATAGACTAGTTATCAAAGTTGGCAAAGACGACCGTTCGTGAAAGAGACGGTAAAGCCATAACTGAGTAACATGCCAAGTGTGAGATGCAGAAATTTGCACATAGATGTAAGCAAAGAACCTCAGGGTGAACATCCTCACACGAGATAAAGAAGACTGGTGCAAAAGTGAGAGACTTGAATGAACAGGTAAATGCGCTGAAAGCATCACCGCACGTGACAAGATGACCAAGACATTGTGCAAGAACTGTGAGAGTATGAAAGAGGTTACAAGTTCAGGACATCCTTAAACGTTCTTAGGATTGAGGAACAATACGCACAGGGTCAGATGAAGGCGCTCTCAGACTGTGAGCCTTAAAGATCCTCTTTGAAGTAGGAAACTGATACATCTCCGAGTCAAAGAGCTACACACAGTGTTCTACCACTGACGGGCATAGTGTCAATATTACTGACTCACCTGACATCTTCCAGGAACTTGTCGAGCTCCAGTGAGGAGATCTGGGAGTACCTGCGTGAGACAGAAAGTGTAGGCAAGATAATGAAGAACGACGAAGAATCACAATGAAAGCGAAGAAGAAAATTCGAGAAAATTAAAAAGATTTAGGCATAATTACAAACAAAGCAAATATTTGATACAGTGCTGTATTTTAGCGTGAAAAACACAACTGAGGAGAACAACAGCAATTCGTGTTCTGGTTGTTTGCGTTGTTCCAGTGCTCCTGCGCTATAATTATGCTTCGTAAAGTGAGGTGAGTACACGTCGTGATGTAATGGCTTAATTTCAGAATTTTGCATGACAAGCATAATGCAAATTTCCCAAAATGATGTGAATTTTCTCAGGGGCTGTGGTATGATAAGCACCAACGCTGTGTACAAATGTGTGCTAGTGTGCAGGGCTGCTTCAACCTCTTACGACAGGTCAATGAGAGAAGGCCTGAGCCGCAACAACATTACAATGGAATCAAGGATAAGGGGATGTCGGCGATTACTGAAGAACCTAACTTGACGGCATATCACAATCAGTCCCCGTGCACCAGCATACCAGATTGGCATCCCAAAAGCAATCAGACTCCTCCGCAAGCCAGCCTACAGAACACACTGCTTGTCAATGTATATTGTGCCATGGTTCATACTCAGCTGGAGGCTTTGCAAAATTGTAATAAAAAAAAACAAAGTGCATGGAAGAGGAGGACAGTAAAAAGGTTCCATGGAAGACTGAGAACACAAGCCTGTGACTTGGGTCATGCCAATGTACAGGACACCAGGTCTGTAGGTGACAGAGCCTTGACCAGACCCTGGGGGAAGGGTATCTTGTGTAATCACACGAAGTGCTTGGGAGGCAGCCAGAGGCCCTGGGCAATGCCTTGTGTGCATCCTGTTCCTAACCACTGTTGTCCCAGGGCCACTGATATGAGCCAGTCAAGGTAATCCCTTAAAGGGGCCATCCAGTGTGGAGAAAAAAAACACAATCATCAGCAATAGGTGTTCTGGAATGATTGTTCAATGATGTCAGCTGGGGTCATGACCTACTGTGACATCATTCACTAGATGGCCAATTTAAGTGACTTAACTCTCTCAGGGTTGTGAAGTTCAGGCATGCAAGGCTTACTACAGGAGATGGAGGGGGTTAGAGACTCAGAGTCAGTGCAAAACAGTAAATAACATGCAATTATACCAATGTCCAGCCAGTGCTTTACTTTAGAAATGAAGTAAGAAAATGCAACAGTTACAACTAAAATATACATAAAAACTAGACAGTAGTAGCATTTTCAGAGACCAACTGCAAATAGGTTTATAGCCCCTTAGCTCCAGGGGGTAGATTTTTGTTAACAGTGGCCGTATGGCAGGCAGCCACTGGAGATTGCTTTGGGCCCACTGAGGGATTCCCAGAGGCCCTCTAGTTTCCGAATCCTAGTGGACTCCAACTAAACGATCCACAAGCAAGGATGAGGTACTGAGGTAGGACATCTGGAGCTAAATGTCTTCTCGGGGTACCACTCTGGTATCAACAGGTTGAATAAAAGATGTTGCCCTAAAATGGTCCAAGTACAGAAAAAGTGTAGAACCCAAAAACACTCCACCAGAACAAATAGGACTCCATCTCCCAACAAAAGTCCACTATGGTGTCTGAGGAGTGCCTATATCTCGACAGCTACCAGTAAATGTCAATACTTTCCAGCGCAGGCACACCAATAGCACACATTAGACAATAATTTGTGATAGGAGCACACAAATACAACCACCACCCTCGGCTCTGCCATCTTCCACCTGTGCTGCAAAACTTCATGGAGCCAGACATTAGCTGTAGCTGAGTTGTGTATCATCATCAGCCGTAGTTGTGCAGTTGTGTTGTATATATTTCTGTGTGTGATGTTGTATGTGTCTGAGTGTATACACAGCAGTGCTAGATGAGTCCTTTTTGTATAATTCATTGACAATGTATATATTTGTATTTTTTTAAGTTGGTGCATCTGTTATGCTTAAATGTTTTCAGTGTGGTTTGTATTCATGTCTTAGAAATCTAAAGTTCTATGGCATTTTTAAATGAATATTACATTTATTTGTAAACATTTTTGCAATGTGATTTGTAAGGGTATCTGCAATATTTAAAGTTATCTGACAAATTTTCAAATTCATTTTATTTCTTTTGTTTTGTAACTTCTTCAAACAATTTACTACATGAATTCTATGGGTGTCTGCAATGTATTGTTAGTTGACAATATTTTTCATTTTTTGTGTGTATTTCTATGTGCTGGTAATGTTAATCCCTGTTTCCAGTGACTTAAGCTCGATTACCTTGCAGTGCATATGGGTGGGTGGCCATGTCTGGCACACAACTTGGCATATATGTTTGAACTTCATTTGAGTAGGTCTAGTTGTACTACAGGACTGCTACTACACATACTTGTAAATACCTTTGTGCGTTTCTTGTATACATTGGACGTGCCAGGGAAGAAGTTGGAGTCCAAAAGGGAAGTGCCAATCTGACTTTCTTTACTCTTTACTTCCAGTATCGAAAAGTTTAGTTACAGAGAACACGGGACAGTTATGTTTTCAAGTCATACCAAAGAAAGGGCTCTGCTCTCAGGATGGGGTTCAGAGCATTCCAGTCTGGGGCCTGAACCTACAAAGCAGTACCTTCCTGTATTTATGTGTGTAGGAAAGCACCCTCTTTCTTGGCATGATTACTACCATTTGCTGCCTGTTGTCAGTGTGCTTGACTGTGTTCACTGGGATCCTGCTAACCAGGACCCAGTGATTATGCTCTCTCCCTTTAAACATGGTTACCTGAACCATTTTCAGCCCACATTTTGCATACTGGTGCACCCATGTAAGTCCTTAGTTAATGGTACCCAGGGCATCGGGGTACCAGGGGATCCACATGGGCTGCAGCAGGTATTATGTCACCCATGGGGAGCCCATGCAAAGTGTATCTGCACGCCTGCCACTGCACCCTGCTTGGAAGGGTGCATGCACTCTTGACTACAGGTCACTGCACCAGTGTTCTTTGAAGAGGCGGGACTTCAGCACTATCCTGAGTTAGATCATTTTTTATCGTTCTGGGGATCTTGATCAAGGCCCTGAACGTGTAGATGGAGAAGGCCTCCTTCCTGGTTTTCATTTTTGTACATTTCTTCATTTCCAGTTCGGAGATGCCCAGAATGCTGATTTGTCGAGAATCGCTGGAATTGGTTAGTCTGAGGCAGGGGAGCTGTTCATGGGGGTTTTGTAGAGAATGCAGATGGACTAGAACAGGGATCTGCAACATTTTCTGCAGTAAGAACTACTAATGGTTATTAAAACTTATCCTGAGCTATTAACACAAATTGTCAGAGCTACAACAGTGACAACTTCAGATATGATTCCATTAGTGGTCACTGCATGCAGGTTTACAGAGAGTGACCACAAACAGTGACCCCCTCAGTGCCTCATAGGTGACTAGCAATAATGTCCAAAAGACAAAGCTTTATCATGTTTAATTCCGAATGCCTCTACATGCCACAGCAGTCATGTACAGAATGCCATCAAGCACCAAAGAACCCCAGTTATAAGATTCACTAGTGGGAGCACAAACAACCCTTTAACTATTAGCCTTAAATGTATTTTTCTCCAAACATCAGCTTCCTCAGTTCTGAAAAAACAAGTATTTTACTTTCAAATACATTCTCTTTAATTCTGGAAACATACCCAATTCGGCCACACAAAAACGTTTCATTTACTAGACTGAGCTGTACATGGGGGAGTGACATACAAATAGCTGGGGATATAGCAGTAGCTCCAGAGTTACTCGATGGAGAACCTTTGTCTAAAAGAACATGCAGGCATGCAGGGGGAGAAGATTATAGTTCCATCAGTGTGGGGGTGAGGGCTTGAACGTCACTTTTGATATCACTTTCAAAGGATAATGATTTCATTTTATACAATGCGAGCCAACCAAAAAGCAACAGTGAGGCACAAGGGAACTTGAAGAAAGCCTAGTATTGAGGCAGAAATAATGAGCTGTGCCAAACCAACCAAAGACAAGACCGACAACAGTGTGATTCTTTTCCACTAGGAAAAGAGTTAATGTGGACTAAAACTTGCCATCGAAAATATCTCATTCTGAGGCCAAGAAAATGCTCAACTTGGCGAATACAGACTTCAATGTGACTGGATTGAGCAAGAATTTGGAAAAAATATGAAATAAACTTCCATGCAGCTGGGGGGAGGGCAGGCGGCACTGGAGCATAGGAGGCTACAACTGTCAGTGGTAAAGGCATAAAGTGTAATACGCGATCCTTATGATGGTATCTGCATTAATAAGCATACTGATCACATCACTGCGGATGAACCTTCAGCAGCACAGACTTCTAAATTGCACAGGATACAGCCTCTGGCAAAGAGCCAACACTGGCCTAAGAAAGACGTGAAAACCAAATTCACATACTGGAGCATACAGACATTTTTCAATTCATCGATTTCTGTAAGATGGATTTGCACGAAGTGCTGGACACACAGACATGTACGTATGTATGTATGTATGTATGTATGTATGTACCGCATTAGGGTTGACCAGTACTGGAGCTGTCCAGAGTGCTGGAGCCACCCACAGCATGCCCAAAATGCTTCGATAACTAAGCTCAGCAAGTCGGCTGCTCACCTCCACTCCACAGGCGGCCGGCCTTTCCGAGGTATTTCTGCCACAATAGTGTTCGGGTCAATCTGCTTTGTTTTCTCTTCCACTGAGTTTTCAGGCATCAAATCTGTGGAAGAACACAGAGTTAAAAAGAGAAGCACCCAGCAGATGAAGCAGCTGCGGCCGGATCCACCTCGGCCTTTCCCAGAACCTAACAACTGCAGATGACTGGTACAGGGACCCTGACGCAAGTGGTACTTTGGAAAGAGGTGTCCAGTGTACTCGGTATAGCTGCAGTTCTAGTAAGAGGTCTGTTGTGGTTGGAGGGCAGGGTCTTCATACAGGAGCCTGGAGTCACTCCGGTAGCAAGTAAGTTCTATATTTCATTGCAGGCTCTTAGGTCACAGCCAGGTAGGTCATGTTAAGGCTCCATCCTTCGCCCAGCACATAGGCAACAACCTCCCATCCATCATCACATTCTCACAGCATCCACGATCAACACCAAAGCAAGCCCACTCCGTCCATGCAAAAACAGACACATCACGTCACTACAATGTCTCTGCCAGATCACAGCTTCCAAGTGATATGACGCAGGCACGCCTCAAGCTCCCCCAGGACACCTTGTGTCATTTTATTTACTGCAACAGTTCCCACAAGACTTGACATTTCTCATCTTCGTGCCACCCGCTGCATAGCTCAGGATTAATCATGTCTTTTTTTAACTTTTTTTAAGTGAAAAGAAAATGTACAGATCAAACAATTAAGTAGAGCAAACATCAGTAAACAACAAAGCTTAATATAAAGAAAGTATAAATACAGCAACAAGGTCAACCACGGCCATATTATATTGAAATATACCTAAGTGTACGACAAATAACAGGCAGACTTCAGAAGGAACAACAAATATAAAGGAATAAGGGAAGAACAAGGGATTGCCCGTCTCTTCGCTACAAACTTCAGAGCCATCTCACCTTCCCTAGATCCAGGTTTCTGATAATCTCCCCCACCAAGAAAGCTTGATTTACCAACCCAGAGAGGATCACAATCTTAATCCGCGTCTGCAATATCTACTGCCCGACATCCACCCACTGGCTCCTGGTTTTGTTCCCAAACACCCTGTGCGGCCCTAAAGTTTCATTTCAATGCTCGAGATTCCCATTTTTCATCAACATCCCATATGGATCCCAATTTCCATTGACAACAAATTGCCTCACAATTTTCACTTGTCTCTGCCCCCAAACATAGCTACTGACAGGCTCTTGCCCTCAAACATGGTTCCAATTTTTTTCTATGTCCACTTGGTCCCTTTTCCAATTGCATTTTGTGGCCATATCGTCCAAATAAATTTTCAGGATCCACTGAAATTCGAGTTAGTTTGAAAATAGGATTGCTTGTTCTCCTGACGACCTGAAACCAATATCATTGGCAAAGGACCACTCGCCTGAAGCAAGTTTTTAATCAGATGTTGGGGAGCAAGGCCTTTTAAGATATGTTTGAGGCATGGGCGGATTTCTTCATTTCATCTCATGATGAGGTCCTTCTTATTTGTATTTATTTAAAGCTAATTCATTAAAAATGTGGGAATTTTGCTGTTCTTTTTTTAGTTTTTTAGGAAATGAGGTTGTGATGCAGGGTGACAGCCGTAGACCTTTTTAGGCAGACCCAAGCTGGAGTTGCTTTTGTCTTCTCTACCTTCAGTGAAGATGCCCTAGGGCAGTGGTTCAACATGTGGTCCATGGACCCCTGAGGCGTATGTCACGCCAACCCAGGGGGTCTGCAACTGCTTATAAAATTAAAAATTAGCAGATTACTAAATTATATATGCATGAGAAAGCAAAATGGAACATTTTAGAATATTCTGCACACATGAAGGCATTTGAAATGTGAGGCTAAAAAGTGATTTGGTATCACTATCTTAATTCAAGAGAGCAAAGCGAGTACAGCAAACGGAATTTTGTAAGGATGCTTGGTGGCCTCAATTGAACCATTGGTATGCACCAACAATAAGAGAGCATGCATTACAGCAAAAAAGACAAAGTTGTTTAAGAGAATCTAGGTTATCCCTTCATCTATCAGAAATAAAAGTACAGTTTGAAAACTCTAACCTTCCATTTAAAATTAAAATTTTGATTTTGCTTCTGAACTAATTAAAGTATTTCAGAATTTGTGAACATGTTTGATGTATACTTGTTTCGCCATTTTTGTGTACTGTTTGAGGTTCAAGTCATAGAAATTAGTGAGATAGAGTTTCCTGTCTTCCAGTAGTGATTCAGTGGGGGGTCCACAGAAGTCAAAAGTTTAAGAACTACTGCCCTGGTCATTGGTGGGGTTTGTAGAATGGAGTGCCAAGAGAGGGAGAAATAGAGAGAGTACAGCTGGGCACTGGTCCAGACGATCTTCGGGATCTAGTGGTCGCGAGTGGACCGTGCTCCAGATACCCTTTTGCTTGATAAAGATTTCTTTTTTATTTGGATCATGTGACCTGTCAGCTGGCGTGCCTGGGCCAAACAGGCATGCAAGAGGGGGAGGCAATGGGAGAAGTTCATTGAGATCTACTAGCAAGAACGAGAGACAGAAAAGAGAGCAATACAGGGAAGGAGAGAACAGGAGAGAAAGAAGATAGAGAGGAGTAACAGGGAAACGAACAGGGAGAGATGAAGGACCAAGGCAGCTATGCAGGGTGTTAGAGAAGGAGAACAGGCACGCGCAATGTACAGAGGAGAGAGTCGACTTCTAGAGCATGACAGGATGATGCAAGGTAAAAGGGATGCAAAAGATGGAGAGAGTAGGAGAGAAACAAATAGGGGGAGGGAGTTTAGGGGGACATAAGCAAAACATGAAGGAGGAGAGGTGGGAGAGAATGATAGACAAATGAAAGAAAAAAGGAGAGGGAACACAAAAGAGGAGGGATACAGAAATAAAGAGAATGGTCAGGGAGGGAACCCATCAAGACAAAGGGAAACATAAAAACAGAAAGGATGCCAAGACTTGAGAGCACAGCAAGATCATACTAAAATCACTGGCTTTTTATGTAGTGCTCCATAAAGCACTTCTGACACTTCTAAGCACTGTAAAAGAACAGGTGTTCCTATTACCCAATCTAATAGTATTCAATTTGCTGGCCTCAGAAGGATGGAAAGCTGAGTTGGACTTTGAACTGGAGACCTGCAGATCACAACAGATATAGGCAGCAAGTGTTAAGCCATTGAGCCATCTCTCTATTAAGTGCCAGAAATGTGCTATACAAATGCTGGTAACATAACACAGCAATGGGGGGGAGGGCAGAGAGAGACATCAGCCGAGGGCAGAGACAGTGACTAAACCAGCTGCCATGTGCCCGCCCTGGCATTCTCCGGCTACTGCTTCATACACTATGTATGGGCACCCGATGTCCTGCTTCCCCTGGCTCAGAGTGCTGCTGAACAAACCTTAATCTGTACTTCCTTCCAGCCAGAGAACCTCCCACGAGAACAATAGCTCCTCTGAGGCCAGAGATTCGTATTGCAAAGCCTATGTTTTTCTCTGGTTCACAGGGAGGAAGCAGGCGGTGCAGAGCACAAGGGGTACAATGTGTGCCCAGCGTGAAACCGCCGCAGTCTCACAATAAAAGTAGAATGTGAGGGACACAAGTGGTACGAGGCGTACCCCACTGCTTGACCATGTCTCATGCTGCAAGAATAAAAGCACACAACGAGCGGTGCAAGGCAAACCTTTCCACCTCACTGCGTAAGTCTGACGAAGGAAGGCAGGTAGGGAACAAGTGCTGACCATGAGAGGGGTTTGGGGTGTGAACACCTGCTCACAATTGTGTACTCTTTTGACCCAGCAGTAATAAGTGGGATCTCAGCCTTAGAATCATGAAATCTAGCACAGGACCTGCAGAGTAAATTACAACCGACAGCCACTGCAATTATATGTTTCCCATCTATTTCCCATATTCCGTCACACTGCTAGGCACTGCACCCCAAGACAAGAGCAGTCAAAAGGCTTCCCACAAAGGGTCAAATCGAAAACAACATTCTGCCAACCCCCGCCCCTCCCACAGTGCAGCGCGCTACCTGCCCAAAAATGCACTTTGTCGCTCCGCGATGAGGTATGAAGTGTCTTTTAAATGCTACAGCACAATGCAATACAGCACACCCCCAAATGCGTCACCATGTTAGTTTTATAGGGGACGGATAGTGAGCCTTGTAGGGAAAGGGCAGAAATTGCAGAACACGAGGTGTGTAATGCACACCCATCCTTTCACTGCATCAGCTTTATAGGAAATAAATAGCGAGTCTTGTAGGGAAAGGATAGGAAGTGCAGAACACAAGTCGTACCATGTGTCCCCAACCACTGAAACTATTGAGTCCGATAGGGAAAGGATAGAAAGTGCGAAATATGTGCCACAATGTGTACTCAGTGGCTTGACTGTCTCAGTCTTATAAAGAAGGATTAGAAAGTTTGGAACAAGGGTGCACCATGTATATTTAGTGGCTTAACTGTAGTGACCTCACCAGTTAGACAGAGTGGACAACCCCAGTTGTAGAATGTGCACCCAATGGCTTGGCCATCAGTCATAATCAAAGGGTCAGATGTTGGGCCTGCAGTATAGGTCCTGGTCTATATTCTAGATTTGAGTATACAAACAGCCCAACTTCAACCTGTCCTGTTCTCTGGAGATTGGAATTGAACAAGCACATCTTGTACCCAACTTTCTAGACTTTTGTGATTAGTACTGAAATAGTTTATCTTGCACCCATCTGTTCCTATTCTCAAGGGGTCGCTCGCTGAAAGGGCACAGTTTGTTCTTAACTTGTATACATTAGTGAGAAATGCTGGGTCTGGTGGTTCAGTGGAATAATGCATCTGCTCCAGGGATCTGCGTTTGACCTCAAGGACAGGATCGCTCCCACTCAGCCTTTCATTCTTCTGAGGTTGATAAAATGAGTAACACTGAGTTGGATAATAATACACATTTGTTTGCACTCATCTTGTTTTGTAGAGGTCAGGATTAAGAGGGCCTGGCTCATACCCAACCTACTTCTGCACATATCTTCCATGTTCTCTTCTTAAATGGATGGTACTGAAAAAGCCGGCTTGTTCCCACCCTTTATGTTCTCTAGAGATCAGTACTGAAAAGACCTGGCTGTCACATTCCTGTCCTGTGCTCTAGAGACCAGCACTGAAAATGGTTCGATATACCACCCTGCTCGTTCTATTATTTACTATTATAGAGGATCTGGTTGGTACCCACAGTTTTCTAGAGATCAGAGTGAAAAGGGCTTGCATAGTAACCCTTCTGCTCTCTAGAGATCGGTAGTGAAAGAGCCCGGCTTGTACCCATCGTGTTATCTAGAGACCTGTATTGAACGTGCTTGGTTGTCCTAACAGAATTAGAAGGCCTGTGCCTCTGGACAAGGGGTCTCCAACCTTTTCTGTATGGAGAGCTACTTCTAGTCAATGTGGCTGATTCCCAAAGGATACCTGACCCTTGCTCTGAGCTGTCTTGTTACCAGGCACAGATCCACAAAGAACGCCTGGTCCTCTCTCGACTTACACTGATTGTTGATGAAACAGTGGGCAGACAGAAGCTTCAGCGAGTGGACTTCGAAGAGCACGCGGTGGAAGAGAAGGCTGTGAGCTGTTGGCCGCTTCGCAGGATCGGAGGACAGACATTGGATGATGAACTCCTGCCAACAGGGAAGAAAAAAACATGAAATTGGAATCAAAGAGCACAGAGTGGACATACTCCCAAGTCGACAGCGGCGGAAAGGTATCTAGTTCAGTCCTGATTGCTATCAGCTACCTTGGGTCTTTGTTTTATTCTATGCATGAACATCAGAGCCACTGCTGAGACAATGTCATTGGCATAAGTGGTATGATTACCTACTACCCGCTTCATACTCTAGCTCCACCCTTATATTTTGTGTGATCTTGGCAAGCCATTTTAAACAGTTTACAAAACAACACAGCTGCTAGGATGCAATGAGCAAGCAGGGATTGGCCGAGGAGACCGCAAATATTCCATAAGTTATTGTCCGCAACCCACCGAAGTGAGATGAGCTCATGACTCAATGTGATATGGGAGACCAAGTTTCCAATTTGGGGTTCTCTTTTACTAACTAATATAATTTGGCACTATGAAGTGAAAAAAGAGCACAATTAACAGAAAGTTTGCTTTTTTAAACTGAAAGCCTTGAGCTGGAAAGGTGTTGCATGTGTAGGATTTATTGAGCCTAAACTTAGCTATGGAGCAATCTGTACTACTTGACATGGGTGAAAACCTTCACCCCACAGCGTGGGGCACGTAGACTAGTACCCAAATAAGATGGTACGATGGTCTGGGGGCACCATGTGTGTGTCTAAACCCCACTTCCAGTATAGAAGCAGTGATGAGCAGAACCATTTCACGTGCTCATGATGCCTTCGGCCTCACAAAGATGCCCTCACTGGAGAGTGGACAAGAAGCAAGATGGAATATAGAATGAGAGGTGATGTTTAGAGAGTCTCCTGGAGTGGACACCCGCTCCACCATCCCATGTCAAACTTCATGAGCCTCAGCCCTATGGGCGCGAGGGGACCATCTCCGTTAATACCTGGATCACTCAGAAACCAGCACAAAACCTCATTTCAAATGCCCTGCTTGATCCAATGATCAGATGGCCACAGAACATGGCCTACAGAAGAGCTGAACTTATGGACGCAAGGTAAAAGGGCATGGACGGCTTATGCTGTCTGGTGGTTATACTTTGGCATCCAGTGAGAGCCGTCAAATAGCGGAAGACTGAGAACGTCTCCAGGAGTCAGGAAGGCAGTCCCAACATGCACGCCTTGAAGTGAGCGCGTTCAGGCGTGTCCTAGAGTTGGTCGAGCGTTCCATGATTCCAGCAGGCGCTGAGACATGCCGTGCTTCACAACAGCTTGGGTTGATGGTCGGTATATCTTATAAATGTAATTGTACAATAGATGCTAATGAACACAAAGGGTCCCAAGAGTCAGAACAAAGAAGAGGAGAAAGGGGAATGTGAGCCAAGGCAAAGCTGTACCAACAAGAGCCTGGATCTAAGGGGTTCCCACTCGACACAAACTACGGCTGCATGCCGACAAGACACTAAGGCTTCTCTCACCCGCATGTTGGGATCCTCCAACGACTGACCCGCACGGGCGATGGCAGTTTCCGAGACCTTTGTGTCGCCATTTCCTTGCAGTTCCAGTACAGCCATCTGTGGGTAGGCAGAAGGAAGACAAGAAAGTTAGTGCTGGCTCTGGAAAAATCGTTACTACTGCTCTGGCTGACTCGATCTTCTCTGGTTGTTAGGTTCTAGACCCTAGTTTCGGGAGCTCCTGATAAACTGTTCAGTATTGTTATCAATAAACATAACATTTGGATCCTTTTTACAATTTCAGAAAATTGAAAGTTTAAATTGTGGACACTGAAAGACACCTGAATCCTTACACCCGCCCACCGTCTGATTCAATATCACACGAAGCAGAAACTTGAGGTTTAAGGAAGTGAGCTACATCTCGAGGCTTGAGGTCCTCTATTGTCACACATAATCTGCTTAATACCGGTCTGCTAAACTCTGTCCAATAAGCAGAAATGTTACAATTCAGGTGTTCATTATGTTCAGCAAAATTTCAAACCACTCGTCTTACTCAATGGTGTCCTAAAACTTAGACCTGACGGTGGAGCTTCTATACTTCTTCCTTCTTCAGTTATCAGCCGCGTGCAACGCCACTGAACTCACTATTCGACTCTCTAAACTGGGAGAAGGTGGTCTGTAGTGAACTGGGAGACTCCTTCTTGAAACGATGCACACAAAGTCACGGGCGAAGGCATCGTCTAACATGTGGTGTCCCCCAGAGTTCTATTCTGTCCCTTTAACTTTTTTTATAAGCGTGTGCTACCACCGCGAAACAACTTGCTCCTGTAGCTGTTATCTGGTGTGGTAAGCAGGTGACCCCAATTCTTCCCAAAAGCTGAGGGCACAAATACTAAGATGTCTTATAAGGGGTAGCCAACAAAAATGTACCACCGGATGCCCCTTATCTTGCCTTGCTCAAACGACACCGATGTAGATTATCTGCTAACAGGCGTAATAACTGAGACAGATCACCAATCTACAGTACTCTTCGACAATACAGTCCACAAATCCCACTGCGCGCGAGTCCAAATCACCAGCACCTGTTAAGGCATCAAATATTCTGGATAAACTGATGCCAGGAGAAAGAAATCCTGACCAGTCCCACATCGTGCAGTGACCAATTGAGATTAAGTTTTTTTTATAATAATAAATCCCTCTTGTACACAATAAAGGACACAAAAATTGCCCCAAGCCTCAAAATCAGGCCATAACACAAGTATTCGGACCCCTTCATAAGGTTTTGCTCAATTTCATAAAGCACTGCCCCTAAAATTATAAGTGGGTGTAGACCATAGGAGAGGTATGGGAAGGCGACACAAAGGGAGAATAAAAGAGAAAGGATGCAAGGTGGAGCTACGGAAACACTGGGAAATACCACCCCTGAAAAAAAATACAAAATTTATCTCCAAAGTCACAAACAATATAAACTTCAGAGGGCTTCATGCAAAAGTGCATAGTAACACTTAACATTCTGTCCTCCAGATCCCTCAGACTGTGCCCATAAAACTGTTCTGAAAGTCCTTCGCTCAACTCAGCCTAATTAAGACATAGGATTCAACCCCTTTAAATGTTTTTAAGCTGGAATTAACTAAACGGACAAATTGTGCTTTCAGTTTATATGCATAGAGCAGAGTCTGGACACCTGAGCCAGGCAGTGCGAAACATATCCTCCTCATTGCAATATAAGCCATGATCTCTGCCATTGAATGCAACCATTAAACACCTCCTGCCTCATCAGTGAGTGTTGGTACACACCACATCCTGCTGGAATTAAGCAGATGGACAAATTGTGCTTGCAATTTACACAAACAAAGCAGAGTGGACACCTGGACCAGGCAGTTGCAAAGCTTATCCTCCACATTACAATATTACCCATAAACTCAACCCTGAAACTCGACCATTACATACCTCCAGGCTCATCAGTGTGTGTCGGTACACATCACAACCCCCGTATCTTGCAGACAATGAACACACTCAATCAACCACGACCACAATCCACCTCAACCAGGTGATGCTTGTCAGGTGATTCAGCTGTCCTGTGCCTACCCAAGCGTGATTTATATATGTTCTCTATCAGGTTTGAAAATTGATCAAGGCGCACCAGTCTTAAGCCCGCCTCATCGTATCCCAGGTTCTTGGTCATACTCGACCACCACAGTATCAGGCTGAGGCACTGTGATCTGAGGATGCAAACTAGTACTTAAGACATGAAATGTGCAAACCATACTGATGTCCCTATTAAAGACAATAAATTGCCTACCGATAGTCAGGGGAGGAGAGATTACCCACGAAGGAAAAAGCCAAGCTGTCAGTTTTCCTGCTAGATTGTCCATTTACACCCCGTGGTTGACTGACCAGTCTGCAGCAAGTCTCTTCGCTTGGCAGAGGGTGTAGGGTAGTGCCACTCAGGTCTGAAAGAAAGGGACCCCGTGATCCAGTTGCGGAGCTCGAAGGGCTCCTCGGAAGCCCATGTGCTGGCGGCTACAGGACAGAACCGCTGGTCATTTTCCACAACATAATTTTTGTTCTTTTGTGTGGCTTTTTTTCTGTCTCTAGTGGGCAGGTGGTGTCGATTTGATATTTCAGCTTGACTTTTGCTCACGGGTGGCCTGAGTTGGATCTAAATTAGTGACCGGCCCCAGGATCCAGTAAACTTAACAGGAATATTTGCAGAGCGGCTCTGAGCAGTCTCTGGGAGCTATTGGCATATGCATAACATATGTGTATCCATACCTTTTACACACATCCAACCATTCGCCCTGTCCCTGCAAAGCCATATAATAAAATTGCAAACAGAAAGCAGGGCCAGGCCTATAACAGGACACATTCCCACATCTGCCCAGGGCGACAGGAGACCAGGCCAGTGTAAGCTTCCAATCCATGGAAATCAAATCACCTCTGCTTGGCTGCATTAATACAAGGGTGTCTGTTCCTAAATGGAACATGCACTAAAGACTAGCCCGTTGAAAGCTGCCTTTGTGCCTTCAGCATTCCCTCGCTGTGCAATTAAAACTCGCTGCTTCTATTTTTTTTAAGTGAAGGTTTTGTGTTGCAACCCTCACTTTAAAAAATCACCAAACTAATACCTTTTTGAAAATACAGGTAGCGTGTTTTATTTACTCTGCGACATTGAAAAGTGCATCTTTTAATTGTGGAACTGAAGGTGGGGGTGGTGGGTTATCCTTTCACAGATAGGGTTGCAGAGATGGTCCAAGGGTGACCTCAACAGGGTAGGATCTGCATTTTTGCGAGTGGTGCGACCATGGTGGAATCGCTTCCCGCTCTTGCAGCTTTTTTTGTTGCTCAGATAAAAACCAGGGGTGATACAAAGACCCTGAGAGGGGATGTAAATCCTTGCTATCAGGGGGCTCCCGGAGGTACTAATTTTTAAGGCGCATCATACAAAACCACTCACCTGAAAGCATTACAACAGCTCACATTCAGCTCAGATATATCACACTCTGTGCAGTCCCCCCCCTGCACCCACCCCCCCCCCAGCTACCACTGCCGCGCTTTGCAGACAGTGAACATTTTGAGGGTGCTGGTGCACCCTTCATCCTATAGCATTGCCGCTGGCTCGATTACGAGCTGGAGACATAGCTGCAGGGTAAAACTCAGGTTTCCGCCCGCCGACCTAGCGAGAAACTCGAAATGGGCCCGGGGGGGATGTAGCCTCAATGGCAGCAACCTCCCCGTCGGAATTTCGGCAGAAGGGTAAAACTGTCAGCCAAAATCTTAATGAGGCCCATAGTGATGTAAAGGTATACTCACACGGAAACTGCAAGTGATATTAAGGCAGCACAGTAACAATACAGATGTGGTCCAAATCTGAATGAGTGAGCGGGACAGAAACAAGCAAGCTTGTAACACATAAGCACATGTATGAGAGGTAGAATCATTCGATGGTTCAAAAAAGTAATCAAGTGTGATATTGAGGTGCTGATGAGGATTGTAAATGACTTAGCACAATGAATGTACAAAAATACACCTAGAAATAGTATTTTAAAACCGTTTTTTATCCGTTAATACAACGATTTAGTAAACAGTTAAGTAGAAAGCTGAAAAGGAATAAATTAAGTTAAGTAGAAAGCTGAAACGGAATAGATTAATTTTACAAAACAAGAAACTTTATACACCATCAACGTAATCTGTAAATGAAGTAAACACAGATGATGTATATTTTAATGGGATCATATTGCGATAAGCATCAACACTCAGCTAAGACTATTCATTAGCACCAGGCGACTGTCATATGAATCGCCCAAAAGTCCCACAAGTTGTACAAGTATTTAGCATATTTCTATAGCTCCCGGTCACCAAAGATATAGATGCGGTTTACAATATAATCCCCCACCCAAACCACCTTATAATTATTTAAGAGAGCTGTGCATGATAATTTACATACCATCCATCGATCAACCATACACCAAGCAAGTCAAGACATGCAATCGTATACGCTCAACATATTATTACAAGCGCCCCAAACATCCATCAGCGCTACAAAGCCATACCCCAGCAACATATAACAACTAAACTGGTGCTACGTGGTAAGTAGAAGAAATAAAAGAAAACTGTCCGCGTATGTTTCTTTACCTCGAGCGCACAGATCCCGAAAGAGAAAATGTCCACCTCGGTTCCATCTTGCTCAACTGCAAAGTCCAGGCAAAGGGGGAACAAAGGATGAACACTCCAGGTTAGCTAGAAAGAGAGAACTCAACTCCAGCTCTTTACCCAACAGTAACTACCTGTTGCAAATGTTTACCAAGACTACGCATATCCAATGCTGCTTATTGTTATCTTAATCCTATAATGATTGAATTTAAGATTTAAGTTCTAAAATATTACAGGATTTAAATTAAAGGCATAAGTACACCAGACAACAAAAAAGCCTACGTAACATAAATTAATAATGATTATCAGTACTTACCGTAAACAATTAAAAGCAAAACAAATAGTAAAACGTATGGTGTTGGGAGAGGGAGTAGAGGGATAGGAAGAGGTGGTAACCAGTTCAGCGGAAAATCATTCACAATCCAGGACAAACATTCTAATCAGGGTGACACAGAGGAGTAAGGTCAGTAGTGTAAGGATGGATGGATCCTCTCCACAACTTCAGACTGGGATTGATCGAGACCAGTACCACCGTGGGGGTTTCTGTTGCTAGAGTAAAAGATAAAGGGGCAGGGAACGTCTGGTGTGTATAAAAGAGGCGTGAGGTGGAATCAGGACAGCACAGCCTTGGCATCTGGCACCTCTGACATTCAATAGCACTGGCTGAGGGTTTCAGAGCAATATTTGGCCACTGGTGCTTATTCTTTTACAAATTAAACGCTGAGAGTTACAGCTGATGGTAGCACAAGTTGTCTGCTTCCCAGTGCTTAATTTGTGCTTGTTGTTTCCGGTGCTGAGCACCAGCACTTCTTTTTGAGGGCCGGCGCAAAGTCTTCTGCCTCAACCATTTGCTGCGAGAAAAATACACATTTGGGAAAGACGGAAGAAGGAAAAAACTAAAAAGCGTCACAATGGGAGAAAGCAGAAAGCTGCAAGAGTGAGCTGAAGGGGCAGGGAGTGGCTTTAAATAGATGTAAGAGGCCCGAGATTGCTTCAGGATTACGCCGCCTCCGTATTCCATGCTCGCACATTTAATTGCAGCAGACGCGTGTTTAAGAGGAGGGCTTGGGCACCGGCACATTTTTATTGACAAATTAAGCACTGCTGCTGCCTCAGAATGTTTACAGAGAGTCACCCCGGAGCCCTGGATTTCTGCCAGGTTGCTGGCTTCAGAGCCTGGTTGTTAGATCACGGGTGGCATTGTGGGTGAGGCCTGTGTGCTAAGATCTTGTGGGAGGGTGACACACATTAGTTGTGGTTTTACTCCGTTTAGCTGGATGGCACTTGTTGACATTTGCAGTTCTTTAGACTGTAACTAGCGATAAATAGCATGGTACTTCGGGCCTGATTTAGAGTTTGGTGGAGGGGGGTTACTCCATCACAAACATGATGCTATCCCGTGCGCCATATTACAATTCCATTATATCCTACGGAAATTGTAATACGGCGGACGGAATATCCATCACATTTGTGACAGATTAGCCCCCTCTGCCAAACTCTAAATCAGGCCTTTATTCTTGAGGACCACCCAGAGGTATAGGCCGATGTCCGTACTCAGTGGTCGGAAGGAGAAGAATCCGGTGTTGTGAAGGGTGAGACCCTAGTTGGAACTCAGCGGAAGATCAGAATCTGCATCTCTTGCTACTCTGTCGTCTACAGATGCATAGTTGTCCCTGGGACCACTTAATACATAAATCATAAGCAGTAGTGTTTGTGTTAAATGGAGGGACAGGGTAAACCATGGAGGATATGGAGAAAATTTAGGATCAGTCCACTGAGCTGTAAGTTAGTCCCTGTGTTTATCCTAACTTCTCCCATCTTGAGCAGTTCAGAGCTTCACACCTGGGTTCTAACAGAACAATGTACGCAGAGGTGTTTCCACAGCGGTGCTCCGAAGAGGGATTCCTCTGCTACCATGGCATTAAAGTCACAGGTTGTGCAACCAGTCATTATTGAAAGAACAGTCAGAGCTGGGCCCAATTTGAACTTAGAAACAGAGAGAAGGACGTCATCACTCTGGCAAGAACCCTTTCGAACTCTGCTCTGCTCCAGCTCTGCGCTGGGGGAATCGCAGAGGGACAGGGAGTGAACAGGCTCCTTGGAAAATCGATGAAATTCCAGAAGGATTCCAATCAGGGAGAGTTCATAAAGAGAAGGGAAGGAAAACATGGGGAGAAGGGAAGGAAATTATGCAGGGAAGGGGGAAACCACACACATAGGGAAAGGGTACTCTGAAGGGAAGGGGAATGCACTAGGAGGAAATGGGAAGAGGTCCGAGGAGGAGGAGAGCGGGAACCATGGTGAGAAGGGAAGGAAGCCATGCAGAGACAGGAAAAAGACAACCAGGTGAAATAAAGGGAACCATGCAGAGAAAGGAGAAGATCATGAAAGGAGTAGGAGGTGGCCACACAGAGGAGGCAAGGAGTCCACTCTGACGGTAAAGGAGGTCACGAATAGTACGGGTTATGCAGAATACGGAAGGTGACCAGGTAGAGGAGGTTAGAAGACCATTGAGGGAAAGCTATGAGACCACACAAAATAAGAAAGGAGACCATGCACTGAAGGGAGGAAAGGCATGCAAGGGAAGGAAGGAGCTCATATAATCAATGCTGCTGCCATCCACTTTACCCTGGGCAGAGCCAACTCTCCATCCCCTAAACACCAAAACACTTACATCCATACTCCGGTGGAAAGAAGTGCAGTGTCCGGTGCTCCTCCCGCTGGACCTTCACGGGGCTGCGCAACTCATCAGGGACCGGGAGTTCTGCAGAGGGGGCAAGAAGAGTTACTCGGGTAACAAGAGTCTGCTAGTACTTGTGTAAAACCGAAATACCGCTCACCACACCCTCAACAGGCTTGTAAAGCGTGAGGGTACTCCCCAATTGTAAACAGGACCACTGCGATTAGGCAGCGCAGGAGCCCAATCCAGGGGGAAAGCTAGCGAGATGCACTGCAGACCCACGTGTGTAATGATCAGCATCACCACAACATGCATTTACGTTTGTTTCATTTATTTGCGTTTTGCCATCTAGCCAAGAAAATGGAAATATCAAAGTATACCAGGTCAAGCTGGCAAGCAGGAATTGATAGAAAAACAAAGCCATCCATTCATGTGCAAGGGGAGGAGCCAAACTCCATTCAGGCATATGATATACATTTGAAACAATAGGTCTGGGCACCAAAAAGCTAAAGCTGTCTGAAGCAGAGACCTAAAAAAAGGAGGATAAGGAGGGGCTTCTGAAGCAGTTAACTATGTGTGAATCAAGGGGGGTGGGATGGGAATCGCTGAAGTAAATGTCGCTTCTAAGGGAATGGGGTTGATGATGTGCATCTGTAGGAGACAATGCAAGTTGACTGCTGGCCAGACCTGTGGGGACCTACAGCACTGGATTTCCCATGAGGCAGAATAAATAAACATCTTCACCACAACCCACACTATGGGCAAGGCGACGGGCATCAAGTGGCAGCTTGCCTAACCCATGTCTAAGCTTGAATGTTGCAGACCCGGCTCTGCCTTAGTGGCTTAAAGACCGACATTCTAATACTGCGCTCAGTCAACACCTCCCCCTCCCTTTCAACAAGCCAGACACACCGGGGTCCCATGCAAAACATGTAAAAAATGTACATCACTTAGTGTAACCACCTGACAAGGACCATGCTTTTCCACCATAACTATATGGAGAAAGCAGAAAGATTTTCTATCACCGCCATCAGATACGAGGGGTCCTTCACTTCTAACAAGCAAAGCAAATAAATGCCTCCATCCTAGCTGTAGTAATGTCTCATCCATGGGACTGTATGTCATTACTTCCACCACCAGGACTCCTACATACCACTACTTAACGCCATCACTGCGACTTAGATTACAATCTCATCCCCCGTCCCTTATTTCCAAATATTCCTTAATTCTTGTCCATCTCCGCTTCTCCACAATCTCTACAGCATGAAGAAAACTTCCTGCGATTCCAAAGAAGTCTAAAGGACCCTGTTCCGCCTCTGGGGTCAAAATAATTTGACTCTCTGTGACTTGGTGTATAATTGGCACTGGGCTAATCTGTGAAATAACTCTTCCATCCTTCTGGTCCAGCATACACCGAAGATGGGGCAAGGCTAAGTGAATAAAAGCCATGCATGCCAGGCAGGGTAGAGTTTCTCTGTTTAATTCACTGCTTTAAGAATTAATTTCTGGAAGCCCCTTTAGGACTTTTCCACATAGTAGGGAGGCAGTTCAATTCAACCAACCCAAAAAATTCAGCAAGCAACCTTCTAGATTGCCATTGGTTTCTAGGACATGGCTGGGATCAGTGATAAGCTTCTGGAAAGATGAGTGGATGTCAAACTAGGAAGGCTGGGTTAACCTAGTTGATAGGAGAGCCTGCAGAGAAGGTATTAATGCACTGGCAGATGATGAGTTTAAAACTGGCTACTTGAAAGACCAACTCGTCACTGGCAGATAATGAGTTTACCACTGGCTACTTAAAAGGCCAATTCATACAGATAACACACACTCTGGACAGCAGAGTGACATGTAGAGAGATGGTGGTTCCCAAGAGTCTCGTCTGCAGAGAAGAAAATATGGTCTTCCTATCTGAAGAGTGCAAATGGAAGGGAGTGTGTACACAGAATAGGGAATTGACCTGTTCTGCAACACAGATAATCATCTCAGAGCCCTCATCTGTGAACCAGGGACACCTAGGTCCACAATGAAGTACTTGTGTGACTGAAACACGTATCAGTGACTGATAACTTCTAAAACCGTCTGTCAGCTGAAGTTAGTAGTGGAGTTGTACCACTGGTCAGCTGAAGTTAGTAGTGGAGGTGTAGCACTGGACGCAAGGCCGTTGGTGTGTTCAAACCCTTTAACCCATATGGACTCTTCTCCTAGCTATCTTCACTGAAATATGCAGCAGTTTCATGCCTCGGCCGACGGATTGGGATGAAATCTTCATATATCAGCATGCAAAGAAACTCACCAAGCGTCTCTTTCCCTATGCTCAACCACCCCAAAACTGTTTTAAAATCAGCCAGAACCTCAACACTTTACAGGGAAAAGTCCTCCAATTATTGTGGAAACAGAGTTGCACGTTAAGCCTATGCTGAAGGGACAGGGGACATGTTTACTGTGGCCACTGATACAGGTTATACATTGCTGCCAGAAGTGTGAATACCCCCACCATCTTCTAGAGCATTCTTCCAACACAGAGCTTCTCAGATAGAGCAGAGGGGATTCCTCTACAGTGGTCATCAGCCTGGCCTCGATAAGAACATATCACCTATTCGTATTCCTATTCTTTCCTGGAAGCATTTACTTTATGAGTTAAGACGGTTATGTTGGTCTGTTTTTGAATGGATTTTGCCCTGAAGAAGCGATATTCCACGAAACACGTGTTGGCAACTACAATGGATGGCAACTTCAGCTGCGTCTTGTGGACAGATACATTTTGGCAACTATAATCAGTACATGCTATGAACATTATAGGTGTCATTATGATGTACATGTAATGAATATTATTGGTGCATTTCACTGCTGAAAATGTCATATGGGGAACAATTCTCATGATCAGATACATGATAGACATTGTGATTTGTCTTGTCTTTTTGATACGATGAATTTGGATTGATTGAATAATATAATAATTATTTTTTAATGATTTAGTATTTGTGGTGTATTTATTTTGTTTTTGTGTAAATGTTTCTAGTATTGAAATGTTTCTCCCCACAATTCTGTGGTATAGTGTATATCTTGGTGGTACCTTCCAAACCGGATCTGGTTTGAAGTGTCGTTCCTACATGTTGCAGCACATCTCATCCAGGTCCTGAAGAAATATGGTCACATCACCCCCTTTCTAATGGAACTCCATGGGCTACTCTTCCCGGCTTGCACCATCTTCCAAACCAGCTACATCATTTAATAAAGGAATCATGACCAGCACCCTCATTTATCTTGCAGACAAGCTCACCATCTAGGCACACCCTCAGCGAGGACTGCAGACTAAGAAGTGTAAAATTTAAAAATAACACAGGATGCCTTTTCCATGAATGCACCCAGACTCTGGAACAACATCCCTGCATCCATCAGGATCACCACAAAGCTTCTTCAGTGTAGGAGGGAATTAATGACACACCTTTTTAAAGAATACTACATCACAGTGCATAACCATCCTCAACCCGGCTCAATCTCCTCTTACTCGAGGACTTTATGCTCGTCTCTGACCATGTACAGCTCTCAGCTACCTTTTGGTTCAAGCTGTAGAAATAGAATATACAAACATACATTCAGTTCCACTAGATTCCAGGTCTTGCTGCCTTCAGCCAACCGCAAGTGAGTGTGTTCACTAGCCACTCCTCCTGAGTGAGCAGTAGAGGTATCCGGAGTGAGTGAGGCAACCCTCTTACTGCTACCAACACTTGGTGCAGTGCAGTGTAACAGCATACCGTGCCAAATCCTTATCTAGTTGTGCAAATCTTCATTCCACCGTGAAGTTGAAGATTTCTCCTGGTAATTGTCCTTCCCTGGACATTAGAAAGATATAGCACCTTGGCAACCTTCGATGAATTCCAGGAAAGGACAAACAGGAACTCACTAGATGCGCTGTCTCAGCCATTTATTTTTTTTAGCTACTGAAAGAGAAAACTCCCCCAACCCTACCACAAAAAGGAGATGCCAAGAGAATCACTGTGGCAGGCAAATTAAAGAGCAGGGCGAGAAGCCACTAATCTGTGTCCTCCTTTATAGGCCGATAAACAAGCACTAGGTGTGATGATCCCCTGGCAGCAGGTGCAGCTCTAAAGGGGAGGCGTGAGGCTCGGGTATGGAGGCAACATACATTACTAAAGTAACAGCATTGTTTTCAGATAAACGTTTCCTAATCATGCCTACCAGCAAAGGGAGAGCAGGACAAGTAAATAGGATTCCCACTGAAAAAAGAGGACAAGGGGATTTATGCTGAAAGTTCAGCTTTGTCGCAACGGGGGGGGGGGATTCAAGGAGTGTGAAAAATTGGGGCGAGGGAAACTAAAGTGTTAAAGGGAGCATAAGAAATCGCTGATGAGTCCACTTAGCTGCACCACAACTATAACTGGAATGATATTCTGCAACCAATGCAAACCGCAACGCCAGGCACTGAATAATTTATGATGGAAAGCATTCAAACACTGGTGGTTAGCGTTACCTGACAGCTACATTTAACAACCTGCTAATCTTCCAGCTAAGCTTCTGCCAAGCAATTCATCCATTCTCAGGCCAGCTACCAACAGGTATCCATTCGTCAACTTAGCCATTCACGTAAAAATCCATACATTACCAGTTATGTATCTACCTAGACGTTTATCCATTCATCCATCTACTCATACCATCAACTAAGGAAACAAAAAAGTTAAGGATGGAAGCGCTAGGGCCAGCACTTATTAACTTCTGGGAATTTGTTGGAGTTCCTCTGCCACATGAGAAACAAGAAGCAATAATTTACAAAGCAGCTTTGAAGATGCAGTCATGCCTAACTTTCTAAACTGTCTCCCATGGACACAGAAACACAAACAACTCCGGATGTGTTTTGGCCAAATGGGCCTCTTCAATGAGCTTCAGCTTGAATCAGAGGCACAACGACACAGATGTCTGGACAAACCTTTGCGCTTACGCAACCCCACTCATGCAACTAAAAGGCAAAGTATGGACATTCTTGGGCCAACTCTTCTGAACCACTGGGACATCATCTGAGCAGCGTTCTTCTCTATCGTTTTAGCTAGCTTGTCGCATTACAGAAAGGACCAACCACAAGGGAAACAATCTTGACCATCTGCTAAAGCAGCAATCCAGGCAGCTATCTACCTAACCAACCCTATAAACAAGCAGCCACCATGCTAATGGCCCAGCTATACTTGTCACCCATAGGGGATCAGCAATAACTTCCATGTACATATATCCACACACTAACCGAGCTACACTGCCATCTATCCATGGACCGAGCTAGCTACCCATCCATTCAATCATGCACGTTCCTACCAGCTAAACATCCACACTAAGTATCATATAAGCTGCCCCTATAATCAGCCATCTAGCCAAGCAACCATATACCTACCCAGTAAACTAGCCAAAGAACCATTGAGAACAAAATATCCATCAACCAGTTTGCTAACAAGTCATGTATTCATGGACATTCCTTGCCAATCATCCAATATCCTATGAAACAAACAACAAAATCAGCCCGCTATCCATGCAACAACCAGACAACCCAGCAACCTGTCCACACACCCACCTTGCTAACTGGGCATGTAGCCACGTAATATCACAGCTAAGCAGCTATGTCATTAACTAGAAAGCAGAAATATATTCCCAACCTCTTCGAGCTAACCAACCATCTATTGATATGCTCACCTAGCTAACAAGTCACAATTATATGGCTAAGCACACACCTACCCAGCTAACCATGCAGTCAAACAACAGCCAAGCAAACCACAGGATGTTGTAGTCAATAGCTGATTGCCAAATGGAACCTCTATAGAGCCAAACTGAGGTTTTGTTGCAGCTCTGAGCTTTCCTCCATCAGTCCACACAACAATTGACAACAAACGTTCTGCTTCTAGCCTGACAGTGCTGAATAGGACTGGAACTAGATGTAACAATGGAAACTTATAAGAAACGTATTTGACATAAAGGAAGTGGAAAAAAGGCTTATTGTATCAAAAGAAAAATGCGAACAATGAGCGATCTGTATAATTCTTCCGTCTGCGCAGTTCTGAGTCCAACCACTTTTGTCACATATTCATCTTTAAATCCACATCTTTTATCATGAGGACCATGAAGACTCAGCATCTGCAAAATAACATACATGGACCAAATTGCAATGTACATAGCCTGCGCGTTAATGCAAACACTGGATTAAGGAGCACTCACCATTTGCAAACACCCTGTGCCAGACTGCCGCCGGGGCACCAGGACATGTGGAGGAAGAAAAAAAGAGAGAGATCCCTTTAGCAGCGAAAAACAACTGTGCAAGACGCAGCCATGCAAAAACTGGAGCCGAAACCAGACAATATTCTGTACGAACGAATAACTTGCATCCCAGCCCCCAAGCAAATCTAACAAGTGTCTTTCTCATACACCCGCGTGTGTATAAGTGAATTTGATGAGTTGGACACCTTAAAGTATCAATAAGTTGGATACAATCCCCTGGTTACTGATTTTTTCTAATAATGATGGAGATTTGAAAAGACCTACTTGGTCAGACACATCTTTTATTGTTATTAAGTTTGGGGTGGGGTGGATTTATTGGTTCCAATGTTCCTCATCCCTTACAGGTCTGCTTAATTTGGTTGAACAATATCAACAGGAGTGGGAGAATCCATCAGTTCAGATATTTGCCAAATACAATCTGACATTCAATGAGATCCAGTTATAGGCCATTTCTTTGGAAGATGTGGGGCCTGTTTCCATTCTGTGACATACATTTCAGAGCTTTATAGAAGGTGACTTCAGGGCTGGGACATGAAGAACTCACATTGTCAAACTCAGAAGCACAATGTATGGCTTAGCATTTGGGGGGGTTACAGGGGCCAATCGTGGCTCTTTCTTGCCGATTAAGTGGTGCTGACTGAAATAGTTTGAATCATCCCCTTCGCTATCCTGTGCCAAAAGGGCCCATATCATGTGTATCTCTCTGGTTAGTTGGCTGAAACGCCCCAAGAGATGACCACAGGTTTCTCATCTAGTACTGTCACACATAAGTGTCCTCCAATTCCCAACTATTGGGAGCCTCAACTAAGTGGGAAGTATTTAATGCTGCTTTTTCAGCAACAAACACTGCCCATAAGCGCCTTATGCCGCCCACAGAAAACGCATGTACCTCTTTTTTTATTATCTATATTTTAGATATATGTTTACTTACAGCAAAAAATATATTGTTTTTTGTCCTTTTCCAATTTAGCTTTATTTTATTTTCAATTTTTACAGGCTTTCGGACTAAATACTTACATTAGTGCCAGGTAGTCCAAGAATGTGAAACTACTTGAGCACTTGTTTAACTACCTACGCAGTGTATTTGCCCTGTGTGATGCTGCATCAGTTAGGCATGCTTATGATGTGTCTGAAATGTAGTATTTATAATGAAGGACACACTGTATATACGATCCTAGATTCCAGGAACTCCATAGAAAGCTGTTTCCTTACAAGGGATTTCTTTGTGGGGAATTTGGTGTTAACCCTGAGCAACAGGGATGGACTGCACTTTTAGGTCTGGAATTAGAGAAGACCTTTTGTTCTTACTATAGATAAAAAGGGAAGGGTGGTTGTGCCAAAATGTTAAATCCCCATGCATTCTCTATACTTTTTTTGGACCGCAATATTGGGAAAACAGCGAAACAGAACTGCACTTGTGCTCTTAAATAACTATAACCCGTGCCCTACATGGGATTACTTCCCATATTACACCATTACACCAGTCATTACATGATCTGTGACAACACAGATAACGTGACTGCAATATCTGAAATGGCATCACTGATGACAAAACTGTGCATAGCGTGTTATAGTTACTAAGGGGCATGAGTTATAGTTGCTAGAGATAACTATAACTGGTAAATTTCAGTTTTTTTATTTTTTTTTTAGTTTAAAACACTAAATTGCCACTGAAATTTTCACCTAACCATATCGTCACTTTTGTAAGAAAGCACCCTCTTTTTTGGCATATTCACCCACACTTTTTTGCCTGCTGTCAGTTTGTTTTTGACTGTGTTCACTGGGATCCCAGTGACTGTGCTCTCTCCCTCTAAATGTGGTTGCTTAGGACTTATCACACCCCACATTTGGAATACTGGTGCCCCCATCTAAATCCCTTGTATATGGTACTTAGGTACCCAGGTCATTGGGGCACCAGGGGTTCCCCATGTGCTGCAGCATGTATTGTGCCACCCATGGGAGCCCATGCAAAATAAAGCTGCAGGCCTGCCATTGTAGCCTGCGTGAAAAGGTGCATGCACCCTTTCACCGCAGGTCACTGTAGGTCACCCCCAGTGGCAGGCCCTCCTAGCCCAGAGGGCAGGGTGCAGGTACCTGTGTGTGCAAAGCCATTTTACCCATGTACTGGACACAGGTGACCTGTGTACAGCTACATAATGGTAACTCCGAACCTTGGCATGTTGGGTATCAAACATGTCGGAATCATACCTCAAAACTGTTGCCAGTATTGGTTGTATGATTCCATGATCTCTCCTACCAATTTGCAGGGTTTTCCAGGCAGCCCAGGCTGCTGCCATCCTACAGACAGGTTTCTGCCTACCTGCTGCTTGACCCCCGGTCCCTGCTCTGGCAAGAAACTGGACAATGGAAAGGGGAGTGACCACTCCCCTGTCCATCACAACCCCAAGGGTGGTGCCCAGAGGTCCTCCAGGTGGCCCCTCGATTCTGCCATTTTAAATCCAAGGTGGGCAGAGGCCCCTGGGAGCATCTGAGTGGCCAGGTCAGGCAGGTGACGTCAGTGCCCCTTCCTGATAGGTGGCCACTGTGCAGGTGACCAATCCCCCTTCCTGGGCTATTTAGGGTCTCCTTCTTGGGTGGGTCCCCAGACTCGACGTGCAAGATGCCAGCAAGACTCCTCTGCAACGTTTACTTCGTCTTCTGGCCACTGCAACTCCTGCGACGACTCTGCTTTGCAACATTGTTTCTCCGGATTCCTTCCAGCAACGGCAACATTTCCATGACTGTGCATCCTCTGAGGGTGGTGTGTCTCCAGCCTGCACAAGCAGCAAGAAGGAATCTCCCTTGGACGGAAGGATTCACTCCCCTGCATCCGCAGGCACCAACTGCAATGACGACCAGCTGCGTGGATCCCCTCTCCGAACTGCGTGTATCCTGCATCACAGGTAGTGGTCTGGCGTGGTCCCCTTGGTCCTCTCTACCTGCTGTCCAACTTAGGTGACAGTGAGCCTCTGCCTTCCCTTGCAGGACAGTACCCCTGTGCACTGCAACTCTTGCAGCTAGCAAGGCTTTTTGGCTCCTCTTCCAATGGATCTTCAGACTCCATGTAGCCCCGGCCCCAGCACACTTCCCTACAAAGCACAGTCTCCTGCTCCAAGCGATGTGGGACTCCTCTCCAGGTGTGCTGAGTGGGCCTCACTGCGCCTCCTGTGCCTGCTGCCAGTGAGTTACCTGTGGGGGCTGCATCCTCAACTTCTGACTCTCCCAGCTGCTGAGGGTCGCCCGGGCCTACCCTCCTTAGGTAGGGTCTCCCTGGACCTTGCTGGTCCCTGGCAGCTCTGCAATTCTTTATCTGCAACTTTTGCCTTAGCAAAGGCTTGTTGGTGGTTTTCCGACACCACTGACTGACTCCAACTCTTCTTCTGTTGTGGAACATCACTTGGATCACTTCTGAGACTCTTCTCCTGCTCCAGTGGTGCACAGCTGACTCCTTGGCTCCACAGTCGACCTGGTCCTGAATCCACAGACGGGTGGGTAGTGGCTCCTGCAACAACCGGACACTCCAACTTGAACTGGACTTGGTCCCCTTCCTTTGCAGCTCCTCTTCTATCAAGATCCACTTTTGGTTTCTTTCAGTCTTGTCTGGGCCTTGCACAGTCTTCTTCCAAAGTGCTTCTGTGGGTTAGGGAAAAAACAGGTATTTACCTCTCCTCTCCTGGTCGGCACTCTAGTACTCACCTTTTGGGGTTCCTAGCTCATCTAGCTCCCCTCTACAGATTCCACTTCCTTGGGTGGGGGGTCTGCCTCCTGCACCCCACTTACCTAGTATATGGTTTGCTCTCCCCCTAGGGTCTGCATTACTTACTGTTGTTTTTACTGTTTACTATTACTTCCTATGCTAATCTCGGACTACGAGTGTGCGTTTAATAGTGTGATTACTTACCTCCTATTGGAGTATTGCCTATCCAGTATTTTAGTATTTGTGTTACTGTCATAAAGTGTCTTTATTTTTGTAACATTGTGTGGTTCTTTCATGTGTGTAAGTGATGTGTGACTACAGTGGTATTGCATGAGCTTTGCATGTCTCCTAGATAAGCCTTGGCTGCACATCCACAGCTACCACTAGAGTCTGGCTTGTAGACACTGCCTACACTACACTAATAGCGGATACCTGGACCTGGTATAAGGTGGTAACACCGTAGGTGCTCATCACACATCAGGCCAGCTTCCTACAACTTTAACCTGTGTATGTGTGTGTGGGTGTGGGTGTGGGTGTATACATACACACACACACAGCTAACTGATATATATACATACTTTAATACTCACAGGGACTCTCAGTCAGCCCTCCTGAAGTGTCAGTTACCTTTTGATTCCACCCATCAGAGCATACTACAGAGGGCAACGGGACAACCCATTTTAGTCACTCACTAACTCCTGCACAATGTGCACATCCACCCAGTAAGTAGTCCTCTTCAGTGCCAGGGACTACTGCAGCAAAGTGTGCTTTTACACTTAAAAATATATATTGTGGCTTTTAGACAATGCTTGTTTCCCATGCAATGAGTACCTGCATACAAAAAAACAGTCACAAAATAAGCTTTGGAAACGCTGAAGTCAGAGCTGCTGGCTTTGCCAATGGTTGTTCACGATGTGGCTAACAGATATTATTCTAAGCGCTCATTTGTGTTTTATATGTTTACAAACGCACAGGGGCCAAGGTTTCAGTTTGCTATGTGTGACTCTTTCATAATTTCAGTCTAATTATGAGTGACATTTCAACGGCTGAGTGACACTTTCTTGCAAGCGAAATCAAGCGATGAACACAAGGGAACCACAGAAATACCGTAATATATTGAGAATCCCATACCGCCCGTAGTACACCAACGCCACCTTGTGGCCTTTGATAAAAACTACTTGGAGCTTACCTAGCAAAGTGAGAAACTGGAACAAGAAGGTTTTACCGCACTTCAAAACGGGGTTCTTTTGCATGACAATCTCAGGCTTTGCGGTAATTGGGGGAAATTACCGGATATGTGTTATTTTTACGCGAGATGCGTGACACTTGGCAGGGCTGCAAACAGACCCAGCGTTCTTGGGTAAAGGCAAGCCTCCACCAATACAACGTGCTGAAAACATGTATCTTTGTAGCCCTCCACTCTCACCACCTCCGTATTCTCCCTCCCACCCTCTGTCACTCTCCCCTCCCACTTCCCGGAACCTTTCTTCTCCCTCTTTTCTCTGGCCTGGGCTCTCCTCGCCTGCGTCCTCCATCTCTTCCCCTCCGTCAGCTCAATCCTCACCTCGCTCTTTCGGTCTTGTCTCTCATCCTTTCTTCTCGGCTTCTCTTTTCTCTCCCTCGCTTCTTGTCACTCTTCCCTCTCCCACCAGCCCCCTGCACCCCCTCCTCTTCCACTTCAAAGCCTTGTGTAAATATTTAATGCGCTGCCTGGAGCCCAGTAATGGAGACGGTGTGTTTTCTAAACTCTCACAGTAAAACTCTCCCCGTCAGCAGAGCTCTCCTTTCCGAGGTCAAGGGAGGTGCGGCCGCCGCCTCAGGGTCAAACCCGGGAACTCAGGGGTAATGCTGCGGGTCAAGCAGCGCCTCGCGCGCGCTCCTGAGAAGGCGCTTTCCATCCGCAAGCAGCGGCGTAACGAAACTGGAGGGGGCCCCACTGCAAAGAACAAGGACCCCCCTTTCCGGGCTCACCCAGGAGCTCTCAGGCCAGGGTGCGGGGGCACCGCGGGGGCCTTTGTTACGCAACTCTTTGCAACCTTAAATGATCCTGATTTTCTGTCAGCGATGTCAAGATATTGTGCCTTGTAAGGCTGAAAGTTCAAGACTTTTCAGCAGCACCCCCGCCGCGCTGGACAACCCACGGCTGCACTGTCTGGCCACGAGGCCCGCGGGCCTGGGTGCGAACCCCCTCATGGGCACTTGGACTAATGGATCTGTGGAAAAAAAATAACACTAGATCAGTGGTTTATATTACAATATTTGTAAACAAAAGAACCCGAGAGGCCCACACACACCAGGAAGCAGCTACCCCGGGGGGGTGTCTGCATACCTCACTGTCACACACCCACAAAACGACAGACACTGCTCCCAAATATGGAAGTAAGCTGCAGTTTTCGATTTAAATGAATGGAAATGCACGATTCTTTTGTAGATCCCGTAACACTGAATTTAACTAGATTCGTTTTTCACCAATTTTCTCACGGAAAGGGTCGATGTATTTCTTCTTTTTCGGGTTTCGGTTTTCACAGCGAAGCTGTGGCCTGCTGCCAACAGTATATGGGGCGGGTCTGGGTCCGCCCCTCTCATCCTCTTTCTTCGACCAGCCTCTCTACGCCTTGGGTCAGCCGAGTGCATATTCGTCTCTCACCCCTAACACTTCGGCGCGCTTTAGTGTATCCTTCCGCTTCCACTCGAGTCTATGCACTGAGGACAACTTTACAACTGTAGCCCTATTCTGTTCATTCTTCTGACGTGTCCAGCAATGATCTGCTAACGCTTCCTGGGTAAGCATTCTCAAGCGCAGGATCGAACTGAAAAGGCGCCCCCACTTTATCAACCTCCAAGCCGGGGGTGGGGGGACTTCCACGGAAATGCTGACAATTATCATGAATGCGCGCTGCAGTTGTCACCCGACAGCCCACAAGGGCTCCTAGGTCGACGCCCACTGGAGGGGGCTGTGCTGGGTAAGGCAGAACAGAAGAGTCGCCCAGGGCGGAAGGGTTGTGGGGTTCTACACCCTCCGCTGCCAAGAGCTGCCTATCTTCAATACCAATGCGCAGGGACGTAGTGCTCGTTAGTGCAGCAGGTGTAGTGGCACAAGGGTCCAGAGGCCCAAGGGGCCCACTGAACCCTGAACATCAGAAAATGGCCGGGTAAACCAGTTCTTGACTTGCTACAGTGGGGTCCACCCATGATGCAGATTGGGGGGGGGGGGGGGGGGAGAACTGCACCCTGGACTCTCTGCCTGAGAGAAGGTAGCACAGCATCCCTACTTCCGGCCACTCCTACTGCACCCTAGAGCAGTGGTTCCCAACCTTTTGACTTCTGTGGACCCCCACTTTATCAGTACTGGAACCAGGGAACCCCCCATTGAATCATTATTGGAATCTGAGGACCCCCCAGTGAGTCATTACTGAAAGCTGGGGACCTAATCTGTTCATATTATATTTTCTGAACAGCCGCGGACCCCCTGAGGAGGCTTTGTCAACCCCCAGGGGTCCCCGGACCACAGGTTGGGAACCACTGCAATAGAGGATCTGGCTTCAAACAAGCAGCCACCTCCAACGCAGGCCAAGAAAAGCCCCCAAACGAGAGGCCACCTCCTGCACGCTGCAGAAGCTTCACCCGGTTAAAAGCATCCTTGAGGTACATAACGCGTGGAGGACCCCGTGGGATGGGAGAGGGGACGATGGGAGAGGGGACAACGGGAGAGCGCAGTGGCCAACAAGACCTTTCCTCTGTGATGAAGAGGGTACTCACCCTCAAACCCAGCACTGTGTGAGGAAGCAGGTGAAGCGTGCAGTTCCTGCTTTCTGGTAGGCGATGGATCCTGAACCTAAAGCTATGCACAGTCTGATTCCAGTGGGAACCCAACATTAAAAAGTGCAAGCCACTCCATCCGACGTGGTACGAAGCAATGTCCGCATGTGCTATATATAAGTAGTGTGTGGGTCCACTCTGCCAAATTTATTTACAGAGCACTTCACAAAACAAATGTCATTCCATATGCAGTTTTGTTTCATTTAGTTACATTCTGCCACATTTTCCACGCTACATGTTTCTAGCTTCATGGTCATCGGGTTGTCCAATGTGGGTCGGCATGGGTCAGATCTATAGAATATTTTCAGGATAACCAGAAGCTATGTTAATGATTCCTGCTAAATGTATCCAATGTGGATATTATAAGAATCTAGCATGGATCCACACCTTGCAGAGCAACCTTAAGACCCCAACCTGGTAAAGGTGGTCCAGTCATTGGTGCACAATAAGTGATTCTCGCTCATGAGAATCACTTATTCTCATGCCTCAGGCTAGTGCCTGCGCAGCCTGCTCGAAACTAGAACATCTTCCCTTCTGAAGACCGCTCTTTGGGTGCTCCATCTCCCTCGCCCAGCAGGCAAGCAAGGTGTGAATACGCAGCGCGCGGGTACCTGATCCTATCCCGTCAGCCCGCTGTGCTGGATGAAGATGGCCATCAGGCAAGAGCAAATCTGTAGAAGAAGTTTGTGTGGTGATTTTCCCTGTAGTCTCTTAAACTAAACTAGTGTAACACATCAAAGATGGCACCCAGAGTGTCCTATGAACTGAGGTGAAGTCCTCCTAACTAATTTTGTGCGGGGTCTAGTTGTCAGTTGAGACAGCAAAGAAAGATGGCCAACGCATGTGTGGAGCGTTCTTCTGAGGCATTTGTAGATTTTTGCATTGAGCGGCAGTCCCCATACCCAAAATATTCCAGGCTGCAGCTGGAAAAGTACGCAAGGCTCCTGGGATATCCAAATATTCTACGACTAGAGTTAAAATAGTAAATTTGACCTTCCAGTGGTCGCCTTACCCACTTCTGCCCCGAGGGTGCAGCTCAAGGTTGTAATATATGGTCTCACCAAGCCAAGTCCTAGGCTTCCTGCCACATGCTCACTGGGCATACAGAGGGAAGAAGGCGGCCGGGGAGGAATATTTCAGACAAAGTCCATGCGATGATGGCGCAATTTAAAACTAAATGGAAAGAGGAGTTATAAAACTTACACCAGATGCCCTACAGATTGTTTATAGTGTTTTTGGGCAACATATTTAACTTACGCAAGTTCTTTCTTCTATCCTTCCAAGACTCCTTGGTTCCTCCTAGGCACCTCTGTCTGGAAAACATACAAAACTGGCATGTCGATGGACCCAACAATAGAAGGTGGGTCCAGCGGGTAAGGTATCAACATGAACAGCTGGTGCTCAGAAGGTTTTTACACTGTTCATTAACAAGTGGGAGTCGGGCAGACAGACTATTTAGAAGTTGTGAGTGTGTGATGGGTGTCACTGTTCAATTTCTAACTTCGGGTGAGGCACCAACTGATCACCACAGAGTATGATGACCAGGTTAGGATATCGGTCAGTGCTAAAAAGAGGACAATCTACTGGATAATTTGCAGAGGTTGCAGACAGTTACAATATTCATCAGCCCTGGCATCATGGTCATTGGGACGATGAACAACAATACAATAATATCACAGTATGCAACTGGAGATCGCGCGGGATCTGACAGCACAGGCCATCAGAGGATCTCTTGCAAAAGTAGTAGATTTCACACACTGGGTTACAATGTCCCCCCCAAAAAATGGGGCTAATTTTTACAGGATATAAATACTGACTCCTACCTAATGGTTGGCCAACGTTGATCGGCATGGTTCAGATTCATACCACAATTTCAGGAGAACCACCAACTATGGTAATGATCCCTATTTAAATTTATCCAAGGTGGGTATTATAGAAATCTAGCATGCATCCAGACCTTGAAGATCAACCCCTGCGCAATACAGACGGTACAGTCATTGGCTAACAATATTATCTGGTGCTCGCTCGTGGAGTTGCGTGCACGACTTAGCCCATTTTGATCTAAACTGAAAGTCTTCGTTTCTGAAGACCGCTCTCTAGGCGTCCCTTTCCCAGAATCCTGCAGACACTCAAGGCATGATATGGCAGTGCGCGAGTACCTGATCCAATCTTGATCAGCCCGTTGTGCTGGATGAAGATGGTGTCGCTGGTCAGGTTACCGTGGATGATGGGAGGGTCGCAGGAGTGCAGGAAGCTTTGCAAAGGCAGGAGAGAAACGCAACATGTTATTGGGCATCCGCTGGGCGTGGGTGACAGACGCAAGGTGTCCTTTGCCAGGAGAGAAACAGAGTCATTATTGGGAGAGGGAGAGGGAGGCTGAGAGCTTAGATCGGGGTGGAAGAGAGACCCACCATCACCAGGAGGAAAACAGAACGGGTTAGTCTGGGGGAATTTTGAAACAGGTTTTGAGATAGGACATTCACTTCCAACAAACCAATATACATATCTGTTCTTTCACTCCATGAGTAAAGTGACTACTTGTTAACCCAGACTGCAAACTTTTTCCCATGGCATCTATACACAAAAGCTGTTCAGCTAGCCTACATTTAGTGGTACCAAAGTTCCCATAAGACCTTTCTGTTCTGTCCAGCCTACTCACTTCTGTACAGTTTAGAACTACCACCAGAAGTTCATTCACCAGGCAGAAACTCTAGGTCAGGGGTATCAAACTTATCTATAGGGGGACTTAACCCGTGCTAGGGTTTAGGATAGCTGACCATGGAAATGAGTGCTCTTTAAAGTGAATTTATCTTATGTGGTAATGTTGGAAAACTACCAGGGATTGGGCCATCCTACAACTATGGCAGACATCCCTTTCCCAGGGACACTTGAGGCAACGACATATCTGCTACACAGAGGGCCTTGTAACGCCGGCGTTGCGTGGCATTGCATCACAGAGTTGAAGGGCCTTGAAGCCTGAGGATTGAAGGGCACTGCAAAGCAGGGAGTGTAAGGCACTGCTACGCAGGGACGGCACATTCTTGTAATGCAAGAGTCGCGAAGCTCTGCAGCGGCAGAGTCAGTGAGCTTTGGACTGTAAGGACAGGGGAGGAGTAAAGTAGGGGTACCAGGGTGTTGTGATGCATTGATGATAGAGCGCTGCGAAGCCCAGATGCCAGGGTACCGTGCTGCTGGGGTTGCAGGGCCTTTTAATACAAGTCTCGCGGGGCCATGAAATGAAAGGGTTGTGGGACCCTGTGATGCAAGAGTCAGGGTGTGATGTAGGCAGTGCCCGCAGGATGCTGCTATGCAGAGCTCACGAGGCCTTGCAATGGAGGGCTGGCAGTGCCTTACAATGCTACGGCAGCCCTGTCTTGTAACATGGACTGTAGTGCCTTTAATGCAGGAACTCTAGTCAAAAACTGGAGGGACCGCAAGACCCTGTAATGCACGTATCGCAGGATCTGGTAAACCAAGACCTTGCAACACAGGCACTGGCAAACCTTGTAAGAGGGACTGCAGGGACTTACAACACAGGGAATGACAGCCTTGAGAATCTGGGCACAGGGCCTCACAATACAGGCACTGCAGAGCCTTGTAACAGGGATTGCAGGGAGTTACAACACAGGGAATGACAGCCTTGAGAATCTGGGCACAGGGCCTCACAATACAGGCACTGCAGAGCCTTGTAACAGGGATTGCAGGGAGTTACAACACAGAGAATGACAGCCTTGATAATCTGAGCACAGGGCCTCACAATACAGGCACTGCAGAGCCTTGTAACAGGGATTGCAGGGAGTTACAACACAGAGAATGACAGCCTTGAGAATCTGAGCACAGGGCCTCACAATACAGGCACTGCAGAGCCTTGTAACAGGGATTGCAGGGAGTTACAACACAGAGAATGACAGCCTTGAGAATCTGAGCACAGGGCCTCACAATACAGGCACTGCAGAGCCTTATAACAGGGATTAGCAGCTTCTCGTGGGCAGGTTCCTTTTCTTTAAAACCTCGCTGAACTAATATTAGTAACCTGCAGACTCCACATCATGATCCTGCATGCTCACAGGCATTCATTCATTCATCCATCCATCCATGGACGCCTTCATCCTTACCTGAGGGCCGACAGGATCTGTGTGCACCAGCGCTTCCAAGCCTGCAAGAATGGAAGAGGAGGGCGTGTGAAGGTTACTCTAGCACAAGGCACTCTGATGCATACATTGTGACGCTCTCGTGCACCGCCGCGTGCCCAGCCCGCAGCAGCCCTTGCACAAGGAGTGAACAGCTGGAGGTGTCAGATGAAGTGCGCTGTTTATCGGTGCACGCGCAGTTAGTGTGCAGCCCAGGGTTTCCTCCCTATGGCACCAAGAAAGATGTACAGTACACCATGGACGTCAGTTCACCGAAATGCCGGGGTTAGTGGAAGTGACATCACATGCCCTTTGACCTCCACTTTCACACACATATTTACACGTGCACGCAAATTCACACTTACATAAACTCTCTCACATAGACACACACTCGCCCGCAAGCACGCACACAATATACATTTAAAAGTATTTTTTTTACTCACCTCACCTGCCATGGAAGGGGGTATTCAGGCTAAACGTACTTCATTTTTATTACCTTAATAGTGCATAATACATTATTATCCATTGTTGGTGTAATGAAACATTGACAAAAACAAACAGAGCGGAGCCTTGACTGACATCCACAAGGATGAGCTGCCTCAGTGTTCCATCACTGAACTTGCCTCCTCTGAGGCCAGGGGTCGCAGAGGCCGTGTAGTGGGCAGCAAAGGGCAAGCCAGGGGTCGCAGCTGCGACCCCTGAATGACGTCCATGGAGTACACCCCAGAAAGGACGCCTTTCTGAAGAGCATCTGGGTAGGGGCGCTCGGCCAGTGGCCACACTGGCCTACCTGGGGGAGGTGGCGGGCGCCTCGCAGGGTTCAGCCGGGGGTAGGGGCTTTGAAACTAGGATGAGACAAGAGAGCTCTACAAAGCAGCTTCAGCGTGAGACCCCCGGTAAACCCTCATGCTGGCGTCCTCTGAAGGATGGAGTCGGGGGGATGCAGGTGGAAACAGCCTGGGCACAGTAACCAGTAGGGTTGCCACCTCCCTCCACGCCGGCAGCACCCCACCTCTCCAGCCACTGGGCACGAGGTCAGTCATGAACTCTTCAATATTATACAGCAGCTGCCGACTGAATATTTCTTCTAGAGTTTTGAGGTTGTTTTCTTATTCAGAACCTAATAAAGAGTTGGAAATAAAAGGTTTTGTGGCAGCAGGGAGTTCATGAGCTCCTAGGGTAGAGCCCCAGATGAACCCGAGCATCATTACTCAATGAGAGATCCTGCTAGACGTTTCGCCTTGGCGAGGTCAGGGTCCTCACTTGAGCCCTCAGAGGCGAGAGCAGGTCATGTCCCTTCCTTTATTCTCATGCATGGAGCACATCTTCAAACTACACCAGATTAAAAAGTCCTAACAATCAAGACTGAACGGTGCTCATCCAACCCCAAAGGCACACAAAGGTATTCGTACCCGAGAGTTCATCGTTTTATGATTTTTCTTGGTCTTCTTCAGGAACTGCTTCAGACTGCCAGATGAGACGTATTCTGTTATGAAAACCACCTACAGGAGAGATGAGAACAGATGCTCCTTAGGACATCAGGACTCACAGAAGGAAGGCCCCAGCTCCTACCCCGGGCTTCGTCCCCAGCTCTTGGAGCCTGTTCTCCTTCCCACCACACTCAGACATCACTGCTACTCTTGACTAATGTCCCCCCATCCTTCCAGATATGGGCGATTCATCAACATACAAATTCATACATCTACTAGAATGAATGAAAGCCAATGTAGAATTGTAAACGTCTAAGGAGCAAATATTAAGGAAGCATATTGTAAGCCTCCTGCTGGGGCATCCTCACCCGGGCAGAGGATTCTCGCACGTCCAGCCAGTACTTGTGAAACTTCACCACGTTGGGGTGATCCACCACCATCAGGTTCTCAAACATCGTTCTGATCTTCTCCTGCAAGAAGGAAAGAAAAAATACTGGTGAGCACTTGGGCCGGGCAGGGTTCCAGGAAGAAACGACAGGAGTAATGAGTAGAAGATACTCGCTGTAGAGCTTTCCCACCTGCAGTCCTGGAGTCCCTACCACCTCTGTACAGATGAGAATACCCACTGTTCCAATCCTTAGTGCTGCAGTCTCTACCACCTCTGCAGTGGATGCCCACAGTGGCAGCTCTCATACCCCTAGTACTGCAGCATCAACCATCCGTGCAGATACAAGGATACTCAATATAGTGTACCTCCTAGCTCCAAGTTCTGTTGCCCCTCCCGCCACAGGGATACCCACTGTAGAGCTCTCCTACCCTAGTATTGCAGAAGCTACCGTCATTGTACAGACAAAGATACTCATGGTAGAGCTCTCCTACCCCTAGTATCACAGATGCTACCACCAATGTACAGACAAGGATACTCACCGTAGAGCTCTCCTACCCCTAGTATCACAGATGCTACAGTCATTGTACAGACAAGGATACTAACACCAGAGCTCTCCTACCCCTAGTATCATAGAGGCTACCACCAATGTACAGACAAAGATACTCACAGTAGAGCTCTCCTACCCCTAGTATCACAGATGCTACAGTCATTGTATAGACAAGGATACTCACACCAGAGCTCTCCTACCCCTAGTATCATAGAGGCTACCACCAATGTACAGACAAAGATACTCACAGTAGAGCTCTCCTACCCCTAGTATCACAGATGCTACAGTCATTGTATAGACAAGGATACTCGCAGCAGAGCTCTCCTACCCCTAGTATCATAGAGGCTACCACCAATGTACAGACAAAGATACTCACTGTAGAGCTCTCCTACCCCTAGTATCGCAGACACCACCACCAATGTGCAGACAAGGACACTCACTGTACAGCTCTCCTACCCCTAGTATCACAGAGGCTACCGTCGCTGTACAGACAAGGATAATCACTACAGAGCTCTCCTACCCCTAGTATCACAGACACTACCGTCACTGTACAGACAAGGATACTCACTGTAGAGCTCTCCTACCCCTAGTATCGCAGACACCACCACCAATGTACAGACAAAGATACTCACTGTACAGCTCTCCTACCCCTAGTATCACAGAGGTTACCACCAATGTACAGACAAGGATACTCACAGCAGCACTATGCTACCCCTAGTGTCGCAGACACTACCGCCAGCGAATAGACCAGGATACTCACAGCAGAGCTCTCCTACCCCTAGTATCACAGAGGCTACCACCAATGTACAGACAAAGATACTCACTGTAGAGCTCTCCTACCCCTAGTATCGCAGACACCACCACCAATGTACAGACAAGGATACTCACTGCAGAGCTCTCCTACCCCTAGTATCACAGACGCTACAGTCGCTGTACAGACAAGGATATTCACTGCAGAGCTCTCCTACCCCTAGTATCGCAGACACTACCACCAATGTGCAGAGGATACTCACAGCAGAGATGTCCTGACCCTGGTATTGCAGAAGCTACAGTGATTGCACAGACAAGGATACTCACTGTAGAGCTCTCCTACCCCTAGTATCACAGATGCTACAGTCATTGTACAGACAAGGATACTCACTGTACAGCTCTCCTACCCTTAGTATTGCAGAAGCTACCACCAATGTACAGACAAAGATACTCACTGTACAGCTTTCCTACCCCTAGTATGACAGAGGTTACCACCAATGTACAGACAAGGATACTCACAGCAGCACTATGCTACCCACCCCTAGTGGCGCAGACACTACCGCCAGCGAATAGACAAGGATACTCACAGCAGAGCTCTCCTACCCCTAGTATCACAGAGGCTGCCATCAATGTACAGACAAGGATACTCACTGTAGAGCTCTCCTACCCATAGTATCGCAGAGGCTACCACCAATGTACAGACAAGGATACTCACTGCAGAGCTCTCCTACCCCTAGTATCACAGACACTACCGTCACTGTACAGAAAAGGATACTCACTGTAGAGCTCTCCTACCCCTAGTATCGCCGACACTACCACCAATGTACAGAAGATACTCACAGCAGAGATGTCCTGACCCTGGTATTGCAGAAGCTACAGTGATTGCACAGACAAGGATACTCACTGTAGAGCTCTCCTACCCCTAGTATCACAGATGCTACAGTCATTGTACAGACAAGGATACTCACTGTACAGCTCTCCTACCCTTAGTATTGCAGAAGCTACCACCAATGTACAGACAAAGATACTCACTGTACAGCTTTCCTACCCCTAGTATGACAGAGGTTACCACCAATGTACAGACAAGGATACTCACAGCAGCACTATGCTACCCACCCCTAGTGGCGCAGACACTACCGCCAGCGAATAGACAAGGATACTCACAGCAGAGCTCTCCTACCCCTAGTATCGCAGAGGCTACCACCAATGTACAGACAAGGATACTCACTGCAGAGCTCTCCTACCCCTAGTATCACAGACACTACCGTCGCTGTACAGACGAGGATAATCACTACAGAGCTCTCCTACCCCTAGTATCATAGAGGCTACCACCAATGTACAGACAAAGATACTCACAGTAGAGCTCTCCTACCCCTAGTATCACAGGTGCTACAGTCATTGTATAGACAAGGATACTCACACCAGAGCTCTCCTACCCCTAGTATCATAGAGGCTACCACCAATGTACAGACAAAGATACTCACAGTAGAGCTCTCCTACCCCTAGTATCACAGATGCTACAGTCATTGTATAGACAAGGATACTCGCAGCAGAGCTCTCCTACCCCTAGTATCATAGAGGCTACCACCAATGTACAGACAAAGATACTCACTGTAGAGCTCTCCTACCCCTAGTATCGCAGACACCACCACCAATGTGCAGACAAGGACACTCACTGTACAGCTCTCCTACCCCTAGTATCACAGAGGCTACCGTCGCTGTACAGACAAGGATAATCACTACAGAGCTCTCCTACCCCTAGTATCACAGACACTACCGTCACTGTACAGACAAGGATACTCACTGTAGAGCTCTCCTACCCCTAGTATCGCAGACACCACCACCAATGTACAGACAAAGATACTCACTGTACAGCTCTCCTACCCCTAGTATCACAGAGGTTACCACCAATGTACAGACAAGGATACTCACAGCAGCACTATGCTACCCCTAGTGTCGCAGACACTACTGCCAGCGAATAGACCAGGATACTCACAGCAGAGCTCTCCTACCCCTAGTATCACAGAGGCTACCACCAATGTACAGACAAAGATACTCACTGTAGAGCTCTCCTACCCCTAGTATCGCAGACACCACCACCAATGTACAGACAAGGATACTCACTGCAGAGCTCTCCTACCCCTAGTATCACAGACGCTACAGTCGCTGTACAGACAAGGATATTCACTGCAGAGCTCTCCTACCCCTAGTATCGCAGACACTACCACCAATGTGCAGAGGATACTCACAGCAGAGATGTCCTGACCCTGGTATTGCAGAAGCTACAGTGATTGCACAGACAAGGATACTCACTGTAGAGCTCTCCTACCCCTAGTATCACAGATGCTACAGTCATTGTACAGACAAGGATACTCACTGTACAGCTCTCCTACCCTTAGTATTGCAGAAGCTACCACCAATGTACAGACAAAGATACTCACTGTACAGCTTTCCTACCCCTAGTATGACAGAGGTTACCACCAATGTACAGACAAGGATACTCACAGCAGCACTATGCTACCCACCCCTAGTGGCGCAGACACTACCGCCAGCGAATAGACAAGGATACTCACAGCAGAGCTCTCCTACCCCTAGTATCACAGAGGCTGCCATCAATGTACAGACAAGGATACTCACTGTAGAGCTCTCCTACCCATAGTATCGCAGAGGCTACCACCAATGTACAGACAAGGACACTCACTGCAGAGCTCTCCTACCCCTAGTATCACAGACACTACCGTCACTGTACAGAAAAGGATACTCACTGTAGAGCTCTCCTACCCCTAGTATCGCCGACACTACCACCAATGTACAGAAGATACTCACAGCAGAGATGTCCTGACCCTGGTATTGCAGAAGCTACAGTGATTGCACAGACAAGGATACTCACTGTAGAGCTCTCCTACCCCTAGTATCGCAGACACCACCACCAATGTACAGACAAAGATACTCACTGTACAGCTCTCCTACCCCTAGTATCACAGAGGTTACCACCAATGTACAGACAAGGATACTCACAGCAGCACTATGCTACCCCTAGTGTCGCAGACACTACCGCCAGCGAATAGACCGGGATACTCACAGCAGAGCTCTCCTACCCCTAGTATCACAGAGGCTACCACCAATGTACAGACAAAGATACTCACTGTAGAGCTCTCCTACCCCTAGTATCGCAGACACCACCACCAATGTACAGACAAGGATACTCACTGCAGAGCTCTCCTACCCCTAGTATCACAGACGCTACAGTCGCTGTACAGACAAGGATATTCACTGCAGAGCTCTCCTACCCCTAGTATCGCAGACACTACCACCAATGTGCAGAGGATACTCACAGCAGAGATGTCCTGACCCTGGTATTGCAGAAGCTACAGTGATTGCACAGACAAGGATACTCACTGTAGAGCTCTCCTACCCCTAGTATCACAGATGCTACAGTCATTGTACAGACAAGGATACTCACTGTACAGCTCTCCTACCCTTAGTATTGCAGAAGCTACCACCAATGTACAGACAAAGATACTCACTGTACAGCTTTCCTACCCCTAGTATGACAGAGGTTACCACCAATGTACAGACAAGGATACTCACAGCAGCACTATGCTACCCACCCCTAGTGGCGCAGACACTACCGCCAGCGAATAGACAAGGATACTCACAGCAGAGCTCTCCTACCCCTAGTATCACAGAGGCTACCACCAATGTACAGACAAGGATACTCACTGTAGAGCTCTCCTACCCCTAGTATCGCAGAGGCTACCACCAATGTACAGACAAGGATACTCACTGCAGAGCTCTCCTACCCCTAGTATCACAGACACTACCGTCGCTGTACAGACGAGGATAATCACTACAGAGCTCTCCTACCCCCAGTATCACAGACACTACCGTCACTGTACAGACAAGGATACTCACTGTAGAGCTCTCCTACCCCTAGTATCGCAGACACCACCACCAATGTACAGACAAAGATACTCACTGTACAGCTCTCCTACCCCTAGTATCACAGAGGTTACCACCAATGTACAGACAAGGATACTCACAGCAGCACTATGCTACCCCTAGTGTCGCAGACACTACCGCCAGCGAATAGACCAGGATACTCACAGCAGAGCTCTCCTACCCCTAGTATCACAGAGGCTACCACCAATGTACAGACAAGGATACTCACTGTAGAGCTCTCCTACCCCTAGTATCGCAGACACCACCACCAATGTACAGACAAGGATACTCACTGCAGAGCTCTCCTACCCCTAGTATCACAGATGCTACAGTCGCTGTACAGACAAGGATATTCACTGCAGAGCTCTCCTACCCCTAGTATCGCAGACACTACCACCAATGTGCAGAGGATACTCACAGCAGAGATGTCCTGACCCTGGTATTGCAGAAGCTACAGTGATTGCACAGACAAGGATACTCACCGTAGAGCTCTCCTACCCCTAGTATCACAGAGGCTACCGTCATTGTACAGACAAGGATACTCACTGCAGAGCTCTCCTACCCCTAGTATCACAGAGGTTACCACCAATGTACAGACAAGGATACTCGCAGCAGCACTATGCTACCCCTAGTGTCGCAGACACCACCACTAATGTGCAGACAAGGATACTCACTGCAGAGCTCTTCTACCCCTAGTATCGCAGACACTAGTCATTGTATAGACAAGGATACTCACTGCAGAGCTCTCCTACCCCTAGTATCACAGACGCTACCACCATTGTACAGACAAGGATACTCGCAGCAGAGCTCTCCTACCCCTAGTATCATAGAGGCTACCACCAATGTACAGACAAAGATACTCACTGTAGAGCTCTCCTACCCCTAGTATTGCAGACACCACCAACAATGTGCAGACAAGGATACTCACTGTACAGCTCTCCTACCCCTAGTATCACAGACACTACCGTTGCTGTACAAACAAGGATACTCACTGTAGAGCTCTCCTACCCCTAGTATCGCAGACATCACCACCAATGTACAGACAAGGATACTCACTGTAGAGCTCTCCTACCCCTAGTATCACAGACGCTACCGTCACTGTACAGAAAAAGATACTCACTGTAGAGCTCTCCTACCCCTAGTATTGCAGACACCACCACCAATGTACAGACAAGGATACTCACTGTACAGCTCTCCTACCCCTAGTATCACAGACACTACAGTCGCTGTACAGAAAAAGATACTCACAGCAAAGCTCTCCTACCCCTAGTATCACAGAGGTTACCACCAATGTGCAGACAAGGATACTCACAGCAGAGCTCTCCTACCCCTAGTATCACAGACGCTACCGTCGCTGTACAGACAAGGATATTCACTGCAAAGCTCTCCTACCCCTAGTATCGCAGACACTACCACCAATGTACAGAGGATACTCACAGCAGAGATGTCCTGACCCTGGTATTGCAGAAGCTACAGTGATTGCACAGACAAGGATGCTCACTGCAGAGCTCTCCTACCCCTAGCATCGCAGACACTACCACCATTGTACAGACAAGGATACTCGCAGCAGAGCTCTCCTACCCCTAGTATCATAGAGGCTACCACCAATGTACAGACAAAGATACTCACTGTAGAGCTCTCCTACCCCTAGTATTGCAGACACCACCACCAATGTACAGACAAGGATACTCACTGCAGAGCTCTTCTACCCCTAGTATCGCAGACACTAGTCATTGTATAGACAAGGATACTCACTGCAGAGCTCTCCTACCCCTAGTATCACAGACGCTACCACCATTGTACAGACAAGGATACTCGCAGCAGAGCTCTCCTACCCCTAGTGTCGCAGACACCACCACTAATGTGCAGACAAGGATACTCACTGCAGAGCTCTTCTACCCCTAGTATCGCAGACACTAGTCATTGTATAGACAAGGATACTCACTGCAGAGCTCTCCTACCCCTAGTATCACAGACGCTACCATCATTGTACAGACAAGGATACTCGCAGCAGAGCTCTCCTACCCCTAGTATCATAGAGGCTACCACCAATGTACAGACAAAGATACTCACTGTAGAGCTCTCCTACCCCTAGTATTGCAGACACCACCACCAATGTGCAGACAAGGATACTCACTGTACAGCTCTCCTACCCCTAGTATCACAGACACTACCGTTGCTGTACAGACAAGGATACTCACTGTAGAGCTCTCCTACCCCTAGTATCGCAGACACCACCACCAATGTGCAGACAAGGATACTCACTGTACAGCTCTCCTACCCCTAGTATCACAGACACTACCGTTGCTGTACAAACAAGGATACTCACTGTAGAGCTCTCCTACCCCTAGTATCGCAGACACCACCACCAATGTGCAGACAAGGATACTCACTGTACAGCTCTCCTACCCCTAGTATCACAGACGCTACCGTCACTGTACAGAAAAAGATACTCACTGTAGAGCTCTCCTACCCCTAGTATTGCAGACACCACCACCAATGTACAGACAAGGATACTCACTGTACAGCTCTCCTACCCCTAGTATCACAGACACTACAGTCGCTGTACAGAAAAAGATACTCACAGCAAAGCTCTCCTACCCCTAGTATCACAGAGGTTACCACCAATGTGCAGACAAGGATACTCACAGCAGAGCTCTCCTACCCCTAGTATCACAGACGCTACCGTCGCTGTACAGACAAGGATATTCACTGCAAAGCTCTCCTACCCCTAGTATCGCAGACACTACCACCAATGTACAGAGGATACTCACAGCAGAGATGTCCTGACCCTGGTATTGCAGAAGCTACAGTGATTGCACAGACAAGGATGCTCACTGCAGAGCTCTCCTACCCCTAGCATCGCAGACACTACCACCATTGTACAGACAAGGATACTCGCAGCAGAGCTCTCCTACCCCTAGTATCATAGAGGCTACCACCAATGTACAGACAAAGATACTCACTGTAGAGCTCTCCTACCCCTAGTATTGCAGACACCACCACCAATGTACAGACAAGGATACTCACTGCAGAGCTCTTCTACCCCTAGTATCGCAGACACTAGTCATTGTATAGACAAGGATACTCACTGCAGAGCTCTCCTACCCCTAGTATCACAGACGCTACTACCATTGTACAGACAAGGATACTCGCAGCAGAGCTCTCCTACCCCTAGTGTCGCAGACACCACCACTAATGTGCAGACAAGGATACTCACTGCAGAGCTCTTCTACCCCTAGTATCGCAGACACTAGTCATTGTATAGACAAGGATACTCACTGCAGAGCTCTCCTACCCCTAGTATCACAGACGCTACCATCATTGTACAGACAAGGATACTCGCAGCAGAGCTCTCCTACCCCTAGTATCATAGAGGCTACCACCAATGTACAGACAAAGATACTCACTGTAGAGCTCTCCTACCCCTAGTATTGCAGACACCACCACCAATGTGCAGACAAGGATACTCACTGTACAGCTCTCCTACCCCTAGTATCACAGACACTACCGTTGCTGTACAGACAAGGATACTCACTGTAGAGCTCTCCTACCCCTAGTATCGCAGACACCACCACCAATGTACAGACAAGGATACTCACTGTAGAGCTCTCCTACCCCTAGTATCACAGACACTACCGTCACTGTACAGAAAAAGATACTCACTGTAGAGCTCTCCTACCCCTAGTATTGCAGACACCACCACCAATGTGCAGACAAGGATACTCACTGTACAGCTCTCCTACCCCTAGTATCACAGACACTACAGTCGCTGTACAGAAAAAGATACTCACAGCAGAGCTCTCCTACCCCTAGTATCACAGAGGTTACCACCAATGTGCAGACAAGGATACTCACAGCAGAGCTCTCCTACCCCTAGTGTCACAGACGCTACCGTCGCTGTACAGACAAGGATATTCACTGCAAAGCTTTCCTACCCCTAGTATCGCAGACACTACCACCAATGTACAGAGGATACTCACAGCAGAGATGTCCTGACCCTGGTATTGCAGAAGCTACAGTGATTGCACAGACAAGGATGCTCACTGTACAGCTCTCCTACCCCTAGTATTGCAGACACCACCACCAATGTACAGACAAGGATACTCACCGTAGAACTCTCCTACCCCTAGTATCACAAATGCTACCGTCATTGTACAGACAAGGATACTCACTGTAGAGCTCTCCTACCCCTAGTATCACAGAGGTTACCACCAATGTACAGACAAGGATACTCACAGCAGAGCTCTCCTACCCCTAGTATCGCAGACACCACCACCAATGTACAGACAAAGATACTCACTGTACAGCTCTCCTACCCCTAGTATCACAGACGCTACTGTCACTGTACAGAAAAAGACACTCACTGTAGAGCTCTCCTACCCCTAGTATCGCAGACACCACCACCAATGTACAGACAAGGATACTCACTGCAAAGCTCTCCTACCCCTAGTATTACAGACGCTACAGTCGCTGTACAGACAAGGATACTCACAGCAGAGCTCTCCTACCCCTAATATCATAGATGCTACCGCTGTTGTACAGACAAAGATACTCACAGCAGAGATATCCTGACCCTCATATTACAGAAGCTACAGTGATTGCACAGACAAGGATACTCACTGTAGAGCTCTCCTACCCCTAGTATCGCAGACACTAGTCACTGTATAGACAAGGATACTCACTGTACAGCTCTCCTACCCCTAGTATCGCAGACACTAGTCACTGTATAGACAAGGATACTCACTGTACAGCTCTCCTACCCCTAGTATCACAAACGGTACCAGCAATGACAAGAGAAGGATACGCACAGCAGAGATGTCCTGACCCTGGTATTGCAGAAGCTACAGTGATTGCACAGACAAGGATACTCACTGCAGAGCTCTCCTACCCCTAGTATCACAGAGGCTACAGTCATTGTACAGACAAGGATACTCACTGCAGAGCTCTCCTACCCCTAGTATCGCAGACACTACCACTTATGTACAGAGGATACTCACTGTAGAGCGACAACTCCGAGTCCCAGTTTCCCACAGAGCAGGGACTGTACTGTAGAAAATAAACCAAGCATTGGCAGTGACAACAGGTCTCTGCTTTATAATGAAAGTGTCGACTTGTTGGCTTTGTCAGTGTTTGTTTGTAAAGTATTGTTTAAACGAAGTAAGAAAATATTGGAGGAAAAGCAAACACATATCCTATGCTATCTTAAAGCTGTATAATGAATTAAATGTTTTCAATCTTTCGAAACGCCACAGTTCATTTTTCAAGTATTTTTCACACGGTATGCTCTGAACAGAATTTAAAAGGAATAAGGATGTGCCTCCTGCATAGAAAATGCTTGCAAGCTCCTAATTTACTCTCTAGAGGATTCAGCGCTATATCACAGTGCATTAGGCATCCACAACCCAGTTTTCTATCCTCTAACTCATTGATTTTATGCTTGGCTTTGACCATGTACAGCGCTCCACTGCCTTTTGGCTGGGTTCACGATATTGCGGTAATATATACAGACATACATACATACATACAGTAGGTCTTTTGCAACCAGGCAGCTTGTTCTGTCTAGTAGGAAATACCTAAAAAAGCAACCTTAGTAGGCACAAGCTTGATAGGTGAGACACCAGTCCACTACTCCACATGCAGTGGGCTTCTTCAGCCACTAGTCTTTCTGCTTCTCAGGCATAAGCCACCAGGGAGTGGCTGTTTGCTTCAGGGTTAGGCTCAGATGCACGATGGCCGGGAAAGAGGGTTGTCAATGATACTACCAAAGTCTCTGAGGGCCTGAAATAGCTGAAAATTGATTTAAAAAAAAAATCAAAGTTGTTCAAAGTAGGTGGCCACAAATTATTTTTGGCCCAGGGCCCTCAAAATTCCTAAGATGTCCCCGAGTGCTTGCTGAAGTCATGCAGTGTCACCCAAGTGGCTGCTCTGTGTAGACTCTACCAAGAGGAACATGAATAATAAAATGAATGATTCTGCATCGGCCTTGGCTACAGGACACCAGAGATACTCTCCGACCGAGTTTGGCTGGGTATTGCTACTGCATATAACAATGAACATCTGAGACCGGAAGCCCTTTGTCAAACCTGGGGGGAGCGACAGCTCCAAACACCCAGGGCCTTTCTGCATCCACAGGAGAATTTGGAAACAATGTGATAATGAAGAGTTTCCAGCTCAGGTGAATGCTCAAGGGACCCTTTGGTACAACGTATAGCTGGGTTCTGAGAAGTACACAATTCCCATGAAATGCTTTGTACAGTTCATTAGAAAAAGACGGCATCTCGCGGATCATCTACGCCGAGATCACCACACAGAGGAATGCAGCCTTCCATGTGAGTGGTGTAATGTCTCCAGAGGCCACAGGCTTGACAAGATTAGGAAGATGAAGAAGCAATATCCTTATCCCCAATGTCAGGTTCCCATCACTACCTTCCACATCCAACCTCGAATGCCGGACTGCCCGTCAGCCATCAGACTCTGGATGGCTCTCCGATCACTTATAATGAACTCGAAAAACAGAAGTCACTCTCTTCCTCAGCCTTCCGTCCCATCCACCCTGTTCTATTCCGCCCGGGTCCCTTGACCACCGAAGACAGTCTCTCAAAGCGAGGAACCCGGGGTGCTGTTCAAGCACCTAGAATTCTCCATCTTCAGTACAACCACCAATGCCAGGGCCATCTGAGAGATCCACCATCACCTCTCCACCCAGACAACCAAACCATGACTGATCCATGAGTCTGGAAGTGACAAAGTGAGAAAACTGCAACAGCCTCTTGGTAGGACTCGCGCAGAGCTCAAACCTGGGCAAAGATATACATTTTGTAGGGCAAATTCCCCCCAGTTTCCCAGGACACTGACCCATCTCCCCCTATCATTATCGAGCTGGGCGACTATCTGCAAAATCCAGGGCCCAAAATAACCCTCTTCCCCTGGCCTGCAAGGACAATTGGTACACCACCTCTCTGCACCTCACCTCATGTCCAACCTTACCGGATACCCTGGTGCATCACAAAGCAATACTGCAGAAATCCTCATCTCCTCATCACACCTAGACAACCCTCTGCTTCACCCAGCTAGTCTTTCCCTACCCACAGGAACCAGCAGAGATACACGCAAATCCCTCTCCTGCTAAGTTAAAGTTTGTGTTCAAGGCATAGGGGATCTTGCTTGAAATTAAACATAGTGGCTCAGAACCCCCAGGTGTCGCCTGCACAGTAGCACGATCTTGCCTAAATACATATTTGCATAGTCTGTGCTATACTAACTGCATGGGCAGCCTTTGAGGCATCACTCACAACCCACCTCAATGTTCTTCACCTCGAATAAATACGCCCATCCACACTAGTGAGGTCACTGTGTATTGGACTACAGTCAGCTGAAGAGCACTTACGGTAGAACTGCGTAATGCGCATGGGGCTGGGTCCCTATAAAGCCAAAAAGGGATGAATCCTAGGACATAATACAATAAGAATGCCTCCATGGTCATGTTTTAAAGAACAATTCAGGTAAAAATGAATTGATCTCTTTGTATCATCTCGTATCATACATAATGTTCAACTTTCCTCCGCATGGTTCCGTATATTGTTGCATGAGCGTTCAACACTATGGGCCTCATTACAACCTCGGCGGTCTTTCAAAAACACCGCAGAGGCTGCGGAAACCAGAATACCGCCATTGCCGGCGGTATTCCTGGCTCCCTATTGTGACTTTTCCGCTGGGCCAGCGGAAAAGTCACATCAACATTGCTGCTGGCTCGTAATAGAGCCGGCGGCAATGCTGATGTGCAGCGGGTGCAGTAGCACCTGTCGCGCATTTCACTGCCCGAAATTCGGGCAGTGAAATGCGCGACGGGGCTATGCCTGGGGGTCCTCGACTGCCCATGCCAAGTGCATGGGCAGTGCAGGGGCCCCCAGGGGCACCCCAAGTCCCCTTACCGCCAGCCTTTCCATGGCGGTGTTTACCGCCACAGACAGGCTGGCGGTCGGGGACTCATAATCCCCAGGGCAGCAGTACTTGCACCGCTGCCCTGGGGATTATGACGCCTGGCGGTATGTTGGAGGGGCCGGCGGTATGGCCGTGGCTATTGCGCCACGGTCATAATAGCTGGCGGAACACCGCCAGCCTGTTGGCGGTGTTACCGCCAGCTTACCGCCGGCCGCCAGGGTCGTAATGACCCCCTATATCTTGTATCCAATAACATAAAAAAAATTAAATATTTGCACATCAACTTGTCATCATTTTGATTATACAAAGAAACCAGCGCAGAGGTTGTGCTCAGTGTTACTGCAACGCATTTATATTAACACTCATATTCACAGCAAAAGATCATGTATTACCAGAATGCAATACAAACACCAGTTCAGTAATTTCTCATGGGTGCAGGAAATGTTTATATTATCACTCAAGGCTTTCCCATGGTTTTATACTAGGATCCAAGGGTGAAGGTTAGGCGGAAGGATAAAGATTCTCAAAGGTATAGTTTGTAGACTTTAACATCTAGTGTGAGCCCTTGTTGAAGTTTGCTTTTCTCTGCACCTTGAACAAGGGTGTTGACACGTTTCGACTCCCTGTAGTTTAAGGGCCCTCCTCAGGACCAGAACCTGGTGCTTCTGTACAACAGGAAGAGGGAGGGGATGTGAAAATTACTGGCTGTGCATTTAAGAATATTTATTCTCCTCCTATCCTTGAATCCCAATTTAAAACAATGGGACCACCTTGAGTGACAATATAACAGTTCCAACACCTGTGATAAATTACTGGACTTGTGTTTATTTTTCATTCGGTCGTGACACACTTTTTCGCTGTGAATATGAGTATTAATATAAACACATTGAAATAACGCTGGGCACGCTCCCTGTTCTGGTGCTGGCTGTTTTTTTTCTCTTTGTAATGAAAATCATGACAAGCTGATCCAAAAAGATCTCATTTTTGCATTATTGCATACAGCACATTGTACTGAACGCAATATACAGAGCAGAGCTGAAGACCAATTCATTTTTACATGAATTGATAAATAAACAAAGCAGAGATGCATTCTTTTTAAATTATTTTATGGTATTTTTTCTTCGTATTATTTTATGGTAGTTTCTCTTTGTATTGTTTTATGGTTATGCAGCTTCTGTCCAAATAAACACACTAACAGGCAAAAAAGTCTTGCAGTTTATATATCATAGATAAGATTCTTTGCAAAAGAGGACTTAAGGACCACAAGTGACCTACATTACTCCACACGAATATCAGAACAGGCTAAAAAATTGCCCGATGATAGAATCATGGCTCATTGACTCACATAACGGCTTCTAGGACGTTGATCTGGCCACCCGAAGAATCACCATCTTCCCTAGGGATAGTCCATGATGGTCATCAATGGAGCTTCTAGCTCAAGGGGGCTGTAGGATGAAAGGTGCCTACTCCATCCGAGAGACACTGGTCACTAGTAGAGTCAAGATCATCTCTCAGGAAGCCAAGATCATCTCTTAGGCATAGCCTAAACAAAAGCTGTAAACTGTAAACTTCGTACTTGTATAGCACACTACTCACCCGTTAGGGTCTCAAGGTGCTGTACGCATACCGCTGTGGAACCCCTCCTGGCTTTTCCCTGTGAGGCGCCCACTCCTGGACAGCCCCAGGGTGAAACCAGGCATCCAAGCGCTGTCAGGGCCGTTGTGGAGATTAAGCAAGCTATTGCCCAGAGTTACAGAGTGGGACCCATTAATTAGATTAGGCACCAAGGCGAGAATTGTCTGGTCCAAGGGAATTGAGCCAAAGACCAGCCGAGGTGGGAATTGAACACTGGTCCGGGGCCAGATCTCTGCATCAGGGTCTGCCGCTCTAACCATTGTGCCACACTTCTCCACTCCCTGTGGAGTGGGAACTATCAAGGTTTTGACTTTGGGTATGGAGTACCCTAAATCAGACAGCAGGGCTATCACCTATAGAAGGGAATACCTGGCCTCCTGAAGGATCGAGGGCTGGCCGAACAGCCTCCCAGATAGATGTATATGTGCCCCAATTGCCCACGCGGCTTTGGTAAAGACCCTGCGGGTTGAGTTCAGGCTGGTGGGGGGATAGCAGCCCATGCCCTTCAACTAACAAAGCAAAGACACTGTCTTGTTTGCATCTCAGATGGGATGCAACAGTAAAACAGTTTTTTAACCTTTTGCCTTCTGTGGACTCTCCTTAATCGGTACTGGAAGCCGAGGACCCCGGCCTTTGCAATTTCTATGATTCGTATCGCAAACCAAAACACAAAAAATAGAGAATCAAGTACACATCAAATACATGGATTATGAAATACTGCATTCAATTTACAAACAAAAATGGTACAAAAGTCAACATTTTATTTTAATGGGCAGGTTGAAGGCTTTCAAGATGTGATTTTATTTCTAAAAGACGAATCGATATGGTAGACTGCAGCACATCACTTTGCCGTTTTGGCTCCTGAAGAATGCTCTCTTTTTGTCGTCGCACATGGTGTTTTAATTGAGGCCACCAATCATCTATACTAGATTCTGCGTGTTGTACTTGCTCTCGTGAATAAAGCCAAGGGACCAACTTAATTTTAACCTTCAAATTTAAGATTCCTTTACACTTACAGGGCATTTTAAAAATGCAGTTTTAAATGTTGCTTTTTCTCTTTATATACTTCATTAATCTGCTAATGTAACCCGTCATGAACACCCTGAGTAGGTTTTGTGGACCCACTGGGGGTCTGCGGATCCCAAGTTAACAACCTTTGCACTATTGTGCTTCCGCAAGGCCGAAGAGGCCGAAATATGGTTGGGTTCCTACATTTCAGAGGGAACTTGGTTTAACAGTTCGTGGCTAGAAAATTCTTAAGAGGCGAGGTTCAACCTGATTCAAATATGGTTGATCCTGGTCTGTATTGATGCCAAAGAGCTACAAGTCAGTGGCGCGGTGCTCACCATTGGAATTTACAAAACCTCTGATTAACTGGAGCATCTCCATCCATCGCTGGGAAGTTCTAGAGAAGACTGAGGAGTAGACATCTAAAGTAAACCATAGTAGCAGAGCTACACAGAAGACTCCCTGAGATCTACGGCATGGATAGAGGGCTTGTCGGTGAACAGTGCTACTGGTACCCACTTTTGCCACATTTCCCTTATCCAAGTTCATCAACATACCTCATGCGCCTTGAAGATCTTCTTGTCAGTGAACTGCAGCTCGTTCCACACCACCTCCACGCCCTCCTCGGTGTCCATGGCCAGGAAGGTGCTTTCGATGCCCGGCATGTTCCCCTGGTTCACCTGCGAGAAAGAAGACAGCATTGAGGAGTCCACCCGTGAACTAAGGCACATCAGTAATGCTCACGTCAGTGTACTTTTATAAATAAGGGACTGATTTAGTTTTCGGTGAACGAGTTACTCCATCACACGTTGACAGACAGGCCATCCGCCGAAATATAAGTACCATAGGATAAGATGGTATTTATATTTCGACGGGCGGGATATCCGTCACCGTGGTGAAGGAGTAATCCATCCGCTGGCCCTATGTTATGACTAATATGTTTTGGTGCACTAACTATACAAAACAGTCACATGAATGAAAGGGTTAATGAGAATTAGAGTTCAGGTATCACCAATGGAAGCATCTGCTGTGAAGTGTGTACAGTAAAAAACAGACTTAAAAAAGAAGAGGCACACAAAAGTAGACACAATAAAGTAGAAATTTAGACTATAAAAGACATTCTAACATGTTGAAAAAAGTTTGGAGGAACGGAATCGGTAAGGGTTTGAGAAGGGGTTGGGATGCGAGAGAAATTTAAGGGTACGTTTAGGTTATTGTAAGAAATTAGGCTATTGGTTCAGGGGGTGGAAGCCCTACTCGGGCAACAACCACACTCCTTATCAGGGTGAACCACAGTGATTAAAATAACCTGTGCTTAACCTTCTGATAGCTTGGCACAAAGCAGTCAAGCCTAACTTAGAGGCAATGTGTAAAGTATTTATGCAGCACACAAATAGGAATAAAGAGAGAACACTATACAAGAAGAATCTCAAACCAATTTAGAAAAGTAATATAACTTTAATAAAGAAAATGATACTGGAATGACAAATATTCAATAAGGAAAGCTGAAGATATTGAATTCAAAAATGTTAATGAAATTAGGGCCAAGAAGCAGAAAAAGACCAACTGTGGATATCTGGACCAGGACAAAGTCGCACATTAGGCCGATGATATAGTCCACAGGTCGGGCACAAGACCAAGTCCGGCCCACTGGGAGGTGTACCTTATGTCCTTGATGCAAGGTCTGCGTGGTGTTTGTTGTGAGTCTTCGCATCGCTATGTGTCAGGGTTCTGGGGATGGCACATCATTTTTACCCGAGGAGCGAGGCTTTGCATCGCCCAGCATCAGTTCCGATGAAGTAGTCAGCTGGGCAGCGTGGCTTCCCGACGCTCTTCCTTGGATCCGGTGCAGCTTTCAGATGTGATCTGCGTGGTTTTGCTGAGCCTCAAGTCACTTTGCGCAGGATCTGATGTAACCTTCAGTCAGGCAGGGAGGAGTGCTCTTGGATACAAGCCACGACTCACTCCAACAGAGGTCAAGAGCAGTGCTCAGGCAGGTCCACTTGCTGCTGGCCAGTTGCAGGGCAGGCCCATGGAAGCATTTTGTTTGTGGTTCAAACAGGAGGACAGACAATAGACCCTTGCATCCATTCTGGGTAGCCTGGGATCAAGGCAAGCAGGTCCAGTCTTCCTCTTCAGACAGCAAGGTATTCCTTTAAATAGTTGGGAGTCCTTCTAGCAGGAGGCAGTTCTTCTTCTGAATCTTCATTAATTCCAGGAGTGTTCTGTCGAGTGAGTCTGAAGGTCCTCTTTGTATATCTGGTGCCAGGCTTTGTGTGAGGGAATTCCTGGCCCTACTCCTAAAACTGTTTCTGGTCAGTTCTTCCCCTTCCACTGGTCCAGGCTCTCCAAACTGTCTTGTCTTGTAGGAAAGTGCCACTGTTGGCATGGCTACCCCCCACACACACTTTTTGCCTGATATTGGTGCCAACTTTGATTGAAAGTGTGCTGAGATCCTGCTAACCAGGCCCCAGCACCAGTGTTCTTTCCCAAAATCTGTACCTTTGTTCTCACAATTGGCACACAGTTAAGCCCCTGGTAAAAGGTACCCATGGTACCAATGGCCCTGTGGCCAGGGAAGGTTTCCAAGGGCTGCAGCATGTATTTTGCCACCCTGGGGACCCCTCACCAAGCACATGCACACTGCCTTTGCAGCTTGTGTGTGCTGGTGGGGAGAAAAGGGCAAAGTCGACATGGCACCCCTCTCAGGGTGCCATGCCCGCAAACCACTGCCTGTGGCATAGGTAAGTCATCCCTCCAGAAGGCTTTATAGCCCGAAGGCAAGGTGCACTATACCACAGGTGAGGGCATAGCTGCATGAGCAATATGCCCCTACAGTGTCTAAGTCAGTTCTAAGACAATGTAAGTGCAGTGTAGCCATATTGAGTGTATGGTCTGGGAGTTTGTCCACGGCTCCATAATGGCTTCACTGAATACTGGGATGTTTGGTATCAAACTTGTCAGCACAATAAACCCACACTGATGCCAGTGTGGGATTTATTGAAAAACCCCAGCAGAGAAGAAGAAAGACGACAACTGAGTTGGCCCCAGCCCAACCGGCTAGTCTCCTGCTTCAAAGAACCTGCAACAAGAAAGTGACGCATCCAGTGGGATCAGCGACATCTGTCAAGCTCCAGAGGACTGCCCTGCACCTCAAAGGACCAAGAACTCCCAAAGACAGCAGCCCTGTCCAGAAAAGGAACTAAACCAAGGGATTCCAGAGCCTCCCCGGATCCGTGAGTCCTGACCACTCTGCACCCGATGCCTGTGACAAGAGACCAGGTGGTCCAACCAGGTACAGAGAGTCCTCAGGCAATTGTAAGGAAGTGCCCACCCTGGGTTGATCTCTCCACCCCTCCATGACGACGCCTGCAGAGGGAATCCTAGGGACCCCACTGACCGCGAAAGCCCCTAACAAAGATATTCGACGTAATAAAAGACCCAGGCCTTGGAGAACCCCACCTCCAGTGCAGCTACATTCAGCAGGTGACCCTCCTCCCTGTCCAGCCCAAGTCGATCCCCTGGACCTCGCCTGCAGCATCTGAGTGACCCCCGGAGTCCCCTCATAGAAAAGCATTGGAAACCAGGCGCCTTGTTTGCACCCTGCATTCGGCCGCCCCAGTGCCGCTGAGGGTGTATGTTTGGTGCTTACAGTTGCCCCCCCATCCCCAGTGCTCCACTAAACCCCCCAGGTCTGCCCCCCAAAGCCGCAGGTACTTATCTGAAGACAGGCCTGATTCCGAGTGCCCCAGTCTCCGTAGGAGCCCATGTTAAATTTGCCTCAACTTTGACCTCTGCACTCGGCCGGCCCCATGTTGCTGGTCGCTGGTGTTTGGGGTTAACTTGAACCCCAACCTGTGGACTTCCTAACCCCCGGAGACTGGAACTGTAAGTAAAGAACTTACCTGTAAATTGTACTAACTTTTCTTCCCCCCACGAACTGATTCTGAAAATTGCACTGTGTCAACTTTTAAAACAGATTATTGCCAATCTTTCAAAAACTGTATAATTTATCGATTTCAAACAAAGTACTGTTGATATATGTGTGAAATATGAATCTATTGAAGTACTTACCTGCAACTTCAATCTTGTGGTTCTAGAAATAAATTATGAAAATATATTTTTGCTATATAAAAACTATTGGGCTGGAGTTAAGTCATTGAGTGCGTGCTTCTTCTATTAATTGTGTGTGTTCAATAAATGCTGTGCACTACCCCCTGATAAGCCTAACTACTCGACCACACTACCACAAAAGAGAGCAATAGTATTATTTACTTTAGCCGCTGTTGAGCCTCTGGGGAACCCCTGGAATCTGTGCACACTATATCTCATTTTGATATAGTATAAACAGAGCCAGCTTCCTCCAGTTGCCAAAAAAGCCCGGCAGACCTTTTATCAGATCCCTTTATGTGTGTTGTAGGCAAAACTCTTTGAAGTGTAAAAGAGGCTGGGTAATGCCCCTCCCCAGCCATCCTGTCAGGATGGCCCATCCTGTCCACACCTAAGCCCCCTTTGTCTCATTGTCTGGAAGCAATATACAAATCCCAACAGCAGAGCCATTCACAGTCATGTGACCAAGGGCAAGGGAAGGAAGAGCAACAAAATGCCAAATTTCTAAAAGTGATATTTTCAAAATAGTAACTTAAAATCCCATCTCACCAATAAGAAGGGATTTAAATTAGAATTCATTTGAGTGCAAACAGCAGATCTCTATCTGCTTCTAATCTGTAGTACCACAAATTACATGTAATAAGGTAATCCAGTGTTAGTCAATTGGAGAGATCAGCATTACAACAGGGAAAATGACTTTTGGAAATTTCTGCTGCTAGGACATGTAAAACTGAAGTACACGTTCTATTTTTTAAATATAATGTACACAGCCCTAGGAGCCTCGAGGACCTGCCTTGGGGGTGATTTATAAGTATTAAAAAGGAAGGCTTAGTCCTGGCAAAAGGTTTATTTCACCAGGTTGAAATGGTACTTAAAAACTGCACACACTGGCTGAGGTGGCATGTTTTGCAGTGTTACTATAATGGGTGGCACAATGAGTGCTGCTGCCCTATTAGCATTTAATGTACAGACTGTGGGTACATGTAGCACCATTAACTAGGGACTTACAAGTAAATTACACTTTCCAATTAGGTGTAAGTCAATTTCACCATGTTTTAAGTAGAGCACACCTTAGCACTTTTTGGCAGTGGTAAAGTGCACAGAGTCCTAATGCCAACAAAAACGAGTTCAGCAAAAAAAAGCAGGGAGTGAAGAGAAAACGTCTGTGGGAATACCAAGGCAATGATGTCAGGTCTAACAATTATGTTTAGTCTTAAAATACGTTATGTTAACTGTAGGGGCTTGTTTGGGTTATAGGAAGTGATAGTGTAAGGGTCCAAGTATGGGATTGGGCTTCAGGTTGAGGTAAGAGACGGTGTTAGGGAGAACTTTAGATTATGTGTGGGGGTAAGGCTAGAGTAACGTATGGGGAAAGGGATGGTGTAAGACAATGGCAGCAGGTTGGGTTTGAAGTGGGGCTGCGGTTAGCATCGGAGTAAGGTTTGGGGCAAGGAATGGGATTAAGGTTTGGTTATGTTTAGGGGTTTGGGATAGAATGATGTATGGTTAGAAGGATAATGTAAGGTGTGCAGGTTGAGGTTAGGGTTTGGGATAGAATGATGTATGGTTAGAGGGATAATGTAAGGTGTGCAGGTTTAGGTTAGGGTTTGGGATAGAATGATGTATGGTTAGAGGGATAATGTAAGGTGTGCAGGTTGGGGTTAGGGTTTGGTATAGAGTGATGTATGGTTAGGGGGATAATGTAAGGTGTGCAGGTTGGGGATAGGGTTTGGTATAGAGTGATGTATGGTTAGAGGGATAATGTAAGGTGTGCAGGTTGAGGTTAGGGTTTGGGTTTGGGATAGCATGAAGTATGGTTAGAGGGATAATGTAAGGTGTGCAGGTTTAGGTTAGGGTTTGGGATAGAATGATGTATGGTTAGAGGGATAATGTAAGGTGTGCAGGTTGGGGTTAGGGTTTGGTATAGAGTGATGTATGGTTAGAGGGATAATGTAAGGTGTGCAGGTTGAGGTTAGGGTTTGGGTTTGGGATAGCATGAAGTATAGTTAGAGGGATAATGTAAGGTGTGCAGGTTGGGGTTAGGGTTTGGGATAGAGTGATGTATGGTTAGAGGGATAATGTAAGGTGTGCAGGTTGAGGTTTCGGTTTGGGATAGCATGATGTATGGTTAGAGGGATAATGTAAGGTGTGCAGGTTGGGGTTAGGGTTTGGGATAGAGTGATGTATGGTTAGAGGGATAATGTAAGGTGTGCAGGTTGGGGTTAGGGTTTGGGAAAGAATGATGTATGGTTAGAGGGATAATGTAAGGTGTGCAGGTTGAGGTTAGGGTTTGGGTTAGCATGATGTATGGTTAGAGGGATAATGTAAGGTGGGCAGGTTGGGGTTAGGGTTTGGGATAGAATGATGTATGGTTAGAGGGATAATGTAAGGTGTGCAGGTTGGGGTTAGGGTTTGGGATAGAGTGATGTATGGTTAGAGGGATAATGTAAGGTGTGCAGGTTTCGGTTTGGGATAGCATGATGTATGGTTAGAGGGATAATGTAAGGTGTGCAGGTTTAGGTTAGGGTTTGGGATAGAGTGATGTATGGTTAGAGGGATAATGTAAGGTGTGCAGGTTGAGGTTAGGGTTTGGGTTAGCATGATGTATGGTTAGAGGGATAATGTAAGGTGTGCAGGTTGGGGTTAGGGTTTGGGATAGAATGATGTATGGTTAGAGGGATAATGTAAGGTGTGCAGGTTGAGGTTTCGGCTTGGGATAGCATGATGTATGGTTAGAGGGATAATGTAAGGTGTGCAGGTTTAGGTTAGGGTTTGGGATAGAATGATGTATGGTTAGAGGGATAATGTAAGGTGTGCATGTTGGGGTTAGGGTTTGGGATAGAGTGATGTATGGTTAGAGGGATAATGTAAGGTGTGCAGGTTGGGGTTAGGGTTTGGTATAGAGTGATGTATGGTTAGAGGGATAATGTAAGGTGTGCAGGTTGAGGTTAGGGTTTGGGTTTGGGATAGCATGAAGTATGGTTAGAGGGATAATGTAAGGTGTGCAGGTTGAGGTTAGGGTTTCTGGATAGAATGATGTATGGTTAGAGGGATAATGTAAGGTGTGCAGGTTGGGGTTAGGGTTTGGTATAGAGTGATGTATGGTTAGAGGGATAATGTAAGGTGTGCAGGTTGAGGTTAGGGTTTGGGTTTGGGATAGCATGAAGTATGGTTAGAGGGATAATGTAAGGTGTGCAGGTTGAGGTTAGAGTTTGGGCGAGCGATTCAGATGGGCCTGCAGCATCGGCCATCAAACACCAACAACATTCACCCACAGCTCACTGAAGCAGACACACTCACCTGAGCTAAAACCTACTTAGTGCTGCTACGGACCGTACACCTTCAAAAAGGATTAAATCCTTGTTTCCCATTAATATGGAAACCTCGGAACTGTTTGGAAAGTCCCCCCTAGACCACCAACAGTGGTGCCACACCAAAGAAATTGCAGATTTTGAGCTATACAGATGCCAATAGCAATAAATTACATGACATGCCAAAACTACGTAACATTTTATATTGCAAGGAGATTCCCAGGGTATATGTGGTTTTGTGAACAGCTTAAGGAAATTTGTTAGCTTTCTGCAGACCCATTGTATACATTTGTAGTGTAAACTGTGTAGGACATGCGCACAGAGAACAGTAAAGTCACATGATCAACATCCAGAACTGTTTATACACTTATAATCCATAGAAGAATGCAATAACTGTGTAAGAAACACCTCTATGACCAGTTGACAACACTACTTGCTTGTAATAAAACAATGATATCAGCACTCAACAGTAATTAATTATTACAGCTGAGATGAGGCATCGCAATGCTTGGTGGCGGATCCATAGGACAGTTCAGTGAAAAGTAAGTGATCAAGCAGAATTAAACAGCGCAAGCTAGCTTTCCAGCTCTTCCCCTGAAAATTCACAGGCATTAGCTGATAGACATTTATGGCACCATGTCTATTTACTGCACTACTGGAGTTTAGCACAACGGGGCAGTAATCTCTCTACATGTGATCCCATTTTCTGAACTGTGGCCCCTTCAAACAGCAACCTATTAAACACCTAAACTGCATCTTAATACCAACCAGCAGCTGCCTACTGCCATGTCTGTTCAGAGCACAGGTTACACTTTATTCTATGTAGTGTGATCACAGCATCTCTGTTAAACTATGATGCACGGATACAGAAGTACGCTTGTCGGTAGATTACGACACCTATTTTTTCACTGTAAATGTACGCAGGCTAACCCTTCTAAAATGCATGTTGTTTAAAAATGCCCGGCAAATACCAGGACATATGGATTTTATTGCAGAAAGCATCTATTTCAGTGTGTTATTCCCCCATTTTAACTGGGAATCTCTTAATTGGCGTTATTTGTAAGATCCGATAAATAACAATCCACTAATATAGAATTTTTATCAGTAGCAATAAATACCACACAAAGACCTGAATTTTAAAGCGGGAAGGAGGGAGGGTGATTGTTTGAACTATTTTATGAGTAATAAAACCTTTTATGAGGGATAAAATACTCCAACACGTATGTTACAAGGATATTGCAAGTCACAGAGAGGTAACAAAGCCTACTTTGGGTCACGGAACTTCTCTGTATATTACAAATATGTACAGGGATACTTTATCCTATTACATGGTGCATAAAGGTTGGGCTGAGCATAACTGCACCCGAGCACTCGCAACAAAAGAGCTTTGGAGGCAAGGCAGGCATAGCAGCATTAAACACAGGCGTAATAAGAGTGAACCCACACGTGGCGAAACACGAGAGTGTGGTCGAGCTGAAGTAGTGGAGGGATGGTGGTCAAGGTATCACTAACAGTTTATTTTCCAGGGACAATACAACCAATATTTTCTTTTGTCTGCAATTATTGTGCTCTACTTAGGCACTATAATAGTGTTGTATTACATAACTATTGTTTACTAGGTCAGTTTTCTGCCATCCTAGACAGTACTTTCCATAGAGACACACACAGTGGAGTGACAGGTCTAAAGATTAAATTCCACATACGGTGGCATAAATGATAAATAGCGATGAAGCACAGAGTGCTCAGACGGTGCTGACTTGTAAGAGGGAGTATGTTTCTAAGTTGAGACTGAGTTAGCAGTAGACGGTGCTTTAAATATAGCACTGGAAGCAAATCTTCTCTATCTTATATTAAGTAATTAATCAAAAAGGATGATCTAGAAAACAGATCGGAGATCTAGAATCTTACATTTGTTGGGTTTCCTAAAAGTGTGGATTTCTGTGCTCTCCTCAGAAATGGTTTGTGATCATCAATTTGCTAACCACAAGGGGTGGAATTCTGAAAGCTGCTTAAATATCCACCAAATCTAAACTCTAGATTTACAGTGAACATATACATTAACATTACCATCCATCTCGTTCTAGTGCAATAGAAGACTGGAAAAATCATTAATACTTGTAAAAAGTGTAATGTATGAATCAAAAATATTTACAGTGAAATCCACAAGCAGCTAAACCTGTAGTGTACAAAGTTATAACAATGAAGTCATATCCGACACATCCGTAGACAAAAAAACCCAAACCTAGTCTGCTGATTGAAGTAATTATGTGTGAACGACTCGAAAGACAGTAGGCCCTGGCAATCTTTCATCGAAACTGCTGTCGGGGTGCTTACTCATTACGTATGCATTACCTGTCCTACCCATAGTACCAAATGACAGATGCATTATTCCTTAAAATCAATAACACTTTAACTACAATTAAAATCAAACAGTTACTGTAAAAATTGGGTTATTAGGTGATGGGGTAAGTGCCCACATTGACTAAAAATCCTAATCCTAGTCAGGGTAAACCATTAAAATTACTAAATTAACCTGAGATCAACTTCCCAAGGTAGCTATAACAGAGGACTGAGGCTTAACGTAGAGGTAATTTGTAAAGTATGAATTCAGTAATACAGTAATAAAATATAAATGCAAAACAAACATATCACAACGATTTAGAAAAATTGACTAAAACTTCAGTAAACAAAATGACACTAAAATATCAACATTCAAATACGGAGAGCAGGAGATATGAACGTTAAAGGTTTTAAGTAAAAATAGTGGCAATATGCATAAAATGTCAATGAAGGTCAATGGTCGCTGTAAAACAGGACCTGGGCGCAGTTTGATGCTCACCATGATGAATCGCAGGTAAGATACACTAATCAGGTGTGTCCTGGTTAAAGATTTTACCTTCTGACTTTAGTCCGTTAAGTTCCAATCCACCACTGGAGTACACTTCTAAAGCTCCCACACGACCTCACGGGAGGCTCCTAGAGATTCATAGGGTGGAAAGCAGAGACCAACATGATAATCCAGCCAAGGTCAAATTGCCATTGGTGAGCTGAGCAGTTGCAGGAAAGGCCCCTTGTAGCTTGCTGTATTCCTGAACTTGAACAGAGGGTCAGCCTTATGTTTCTTGGAATCCTCTTCTTTGCTCTGGATACAAAAGGAAGAGCAGGCTCGGTCTTCCAGGCTCTTTTCAGGTCTCTAATACAGGGCCAGTCCTCTTCTGACCTTCCAAAAGTCCAGGAGTGTTCTCAAGTGAGTGTCTGGAGTTGCCAAAATGTATGCCTGGCACACGCTGGTGGGTGGGAATGACTACTTGGGATGCCTTGACCAACTGGGCAAAGGTTCCCCCTGCTAACCCTATCCACTTTGGGCATTTTCAAGCTAGCTGATGTTTTCATCCACAAAAACTTGGGCTCTGAGGATTTAGAGGGTATGAGTGTGGGGAGTGCACTATGGTAATTCTGGTATCCTCCCACATCTAACACTAAAATCCCATTTTATACAGTCCCGGTAACCCCAAAAAACTCAGAAACAGAAGTCTACTAGAAGAAAAGCTGAGTTCTTAGCAACCAGACAATGGATACACACAAAGTGTTTGGAGTTATTTTTTCTTACTTTGGAGATCACCACAAATGTTATATGTAAATCCCTAGCAGAACTGTTAAGGGATATTGACACTCCAACAGGATCTGTGACTGTGATGTCAACAAGAAGACCACTGTGATGGAGGCCGGTCTGGCTTGGGAGGGTGCAAAAGAAAGGTGCAGGGCTGTGTGTTAGCTACATCTGCTAGTGACAGGGTAGGCCTCTTTGAAGTTCAACATAGGGATGGGTGCAGCCCCCAGGCCATCCTACCAAGGGGAGAATAAAACCTTCACACACCCAAGGCCCAATGTTCCTGCCTTTGGAGCAGTTCACACCCCCCACTGGGGGAGCATTAAGCAGCCAGGTGACAGATGGAAGTCACAGAAAGGCTTTAAAGGCTGTAGGCAAGGAACAGAGGACTTTTTCTAAAGTACATTTTCTTTAATAGTTAAACAAAATTCAACTTTGCCAATAAACTAGAGTTTGATTAGCTATTTAAATGAGTGATTGAAATATTTTCTAGCTGCCACCAAACCGAAATGACCATTACAAACTGTAATAACATGATCCAGTGTTTTCCTAGGGAATCACCCAGCCTTGCTACAGTGAAAACTTTCAGATTTTTTTTTTCCACTGTGAGGACCTGTGGAAAAACTTCAAAAAATGCATGCTGAAACTATGCATTGTGGGGATAGGTCATGTTTAACACGGATTACACCCATGTCCCAGTTACACCTGGGCCTTTGAATTCCTGTATTTGCAGTAACTCCATTTACCACACATATTGGAATACCGAGTCATGTGCTCTATCGCACATGGGGGAGTTAGTGAGTGTGGTGAAAATCACACCGCAGCAATTTCTTCTATGAACATTTCTGCAAATCAACCCTGCCGAAATTTACCGGGGATAAATACTCAGTTATGCAGATTTTGGGGACAGAAAGATCCGAAATTGGCACATAATGTTCTATTCCCCAAGGGTTGAACTTGCAACAAATGGAAGTTACTGCAACTGGTAAATTCCGCATCCCAGAATATTTTACCAGGAGCCAGAGATTGCAGCACCATCGGAGGCTCTTGTTTGTAATAGGGATGCCGATGTCCAAAGTGGGGGCGCTAAGTATGTTAGTGCCCAATTCCACCCAAAAAAACGAAAGGTGGCTCTACTTGGAAGCGCTCTGTTTTGGCCACACGTTTTCATAAACAAGGACAGCTCAGTGTCACATGCACCCCTGTATTGGTGCACCTTCTGCAAAGCACTGTGGGTAGCTTGCACTTCAAAGGTTTAACCCCAGCAGGGCAAACACCGCCTTCCATCCTTCCTAAATCAATAAAACAAATGCAATCAGAGCTTGTTATTCGGTCTTAAAGGCGGAAAATAAAAGTGCGGAGCGTGTGCTGGGCAGATAGTCACTCTGCAGTGACTACACCCATTATTTTTCGGTGCCATGCCATGATTCGTGAAGCGCCCGCGTGCACCCATGCCAACATTTGGAAGCAGAAGAAATTGGAGGAGTTAAAAAGCGAACATGAAGCATGCGTCTGCTTTAGAATCGGAGGTGATGTCGCGTGTGATTACACGTCCGGCCACAGCACAGGTCCCGCGCCCATCACAGGCCTGCAGAGGGGCACCGGAGGGGCAGTGTGGGCGTGGGGCACCAATCCAAGTATGCCCCCACGCCAGAAGGGTGACTGCGGCCGGTCAGGGATGGGTGGGTCATGTGGCTGTGAGGTCAGCGCAGGGTTTTGCTGACCAGCGGTGGGTACACAATGCCCCTCTGTGCGCGGCACAGGCTTGCTGGGCATCACATGGTGACCTCAGGGCGAGTCCTGCTGGCTCAGCATGGCCAGCCCTGGCACCCGGTGACACGGAGACATTAATATGCACGGGGGAGGTGAAGGGGTGATGGGACATGAGATGCCAACCTTCAGCAGTGGAGGCAGTGCCAACAGCCTCTCATGAAGGAAGGGCCCCCTTCTATCGGCCTGTCCACGCCTCTCCCGTACCTCGTGCAGAGGGTGAGGGTACCCCAATCCAGCCTAGGCCCATGTCACGCAGCGTGGACGTGGTGGCACGGTTGGGGGTAGCATGGGGGTGGCAAGAGATGCCAGCATCCGGGCTATCCATGAAGGGGGTGGCGCCAGTGATATCCACCCGTCTTCTCTTGGGTCTCCCTCGATAGGGGAGGGGTACCTCTAACCCGCATAGTGTCCCCCCGGTGAAAACATACAAGGTACCTCGATCGTGCACCATTTTATTCGGTTATGCTAAACTGAAGTAACATTATGATTTTTTCGCCAAACTAGAAATTAGCATAAAGAGGAAAATGTAGCGAAATTACAGTACAGTGCTGTTGGTTTACTTACACACCAATACATTTCCAAAACTGAAACGTGGAGCAGATTTTGCCCCTAATTCAGAACGTTTTTTTTTTATATAAACAAAATGTATTCTTGAACCAGGGTTTATGTGTTAAACGCTCTCATCTATTTTACAAGTATTACGTTACTTCTGAGCAGTGGTACCGCAATCCCTATTTGCTCCACAATCTTTAGGCAAGATGACCTTGAGCAAACGCTGTTTTTTCTTTGCAACGACGCAATGGAGAAAATGGTGCGGATGGATTTTTGCTGTTTGAGCAGTGGTGCGAAGTTGATGCAACTGTTCCTGGGCAGAAGTTGTTTGACCCCTCTGCTCTCCGGGTAGCTCACAGATGCACTCTGACCCCTGTATACACAGATTAAAGATCGGTGGGGCCGGCCTGCTCCAGGGGGCCAGTGAGGAAGACGAGGGAAGGGCCCAGACAGGGAAGAAGGCCCACCCTGGCAGGAGACAGCAGCAGAAGTGAGCTTTTAATTAAAAAGTGACAAACGGCTGAGCGAGGTCCCCGCACTGCCAAGCACCAGCCCCCTGCAGTCTCATGGGCCCTGCGGGGGCCAAGACATGGGGATATATCTGGAAGAAACGGAGAGCTCAGTGGGTTAATGCGCGCACCGCAGAAACTTCTGTATGACATGTCAGCCACAGGATAAGGGAGGCCACTCTGCCTTACATCCTTCCGAGGTCGGTAAACTGGGCACCGTGACATGGGGTATCAATAACACCTGCTGGTTACAGTGCTTTGAAGCCGTCGAAGAGCGGTTGGAAGCACTATATAAAAATATGCAATTCTTCAGTGGGAAACAGTGATTTGTAGGTGATATGTTTAGGACTAGAAGCAGTGTCCGTGATGACCAAGGGTGAGGTGGGCAGCCTAATTGTGGGTGCTGCTCAAACCGCACGAATTGGGGGGAGGCAGGACTTAATCTCAATCATCGATAACAACTAGGCCTAGGCGAAATTGAGATATCAGTGCAATTTCAAGAATTTCGCTTTACGCTTGCTAGAGGAAAGTCCCAAAACTGCGTAACGGGCCACGTAATTACGCTGCAGTTCGCGGCAAATTTATAGCGAAGGAGCGTAAAAGCAATGGGACCAACCAGAAGGTGAGCAGCTGTTGTTTGTGACGATTGTGTTTTGCGCCTGAACGCATTTCCTGCCAAAATGAAAAGCTAAATGATGGATCCTCATTTCGTGTAATTTAAGTGTAATATCAGATGCTGTTCTTGCAATCTGTGTAATTGCACAAAAGCAAATTATGGGAATTTTGCACACCCCTGGTAACAATTCAGTCCTTTTCCTGCCCGCCTGTCCCAAAGATTACAGTTCTGCCTTATCTACTAGGCTGAACACTCAAATGTACTTCCCCCATTGGTCCCATCATCGAGATGGAACCACCCCTCACCCACAAACCAGCTCCCCAAATCACAAGGCAAACAATTGCTAGGGGAGCTATGTTAGGCTCACATAGGAGACCTACAGTGACTCAAACAGAAACACATGCACAAAAAACTGATGCATAGAAGTGCTTGAATACATATGGAACCACTTGTAATCAAGTACTTTAAGCACATTCCATTATTCGTAGCTTATTTGAGCCAATGTAAACAGAAACTAAGCATATGCAGTTTCAGGCCCAAATCGGTTAAGGGAGCTGGAAGAGGTAAGGCCACTCCCCCTGTAAACACCTTTCTACCTTACTGGGAGTCACCTGTGGGCTGAAGCTTGAGTCAATATGGGGGAGTAAACAGCTAATCACTCAAGTTATTCAGCACTGAATACTGGAAGTCAGACAGTTTCTAAAGGCTTCCAATGTTGACACACAAAATAATTCAGGCAGATAGTGACTTGTGCAGGATCTCACAATAAACAAATTTCTAGCATCCGCATTAAGAATTTTAAAATTCTATTAAGGACACGGAGGTGAGGATTATGCTTCTCTTTTTTCACTTAAATTTCTTCAGCAGCCAATCAGAACGTTAAAACAGAAAAAACTACAAATCCCAAGTATATACACCTCACGTGATAACCATAGAGGAGGAAGCCCCCCCCCCCCCATGATGCTCAGACCATAGTAACACCTCCTCTTTCTTTGCTCAAACACACAGGAAAAGTCTATGCGAGTCCATAAAGCATAAGCTGGAAGAACACCACACGCAAAGTAGAGGAGCAACCATGAAGACAACTTTGAAGAACGAAGAGGAACGAAATCCTTGCACCAGGCCAACCTCCAGAAAAATCCACTGGACACATTAAAGAATCATTCGTCCTCCATAACTGCAAGGAGACGAAAAGACCAAGCCATAAAACTGAACCAAGACAAAATAACAATAGAAATAGCAACAGGGAGGGAAAAAAAAAAGACAGAAAAATACAGTAATAACCATTGAAACTGTACAGTAATCACAATAATCAAATAATAAATCAAATAATACCTTAACAGTGCGGTGGGATAATCCTCGCCTCCGTGTCCTTAATAGAATTTTAAAATTCTTAATGCAAATGCTATAATTTTTTTTATTCTATGTCAGGACCGGAGGCTCCGATTATGCTTGTTTAAAGCTGAGCCACAACCACAGAAGTAATATCCACAATAGGCTTATAATAAAACAATTTGAACGTAGATACAGATGACCATTTCTGCAGCCCTTAAAATGTCTTCCAATGTGGAACCAGAGGCAAAAGATTTTCAGGCCACAGCCCCTCTAGTGGAATGGGTGCCAAACCTGGAAATATCAATGCCCACTTCACCCAAAAGCCAACAAACCCATCTGGCCAGAGCGGCTGACAAAAGAGGATGATACGGTTTAACCAATGAAATCAATAACTGCACCCCCTTCCACCCATATCCGAACAAAATTCTTCTGTACTTAACTCGTAAGCTCTCAGACATTGAACCACACGCAATTTTGGGGTGTCTACAAAACAAGGATAGGAAACTGACTTCAAATTGCACTTGGGGAAATAGAAAAGGTTACTACCTCAGGGGAAAAAACCCTACCAGCCAAATCTAAGGCCCTAACATCAGAAACTCGTTTGCAGGAGATTAAACATAACAACATAGTGAGCTTAGACGAAAGTTGTTTCCTGGAAAGGAATCTATTAGCTGGCCAAGACTCTAAATATCTCAAGACTATATTCACATCCCAAAGGTTAGAATAACGCGGACGAGGGGGGTTAGCCAACCTTATGCCTTTCAAAAGCTTGCAAACGATGGGTAACTCCCCCACCGGATTACCATCCACCAGCAAATGACCCGCAGAAATGGCCGATTGGTAATTATTAACTGATCTATAAGCCAAGCCAGACAAAACTACGGAGGATAAAAAAAAAATTAGGACCACACTGCAATCTGCTGAAGAAGGATCCGCGTTCCGTGCACTGCACCAAGAACACCATTGTCTCCAAGCGGAAGCATTTCTCTTGTGGGTGCTGCAAGACCAGGCTCCCGCAATGAAAGCGGAAGACTCCTGCGAAAGGCCGGGGAGACTCCATCTTTCCCTGAAAGACGCCAAGCCATCAGGGCCACATAACTCAGATCCAGAGACCAGTCCTGGTGAAAAGGGTCTGTTGCTGGCGCTTCCGGGTCTGGCCTCCAGCTGAAAAATCTCTTCATCTTCCGGTTGAGACAGGAGGCAAAAAGATCTATTGAGAAGGGACTCCACCGAGAGCAGAGAGCTTGAAAGTCCCTGGGATGAAGCCTCCAGTCGCTGAAATCACAAAGGTGGCGAGAGTGCCAACCTGCCACCGAATTGCTGCTCCCTGTCAAATATTCCACCACTACCGAAATCAGGTGTTGTAGACAAAAGGGCCAAAAGTCCTTGGCAATCTCCGCCAGAATGCGAGACTTGGATTCTCAGTTTGTTGACATATCTCACTGCCGAGATATTGTCCATTCGAAGAAGAATACAACAATTCATCTTGAGAGCGGACAAACTCTTGATTGCAAACGAGCCTGCTAGGAGCTCCAGGCAATTTATATGGAGGTCCAGCTCTGCTCTGGACAAACGACCCCCTGTGGAAACTGACCTGCAACGAGCTCCCCATCCTCAAAGACTGGCATCAGACTCTATCACAATCTCTGGGGAAGAACCAAAGCTAGCCCTGCCATTCCAAGCCTCCATGGGTCCAACCACCAACGGATCTCTGACCGAGCTTCCTCCAATAGGGGAATATCCGAGTCCTTTCTGAAGATAATAAATCTTCAAACGCGGAAGAGCCCTGTAGTGAAGGGGACCTGGAAAGATCGCCTGGATGGAGGAAGAGAGCAGGCCCACCATGCGGGCAATCACTCTCAATGATACAGTCTGTCTGGACAATAGTAAACACAATTCCCTCTTGATTAGATGAATGTTTTGAGGAGGAAGGATCAATTGAGCTAGGGTAGAGTCCACCCGAAAACCCAGAAATTCCAAACTCTGAGACGGAATTAAGACCGACTTCTGGCAACTGATTATGAACCCCAGACTCTGGAGAAGGGAAATGGACCATTCCAGATGGGAGAGGACTAGACGAGGACATTGAGCCACAATGAGAATGTCGTCTAGGTGATTTATTAGATGCACCCCTCTTGCTCAGAGGAACTCCACGACTGGCCCCATCACCTTCGTGAAGCACCAAGGAGTTGATGAGAGGCCGAAAGGAAGGACTTTGTATTTGTAACAAAGGCCCTCCCACAGAAACTGGAGGAACCAACGGTGTGGAGGAAACATAGGAATGGTCAAATAAGCATCCTTTAAATCCAAACGGACCATCCAGTCTCATTCCTGAAGAATATCCCTCAGCAAGTGGATGCCCTCCATTTTGAAATGGCGATAAACAAAGTATCCGTTGAATTCTTTGAGGTTCAAGACAAGACGGGAGCCCCCTTCTTTCCTGTCCACTAAAAATACTGAGCTGAGAAACCCTATAGGATGAAGCAAAGCCTCGACTATAGTGCCTTTTTGCAAAAGCGATGCAACTTCGGCGGAAATGAAACTGCGATTTTGAAGGGAAAAATAAGTTGGACGGGGAGGGGACGACAGAGGGGGATTTGTAAAAATCTAGCTTGAATCCCAGAATGGTCTCCAGGACCCAAGAGTCGCAACTGATCTCGCGCCGTGCCTGCAGAAAACACCCCATCCTACCCCCTAGAACAACCTCTGAGCTTGAAATGAGGCTAATCTGCAGATCCTGCGTCCTGGGAGTAGGATTGGGTGCTTCTAGATCTCCCTCTGTGGAAACTGGAGCGACCTGCTCTTGGTCGGGAAGGGTAGAAGGTGGACGAGGAGGAATTGTAGTCTTGGAAGCCACCTCTTCCCTGATTATAGTACCCCTGGCTGAGGGCCTTGATGATTGAACCGTCCGAAAGCACGCCCTCTGTAGCGTCCGGCCCCACGAAAAAGTGGGCGAAGAACCTTTTTGATAGACCCCTGGGCTTTGTCCAAATTGGCATAAGTTGCCGCAAATTTAGAAAGCTCCTTGAGGAAAGGAGAACCAAAAAGCAAGCCCTGTGCCAGAGGTCCTGACTCCAATGAAGCAAGGTCTGCTAACTTGGGGTCCATCTTTATCAATATGGAGCAACGATGTTCGATGGAAATCGCACAATTAGCGTTCCTCAGGAAGCATAGGTTCCTTTGAGTCCAACCCACCAGAACATCAGGGTCAATGGAATTTCCCGAATCCTTGGACTGAAACCCCATTTCCAAAATCTTGGTCAAGGGGCCTGTCACATCCAGAAGCTTGTCCTGGCAACCGCGCCAGGCATGGTCAATCCCCTTCTTGGGGTCCTTCGAGAACTTTTTTAAATATGTGACCAAAGTAGGATCCAGTTCTGGGGCTCTGTCACCTTAGCTGGAAGTCTGGTCTTGGACATTACGAGCGTAATCTGGAGCGAACCTCCTTCTCGAACCCATGCCTAATGTGGGACTCCACATAATCCACGACCTCCGCTGGAGGCAACCATAGGGTAGAATGGGGATGAACAATGTCCTCTGGTTCAAAAGTAAGAACTTTTGGGGTCGGGATAGAATCTTCTTGGTGGTGCGTCTTCTTTTTGCGTTTCCGGAGGGTCGACCCCTGGTCTGAGGATTGCTCTGACGAGGAGGAGTCCAGATCCTTCTTTGGCTTAGACTTCAGGGTTGAAGAAGAAGTATTATAGTCGTGCTCCCTGGCCAGGGATCTGATAAGACTCTTAAAGTCTGCAGAATTAGGATTCTTACCCTGCTTGAGGGCCTGCGAACTGCCAGACAGGGAGGGATCTTCGACTATATGAGACCCCGGGGGGACCACCCATCCCTGCTGCTTGGCAAAACCAATGAGATGATGTTCGATAAGCCTGATGGCCTGGGCCAAAGCTTGATTGACTGTGTGACGCACACCAGCATCCAGGGCATAGACAAGGTCTTGTTCAAAAGATCCAGCAGGATCATCCACATTCTATTCATCATCCAAATCGCTCATTATAGACAGCCATGCTGATTAGATTAGACCAAAAACTCCAATGGAGCAGTCCACCAGGTGAATTAGGCCAAGGGCACAATATCAGCCCTGATAATACAGGGGAAAAAACAGGATGTAGAGGGAGCTCTGCCCAAATATAAACAGGCCCAGCCTGAGTAATAATTATTGCAACCCCAAGGAGAGCACACTTGGGGCGTATCACGGGGAGCACACAGCTCTGCACGAGGCTAGAGATGATAACTGGCATCTCTTCGTGTTCAGCGCCGAAGGAGCCCTCGGGCATGCGCACTAGTGCCAGAACTGTAGAAATAGAAAGGGGACTGCGCGGCAAGCCACGCGGCCTCGCTCCCCTGCTCCCGCTCCACGAATAGAACACGATCTGAGGTCCAAGGACACTCCTAATTACTGAAAAACCAACACGCGCACACCGCGCGCGAACACTGACAATGTGTAAACAATAGACAGACACACTCTTGAGCTGCATTCATAAAAGGATCAAAAGTACTTAACTGGCTGCAAAGCAGCAAAGAATGAGTAGTTGTTATTGTGTTATGAGCATTATATGGCGGGGGCTCCTCTATGGTTATTACGTGATGTGCATACACTTGGGATTTGTAGTTTTTTTTTTGTTTTAAACTTTCTGATTGGCTGCTGAAGAAATTAAAGTGAAGATAGAGAAGCATAATGGAGCCTCGGGTCCTGACATAGAATGTGTTTCAGCTGGTAGCCAGGGCTCTGATACCACAGCCCAGGGCAGGCAGCCGCTCCTCCGAGGCGCCCTGCCCCAGGAACAGCAGCCAGGACTCGGCGCCCTTCTGTGCCCATGAAGTACCCACGCGTGTGCCAATTAGAGGCAGCTTCCGTTTTCTTTCCACGCAGGACGCCAGCGCCACATCCTGTTCTGTTTCCTCCAGTCTGACAAGGGGGGGTGATGGCTGCCTCGGCTCGCTGTCCCTGGAGAGCCCAGGAAGAGCGGTTTCCCAAGAGCTGCCGAACAAGATCAGCTCCTGGGCCTGGGGGCAGAGGAGAGTTGGCACAGGGAAGATGCCATGTTCTTGTGAAATTCTAAAATGTGTAAATGTAGGACAGATGCACAGGCGGGAAGCATATGGCAAAAAAAAAACAACGCCTGGCCCGCCACTGAGGGGGGCTGAGGAACACAAACCTGGCCTCCCACCCAAAAATATCCTTACTTTTATGAGTAGTTTTATCAAGAGCTGCGTGTCGCTTTCAGTAGCTTCAGTGCGCTAAGTGATGAGAGAATATGTGGGGGGAAGGATGGAGGGTGCAGGGGGGACCCTGCTGGTGCTCGTAGAATCGTGAACCCCTAATTCCTGTTCAGTGGAAGACAGGCCTGAAGAGTTGGGGTGTTTGACGACGCTTCCGGATGCGCTTTAGAGGTATATCCGGACCTCGTGCAGGGGTTCAGGGGGTGCCACCGTCTGCTAGAAGGGCCGAGGGTGATGAGCTGTGCAGAGAGGGGGCTGCCCCACCGCACAAGTAGGCTTTGGGATCTGAACGCCACAGCGAGTGACATTACTTTCGTTGCCTTTTAGAGCGCTTTCACCAAGGTGCAAGATTATTAAGTGCCACGCGAGTTATGTGATGACGTAAAAATAAACACAAAAAGCACTGGCAAAGGCAAGAGGTCTTCAGTCGGTGGTGAGTGAAGGCACTCAAAGTGACATATGTCCTTGGCACTCATCCTTGCACTTATACACCCATTCATCCACCCATTGACTCTTTCTTGCATTCACTCACTTCCCCAACCACACAATTACTCAAGAAGCACGTGCTGGATAAAATAAAAACAGAAGAAATGTAAATACCACCACGTAAAAGCAGAAAAGGGGAAATGCCACCAAGTAAACATGGTGGGCACTTACTTGAATTAAGGAAAATATGTGGGAAATTAAGCATAGCCGAGGGTGGCTTTTTTGGATTGAAACTGTGCATATTCTGATAACTAGACCATGTATGGCGTTCTTTCTCTGGCAGCATCACAGGTGAGAGGATGGAAGTTATGAATCTACCTGGATTTTTAGGCCTGGCTTGATAGTGCAACTATCGCCTGACCATTTATCCTACACCAAAATTATTCCACAGCTCTTTGCTTCCACACAAATACAAATCTATTCCAATACTACTTACTTGTAATGCTTCACATTACCATACAACATTATTTTAAAATCAGGCCTACTGACATTACCAATGCTTGTTTTAGTAACTTTTGATCCGTTTGAGCTAGAAATAAATTACTTTTTTTGTTGTAAAGCCTGTAAATTGTGCATCAGATAATGCATTATGTGCCAAATTGAGCAAATCCATAATTGTGCAGAAAACGCCACATAATCGAATACTTCCACTGCCCTGCATATGAGAGAGGGCAGAGCTGGGCCTCTGGTCGCACAGTCACGGCAGCCAGCGGTCTCTCGTGAGACAGCCTCATGACTCACCCCCCTCGCCGGTCTCTCCCAGAGGAGAGGGACGTGTGGAAAGTTTACCTGCAGGTGACGCCGGTCCAGGGCTCTAGACGTGAAGGGCATCGACCAATCAGAGTCCTCCTGGAGTGCATGTGTGAATGAGCTGCAGAGAGCAGCACTGATTAGCGCTGAGCGCCCCCCCCCCCCCACCCCCAGGGGACGGAGCTCTCACCACAGCAACCACAAGCTGAGGGAGGGTGAAGGAGGGGCAGAGCCCCGGAACAGGAATGAGGCAGGCACGGAACACAGCATCCCTCGCCTCTGAAAACTGCCTGTCTAGCGCCAAGAGTCAAGCCCTGTAATCAAGCCTCTACGTCTTCCGTTTTTACTGATTTTTACACGCACATGCAGAAGGAAATCTGTTTCTACAGCCGTGTTTCTTCTTTAGAAGGAAGAGTGCGCTGTGGCCCGGGTGTGAGTGACTCCACACATCACACACTGATACCACATGACGCGGTGTAAACGAGGGAGCTCAGATGGTTGCACGGCTCCAGACCTGCACGTCTCGCCCACCTTTTCACGCGAGTGGATGATTTCATGCGACTATTGTCTCGTGCACTAGAACCTAAAGATATGGTCGTCTGACTGAAACTTTTTCACTTTCAAAAATGCATAAATATACGTATCGCAATTTTAATTTCCTCGCCGCCCAAAACAAATATGGATCGATGGCATTAAACATGGAAAAGGCACACGGGGATAAATAGAAACGGGAATGTCAAAGCGCTCTGGCTAGGAGTGGTGCGGCACAAACCCACCTTTAGCCCCTGATGAGGGGTGAGTGCCCATCTTGGCAGCTCCTACATACCCCACCCTCGGGCACCCCGGGGTCGGTCTCCTAGGAGGCAAGAAAGGGACAGTCAGTGAAGTGACCTCTTCCGCTGACTTTTTACAGAGCGTCCAGCCTTGAATGAATGAATGACTGTCCTCTTGTAGCATTTGGCTTAAAAGGGGGCGCAGGGAAGTGTGTGCGGGGGGGGCGCTTATAAACCCATCTATATACGTATGGGATTTGTACAGCAGAAAAATATCCAACGAGCGACTGAGCGCCGAACAACGCACGGGTATCGAAATAATCTATTTTTAGATACTTTAAACTCCTCTTTCATGTTCTGCATTTTTTTCTTTCATTTAAGTGTAAGTTCATCCAATGGATGGGGGCTGTGGGACACCTCCCCTGCCCTTTGTTACTCTCCCGCAGTGAAAGGGATTGCGTTGTAGAGAACGGAACAGATGTTTGTTCAAGATAAAAATATGAAATACAGATGGTGACGGCGAAAGAAAACACGTAAACAGTGGCCATTGGGCAACAGTGGTTTAAAATCGGAAAATAAGCGAGGGTAGAGTTGTGCGATCGGCTCACACACACACACACACATATATGTGTATGTATATATATATATATAAATATATATATATATATATATATATATATATATATATATAATCCAATTAGGAACGTGCTCTGCTATGCGTTCAGCGTCACACAGTGCGTCAGGGTTGAGATGGAATTTGCGCCCAATGTTCTGGACACAAGAGTTTTTTTTTTAATTTTTGGATACAGAGTGTACACTTGGGGCGGCGATCTCTGCTCTCCCATGTGCCCAGATCCCGACGCTCCCCTCCTAGACCTGTGTACCCTTGGGCCTCTAAGGCTGTGGTAATCCGGCACACCACGCCAGGGTTTACAGTGTGACCGACACAAGACAGCAGTGCTCTGCTTGGCGTGCAATTAGCCGAGGTTATCAATCACCCGCCACTCCTTGGGGGCTTTCACATATCCATGCTCGCATGTCTTTCCCTCTGCATGCTGGTACTTGTAGTCCTGACCTGACAATACAATAAACAGGACCGTTCGTCCCAGAATGCAAAGAAAAGGATGGGCTGGAACAACCACTGATCCGTGGACGTGGAGAGCTAGCGATCTACACACAGAGAAGTGCATTCTGCAACATGTAGTCTCGCTTTTATACTTTCTGACCCGGGCCTACAAGTCCCAGCATGCACAGTTCTGGTAGCTAAAGGTGTCGCGCATGGCATGTGGGCGTATATCATCATGAATTGGCATATCTTCCCCTGACAGGTGTGGCCTCTTACAGGCCAGAAAGGGGAGGAGTCTTGGCTGAGTCACACCCGCCCTGTGATGTACGCTAGCTAACTATAAGAGGCGCTATAATTACATAAACATGTTTTCATATAGTCGGTTACGTAGGCCTGGGTCTTTGTAGCGCTACAAATAAAAGGTGCGACAAACTAGACCCGAGGATACTTATATAAGCCGACACAAAGAGGCATGGTATTAGCTTCAATGAAGGCGGTAAGGCAAGGGCCAGAGCACGTGAGGTCTGCTCTAGCGCCTAGACACGAGTTAGCCCTCGAGACAGCTCGAGACAGTTCCGCGTTAGACATGGTACCCACTTCTAGGTCCCCCCCTCCAAACACCCCTTACTCTTGCGAAACTCCGTTGTCACCTAAAACACAAATACCAGCGAAATCTACCGATATACAGCTAAACGGACGCCCCCCCCCCGAGCCTCACCGCTTTATAAAACACCAGGAACAGTGTGACCCGCACTGCAACTGGGGGATCCCTTCTGACTGAGAATATATCCCGTTTTTGAGTAATAAAGCGCTTAGTATTAATGTGCCGCAAAAGGGGGGTGGAGGGGGGGGGAGACAGGGGGCTACTACTGCTCAAACAGCCAGGTCTTGAGGTGTCTCCTGAAGGTTAGCTGGTCCTGTGTCTGTCGTAGGAGGGTGGGAAGAGTGTTCCACGTCTTGGCGGCGAGGTGGGAGAAGATCTGCCACCGGTGGTCGTTCTGTGGATGCGTGGGATGGTGGCGAGGGCAAGGTCAGTGGAGCGGAGCTGTCGGGTCGGGGTGTAGAAGGAGAGACGTGGCGTGTACGTGTGTACAATCTGCATGTGGCAATAACGTGCCGTCCTGGAGCAGCGCCCCAAGAGCCGAAACTCCCTCCTCCTCGGACAGCGATAGTGTGTGTGGGGGGGCCCCGAAGTGCTACGTTAGGTGCGTCCGGGGCGGCTGTTGTAATGTACCTCAATGCAAGCACTATCTGCAGCAGGAACGTACATTGTTGGGGGGGGGACTCCAGGACAGATCAGTCTGTGCAGTTGCCCATGCGTGTCACCTAACCTACTTCTGACAGATTGAGCCCAGCCAACCAACACGTCAGCCATTACAACTGCCCCACAATGCAGTGTGCTTTAAAGTCCGGAGCACCCAATCCACCCTCAGTTGTGGGGAGCTGTAGCTTCGCAAAGCTAAACCTGTGCTGGCGCGTCCCCCCAGATCACGTCTCCCTGCAGCACGTCCAAGGGGAAACCATCACCGGGAGGTTCACAAAGTAATATAAGGAGGCGTGGCAGCATGACCATCTTAGCCAGTGCCAATCTGCCCGGTACCATCATGGGCAAAGTGGTCCATAAGGCAATCTGCATCTTAAGGGAGTTTATGCCCTCATGAGGTTACCCTCAGGGGCGTCCTTCCTGTCCCAGTAAAAGTTAATGCCTAAATACCGAAATGTGTGCGCTGCCACTGGTAATTTTTTATTATCAAACTTTAAGAGTGGGCACACCAGACTATCTGCAAACTGGAAGGCACATGACTTTTCAGTATTGATGTGGAGACCCCAAAGGAGGTCAGCGGTCTGGGCACATCATGCAGCCCAGCAGTAAGATCTCGGAGGTACAGAATCATGTCGCAGCATACAAGGAGATAGCGTGAATCAAACAACCTAATGGTATAGCCCACTCCACAGACTCCCCCCGGGTGTGCTGTGCCGTGGGTTCCAAAGCTAGGACAAACTTGACTGGTGATAATGGACAACCCTGTCTGGTCCGGCGCTCAATCTGGGATGTCCCAGAAATATGACGCCCCCTCTTCGCTTTCGCCGTAGGCGTGGTGTATAAGAGGGCTACCCACTTAATAAAGGCTTGTGGTGGATCAGTGTACTAAAGCCGAGAGCATATAATCCCACCCCAAGGTGTGAAACGCTTGACGAACATCCAAGGAGACGTACCCCACAAACTAGTAGGCCCCTCAGGATGCTGCCATCACCTGGAACAGCCTGCGAATATTTAACGCTGTGCTGCGTCGGGGCACAAAGCCGCACTGGTCTTCGTATACCAACCTCGGGGAGCTGTGGGTGCAACCTACCAACAAGTATTTTACTTAACATTTTGTATTCAGTATTCAAGAGGGACAGGGGTCTATAGGAAGTGAACTCCGTAAGTGGTCTAATGGGTTTTAGCAATGATGTCACTATTGCTTCACTGGTAGCGGGAGGGGGCCATCTCACATTCAGCCAGGGATTGTATAGTGCTTCTAGATGCGGCACCAGTTTTGGAGCCTATGTGTAGTAGAACTCCACCGGTAGCCCGTCCGATCCCGGCCTTTTATTTCTGGCTAGAGTCTTGCGTCCCATATCTCCCCTGAAGTTATAGGAGCCCTCAAGGTCTCCCTTTCATTTGGTGTCACCTTAGGTAGTTCGGCTTGCCTAATAAAGGTGTCTATAGCTGCCGGGGCAGGGGGCAGCGTACATCCCCGCATAAGGATCGTGGAATGCTTCATTGATGGCCCGCTGCGTGCACACTACCCCATGCGTTGGGTCACATATTGGCAGTATGGGTGTGGGAATAGCGTCTGCGCGAATCAAGCGTGCTAGTAAGGACTCTGACCTGTCCGCCTCTGCGTATACTCTGTATGGTCAAGGAAACGAAGACGATCCAACAGTTCAGCATAACTACTGCGGGCCTCATGAAATGCTCTAGCCCTCTCGGGGCCAGTAGGAGCCCGGCGCTTCACGGCTCCCAGCCTGTCCTCCAGCAGTGCAATGTCCCTCACTATCTCCTGTCCTGCCCCACCACCATACCGATGGAGGCCCCACGCACCGCCACCTTAAAGGCCTCTCATTCTACCATTGGCAAAGATGATATGACTGGTATTTTCAGCAAAATAGGTGTCAACGGTCTTTGCGACTGTCTCCCTGAACACCGCGTCTTCTAGTAAGGACGGCTGCAGGCTCCATGTGGGTACTGTGACTGGCACCCTGCCCCACGATACAGTCATCTCCCCCGGGTTACGGTCTGAGTGGGTGAGTGGCATGTGTCAACACTGGGGGGAGTGTAGTGTGGAAAGGAACCTATCCAAGCGAGTGTGCGGGGCACGAGGATGAGAGTAAAAGGTATATTCCCGTAAGGCAATCTTACGACTGCGCCATGCATCCAACAAGGCCCACCCTTCCGTCCATTGCTTCAAGGCCCTAGATTGGCGTATCGCGGTTGTGCAGGGTACGGGAAGGTGTGATCTGTCCAGTACTGTGTTGAAATCTCCACCCAGTATCCAAGGGAGTGTTCCCCAGTCCTCCAAAAACTTTTCATATGTGTGCAAAGAAAATACCTTGTTTCATGTTTGGGGCGTGGCGTACATGCACCCTAGCACCAGTGTGTGGCTGTCAAGAGTGCCCTTCAGAAGACATGATTGTGAGGTTCATGTTATATAAACAACGCAGGGAGAACTTATTTTGCCATTTGCATCTGTCTTGTTTCAGGTGCTCCCAGCTTTTGCATAAATAAGGTCCAGGCAGATGAAGTATGTCGTCCAGGATCACACCGTGTGCGCATGCGGTGAATATGTGGCTAGCAGCTGGGACTTCGTTCTCCAATGCCCGCATCCCCTCCCCGAGCCCTCGGCCTGTGCTCCGCTCCCCGTGGCCCCTCCAGACCCCACTCCCCAGCCCGTCGCCTAGGTTACCAGCCTGGTGCTAGAAAGAAGGTTTAACAACAGAACAACACTTCACACCCCTGCAGACTGCAAACATCAGAACCCACCCATTTAGAGGTACAGAAACCCTGTGAGTGGCTTGTTTCTGCCCTCTGCATCAGCGGGGCTGCTCGCGTTCAGCAGAAAATGTCCCTCAAAGCATCTTTTGAAAGGCATCCTTGTCACGTGATGAAACACTCACAGCTGGGGCGTGGCTTGGTCAGTGAGTACGGGGGTGAGCTTCAGGCTTCCTAACAATCAGGCTGGAATATATTGTACAAATACACTGACAAGCAGGGTGCACCAGAGGGGTGCAGTGGAAATGCAGAAGAATGCAGACTGGCAGGGGTAGTAAGTGAGAGAAAACATAATATTTTGTAAAATAACTAACATTTTTAAGGAGAAAGAGGGAGGGCGTATGTGCGTGTTTTGTCTGAGTGTATGTAAAAATTCCTGGTGAAATCCAGAAGACATTTCACCATACAGGAATAAAAACCCCTGCAGCCAACTATATCAGAATATGCATTTATTGTTTGGGGGGGGCTGAGGGGGAATAATACCCCCCCACCCCACTACCATGTTGCGCCCCCTAAAAGTCACCCCATCCCACCAGCAACTAACAAGATCGAAGGCCGGATTTCTTAATAAGGTCACCGAGTGACAGAGGGTATTTTATTCCTTATAATACACGGCCATCACACTTCATATAACCCGCTTACATCATGGCGGTCTTGCTTTTTCATGTTCATTGCAGAGAAGAAGAATAAAAGTAGAATATGTACTGCTAAACTAAACACATCAAAAAGCAGTTTGTAGGAGTGTCAGTGATGCCTCCGAGGCACACAGGAGTTTAGCTAGCACACAGGAGTTTAGCTAGCACATGCCGGTGTCAGGCCCCGTTTTAACCAGGGCTAATTCTGCCTCAAGCTTTGCCTCTAGCTTGAACCATAAAAGTCAGTGACGGAGGTCAATAAGCAAGTGCATTATATACACCTTCATGTTCCACGGTCTGCCCATCTGCCTGAGGTGCACAAATGCTTAGCGCACACAAATGCTTTGCGCACAAGTTGGTGATTTCGCTAGAAGAGCTGAAATACAACAGCCAAATATTGATGACCACTGGCAAAGAAAAAAATGATGGCTGAAATGCTTGAATTAGTCTCAGCAACTGTTAATGATAATGGTCTGCATTCTAACCAATTTTGTTTGCTCATTATGCAAATAAGACGGGGGTGAAACACACGCAAATCAGCCTTGACCATTCCCATAAATGCAGAGTCAAGCCAAAACTTCTAGACCAAATCTGCTTTGGATGAAGACTCATTGCAGACATGTTTCGGTCTTGGTAGACTTCATCAGGGATTTGTAGACTCCTATAGCAGAGTGAGCACAAAATCCACGTCTGGGTAAACTTGTTGTACTCAGGATTTTTTTTACCCAAGACTCACGAACACCATGGAGAGAGAACAGCCATTCCAGACCATTTACCCTGCATAAAGGTGATATACCAAAAAGGGATCTTCTGTGACCTAGCTGTACCCTCGCTGACCCAAAGGATATTCATGGCTAGACTTTGGTAGAAAATGTACACAGTATTTGTTCAATAGTACTTTTGAATTTCCTCTAACTAAACCATACACACGTGAGACCAAGTATGGCTAGTAAACTACACCTCTTGCCCTTCACCTGCAAGAACCAACTTCCAAAAAGTTCAGGTGACTTCCAAAAAGTTCAGGTGGTCTGGTTCCGGCTCCAGCCCGTGCAGCTGGAGTTCACACAGCACAGCCTCCATGTACGTCCAGAGGAAAAAGATTTCTGCTTTTTAGCCAACTTTTTCACATGCCCTTAATCAGGGTTACCAGCAACTGGCCTCGTTTCCACCCCCCTCTTATCACTTCTGGGCACACATCAGCTTTTTCGAAGCCGCCCTCTGTGTTTGCTCTCTACGTCACTAGTACTTCTAACGTCCTATGTTTCAGAGCAGGCCCTCTGAAGTGTTTACACTCCTGAGGCCCTGATGAATGGCCATGTTTGGCTTGAAACACGTGTTTGCAGGCAAGATGAGTATTATAACTATGCTGAAGCCATTTGCTGTTTGTAATGATGTAGAAACATACTACTACCAAAAGGAACGTTTTAATTAACTTTTGTGGAAAAGAAATGCCTCTCGCACCATGCGGAGGTTCAGTGTTTGCATTTTAAAGCCATAAAATTGTTTGGCTTGGAGGTCTACTTTGTGCGGAGCTGTTGTACGCCAGCACAGGGTTCTGCAAAGTCGGTCCTGGAGAGCCGGGTCCATGCCAGGTTTTTAGCATACCCATATTTAGAAAAATGTAGATTTCTGAAACATCTTTTCTGTTAATGTGGATATGCTAAAAACCTGGCATGGACCCGGCTCTCCAGGACCGACTTTGCAGAACCCTGGGCCAGCACATGTAATAGAAAACCAGGCTTTCCCCTCTGAGACTCAGAGTCAGGGCCAGAAAATATTTATGCACCCAGGTAGGCAGAAAACTGTATCAGTGAGGACACAATCCCATCCCTGCATCAGAGAAGGAAGGCTGGAGACTTTACCCTCACAAATGGTAGCTGTTCACGCACACAATCTGTGCGAGGGAGTTTCTGTGAGCCCAGGCCAGGTTTGTGGGTGGTCCTGTAAGGGTACACCAGTAAAATTTGGGGAACATCCTCCAACTCTGGGCCTGATTTAGTTTTCTGCAGACGGGTTACTCTGCCACAAAGGTGACAGATATCCCACCCTCAGACAGATTCGGATTTTCATCAACAAGTTGAAGGTGGTTTCCCACCCTGAAAGCTTGGAACTTTACTCCCATCAAAGGAAGGGGTAAATGGGTGTAGAGCAGACAGCCATAATTTATAGTGGTGTACGGGAAGAAATTTTACAGTGCAAAAATATTTTCTCAATGGAGAAAACATATATTTTTGGACTGCATTTGCATTTTTGTATCACCATGTTGCAAACATTAATGTACACTTGATGCATTCCTGTGCGAGGACACTGTTACACCCTGGATTACTCATGGATATGTGCAGCTTCTTAAAATATCCTGGACCGCTCCTGGGATTGTTTTAGGATTTAAAAAAAAAGCCAGAAATTTACACCAGACTTGGAAGTGACCTTACGAGGGTCATTTACAACTATGTTTCCATCACTTCTGTGAACCTGGACTTCAGTCACATCAGATGTGCCCGAGGAGTCTCCCGGCTCTGTAAGAAACATGGACCGAGCCACATCACCACAGATGCCCGTCACCGTGCAGTAAAGCACAGATGGTTGTCGATGTGGAGTAAAGCACCACATTTCAGCGCCTTCCTGGACTTTTTCGCTTGGACTCAAGCGGGAGAGCCCTCAGGCAGAGGATTCCAGAAGAAGGTGCAGTCTCCACCCAGAATCATCCTTGGTCAATATACCTCGCTGGGGGGAAGGCTGGAGCCTATGGGCGGAGATCCAAGGTAATGACCTGGTGAATACTTGTAAGAATTTAGACCTTAGAAACTTTGATCTAGGATCAAGGGAAGCTGTGGAACAAGCAGCGTTGAGAAGGTGACCCTCCTTTGATCAGTGGCCAGCGTAACTAGAAAGGAACACGGAGAGCACGGCCTGCGGAAGGACTCCTGATGCCGTGCTCCAAGCCTGAGGAGATCTAGGTAGGAAGTGATACTCACTAAAGGAAGGCACCACTAGTACGCAAATGGGAAGGGGGTACGTCCTAGCAAAAACTGCAAATGATTAAATACCTTACTTCTTCACCATAACCACCACCCATCCACAACATCTCATAGATGTTCACTATTTTTTTTTTAAAGGATAGTGAACGAGTGTGAGGTATTGGTGACAGAAGAGGAGTGTGGTGAACAAATAGGGTGTTAAGGGATTTACCTTTTTGGCTAGGGTATAGGTAGGAAGGCCAGGATATGCTGCGTTTACGCAACCTTGCGGCAGCTTGGTGACGAAGAGGGAAAGGGGAAATTTCGCCTACGTGGTTTCAGGAGGTCCTTTAAGGTTGTCAGTAACACAGCTGCACAGACCCAAACTAGTAATACAATCTGCACAAGCCCACTCCATCACATTTAACTATTCAGCAGTGAAAATGAGGAATAACCAGTGTAGCAACATCACTGCAGGACAGATAATGCATCTTCATTGCTTTCTTTACTAAAATGTTCAAGCTGCCAGGAAACACTCCTGATCAATGCTCTAAATAATAATATCAGTTATAGTGAGGTCTCACGATATTGTCAATAATGCAGCGGAAAATATAAAGGGCAGTGCATGAGATATAGCTATTTAATCCCCACAGTCCAACAATCCCCCAAAACGGTATATTATGAGCCGCCCGTTCCCACGCCATGTAGACCCCACCAGTCACCTTAACAAGGCAGAGCACCCAGAAGGGGGCGCCTCTCCGCTCCAGATGACATACAGTGCAACAGATTCACTCTTTCTGTGAGTTCAACTCACACAGAAGTGCAGTGAGGCTCATATTAACATTCAGCTCAGAGCCTGAGGTCTGACCACAATGGAACCGGAGGCCACCTATCTCGGTGTTACTGAAGTCAACTCAGTGATGCTTGGAACAGCATCATTACAAACTAGACTGAAGTAGCTTGTCCTAGAGTATATAATCATGCGGAAGATGGCATAATGCACCAGATGAGGGTATAAAGAGGGAGCTATTCTGGCTCCCTCTAATTTCACCTGGACACGTCTGAGTGTGGCATCAAAGTAACGACTGGAGCAACACTCAGAACATCCCCCACATACGCCACCCAGCACCCACACACACTCCCACCGATGCATGCGCCACCCTGCAGCTGAACATATCAGGATGGACACTGGCCCTGATTACAAGTTGGTCTAAATCAGATCACTCCTGTGCAAAGTGCTACTGGGGCAGGGATCAGAATTCAGAGGTGGGTGGTATTTACTGCAACTGATAACCACTGGGTGTGTTAAATATCTCACCCTTTGTTACATTTCGGCAGGGCAAACGCGCTGGAATGTAAGCGGGGAAAAGTGTACAGTATTTACCATAACATACGCTGATGCAGTAGGCACCAACATGTGCATATTATTCCTCAAAAACTCATGGAAGGTGTTATTTGTCACACCTGATAAATAACCAACACCACTGTATCATTCTTTAACAGGTGTGATAAATAGCCCATTCACTCGGAATCAGGGTGTGCGAGGTCCCACCGCGGCAGCCGTGCACGGTGAAATTCCAAGTAACAAAAACAATCTACAAAAATGAGCAAATCACTGATAATCATTTTGACACTCTGCAATGCTGCAACAACTGTGTTTTTTTCCATTTTGAAAAACATTTTGTCATGAAGGAAGATTCAAAGGTGTCCTGGTGGAATGTGAATGGCCAAAAGGAGACATAAATGTGGTCATGTGACCACTCATTAACTCAACAGGTTACATGCAACTCATCAGTATCGGTAAGACCTACTGCCCTACTCATCTCTGAGAGAGGCAATTTATGGTAGCATCTCATCATCAATGTACTCATGATGTAGTCTATACATCTTCAGATCACTCCTGCAAATTTATTTTCTACTACCACTAGCGTGAGCATGCCTGCTTTACTGGTTCTGTAACTTTTTACAACACCTACTGTTTCCATTCTTAACATACATTTCCTATTTATGACTATCAGAGAACTATGGATGTCAGCACAGATCTCTGCGGTGCTGCCTCTTACTGAATGTATATGTCGGCTTATTTCTGGGAGAGTGGCAATGTGCTAGAAAATATTTGAGGGGCAAGAAAAGCTGCAGGTCAATTTATTTTCTCAGATCTGGTTTCCTGTCAGCTTGAGGTGGGCTTGGTGAGGCCAAGGACCTCTCAGAAAGCAGTGGGCTGCATCCTTATGCCTCCTTACGAACCAGTCAGCACAGCGACCATAGAGCATCTGCCTCCACGGTGTGCGCACGCCCTCCAGAACTCTAAAGCCTGAGGTCTGCAGGTGTACGGCTTAAGAATCTTTTGACATTTCCACATCATTCTGGTTAGAGGGTAGTCAAGTTTTACCCACCCTAAGGCGATCCCAGGAAGGATTGTTACCCAGATAAGTCTGCTCATAATTAATGTTAAGTATAGGATAACAACTGACTTATTTGCTTTCACTAATCCGTGACTAACAGCATTATTGCCAAGAGACGGAACGCTCCTCCAGGGCAATCCGGTATGCCAATTTATAGAAGCTGCATCAACAGTAGACTGTTCCCATAACCCCCACAGCAAAGCGCTGGTCTCAGAGGAGGGTGGCATAGGTTGTTTTAGTTATTGGTTGCAATACTTTAGAACAGGACCCATCAGTAGATGTCTGTCAGCGGGATTCGCCCACTTCAGTGTGTCCACCAATTTTGGGCACTTAAAGAGCACACTCCCTCACATCCCTGGTCACTAATCACAAGGCCATCCAACCAGATGAACTGGAGAAATAAGAGACTATGGCTCTCATTACAACCCTGGTGGTCTTGGACCACCAGGGTTGTTGTGGCGGATTTCACTACCAGCAGGCTGGCGGTGAAATCCCTAGTATTACGACCGCTGTGAAAGCGCTGCGGTCGCACCGCCGGTTTACCGCCACTTCAGTCCCTGCGGTTTTAATCGCGCTGCCCAGGGGATTACGAGCCCCCCTACCACCAGCCTTTTCCTGGTGGTTTGAACCGCCAGGAAAAGGCTGGTGGTACGGGGAGTCGCGGGGCCCCCTGACACGGCCCGTGCAGCTTTTCACTGTCTGCTGTGCAGACAGTGAAAAGCGCGATGGGTGCAACTGCACCCGTCGCACGGCCGCAACACCACCGGCTCCATTAGGAAAGCAGGTTTCCGCCCGCCGGCCCAGCGGGGATCTCAAAGTGAAGGGGCACAATCCAAGGTCTGCACAATGAGTCAGAATGTGGCACCATTGCTGTTACTTCTGTTTCTCAAATAATGCACATATAGGAAGCAGAAGGCACAAGCAGCGCCTTGTCATCTGCATTCCTGTCTTCTCGCCCTTTTTAGATCTCAGCCAGACAGCGTGTGTGCTGTCTCTCCAAGACATGTTTACAATCAGCGGCTAGAGCCCCCTATAGGCTTACCATTTGTTTGCTTCAATGTTGCTCTTGTATCCTTTGTTCCAGTTTGTCCGTGGCATGCGAGCATCATGCCTCTTCTTGTGTTTGGCCCTCCCGTAGAGCATGGGCAAAGTAACTGTGTCCATCCAATGCTCCCGTTTTTGGAGCTAATTTTTATGTCAAGTGCGTAAGAACTCTAGCCTTTCGTCATCTATCTGTGGGCTTTTAACCACGCCCACTGCACGCCCATCACTCGTTCGTGAGCTTGCGTTTCAAAAATCCTTTGTTATCATTGGTAAATGCTTTACATTTGTCCCTCCTGGGGGCAGTATTGTTACAGCCTTGGCCATCAACCCTGTTACATGGATTATTGCACATTTGCCGATACCTTTGACTGTGAGCATACTTATTTTTCCTTTTGTGTCTCTCCTTCGTGCTCATGGCAGCCGTGGCGCTTTGAATCGGCTCGCTTATGTCAACTGTTTTACTTTTCATTTTCAAAAAAAGTCCAATTAGGGATTTACAGCGCTAATAGCTCTAACTCAAGCAAACGCGAGACCCATTGCATTGCAAATGCTTGTTTGTTTATCTTTAAGCACTGCATGAGTGTTTGGGTTTTCACTCGCTTTGTCCATTACCCCCACCACCCTCCATTTATGTTGCTTCTTTTCTCCTCTCATTTGCCCCATCCCTGTTGCTTCTTTCCCCTCTTGAGCCCAATAGCATCGATGCAGAGAGGATGTGGTGTCACAGCCACAGCCACCAACTTTGGAGATGGGGAACCGGGTTGGAGTCTCGGTGTCAGGTCAATATCCTGTGATTCTGGGCAAATCACCTAATCTCACTGTGACTACTAAAGATGAATGTGTCCTTGTGTAATGTAACTGGCGCTCAAGTAAAGCCCCCCCAATACCTGTGGGTCGAGTTTGCATTATAAACTGCAAAAAAAAAAAAGAAAAATACATTTCACTAGGACGCATTCAGTCGTGCTGAGCAACAGATGTGCTGCTATACAACATGACTAAAAGACAATCACATTGACAACGCCAATGGCTCAGGCATTGCAGAGACCTACTGGCTTTGCCAATGCTTGTTCTAAATTCCCTCCAGCTCCCTGATTTTCTGTTCAGTCATTTACTATACTAGTGATTTCTTGGGAGCTCTGTGCACGTCGCCCTGTCTCTGCGGCTACTGCTCTGCTTCTTGTCTTGTCCGAGCTATTCACCCCCTCATCTACCCCACCGACCCTCTCTTCTCTCCAAAGCGGTTGTCTCTCCTCCCCATGTGTCTCTTGTTTACACGTCTCGTGTTGTTTCTTCATTCTCTCTCCTACGTACAAGGATGCTCTTTCTCCCATCAGCAACACCTTGCTCTCTCTTTCGCCCCATCTCTGTTACAGCAAAACAGTGGCTGGGAAACAACCCATTGCCTGGAAGAAAAGGCAGCGCCTGAAAGAACAGCCAGCACACAAAAAACATGAAAAACAAGCATTGGCAAATCCAATGGGTCTGGGTATTGTGCTAAACCAGGTATGAACATGTGCATCTGTGTGTAAAAACGGCTATGCGCGTGTGCATCTGCGAATGCATTAGCAACGAAGAGCTGTGTGTGTGAGTGTGAGAGAGAGAGAGAGAGAGAGAGAGAGAGAGAGAGAGAGATGTAAAATAGTCCATCGATGCATGCACTCGATTGCAAGCGGAGGGATACATCGAAGCAGTCCACAATGGCATTCGGTATTAGGTGCCTCAGTCTTCTGGGATAAGCCAAGATGTGACTGACAGAGTGTCAACCCAATCGATAAGAAGAGGACGATTAAGAAAAAAAGCAATAGATTATAAAGTAGAAAGGGGCAGGCCCAACACCCACTGTATGTATCTTGTAAACCATAAGTCTGTTTACACAGTCGCGCTATCAAACCCAGATCTAAAAACAACCTGAAAAGATGAAACCAGTCAGCACCTGCAAGACAAGCGGGTGCCTTAAAGCCCAGCCAGCGCCTGACGGAACCACCCCGGAGATAAAACCCACATCCCAGAATAATGCACCCCTAGAGGGCTGTAATGCAGGCCACCGTCCACCCCTTTCACCGACACGCTCTAGTGGGGGAGACCCCTCCGTGACGTGTTACCTCGCAAGCCCAGAGACTCAGAAATACAGAATAAGGCCAGCTTGTCTAGAAGCAGCGCCTAGATAAAGCGGGACCTCCAGAACAATTCAGCAAAGGATGTATACCCATGCGTCGTTTGTGCATGTTACCCACCACCTTCATCTCACTTCTGGGCGCTGCACCTCCAGACAGGATGGGGGCACCTTTCTGGTCACTTGCCCATGACACTAAATCGCTTCCACATGTGCTCACAACAAATACAGCGCCGCCACCAAACCTCTGCCAGTGGTGTAGTGCGGACATGCTTGAAAATAAGCTTTGGCACACATGGCCGTGCAAAGAAGCGCTATATGAATTCTACTGCTAGGACCTGGCCTAGTGCCACAAAACCCATCAAAGCAAGCAACTCCAGCCAGCTCCGTGAAGCCCACCCAGAACCCCCAAACACAGCCACAGCTCCAAAGGCCACCCAGAGCTCACTAGCTTAGCCACAGCTCTGAGGACAGCGCCGGAGTCAGGAAAATCGCAGGGTATCAGGGAAACGACACTGTCTTAAAAAACACATAAAAGCCAGGCCGGGGCAAACATAATGTGCCAAGAAGCCAATTCAGCTCTTAGTAGTTCAGCAACCACCAAGAGAAACAGGCAGAGCCAAGGTGCCTAGAAACGTAAATAGTACGTAACTGGCACAACCAAGATTCACTGGCTCCAATAGCGAACTTAGCACAAACAAAACTAGCAGACACCAAGCTAGTGCTCGGATAGCACCTTGAAACCAATCAGCACCTAGCACCCAGGCTACCGTCATTAAGTTTATATTACATCTGGAGGTAAAGCAAACTCCTAGACAACTACTCAGTTCCCAAAAAAGTTCCCAACTCAAAGACTCGCAAATACCCGGCCAGCGCCAAGAAGCCTTTCCTCCTACCAAGCTTTGCTCAACATGCTGGGTTTCGTGCCTCCCTCGTGCTCTCCCAGCACGTGTTCCCAGAGTGTAAACAGCTCCACATCTGGTTCACACCCATGCCCCTGGGCAGCGTGTGCCAGCTCCGGCGTGGTGGGGGCACACGCGGCTGACGTCTCTGGATCCTGGTGCATAATGCGGGCCCGGGGCCCTGCAGGCAGCCGGATGTGCAGATATAACTGAATACTAACAGATCCGAGAGACACGATGCTGAAAACAGATTACAACCCCATAACTCCCCCGTCCGACCGCCTGCCATCCTGCGCTGCCATGCACGCCTTAACACTGAACACCTTTATAGCGCACAACAGAACACTGAACTGCCTCTCGGCGCCCGCACGCCTGAAGGATAGCAAATAAATCCAAACTCTATGACCTCTGAAGGATGAAAGGCCGAATGGGTCCTGCGGGGGTTCAAACTTCTGATGTACAAGTTCGCGCACAGCTGTGCAAGGCCGCTCGTGTAACAAAGGGCGCCACCACAGTTCGAACAAGGACAGAATAGCAAAGAGGCCGCACCACGAAATGGGGATTTTATGTTAAACGCTGGTTGTTTTCGATTTGGCTTCTTGTACTTCTGCTACTGTACAGCATTTGACACATACTGTACATTGATAAAGTATACATATATATATATGCACGTGTGTGTTTGTGTGTGCTAGCAGAACTTGCACTGAAGCAAAATGCGAATAAAGGCATGACCTCATGAATAAGTACACTGACAATAATGCTTTAGACTTGAGAATGTATGCAAAGGACTCCAAGCAAGAAACGTATTAGTACATAAAAAAAACTACAGTGACCATAATGCAGTGGGGCTTGAGAATGTGTGCAAAGGACTGCATGCAACTATGACGTGGCAAATGAGCTGCAGGGTCCACAGAGGAGCGGGACACCAGAAAGAGACCTAAGGTACTCGTTGGAAACAGCCACAGTGGGGGTTTTGGATTTGAATACAGATTGCAGTAGATTTATGGATAATTGAAAATGGTGCCAACCTATAGATATTACCCTGCCTCTTACCTACGGGTATCACGTGCTACCCTGAGGCAGAACCGAGGTGCCATCTCCACAAACAAGAGGCCGTCCCGCTGGTGCATGCACGCTCACTCTGTGCGCCTCAATTGGCTAAAGAAAAACAAGCATTTGCAATGCAATGGGTCTCGCGTTTTCTCGATTTTGAGCAATTACCGTTGTAAATTCCTAACTGGACTTTTCTTGCCACATAAAAGGAAAAGGAAAACAGTTGACATAAGTCAGTCGATTAAAAGTGTCACGGCCGCCATGAACGCGAAGGAGAGACACAAAAGGAAAAAGAAGTTTGCTTGCATTCAAACATATCAGCAGACATGCAATTATCCATGAAACAGGGTGGATGGCCAAGGTGGTAACAAAACCTCCCCAAGGAGGGACAAGCATAAAGCATTTACCATTGAGGGAGGATTTTTGAAAGGCAAGCCCACGAGTGAAAGTGATGACAACAGGTCAAAGCGTTTGAGCACTAGACCTAATGAGCTTTGCTGCAGCAGACCATCATCAATGTTTCAGAAAAAGATGAAACCCCCATCTCTTGGAAGGGCACCTCAGCCAGGAATGGTGCAAAGATTTTCAGTCATTGAGGCAAAATGGATCTCCTCATTATCATCTGATAAAAGACCTCTTTACAAGCATTTTGTAGTAACTCAGTGCCACCCCTACGGGGGCACTACAGCTGTTGCTTTATCTCACTTTAAGGACATGGAGTCCCAGCTGACCCTCCAGCCCCTCGCTCCTCTCCCTTAAGACCACTATCAGTCCAAAACTGGATTTTTTTACACCCTCTGCGCCACCCCCCTCCAATATCCACTTTCTTTTTATGGTCTGGCTTGACAACACATGTGTCCCCAATTATGTGAGAATCACCATAAGAGGGGCTTTGGCTCCGCCCACATGTTGGGAGTCAAGAGTACGTTTTGATTGGGCAAAACGTGTGTGCTTCCACAAAAAAAAGTGCTTGCCCTCCACGCAGCTGTGAACCATTTTTTTCTCCAGTTGCTCGGCCCTAAACTTTCGGGGGCACACACATGACAGAGTAAAGATATTAAACTGTCTTACCTAACTAGATAGTGTATGGTGCGTTTCTCGTTCAGCACATAGATGGGAGGAGGGCAGCCATTAACCTATATGGATTTTTAGGCCTGGCTTGACAGTGCAACTGTCACCTGACTTTTTAACATACACCAATATTATTCTACAGTTCTATGCTTCCACACAAGTATATATTCATTCATATGCTATTTACTTGTAATGCTTCCCATTAGCATACGTCATTCCTTAAAAGCCAGACCTATTGGCACTGCCAATGCTGTTTTAGCTGGGATTAATATTTCATAGATAAAGCATAAACAATTAAAAGCAGGGAGACAAAACAGCCTGCTTTCTTCTGTCTCTCCCAGCTCTTTGCAAACCCCAACCTCTTTCGAGTATCCATTCACATGCAAATCAAATTTAAATGCCATCACCAAAAACACAAAGTAAACATTTGGATTATGAAGCTAAAAAGATGAAGAAATGTGCTTTTGAATTTGAAGAAATATTCTGCAAAAAATATAAATAGAAAGGTAAACAAAAGAGATAAGCGCAATAAAGTAGAAAATAAAAAATGTCGATTAGAATTTATAGTCGCCAAAAGATGGAAGCAAAAAGGCAAAAACTTTTATTTTACAAGCCGATCTGAACGAGGGAACTGCGAAGTTCAGAATACAAGTTGTAAACTCTGCAAAAAGGGAAACAAGCATCGGCAAAGCCAACAGGTCTGGTGTTTGCAGACAATCTTTTTTCCTTTACCAATGCTTAATTTGTTTGTGAATGTTTTTTGTATAAAGACATGCAACACAACGACCCGCTCAGCCGTGTGGAGGGAGCTGCTGGTCTCTCCCCTAAGCAAAGCCAATATACATATTTTTTTAAGGTAAAAATCACACATTGCACCAGTAGCCCCTGTTACTGCAGCGGACTACATATAGCGCGGATGTGCACATTGTGCAACAATTCAATGCAGCCAATTACAGTCAGGTAAGCCAATGGCTGAAGTCAGCTGACCCTGTGCTCCACGTTGTATGCCATAGTGGACGGAACCAAAATGTGAATGACACGTCAGCTGACCAATGGATCAAGAGAGATGACTGAAAGTCCCTAACAGTAAAATATGAAGTATGTATATCTTTATTAAAAACAAAATGTTTTGGCTACCGCCAGACCTAAAGAAAATAAAATAAAAAGGAAATGGTGAAGCAAGTAAACAGCACAGAAATGAGGTATAACACTGATGGGAAAGAGCGGCTGTAGGTACAGGGGGACATCTCTACTTTAAAAAATAAAATACCCCCTCCTCCAAGCAAATCATATTTTAAAGTAAAAAGAAACAAAAAAGTTATTTGTTTTAATTAACTTTTATGCTTTTGTATTTCAAATGTATCACATTGATTCTAATGCTGGGGTGCGCGTATATTGAGTGTGCAAAAAGAACAGTAGGGAATTTCATAATCCATGCAGTAAACACCACCGAGGACGCTTTTGGCGCATGAAAGCCAATGCTGACCAATAAAGTGAAGTGGGGAAAGACGTAAGCAGTGGTTTCCAAAGTATGTGACACCCCCAGTGAGGCAGGTAGACTATTCCAGATCAGCCCTCTTCTACTGTAAACAGCCCCCCAGGCCTCGCCTGTGGTAACATAAACCCCCTTTCAATCGGTGTTGGTGTCCCACCTGTATTGTATTGTCTGTCCCCGGCGCCTTGCATTGTGAAAGCGCTTTGAAGCCGTTTGGTAGGAGGGGTCAGACGAGCCCAACTCTACCGATTTCTGGTGACCCTCGGAGTGTTATCGGATCCCCTGTTATCTCTCGCGTCCGAGGGGGTTTGGACACCGGATCAAGGCTGCAATTCATTCCTCTGCGAGGGGCAGGAGGCCTCAGGTCTCTGCCAGCAGACTCCGCTGGGGGGCGCTGTGGCATGGCTCCTCCCGTGACCTCAAAAACTCATCTCGCCTCCAATGACTGATGAAAAGAAAGCATTGGTTTCCCTGCCACACTCGATGCCCGGTCTGCGGAGACGACATACACATGCCTGGTACACTAGCAAGGGACCCCCCCCCCCCCTGTATCCAGGAACATGATAAACACTAGTGACCATCACATATCACATGTCCTATCTGGAGGAGAAACAGGAAACATTATCAGCGCTGGAGGACATCACATGTTCTATCAGGACCAGCAACAGACAACATCACATGTTCCACCAGGAGCAACACCAGTGGACATCACATGTTCCTCCAGGAGCACCACCAGTGGACATCACATGTTATATAAAAATTAGCCCTGGAGCACATTGTATGTTCTATCAACAAGCACTGGAGGGAGCAAGTCCTTCTATCGGGACCAGCCAAGAATAACATTACAGGGAGTGCAGAATTATTAGGCAAGTTGTATTTTTGAGGATTAATTTTATTATTGAACAACAACCATGTTCTCAATGAACCCAAAAAACTCATTAATATCAAAACTGAATATTTTTAGAAATAGTTTTAGTTTGTTTTTAGTTTTAGCTATGTTAGGGGGATATCTGTGTGTGCAGGTGACTATCACTGTGCATAATTATTAGGCAACTTAACAAAAACAAATATATACCCATTTCAATTATTTATCATTACCAGTGAAACCAATATAACATCTCAACATTCACAAATATACATTTCTGACATTCAAAAACAAAACAAAAACAAATCAGTGACCAATATAGCCACCTTTCTTTGCAAGGACACTCAAAAGCCTGCCATCCATGGATTCTGTCAGTGTTTTGATCTGTTCACCATCAACATTGCGTGCAGCAGCAACCACAGCCTCCCAGACACTGTTCAGAGAGGTGTACTGTTTTCCCTCCTTGTAAATCTCACATTTGATGATGGACCACAGGTTCTCAATGGGGTTCAGATCAGGTGAACAAGGAGGCCATGTCATTAGATTTCCTTCTTTTATACCCTTTCTTGCCAGCCACGCGGCGTGTGATGGAGCATTGTCCTGCATGAAAATCATGTTTTTCTTGAAGGATGCAGACTTCTTCCTGTACCACTGCTTGAAGAAGGTGTCTTCCAGGAACTGGCAGTAGGACTGGGAGTTGAGCTTGACTCCATCCTCAACCCGAAAAGGCCCCACAAGCTCATCTTTGATGATACCAGCCCAAACCAGTACTCCACCTCCACCTTGCTGGCGTCTGAGTCGGACTGGAGCTCTCTGCCCTTTACCAATCCAGCCACGGGCCCATCCATCTGGCCCATCAAGACTCACTCTCATTTCATCAGTCCATAAAACCTTAGAAAAATCAGTCTTGAGATATTTCTTGGCCCAGTCTTGACGTTTCAGCTTGTGTGTCTTGTTCAGTGGTGGTCGTCTTTCAGCCTTTCTTACCTTGGCCATGTCTCTGAGTATTGCACACCTTGTGCTTTTGGGCACTCCAGTGATGTTGCAGCTCTGAAATATGGCCAAACTGGTGGCAAGTGGCATCGTGGCAGCTGCACGCTTGACTTTTCTCAGTTCATGGGCAGTTATTTTGCGCCTTGGTTTTTCCACACGCTTCTTGCAACCCTGTTGACTATTTTGAATGAAACGCTTGATTGTTCGATGATCACGCTTCAGAAGCTTTGCAGTTTTAAGAGTGCTGCATCCCTCTGCAAGATATCTCACTATTTTTGACTTTTCTGAGCCTGTCAAGTCCTTCTTTTGACCCATTTTGCCAAAGGAAAGGAAGTTGCCTAATAATTATGCACACCTGATATAGGGTGTTGATGTCATTAGACCACACCCCTTCTCATTACAGAGATGCACATCACCTAATATGCTTAATTGGTAGTAGGCTTTCGAGCCTATACAGCTTGGAGTAAGACAACGTGCATAAAGAGGATGATGTGGTCAAAATACTCATTTGCCTAATAATTCTGCACTCCCTGTATATGTTCAATTACAAGCTTTACCGGAGTCCTCCTGGGTCCCTTCACTTCTGGGGGACTCGGTGTGTTCCAGGAGAGAGAGCTCGCCTTCTCGCTCAGATCACCCACACCCATCCTATAAAAACATTTCAACAGCAATACACAAAACACGGAAACAAGCATTTGTCAAGCGAACACACAAAGGATGAAACATTGTATTTAATGTACACAAAAAAGTTTTTGTTTTAATGGGTAGGTTGAAACTTTTCGAAATTCAACTGAGGCCACCCTTGGACCCTACTTAATTCTGTGTGATCGCTCCCCCAAATCAATCTGAGAGCAACAACTTAGTTTTTTAATTGTTATACCATTATCTATTACGTCGGCACGTGCGAATCCCGGTGTGATTCGAAACCCTTGCAGAAACCCAGGAGAAAACTTTGTAAAAATATATATATATATATTTACTCAAATGTTATAGGGGCAGGAGGGAGCGGTGTGCGCGCGAGATCGAACAAGGTTTCACGGTCATGACCACCCTGTTGCGCGTCCTTGGCCAACAGGTCTGGTGTTTACACTGTGCATGTGACCTCGTCCTATCGCACCAGGTGCTGTTTGCAGCAAAGCGCTCTACATTCATCTATGCATGATGTGGAACGGACAGTGCTTGTTTAAGCGCTATGCCCAGGGAGAGGGGTCGGTGAATGTTTCCTGGCACCAGTGAAGCGGGTCCTCTCTGGCTCTGAACAGGGGGTGGCAGGGCTCGGTCTGCTCGCCTCCTCTTCAAGGTCACGGTGCCCTGTCACAGACCAGGCCTAGAAGCTTTCATCACGAGGTAATATCCGCCGCCGCCCTCTGCACTGGGTTTCCAAGATCTTAAGATGGACTCTCCCTTCTGGGTCACAGGCTGGGGTTCGGCGTCAGTGCGTCACGGACAGATACCCCAGAATCTGGAGGGCGCACCAGTGGCGAGCAGTATGTCCTTGTGAAATGATGAAGATGCCTGGCTCTGGTTGCATACGTGTCTGCCAGAACATGGTACATGCTCCCGCAGGGCTGTTGGCCTGCTCGTCCACCCTAAAAGCAGCCCCTGGCCCACACGCGACCACGGTTTCTTCTTGGTGTCCCGCAGGTCCAGTCAATCCCGAACGCCCCACTCTTCCAATGCGAGTAGCCACCCAGATCAGTGGCGTAACGAAACTTGAATCAAGGCCCCCCTGCAGGGTACATGGAGGGGCCTCCCCTCTGGACTCAGTCAGGGGCTCTCAGGCCAGGGTTCTGTGCTGGGGGGCTCCCTGGAACTCGCCCCCACCCACCCCGTGGGCCTAGGTTACGCCACTCTACCAGATGGGACTCATCAGTACCGGTGTCCACATTCCTCTAGTATGAAATCCTTCCAAAGGGGCCATCTGGGGAATGATGTCACAGTAGGTCTTAAGACCCAAGGCCCAATCATAAAGGGCCCCTTTGCCTTACACAACAGAATCTGCATTTGCACCCCTCACCCCTGCTATCTACCAAGAGGCGGTGCTTCAGGAAGTGGCATCCGCTAACAAGCCTTCACTGAATATCTAGAGCGTAGTCACCATCGGCCGCACCTCAGTGTCCGGCTCTCCATCCTCCAGCCACAGAACTGCATGCGATACACTTCCACTGCCTGGAGAAGCTGTCCTGACCCTCCGCTTGTACTTGTGCGATGCCAAACCACACTCATCCAAGATGGATCCCACTTGCTCTATTAATTCTCAGAGCAAAGCTTGACAAGCCTTTACTTTTTGCTTACCACCCTTGAGCGCGTCAGCTGAGCTGGATGGAGCCCTGGTCTAGCTGTACCCTAGCAGCGGACAGACTGTCTGATTCTAGTGAATATCAAGGACCCAAACCAGCAATATCTTCACATGCACATAACAGTCTTGAATCCCAAATTTGCATGCTACTTCAAAAAAATCCTTCATATACTTAAAATCTGGCATGAAAAACTGATCATCACTTAAAATAGCAGACCGCCACCGCTCCTTTTTTGCTTTCAAACAGCCGTCTCCTGCCCCTCCATCCTCTGCACACCTCCTCCCCCTGAGCACAACTTAGTGTCAGGTGCATGTTCAACTTCATCTCTCTTGTACCTCTGCAAACTGCCCACAGCTCATTTACAAGATCACAACCTCTTCTCCGACGAAAGTCATACCTCTGCAACCCAATACCTCGCCTCCTCTAACCCACCTACTAGTCCGTCCAACCGAGTGTATGTGTAACATCAGAGTGAATGCATGCAATGGTTTGTCTGGGCACACAAGGGTAAACAATGTAGTCAGTAATAACCAATACTATGGGACTAACCACTAACTATGGGTTCCAGAACAGCGTGCTGCCTGGCGTAAAACCCTTCAAACCCTTTGTCCGGGGTAGTAAGTGCTTTATAAATGCAATAACAATTCCATGGCCACTACTCCCAATAGCAACTCATAACTTCCCTTTTCTAATCCACCCCATCTTACTATCCCTACTCAAAACACTACTAAACGCATGAGAACTCAAGAGCACAAATTGAACAATCTCAACCAACTAATCCACAAGGCAGAAAAAAAAAAACACAAATTACTAATGTATTAACTATTTAACTTCAATTCTAATCTTGGGTTCCAGAGTACCATGCTACTCGGCGCAAAGTGCTTCAATACCCGGTCTGGGATAGCAAGCGCTACATAAACACAATTTACAATAATTATAGGGATTGGATAAGAGATTTCCCCCTAATTCCTTCCACTTCATTCATCCAATTTAAGATGCTTTTAAGCTCAGAATTTGCAGTATTATTCACCAAAGATTCTTGCCCACAAAGCAGCAGTAAGTCAGTCTTTACAGGGATCTTAGATGATCTGAGAAGCCTGGAAGATGGATCAGACCCAAGAACATGGGGCAACTTGATTCACAGTCAGAAACTTTACCAAAGCCCAGTAGATTATTTTAGAGCACTTAGTTCAAGCTTGCATTCGGGGCTCAGCCCTTTAACAGACAGAGCCAGATCTACAGTTTGAGAGACTGTTCATCAGATGGCAGAGAGCATTACGTCTGCCACCCTGGTGGACCATCTGTCAGGTTTAGAGCTTGCTGATAGCTCAGCAGTGATCTCTGCACCTTGACTGGAAACACCGCCATGGTGGCTCCTACCAAGGTACAAAAAGTTTATTAAACGTCAACGTCCGTTTTGATGGCCGTCCACCAAACCTTTACAATTTTTTTGTGTTCCACAAACAAACTCCCAAAGTGGGAATTTGTTTTCAAAAGAATAAAAATTAATTACCCCCACACACAGCAAGTTTTTTATCCCAGGAGTGTGGAGGTCATTCTTTGATTTTTTGTCTGCCCCACACCATTTTACCAGGCAGTAAAAGACATTAAAAACAGGGCACCACACCGGGCACCCTAAACAGGGCAGGCGCTCTATTGCCCTCGCGCTGCCAACCCTCACTATTCCATCGACGAAGCAAACAGGGGCTCTGTCGACAGAAAACTAAATAGGGGAGACAGGCCATTAGTTTGGTGGAAAGGGTACTTCAGTGCGCTTGGGATGGAGTACCGCCAAACTATGAATCCCACCCAATGACGGCGGTAACCGTGAACGGCTTCCACATGAAACCAAATACCGGACATGTGGAACCCGCGTGGATCCTCAGTTGTCTATTAGCATTTACATGAGGATAAAAAGCCTGGGTATATCAGAAGCTACGGCTTCCTCTCTTCAAGTACCGGGGTACCATCCAGGTCTCTGCCAGGAGGCCTGGCTGAGGCCACAACAAGCTCTAAACACTGAGGCCTATTCACCAATTACATTCTGTAATACATTCAGCAGTACACACAGTACTGTTCACACACTACAAAATGATACTCACAAACCTCCTTGCGGAGGTCTCCGCTGCTCCTACATTTTCTGTGGAGAGATGCCCACGCAGACTGCAGAGGTCTCTGCACACGTACAGCTGTTGTAGTAGTAAATGTGGGTAGGAAATGTCAGGAGAATGGGGAAGACCAACTTCTAAATGGGAGGGGTTTAGGGTGCGAAGGAGTAAAGCGCGGTTAGGGGAGGCCTAGAGAGGGCTTTAGGGCGGGACATCTACCCACCCAAAAACCACTGCTGTTCACAAACTGTACTTTTATAGTTACTATGGACAAAAAGGGGCACACAACAGTGGTGAATGTACTCCAGATAAGACCTGGAGTAAGTCCAGCACCACACACGGCGAAGCACTGTTACGCCAATGCCCTCATATAAAAAGAAATAATGGAGGCAGGGACTTAAAATAAAATCCCACAATAAATAATGCTAAAATAAATTCATGTATTTTAACCTTTTATGTTAAAAACGTAAAAATAAATAATTTATAAAATATTTTAATAATTTTTTACAATTTAAAAATAAATGTAACTTTGGTTAACCAATAACTACATTATTTTAATTTAAAGCTACACATAACCTTTAGTAAGTTTCTAAAACATAATAAATAACTATAAATGTTTTATTTTAGGTGAGATTTTTTAAATACATACTTAAAAATGTAATGTAATATACTTAAATGAATTACATATTGAATTCACAATTAAAAGAAAAGTGCTGTGGCTTTTCTCATTTTGTTCTACACTTAAAATTCCTTCATTAAATTAATTTACATTAATATTTAACATAGAAATAATTGTAGTTTTTTTTTTTTTTTTTTAACTAATAGACTTTCATCAATTTCTCTATACAATACCATAAAGAGATTTGCAGAGGTCTCTAAAAGGTGTGTGAAATGTAAAATACGATAGTAAAGTTACAACTAGTGGAACTTTATGGTTGTATTTGACTTTTTTCCAGACTCCATCATCTATTTAGACTCCTCCCCTTTTTGAGGGGGAGGAGACATGTATGTGGACACTTTTCAGTAACTTTATACTCCGAAATGGCGAATGAGCAAACGTAGCAAAATGACTGCAAAGTGTAAAAGTAAGTTTACACGTGTAGATTTAGTGACATGTAAATTTACCTTTGTGAACAGGTCCCCTCAAGCGTGACACTAGTTGGTGGAGGACCCTCATCGTGCTGACGCATAATCTTGCAAATCCGAAGCTGTGCTTGGGCGCCCCTTGGCTGAATGGTGGTCCACAGCAGTTTGGCACCAGCCGGTGGAGTCCTGTCCCCAGCGCACTGAAGCCGGTCCAGCTCTTAGGAGATGCACTGACAGAATTATTCCTCTGGTCCAGGTTGGAGCCCCCTCAAGAAGTTACTTCTTCAATGTCCTCCCTCTCCTTCCCACCAGGGACCACCGGTTAACGCGTCTTGCAATTTTCTGATGGACCTGATGGAGCCTGAACTTCTCAAGCCACCAAGGTTTTTGGGGCCAAAAGCACTTCGATGATAAACAGTTCCTTCGTATTTGCAAATCAACCTGTCACTTTCTTCGATATCTTAGAATGCAGGAGTCTCTGGACATTTCTGTACATAAGTCCCACCACTCCACACTCTATCGTTCGGGACTGTGTAAGGGTGGTGCTGAAGGTCTGTTTAAGCGCTATAATGTGGAACCAACTTGGGGTATTCATTCTGTGGAAAAAACCATGCTCAAAGTGATGGCATGCGTAAAGGTTCATGAGTGGACCTTCGGTGCAGTCTTAGTAAACTTACGAAAGGCTCGACGTGAGCACTTTATGTCCGTTGTCCCTCAAACTTTCACTGGTGCTTTCATTAGTAGAATTTATGTAAAAATTCGTTTCCGTCGGCTCGAAAAAAATCTGACATATGTGCTCGAGATCATGTGTCTTATTAGCTGGGTACGTGTGACGTGGTAAATGGTCTATTTCAACATTGTATACTATATTTATATTAATTTCTGTAGCATAAATTGGGTAACATTTTCCTAAAGCTGATAAAATAAAAGCTGAAATGATCAATTGCAAAAGGCTTTACTTGGGACTCTCAAAACGAGAAGTGACATCTACAAAGAATTTGGGGCCTTAGTGGTGAAATCCGGACCGTCTGACCACGTCCTGCCCGTTATCCGGGGTCTGCAAAGATGGCTGATGGAGCAACATGTACGTTTAGAGGCCAAAACCCTGGCTCTGGTGGCCTTGTTGGAATGTGGCCACTGGAAACGTTCCCCAAACAAGGCCACGAGCCGATCTGCGCCTGAGCTGGACTCCTCTTCCAGAGTACGGAAATAGAACTGCGGGAGTATTCTTTTACATACTCAGCACTCTCTGTGAATTGTCCCCAAAGCGTCCAGTTAACTATTCATAAAACTGTAAAGAGGATGTAGTTTTTTTAAAATTATTATTTACACGAATTTTTTATGAATATTCCCATTTAGTTCTAATTTAGATGTTCTGGACCTAATTCACTAAGCCATGTAAAAGTACGTGGAACTCAACTTTACATACTCCAAAATCATCTTGTGAACAGGCCCTGGCGCGTCTCACTAGCGCCAAGTTGCAGCTGGGTGAACGCCGGATGCTTTGTAACCAAATTAACTTAATTTGAACGTGTTATTTGGCCACTTTTACACTGAAGGCGTAGGTCAGGGGCCCAAGTGCCCTGGGGGGGGGGGGGGGGGGGCGTAGCTATCAGTAGTGCAACAGGCGCAGTGGCAACAGGGCCCTGGGGTGTCATGCCGCCCCTGTACCACTGCCTTTTACAGCCCAGGCGTGAGGGGTGAAGGGGGGGACCTCAGGCCACGTGGCATCCCTGCAAAGCTACTGGTTGTCTATATTAACAGGTTAATCCCATTGGTAATTATGAAAACTTGTATTTGATGTATACTTTATAACTCACTTCTGCCGTTTCTAAGCGCTGCAGATAACAGCTGCTACTATTTCCCATTTACTGCGGGTCAGCCTTGGAGGAATCCAGGGATTCGACCACGTGACTTTGCATCTCACCGCACGTTTCAGCAGCGAGCGCTGAACCCTTCGAGCCATCTTCGCTCTAATTAGCAGCCCTCCTGGCGCCCCAGATGTCCTCACAAAACACTGAATTAATTCGGTACATTGAAAGACCGGGGGCGAGACGCGTGCCGCCCCTTCACGGCCACATCAAAGGCGGGAACGGCTTCTACATATTACATTCTACGCCCGATGCTGTATGATGCGAGCCCCGCACATTACCCGAGCCGTCAGCCCCGCTGGGCGGCGACCTCTTTGAAAGCAGCGCCTCGAGGGCAGCGATCAGCTGAGAGGTAGGGATCGAAGAGGCCGGCAGGGCTGGGGCAGAGTCAGTCACATATGAGGCACAGAGCTGGGGGAGCCAGGCACCTGCGAGGGGCGGGGTATTCAGGGTACATGGTAGTGTGCCAGGACCAGAACCACCCTGGAGGGCACCCGGGTCAGTCCACAATACATCATTTACAGGCCTCGCTGTGAACAGCTGCCTTCTCAGTCCTGGGATGCCCACAGCTGGCAGGATCTGCACTTCAGGAATGCCAGTAACACACCTTCACACGCAACACTTAACAGCACGAATTGTGCAGTTTGAATGCGCTCGACGTTTCTACAATGAAAACCAACGCCCGGAGGGATAATGCAAGATGGCCAGGATCACACCATGCGGCAGAAACGGTGCAGCCGGGATCACACCATGTGGCGGAAATGGTGCAGCCAGGAGTCACACATTCTGGAGCACTTCACCTGGTGCCCAGACGGGCTCTTCAGGGTGGACCTTAGCGCCTGAGGCCCCCAGGAGGTTGAGTGCACCATACAAGAGAGGGCTGCAGGGCTGGGTCAGGAGAACCGGAAGCTCTGTCTGCCTGTGGAGCTCTGGCCTCGAGGCACACATATTACAATATTCAGAGACTCCAGCCCCTTCCGCTTCCTGAGTAGGAAGAGGTTTACCCACTGGTGGGGGTAATGTACCTTCTAATACTGCACAGGTACATTACTCATCCCTGAAGCAGGGGGCGCTGCGAGCCTAAGGTAAAGCGACTGGAACAGACGCAGTTATTTCAGGAGTATGTATTACTGGAGGACGTAGTACTGGTACTCTGCAGCCTACTGGAAAGAGACTGAATTACAAACAGCAATCCGTTTTCAAAAGACACCCAGCAGTACTACGCACAGCACCCCCAGTGCCACAGTCAAGGAGGTGAACACATGGGGAGCAATAGTTCAAAAAGAAATACATACAATGAAACATAGCAGCAAAGCAATACTTCCTCCCTGACAAGAATAGCGAGCAACGAATCTCCCCATATAAATAGTGAGTAATGTTCCAACACACAAAAAGACTTCGAATGCAGGAGTAACTAAACACCAACAAAAAACACAAGGAGCAAAAACACGTCCCACCCAAAAAAAAAATACTGAGTAGTAATGCAACCCACACAGCGAATACATCAGGTAGTTACGATGTGCTCAGCATATACAGGAGTAACAAAAGAATTAGGAATGACCCTTCAAAAAACGGATTAATCATATTTTCACAAAAAATTAATGCAAAGCACGTTCTTTTTAAAAACAAAAGCGTAACATTTAGACCTACAAAAAAAAATCACCAAGGAGCTACAAATACTAAGGGCCTGATTACGAGACTGCAGTGACGGTCCAATCGCCGCAACTGTGGCAGTCTGATCGCCACATTACAACCCCGGCGGGTGGACACACCAAGAGACCGACGTCGCCACCCGGATCCTGGTTCCCGATGGGTCGACGGCAGCGGGAGTTGTAACTAGTCATGGCGGCGCTGAACTCACCCCCTGGCTGATTACAACCCCACTTTCCACCAGCCTTCTATGGTGGGAACCCCGCCATGGAAAGGCTGGCGGAAAGTCAGTGCCGGGAGCCCCTCTGCCCAGCACTGTCGGAATGCGCACTGTCTGTTTTGCAGACAGTGCGTATTCAGAGGGTGCTGTAGTGCTATGATATTGGCCTCGGCTCTCTTAAGGCATGGTTCCCACTGATCAGTGTGGCGGGAACATTTTAATACACTCGGGGGCGGTGGGAATGTAGGAGGCTGGCCTGGTTTGTAGTGGGTACCCAAAGGTCCAGTTATCCCTTATTAGTGAAATGTAGGCAGTGTTCTAGCAGCTTAGGCTGTCTAGAGGTAGCTGTAGTAGAGCAGCTTAGGCTGAACTAGGAGACATGCAAAGCTCCTACAATACCACTATAGTCACACAGCACTTATACACAATAAAAGACAAAACTCAGTGTTACCAAAAATAAAGGTACTTTATTTTAGTGACACAAGGCCAAAAATATCTCAGAGGCAATACTCCTTCTGGAGTTAAGTATTATACACAATATATACACTAGTAACCAAAATCAGGTAAGTAAACAGTCATAGAATAGTGCAAACAGTGAAAAACACAATAGATTGCAATGGGCCTAGGGGCAACACAAACCATATTCTAAAATAGTGGAATGCGAAAGTTGGATTCTCCCCTAGGCAAGTGTAGTGTGTAGAGGGGCGCTGGGAGTGTAGGAAAACACCAAAGGTAAGTAAAATACCCCACCCCAGAGCCCAGGAAAGCATGAGTAAAGTACAGCAAGTTTCCTCAGGACACACTACAAGTTGTGATAAAGAATTTTGCAAGAACCAAGCAAGACTGCAATCAACAAACGATGGATTCCTGAGCTGAAGACTTGTGGAGAGAGGTGACCAAGTCCAGAAGTCAAAGAAGAGTCCAGGAAGGACATGATCCCCTGCCAACCTAGAAGAAGGTGCAAAAGTGGATTCTCCGGTCAGAAGAAGAGTACAGAAATGCACCAAAGAAGATGGCTGCGGGTTCCTGCTTGGTGCAGGAGATGTCTCACGTCGAGTCGTCGGATGCAGGCTCTTTGCATCGCTGGATTCTGCCAAGAAGCCTTGGTTCAAGGAAGTGCGTGGTTTGCATAAAAAAGGAGCTGCCTGGACCCAGGAGGGACCTGGGGGTCTCAACTCGGACTGAGGAGGCAGAGGGGGCTCTCAGAACTTCAGAGAGCCCTCAGAAGACCAGGCAGCACCCACGGGAGCCCCAGAACACGGGGACAAAGAAGATGAAAGTGCAGTAGTCGCAGCACTACACTGGAGGGTTCCACACCACCGGAGGACAACTCAGGGAGCTGTGCTTCACAGGATGGAGTGCTGGGGACCTGGGCTACGCTGTGCACGAAGGCTCTTGGAAGAAGTGCACAGAAGCCCAAGGAGCTTCAGAAGACGCGGTGCACCAGGGTACTGTTGCCGCACGGGGAGGCAAGCTCTTACCTCCACCAAATTTGGACAGCTGGACCTTTGGACAGTCTGGGTCATTTAGGTCCACCACCTGTGTTCCAGGGAGCACGCTCATCGTCAGGAGAGGAGTCCCAGAGTACCGGATGAGTCGCAGAAGGGTGCCTGCAGAAGCAGGGAAGTGACTCTGTCACTCCACTTCCTTCGGTTCTTCTGGTGTGAGGTGAAGACCGGCAGTCCTCTGAGCATGCACACCTTGGAAACTGTTGCAAATTCTGTCTGGAGCTGAAGTTGCAGTTGTAGTTCACAGGAGTCATCCTGGAACCTTTGTTGCAGTTACAGACATTCCTGGAGCAGTCTGCGGTTCATCCGACGGTCAGAAGTTGAAGCAGAGGAGTCCTGGAGGAATCTTACAAACCGAATCTGAGGAAACACCCAGAGGAGAGACCCTAAATAGCCCTGGGAGGGGGATTGGCTACCTAGCCAGGTATGCACCTATCAGGAGGGGTCTCTGATGTCACCTGCTGGCACTGGCCACTCGGAGGTCTCCAGAGGGTCTCCACAACTTGGAATCCAAGATGGCTAACGCCAGGGACACTCTGGAGGAGCTCTGGGCACCACCCCTAGGGTGGTGATGGACAGGGGAGTAGTCACTCCCCTCCTTTGTCCAGTTTAGCGCCAGAGCAGGGCCTGGGGGTCCCTGAAATGGTGTAGACTGGATTATGCAAGAAGGGCACCATTTGTGCCCTTCAAAGCATTTCCAGAGCCTCTGGGAGGCTATCCCTCCCAATGCCTGTAACACCTATTTCCAATGGGAGAGGGTATAACACCCCTCTCCAGAAGGAAATGCATTGATCTGCCTTCCTGGGATTGAGCTGCTCAATCCCCAGGAGGGCAGAAACCTGTCTGTGAGGTGGCAGCAGCTGGGGCTGCAGTGGAAACCTCAGAGAGCTGGTTCGGCAGTACTGGGGGTCCATGGTGGAGCCCCCAGGGTGCATGGGACTGCCCCCCCATACCAGATTTGGATTGGGAGGACAATTCCATGATCTTAGACACCTCACAGACACCTCACATGGCCATTTTCGGAGTTACCATTGTGAAGTTACATATATCTATTGACATATATGTAGTGCATGCTTATAATGGTATCTCCGCACTCACGAAGTCTGGGGAATTGGCCCTGGACAATGTGGGGGCACCTTTGCTAGTGCAAGAGTGTCCTCACACACAGTAATTTTGCACCTAGCCTTCAGTAAATGAAGGTTAGACATATAGGTGACTTATAAGTTACCTTAGTGCTGTGAAAATGGCTGTGAAATAGTGTGTTCACTATTTCACTCAGGCTGCAGTGGCAGTCCAGAGGAAAGGTTTGTATGAGCTCCTTATGGGTGGCAAAAGAAATGCTGCAGCCCACAAGGATCTCCTGGTACCCCAATGCCCTGTGTACCTAGGTACCATGTACTAGGGACTTATAAGGGGGGGTCCAGTGTGCCAATCAGGATTGGAATATGGAGTCACTAAAGTGTAGTGACAAATTTGGTAAGTAGAGAGAGTATAAGCACTGGAGTTCTGGTTAGCAGAACTTCAGTGACACAGTTAAGCATACTGACAACACACATAGGCCACAAAGTATGAGCACTGGGGTCCTGGCTAGCAGGATCCCAGTGAGACAGGCAAAACACCCTGACAAACAGGCAGAAATTAGGGGTAACATGCCAAGAAAGATGGTACTTCCCTACAGGGAACGTCACCGCCATGGTGATGGCGTCCTCCCCGCAGCTTTGGCGGTCCTGTGGTGGGACTGCCAATATCATAATCAGGCCCTAAATCAAATATAACATGTATGTTGGAAATTTGCCCTTTTCCATGGTCACCTCTGATTTATTGACCTTTTTGTTGACATTCTAACCACTCCACCCCATCCAACCAGGGGTGAAGTGCGTGTGTTCCTCCTTCCAACATGGTAAAATTGATATTCTCCTAACTGGAATATTTCACTTGCATGTAAGTCTCCTAGTAGATGGGACTCGCAGTGTACCCAAAGCCTGTAAACTAAATGTTACCGGGGGCTACAGTGACAATGCAAACATGACAGCAGGCCTGCCACCAGAAGCCAGGGTGTGCAGCTGTAAACTGCAAATTCAACCTGTCAAAAACTCTCGACAGGTCTACACCTTCCTTTTAAATATTAATAAGCCTCCACCAAGGGACTCCTTAATGCCCACCGGGTGCACGGTATTTAAAAGTAGGACATGTAGAAATTTAGTATTTCACACGTCCTTACAATGAAAAAGCATAAAAGCGATTTTCAATGTATCTAGGCTGGCTGTTTCCATAAGGAAATGCTGGATTATATTAGCACACATTATAATACTAATGTCATATTGCTAACATCTACAGAAATATGTTGAGGTCTCTTTTTAATACTTGAACAAAATCCAATTTACTGGTAAAGTCAAATTGTGTCTATAACGTAATAGGTGCTTTAGGAAAGTTACCTTTTGTCTGCCTAAAGCCTTTAGACGCCTTTCTGTAAGTATTCAACTATCACCCGGCAGCTGGATGGCTTCCCTGTGGTGAGGTGTGAACTGCTCCCAGGACAGGCACAACGCGCCTTGGATGTGATGAGGTGCTGTCTTCCCCTCGACGAGATGGCCTGGGGCTGTTACCAGAACCATGATACACTTCAAAGTGGCACCCCCTGTCACAGGCAGACATAGCTCACACCTGGTCCTGATGTCCCTTTTGGCCTTCCAGTCAGACAGGTACCAACTGCAGTGGGATTGGTAGCTGGCCCAGAACTGGTTTAGAGCCACCACCAGGATAGGGCTCTTAGCATCCTCTGGTGTCAATTCCTTCTTGAATGTCACAACCTGCTTGACATGTCTACAGGTGTTTTACATATAATATTTTAGGCACACTTCAAAGGAGGTAAACAGAATGCCAAAACATTTTGTGTGTATCCACTGTATGGTTGCCGAACGCTCAGCTTTGATTTCATCAGACTCTGTCTCACAGCTTGTGGGGGGTACAGGGCCTGCCTAAAACTGGATTTTAGTGTTAGATTTGGGAGGACACTAAGAATATCATAGTACACTTCCCACACGACCCCCTGGCCTCGTAGAATTAAAACATCTTGAAAATGCCCGAAGTGGGCCCCAGGTACCTTTACCCCATTGATTTGGGTAACCCTAGGGGTCATTCCGTCCCAGTAGCTCATGCCAGGCACAAATGTGGCACCACCAGGCACTCGCTTCAGAACACTCCTGTGCCTGTGGTGCATTTGCCACATAATCTATTGCCGGTTGCATAATATGCAGATTTAAATAAAGGTATTTGTTTCTGTCTCAAAGTGATTAAAAGTTACTGAAACCTAAGTGACACGCGTTGCTGTGTACTGGAAGGCCATTCACAAAGTTGATCAGTCATCTTTCAGTTACCTATTGCTACATTTGGGTGTTAAACTGGCACTAGTGATGTTATACCTGTGCCCAGACAGTGTTAATATGTACGAAAGCCGAAATAAAGTAGTATTATCAAAAACTGATATTGTCCTGCCGCATAATTTAGTCAATCCTGCTGTATAATTTGATCCTTTCATGCCACATAATTTGGTGGCCCTGAACTCTGGGAGTGGAATAAATAAACCAACTTCCATAAATGCTTCTGTATCAGTTGATGGAAGTTACAAATGTCAGAAGTGAACTGAAACGTGTGTTCTCCCTTTCAACGTTTAAACAATCTTTGTAATTCTACTGGGAGAGCTGCCTTTCACCCTGTCAGCTGGCACAGGGTGCAGTCCGTGTGCCATCACCAATGAACTGTAATAAATTATTACAGTGGAGTAACGACGTCATTTCCATACTGTAGGAGAGTTGTGGTGCCATATGTAAACCTTGACCAGGAATACAGTGATTGCAGGTGCAAAAGTTTTTTAATATTAATAGATTGGTTTTATATAGTGCTTCCAAGGGAAACAGCGTTATTAAGGAAAGTGGAACCATGGAAGCCTTTACAACGAAGGCTTTACAAAGAAACAGTGTTTACAACAAAACTGTCTTTACAACAACTGTTTTAACAGCAAAATATTTTACCACAAGTATGCCTTTACCACAGATGCCTTTACAGCTAATTTCATTGTAGAGGCACGAATAGTAAGGGCATATTTGTGGTAAAAAATGCACATGTATATGTAAGTATTTTGCAGGTAAGTATTAAGTGTTTATAAATACACACACACATATTATATATATATAAATATATATATATATATATATATATATATACATACATACACACATATATACTTTGGTGTGGTTTATGGTGGGTACAGGGTTTTGGGTGCTAACGGTAATTTTAGTGTTTAGAGCGGGTACGGGTTTTAGGATGACAAAAGTATTTTTAGGGTTTAGGACTGGTATTGTTTTTTGGGTGGCAAAGGTAATTTTAGGGTTTAGGGAGGGTATGAGTTTTTGGGTGGCAAGGGTTTATTTCAGGGTGGGTATAGGTATTGGGATGGCAAGGGTACTTTTGATGTTTTGGGGGGGTATAAATTTTAAGATGGCAAGGGTAATTTTAGGGTTTAGGGTGGGTATGGGTTTTAGGATATAAATGTATTTTTAGGGTTGGGAAATTGATTTTTGGTTAGCAAGGGTATTTTTGGGGTTTAGGGCGGGTATAGGTTTTGGGATGGATAGGATGTTTTTAGGATTTAGGGTGGGTATGGGTTTTTGGATGGCAAGGGTATTTTTAGGGTTTGTGGGTAAATATATATATATATATATATATATATTCCTAGGGGCCTACTGCCCGAGTCCCTGCGGCAGTGGTGAGCATGTGGGCGAGGCATGCCGAAAATGTGAGACAACTCCTCCAACGCCAATACCAGAAGGATCACGTGCATTCCAACAGTGTTGTAGATCACGTAGTTTATTCCTCAATAGATCCCCATCATACTGTCAGGTAGAGAACCAACACTGCTGGAAATGCGCATGATCCTTCTGGTATTGGCGTTGGAACAGTAGTGAGATATATTTACAGTTTTTGGTTTTTTTTTTTAAGTGTATGTCTATCATGTATGCTTTTACAACGGAAATTTAAGTATTTTATAAGTATATATATATATATATATATATATATATATATATATATATATATATTAAAAAGGGTTTATACTTACATTTTCGAGGTAAAGGCATTCATTGTAAAGGCATACTCGCTGTAAAAATAATCGCTATAACACGTTTTAGTTGTAAAGCCGGTGTCGTTCAAAATTCGTTGTACATGCCTCGTTATTCTCTCACACATCCTGCTTCCAAAAGTCCTTGTAGCCAACTGTAGGCGCTGTGAACAGCGGTGCGTTACAATGAGCCAATGTGACTGTATTCAATGCACCGCCTTGGGTAGGAGGGAATTCCAACTCGTGCCGTGCAGGTCACGGCAGACGCCAGTAGTGAGCGATTAACTCACCCATCCTCCGGTCCCTCGTGCCTCATAACAAGAGCCATTGAGCCGCCTACCCTCCCTCTGAGAGTGGCGGGCCTAACGAAGCAAGCGCTGTATGCCAAAACTGCCGAGTGTTGGCACTAGGAATAGTTTGGCCAGACAGTTCCTTGAGACGCCAACACTAAAAGGCGTTACATTTTGAACAATTAAACGTTGGGCAAGATTTCATTTCGCAATTCATCGGGTGGTTTTGGAGGGTACCAGCAGAACCCGGTCCTTTGTAAACTGTAATTGTAGATGAGAGAGGGGCGCGCCAGGGGAATATCGAAAAGGGAAATTTGAAGGCAGAAAGTGTTGGGGCCCCAGCTGGTGGGCCTATTTGTTGCTGCACTAAGGGCCTACACACTCTGGTCGGTATTACAGTTCCCTTTCCCAGAGGCTCTGGTTAAGTCAGAAGTACCTGTTTGCACCACTTCTACCGGGGGCTGGCACAGACATTCATCATTCCTTTTGAGGTAGAGAACGGCCTCCATGCTCAAAAAGAATCTTTGCTCTAGGGTTCCTTTGTTGCTAATTAAACTTTAAATGCTACCAGGCACAATTCTGGTCAGACACCTCTGGTCTGACATCAGCCCACCCTCCAGAGCTGGCGCAGTACGCCAGGTGTCACCTGAGAACTGGTGCCAATACTCCAGGTATGCCATCCAGAACTGGTCACAATATTTCAGACATCCATACGTTGCCAAACGAGCGCAACACCCCAGATGTGACCTCTAGAACCAGGCAACACCCCAGATGTGACCTCTAGAACCAGACAACACCCCAGATGTGACCTCTAGAACCAGGCAACACTCCAGATGTGACCTCTAGAACCAGGCAACACTCTGGATGTGACCTCTAGAACCAGGCAACACTCTGGATGTGACCTCTAGAACCAGGCAAGGCAACACTCCGGATGTGACCCCTAAAACCAGTCAACACTCCAGATGTGACCCACAGAACCAGGCAACACTCCAGATGTGACCCACAGAACCAGGCAACACTCCAGATGTGACCCACAGAACCAGGCAACACTCCAGATGTGACCTCTAGAACCAGGCAACACTCCAGATGTGACCTCCAGAACCAGGCAACACTCCAGATGTGACCCGTAGAACCAGGCAACACTCCAGATATGACCTCTAGAACCAGGAAACACTCCAGATGTGACCCCCTAGAACCAGGCAAGGCAACACTCCAGATGTGACCCCTAGAACCAGGCAACACCCCAGATGGGACCTCCTGAACTAGGCAACACCCCAGATGTGACCTCTAGAACCAGGCAACACTCCACATGTGACCTGTAGAACCAGGTAACACTCCACATGTGACCTGTAGAACCAGGCAACACTCCACATACTCCACATGTGACCTGTAGAACTAGGCAACACCCCAGATGTGACCTCTAGAACCAGGCAACATTCCAGATGTTGCCTCTGGACTACCCACTGCTCAAACATGTGGCTTCCAGAACTGAACAGAAATGACCTCTAGAACGGACAGATAACTCTAATGTGGCCTCCAGAGCTGGGCACAATACTTTGTGTGTGTGTGTGCTGCAAACTTGACACACTATTACAGACAAGCCGTCCAGAACAGCATCCTCCTCTAGATACACCCTCAACAAATGGACACAAAAATCTGGATGTGAACCCCAAAACTACACATAAGAAATTAATGTATGACCTTAACATATGACCTAAATTCAATACTGTAGATCTTGCCTGTAGAACTGGGCACAAAATTCGAATGTGTTCTCCAGAACTAACCACAATATGCCCGATAGGAGCTCCAGCTCACTTTAGGGAGGGTTCAACCCGAGGCAGATCCAATGAGGAACGCATGCGAGGCTGCTAGGTGAACCACGAGTAAAATGCTTTGCGCAAAAAAGCTATGCGACCTCCAATGGGGCCCTGAGCATATTTCCATCCTGCTGTCTGCCCCATTCTCAAAGCCAGCATTAAAAACATAGTTCATGGGGGGGCGTGGCTTCGGGCGTCAAGATGGCGGTCGCACTCTGAGAGTGCTCTGGACCCCTCCGTCATCCGCCCTCAGAAGCCGCCATCGAGAGGTCTGCCATGCTGCCCTGGCCGCCCCTGTGAGCTCCCGGGCCTCGGGGAGGCCTCCGGCGCTGGCGCTGGCTCAGTCCGAGCCGTGAGAGCTGGATGCGACCGGGTCGATGGATCTCCTAAGATGGCGGCCGGGCTGACGGCGCCGGGATGTGCCTCGGCGTTGGAGCCCGCCCGCTGACGGGGCCTCCTCCGGCGCGGGCGCCGTGTGCGGGGCTGGAGCGCCTGGGGTGAGCTGAAACCTGGTGCCCCCCGGGGAAGGGAGAGCGACGAAGCCGGCGTTCTCCGTTGGTCCTCGGAGGGCCGGACTATGAGGTGCTGGACCCGAGGGCCCGGAGAGAGTGAGCCACGGGTGAGGGGCTCCCCTGCCTGACTCGAGTGGACGTGGTCGGGCCCCTGGACAGGGGCGTGCCCGCTAAGAAGACCGCGCGGAGTGTCCTACGGAGGGCGTCTGGACCGGATTCTGCAGTCCGGAGCCCACAGGCCGGCTTGAGATACCCTGCCTACGTGAGGGGAGAGTAGCGAGGACGACGTGGAGGAGGTGAGCTGTGCGGCTAAGGGGACGTGACTGTGCGGCACGGCCGCTGATCCTGGGCGACCGGGGTGAAGTGGACGCCCACGGCCCCCCTGGTCCGCCCGCGCGGGAGCGCAGTTGCCCCTCACGCCGGAGAGGGGGAGGAGAGGAGGAGGGGAGAAGAGAGATCGGGGCCCCCCCTCCCCATAAGTAAGCAGCGTAATGGGAACTCAGTAGGGCGCAGCCGGCCTGAACATTAAGGCTGTGCCCTGCGATTCACAATCCTTAATTTTAAAGAGACTCCCCAAAGGCTTGCCCCTATTCCACAGCCGCAACTTTGATAAAGCACGCCAATAGCCTCAGAGGTGGGAATTTAATTGCGACGCGCTGGGGCTCGCGGAAGGTCATCGGGCCCTACGACTTCCCGTCTTTCCAAAACTGTCTGATAGGAGAAGAAACCGGCCACGGGGCAATCCAGCTACACATGATTGAGTGGAAGCCAACAAACTCGAAGGTCCTTGACATACTTTGCTGGCACACCCTGTTGGGGCCCGACTGCTGTGTCTTCCCTGTAGATGCGCTTAGGGTGCTGAATTTGGACGGAAGAGCTGCATAATTCGATCTAGGTTCTCCATCCCCTCCCTCCGAGATAACATGGGGAAAGATAGAGCAAGTAAACACCCTCCACCCTCTCAACCAAAGATTGATCAATTTGCAACGCCAACAGGTCCGAGAGGGGGCGGAGAGACAACCGCGGGGGACCCAACACCAGACGGAGTGAATGCCATCCTCCTGGCAATCCAGTCTTCGCAATCAGCTGTAGAGACTAAAATCGGAGAGGTGCGTGAGGAGATGGGCCATATCAGGCAGGACCTCAGAAATGCGGCAAATCGGATCACTAGCGTGGAGGGCAGAGTCTCTTGCAACGAAGACGAACTAGCTGACCTTAAAACCAAGGTGGCCCAGTTACAAACTCGAACAGCAGAATTACATAGCCGGGCAGAAGGTGGGGAAAATCGATCGAGACGAAACAACCTACGTTTTGTAGGATTCCCGGAAGGCGCGGAAGAGGATAAAGCCACAGAATTTTTAGAGCAATGGATCAAAAGCTGGATGCCAGACCAATCTCTTTCACCTTGGTTTGCAGTGGAACGTGCGCACAGGGCCCTTGGTCCTCGCCCCCCTCCGGGCGGCCCAAAACGGCCGATGATTGCCCGAATCCTCAACTTTAGAGATCGTGACAATATCCTCAAAGAGGCGAGGCGCTCTGAAAATCTTCAGTGGGACAACTACAAAATCTTGGTATTTCCAGACTATACCCGGGAGGTCCAGGTCCGCCGCCGCTCATATGAGCAAGTGAAACAAAAACTTAGGGCGATGCAGCTCTCGTATATGCTCCTTTTTCCTGCGAGACTCAAAGTTATTATGGCAGACAAGGCGTACTTCTTCGATTCCCCGGAAGAGGCATGGGACTGGCTGACTGAGGAGGGCGTCGGGGCTCGGAGGGGCCCGGCGGCACGGAGAGGGGAGCCCTTCCGGGTGGGTCCCCCCCCCCGCTGGTGGGCCCTGGAGGGGTCGTAAACGTACTAGGTCTCGAAGAGGAAGACGAGGACACTTGGACACTTCTGTGAACGGAGAGGCGGTGGGAGAGGTTGGCCCACAGATGGGAGGGTTGCCCGTTGAGTCTCCGAAGGGACAGATTCAGGCGCAGGCCGAGGAGGAGGGCCGTCTGAGTCAATCCCCAGCGCTTGGCTGACGTGTTCCATGGGGCCCGAATGGAGCGCATGGGGAGGTTTGGAGAGTCTGTTCCACCTTGAAGAAACCCGTGATGGGCTACGGCGGGGATACAGGCTCCCCTCAAGTACTGTAAAATATGGCTTGACTTCTAATGAATAATTGTAAATGATCCGTCTTAATGGAGGGGTCCATCACTCCACTCCTATGGCAGTCCTTATGGCTGTCTTGTTTTGGTTGACGGTTAGGGCGACAGATGCTTCCTGGGTGGGAGTATGGGGTGGGGGGCGGTTTTGGGGGAGGAAGGTTAAGTTCGGGTTAGTTAGATGTATTTTGAGTATTGCGTTATTAAGTTTTAATTGGTCATTCCTTTGCCCACTGACTGGCATCCAAAGCTGTAAGACTCCTACGCAACCCACGTCTGGTCCACATTGACACAAATCATTTCTTGGAATGTGAACGGGCTGCTAGATAAGATCAAGAGATCTGCAGTAATTAACACTCTCCGTAGATATTCCCCATTGGTAGCCCTATTGCAGGAAACACACCTCATGGGAACTAAATGCCCTATGTTGGCCCGAGGGGGATTTGATAGGGTCTATCACGCAGGCTTCTCTAGGGGATCAAGAGGGGTAGGTATCCTGCTTCATCGCTCACTGCCCATGGTGGTAACATCTACGAGATCCGATCCGCAAGGCAGATTCATAGTAGTCTCAGGACTACTTCGTGGCGTGGCATTGAATCTTGTATGCGTATATGCCCCCCCAGCGGGATTTGACACCTTCTTATGTTCACTTCGACAGGTGGTGGCGGGACTCCCCCAAGGAATCACAATAGTAGGAGGAGACTTTAATGCGGTTCTAGACCCTAGATTAGATGTGTCAGGAGATGTCACAGCGGGCAGGTCTGCCCGAGCCACAGGCCTTAAGAGTTGGGCGGACAGCCTAGGCCTATGTGAAGTGTGGAGAACTTGGCACCCTATGGAGCGTCAATATACGCACACGTCTGCTGCCCATCAGACACACTCTAGAATTGATCTAATATTTATGCCGGCCATGGACTTCTGCGGTGTCACGGGAGCAGAGATACTGCCCCGTGGGGTGTCGGATCACGCACCGGTGCGAGTCCGACTGGGCGGAGTAGACCTCACCAGGCGCCCGGTATGGCGCCTAAATGCTTGGCTCTTGCAAGATGAAGATTGTGTCCTCGAGATTAGAGATCGTCTCACGCAGTACTTTGAACTGAATGTGGGAACAGTCCAGTCGTCAGGCACGCTATGGGCTGCCTACAAGGCTACCTTAAGAGGGCAGGCTAAGTGCCTCTTGCGAGCACGTGAGCGCATTCGTGAGTCACGGGTGTCCGAGTTAGAAGCGGTAGCGTTAAAACTGGAACGCCAGCAAGCAGTCTTATCCGAAATCTCCACATTGAGGCAGCTCACCAGGGTCCGAGAGGAAATTAAACACCTAACACTTGAGTCAGCGAAGCATATGTGGAGGGCATCGTCCGCCCGAATTTATGGCTGGGGGGACAAAAATGGGAAGCTCTTACACTGGTTGGCCACTCGACCCTTAGCTAACAGAATCATTCCCGAAATTAGAGATAACACAGGTACCCTTCACAAGACACCCATCGAGATTGCACAGAGTTTTGCTCCCTATTATGCATGCCTATACGCAGAACACCCCCGGCCTACGGTTGAAAAAGCTTCCCCCCTCTTGAACGACATAACACTCGCCAGAGTGTCTCAGGCGACTAGGGACAGGCTGGACGAAGCACTTGACCTAGCGGAAGTAACGGGTGCGATTGCCAGTCTGGCTTCAAGCAAGACACCAGGTCCAGATGGGTTTCCTGCGGAACTGTACAAGAAATGTAGTGATATTCTGGCCCCACACTTACTTGAGATGTATAGAGAAGCCGAGCAGAAAGGACACTTCCCCTCAGGGATTGACCTTGCCACAATAGTAGTAATCCCGAAGACCCAGCCCCCTTCGCCAAATTGCTCGGCTTATCGGCCTATTTCCCTCCTCAACACTGAGATCAAGGTGCTAGCCTTGATCCTCGCCAATAGATTAAAAGAGGCAATGCCCGTCTTGGTGCACCCTGACCAATGCGGCTTCATGCCTACACGGAGCACCAGGCACTGTATTAGGCGTCTACATTTAGCCTTAGCACACCGTAAAATCCTGTCACACACCCCTCTAGCGCTGCTCCTACTTGATTTCGAGAAGGCCTTTGATACAGTGGATTGGTCCTATCTTGAACAAGTACTTATAAAAAACGGGCTTGGACCCAAGTTCAGAGGTCTTGTGGGACTGCTCTACTCTAATCCGACGGCTCAGGTCCAAGTAAACGGAGTGGTCTCAGGGGTGTTTCCGATCGGGCGCGGTACCCGACAAGGATGTCCATTATCCCCCTTACTCTTTGCATTAATAATAGAACCCCTGGCGAAGTTATTTCGAGAGGATCCTCTGATGGAAGGCTGGTCTTGGCCAGTGTGTCCAGAAGACCGTGTGGCACTTTATGCGGACGATGTCCTATTATACATAGCTAATCCGGCCAGGAGCGGTCCCCGTATCATGCAAATTCTGGATGTCTTCTCGGAGGCATCGGGTCTCGCCCTAAACCCCCAAAAATCCCTGTTGGTTCCGCTCCATCAATCTAGAGATTGTATAGACTGGCAACAAAGTATTCCAGTGCGAAGAAATAGCTTTAAATACCTGGGGGTGCATGTCGCAATGCTCCCTGAATTAGCATGGGAGCTCAATGTCACACCTTTAACCAGAAGAATCAAAGACGATCTTCAACGTTGGAAGGACCTTCCTCTTAGTTTGCTGGGAAGAATCGCACTCTATAAGATGATGGCCCTTCCCAGACTTCTCTACCTCCTTCAAAACTATCCTAACCCTATCCCCATGAAATGGTTTAGAGACATGGACTCGCTAGCACGCCAATTTCTATGGAGTGATACCCGTCCCCAGCTAGCGCTTAAAACCTGTCAGAGAGATGTTAATGAAGGGGGCTTGGGAATGTCTAATGTCCATTACTACCACCTGGCGACGCAACTACTAGTGATCAACGACTGGTTGGGGGGGGGGGTTGGACAGATCCAGCGTACCGTCTGGAACTCCAGACATTGACCTACCCCAAGATCTTTGACGCCTTATTATGGTGGTAAGATCACTCGTGAGACCCCTGGGGTGACAGGGGTGGTGCTGCAGGGATGGCGGACGGCTCAAAAGATCTCGGGATGGTGGGGACGCCTTACTCAGCAGACCCCACTGTGGCAGGGGACCTGCTTGGGCGAAGTTGTGGGTCTTGAGGGATTCCAGAAATGGGATATTATAGGCATCTCTACTCTGGGTGATGTATGGGAGGGCACGAGCATGCGCTCCTTTGAGGATCTCCAAGAAATCTTTGCACTAAATAAGACACAGTTCCACAAGTATCTCCAAGTACGACATGCCCTTCTGACGCAGGTCCAGCCAGGGAATAGCATACCCGTAAGCAGTCCTATGGAGAGGAGGGCTCTGATGGGGAATCTGGGCAGGGGAGGCGTCTCCCAGGTGTATCGCACATTAATCTCTACTACGGCCTGCTCCCTGGAGGAACTTCGTCGGAAATGGGAGGGATGGGTGGGCCCTCTTGAAGAGGAGGACTGGACTGAAGCTTTGGCAGCTCCCCACTCCCTGACTATGACGACACGTCTCCGACTAGTACAGACATATTATCTTCATACTGCTTAACTTGCACCCTCCAGATTGCACAGAGCAGGACTCCGGCCTACGGCTGATTGTCCCCGTTGTATGAGCCCTAAAGCTGATTTTTTCCATATGGTGTGGTCATGCTCGGTTATCAGTACATATTGGAAGATGATCTCGCGTGAGGTCTCATTGATTCTGCAAGTAGACGTGGCGCTGACACCATTGACATCCCTATTAGGGGTTATGGGAGAATCGGGACTACGTAGAGCAGAACGTACCTGGCTGGGGGTGGCATGCCTAGTGGCCAAAAGAGACATTGTGGCGGACTGGAAAGCCACTATGGCTCCGGCCCTGACCAAATGGAGGAGGGGAATGGACTGGTGTGCCCAATGTGAAAAGCTCGTATATGAGGTTAGAGGGTGTCCGAGTAAGTATAACAAGATCTGGGGGAAGTGGGACGGAATGACTTTTTAACCCCCTGGGATGCGGACCGACACAGTGGAAAGAAGAACCCTCACACACTCCTCTAACTCCTTTGGAGGGAAATGAGACACATACGTGGCACGTTGGTATTGACATGTACCGTCTATCTACTCAAGGTGCTGTCTGGGGCTTTGGAGCTGACCACTGTTTGGTGCCCATTGGCGCCTTGTTACTTTATTTTTAGTATATAATTGTATTGTTTGTTTTGTATTACTTTATGTTATTGCAAATCAATAAAAATTCGTTATAAAAAAAAAAAAAACATAGTTCATGTCCTTGCTTTCACAAAACATATTACATGAACCTACATCTTTTGGGGAAATCTTCCAAGACTAAAATGTGTGCATTCTCTTGTCAGGCCACCTTAAGAACAGAGGCTAAAAGGCCTTCAAGCAGGAGAAGCTCTTGGGATGAATTCTCGAAAGTTACTTTCTGCTAAATTGGTTAGAAGATCCCATAAAGTGCTTTGTTCAACAACGGTCAACCCGATATCCTAATCCTATAGAGCCTTTCCGTGGCCTCTGAAACAGTCGGCCACAGAACCCTACTGATGCATTTGGAAAAATGATCTGGGATCACCCTATGGATTTTCGCAGGAGGGGCTAGTGGGCAATCAATGATCTCAAATCACAGCCGGCGAGTCCGAATTGATTCTTGCTCTTGGTCCTAGACATGTTTCAAATGCAGGTTCACACAGGGGTCTCCACTGCCTCCCCCACTTTTACACAACTACACAAGACCACTGACAAATTATCTCTCAGCATCACCTACAGTTCCAAATGCACATGGACAGTATACATATCTACATGTGCCCTGTAACCCACACAGAACACAAAGCATGTTTGAAAAACACACACACACACACACACACACGCCCCCCCTGAATGAAGGCAAGCTTCTTTTATCTGAATGGTACAAAGGCAGAAATTCTTGCAACTGCAAAACTCCCCTAGAAGCAGATTCCTGTTCAAATGGCCATAGGAATTGGAACCTACTCTGTAATAAAGTGGGTTACTGGTTCAGAGGTGGGGGAAGCCCCACTCAGTCAACAACCACATCCTTGTCAGGGTGAACCACAAAAGTCACTAACCTTCGCAAAAGTAGCAGTGCAGAGAAGGACCTAAACTACCCTTCATGTAAATCTGACCAAATATCATAAGAGCAACTTCGAATTAAACATAGTGCTACAGTGGAGCGCACCCCTGCAACCATAAGGCGCTACTGAGGCAGTCACCACAGGTGACCCCCAACACCATAAAACATAACTCATTTGGAGCACAAAACTTCTACAAGTCAAGAATCAAATACATGCCATTCAAAAACATAAAATGATGCTTTTAATACAGAATTAATTTTTTTTCTCCATTTTGGATAACCATTAGCACTGCACGTTCGGAACAATCCACCCTGTGGTGCTGTAAAATCTCTAGACATAACACCTGCGTTGATAGGTGTTTCTGTAACAACTATGTTAGTAAGTGTTTTGTACTATTTATTTTTGTATCTGGGCTCATTTTATACACGTTTCGTGATATTTTGTCGTTTGTGCACGGATCCACAAAACGTCATTTTGTGTTCATATTAAAATCATAGTTTTACGTTTTTGAATTCTATATACTTGACTTGTGTAATTTGTGTGCTCCGGACAATCTGTGTTTTTTTCACAAAAGTCACTAAATGAACCTGTGGTCATCCCTCCGGTAGCTCTTTAAGACGTCCACAGACTCGGTGCAACACGGAGAATAAAGTTAGGTTTCACAGTTTCACAGTGGATGGCAATAGCCCACAATACTAAGTGGAATTTACGCCTCAAAGCCTGGGATAAAATGTCCTTTACACCAGGGTAATCCGGTGTGATTTCATGCTAGGGTCGTTATACATAATGCTTGAGATTACTCCATTACACAAATTAAGGAAATACATTTCATTTCGGTACAAATCTTATCGTCTGAGCATGAGAAAAACACGCACAAACCGAATGACAGTGGCTGCGGTTCGCTTCACACGCAATGTTGTGCTATTTCATAGCGTAAAATGCATCACACATTTCGCATAATAACACGTTATTTGACGCAATTTTGGGGCACGTTGCGTAATGTCTACAGAGGAATTTATACGAGTTTCGTCCAGGTTTATACGGATTATGCTGCACCACGGTGAAATGTGTGGACCATCAACGTAAACGTACATACTTGAGCCGGATTCACACCTGCAGAACGATCTATTTCAGGGGAGCACGACTGGTAACCCCAATAAGCCCAGACTTAAGAAGACACCAAAGCCTTGGCACGCAGGAGGGCCAGACCTAAGAAACCAGGGACTTGTCATAGGTCCCAGCCCACAAGACATGAGCCAAGTGGTTTTTAAGCATCCCTCTGGTCCAAGGAGAAAAGAAGTCTTGTAACCCAGCACCACCGTCTCCCGAATAAAAATCCAAAGACCTCCGAAGAATTACACTCACTGGTGCACGAAATCCAGCTTTGTTCACCTTTAAATAAATACAACAGAAAATGCTGAGCTCTCGGCCCTCCTTGGGGCCAGGGTCGTAGAAGGACGGATCCCAAGAGCCACACTTCAGAGGGAGAGCAACTCAGCTCAACATGACCAATGATGGACAAGGGTTGCCCCATCCCATCTCCTATTCATGCTAATAGGCAAAAGGACAAGCCATCCTGAAAGGACGTCACTTCCGGTCTGTGCGTCCCCAACACGGCGGTCAGTACTGAACACATTGAGCAGCTAATGATTGTAGTGCCTTGCTAATGATGCAGATGTTTCATGCCTGCACCCGGTACCCAGTCTCTCCTGAAACCTCAAAGTCCACCTAATTCAGGGCGTTTGTCCTGCCCAGTGCGGGAGGGAAAGGCCTCCCTCATCACCACCTCCGGATGATTAAAATCCAAAACACAAGTTGACGCGTAAGAAGTGCGAGGCACTGGGCAGACATGCCCATGCGTGCAGCGGTGCGGGGACCTCTTCAGCAGAGTCATTTCCAGTGCCAGTGGGCATGGGTGGTGCGGAGCCTCCTGCACGGCTCATCTGGTTTAAAAAAAATATATACAGCGTGTAGGAGGCTGGACTGGCTTGTAGTGAGTACCAAGGGGTACTTGCACCTTGCACCAGGCCCAGTTATCCCTTATTAGTGTATAGGGTGTCTAGCAGCTTAGGCTGATAGATAATGGTAGCTTAGCAGAGCAGCTTAGGCTGAACTAGGAGACGTGTGAAGCTACTACAGTACCACTTAGTGTCATATGCACAATATCATAAGAAAACACAATACACAGTTATACTAAAAATAAAGGTACTTTATTTTTATGACAATATGCCAAAGTATCTTATAGTGTACCCTCAGTGAGAGGATAGGAAATATACACAAGATATATATACACAATAGCAAAAATATGCAGTATAGTCTTAGAAAACAGTGCAAACAATGTATACTTACAATAGGATGCAATGGGGAAACATAGGGATAGGGGCAACACAAACCATATACTCCAAAAGTGGAATGCGAACCACGAATGGACCCCAAACCTATGTGACCTTGTAGAGGGTCGCTGGGACTATTAGAAAATAGTGAGAGTTAGAAAAATAACCCTCCCCAAGACCCTGAAAAGCGAGTGCAAAGTGTACTAAAGTTCCCCTAAGGACAAAGTAGTCGTGTTAGAGGAATAATGCAGGAAAGCCACAAACCAGCAATGCAACAACTGTGGATTTCCAATCTAGGGTACCTGTGGAACAAGGGGACAAAGTCCAAAAGTCACAAGCAAGTCGGAGATGGGCAGATGCCCAGGAAATGCCAGCTGCGGGTGCAAAGAAGCTTCGACTGGACAGAAGAAGCTGAGGTTTCTGCAGGAACGAAAAGGGCTAGAGACTTCCCCTTTGGTGGACGGATCCCTCTCGCCGTGGAGAGTCGTGCAGAAGTGTTTTCCCGCTGAAAGAACGCCAACAAGCCTTGCTAGCTGCAAATCGTGCGTTTGGCGTTTTTGGACGCTGCTGGGGCCCAGGAGGGACCAGGAGGTCGCAAATTGGACCTGAAGAGAGAGGGGACGTCGAGCAAGACAAAGAGCCCTCACTGAAGCAGGTAGCACCCGGAGAAGTGCCAGAAACAGGCACTACGAGGATGCGTGAAACGGTGCTCGCCGAAGTTGCACAAAGGAGTCCCACGTCGCCGGAGACCAACTTAGAAAGTCGTGCAATGCAGGTTGGAGTGCCGTGGACCCAGGCTTGGCTGTGCACAAAGGATTTCCGCCGGAAGTGCACAGGGGCCGGAGTAGCTGCAAAGTCGCGGTTCCCAGCAATGCAGCCCAGCGAGGTGAGGCAAGGACTTACCTCCACCAAACTTGGACTGAAGAGTCACTGGACTGTGGGGGTCACTTGGGCAGAGTCGCTGGATTCGAGGGACCTCGCTCGTCGTGCTGAGAGGAGACCCAAGGGACCGGTAATGCAGCTTTTTGGTGCCTGCGGTTGCAGGGGGAAGATTCCGTCGACCCACGGGAGATTTCTTCGGAGCTTCTGGTGCAGAGAGGAGGCAGACTACCCCCACAGCATGCACAAGCAGGAAAACAGTCGAGAAGGCGGCAGGATCAGCGTTACAGAGTTGCAGTAGTCGTCTTTGCTACTATGTTGCAGGTTTGCAGGCTTCCAGCGCGGTCAGCAGTCGTTTCCTTATCAGAAGGTGAAGAGAGAGATGCAGAGGAACTCGGATGAGCTCTTGCATTCGTTATCTAAAGTTTCCCCAGAGACAGAGACCCTAAATAGCCAGAAAAGAGGGTTTGGCTACTTAGGAGAGAGGATAGGCTACTAACACCTGAAGGAGCCTATCAGCAGGAGTCTCTGACGTCACCTGGTGGCACTGGCCACTCAGAGCAGTCCAGTGTGCCAGCAGCACCTCTGTTTCCAAGATGGCAGAGGTCTGGAGCACACTGGAGGAGCTCTGGACACCTCCCAGGGGAGGTGCAGGTCAGGGGAGTGGTCACTCCCCTTTCCTTTGTCCAGTTTCGCGCCAGAGCAGGGGCTAAGGGGTCCCTGAATCGGTGTAGACTGGCTTATGCAGAATTGGGCACATCTGTGCCCAACAAAGCATTTCCAGAGGCTGGGGGAGGCTACTCCTCCCCTGCCTTCACACCATTTTCCAAAGGGAGAGGGTGTCACACCCTCTCTCAGAGGAAGTTCTTTGTTCTGCCATCCTGGGCCAGGCCTGGCTGGACCCCAGGAGGGCAGCTGCCTGTCTGAGGGGTTGGCAGCAGCAGCAGCTGCAGTGAAACCCCAGGAAGGGCAGTTTGGCAGTACCAGGGTCTGTGCTACAGACCACTGGGATCATGGGATTGTGCCAACTATGCCAGGATGGCATAGAGGGGGCAATTCCATGATCATAGACATGTTACATGGCCATATTCGGAGTTACCATTGTGAAGCTACATATAGGTAGTGACCTATATGTAGTGCACACGTGTAATGGTGTCCCCGCACTCACAAAGTTCAGGGAATTGGCTCTGAACAATGTGGGGGCACCTTGGCTAGTGCCAGGGTGCCCTCACACTAAGTAACTTTGCACCTAACCTTTACCAGGTAAAGGTTAGACATATAGGTGACTTATAAGTTACTTAAGTGCAGTGTAAAATGGCTGTGAAATAACGTGGACGTTATTTCACTCAGGCTGCAGTGGCAGGCCTGTGTAAGGATTGTCAGAGCTCCCTATGGGTGGCAAAAGAAATGCTGCAGCCCATAGGGATCTCCTGGAACCCCAATACCCTGGGTACCTCAGTACCATATACTAGGGAATTATAAGGGTGTTCCAGTAAGCCAATGTAAATTGGTAAAAATGGTCACTAGCCTGTTAGTGACAATTTGGAAAGAAATGAGAGAGCATAACCACTGAGGTTCTGATTAGCAGAGCCTCAGTGAGACAGTTAGTCACTACACAGGTAACACATTCAGGCACACTTATGAGCACTGGGGCCCTGGGTTACCAGGGTCCCAGTGACACATACAACTAAAACAACATATATACAGTGAAAAATGGGGGTAACATGCCAGGCAAGATGGTACTTTCCTACACAACCCCCCCCCCAAACGAAGGACAATAAGACTAGCCATGACCTGATGAGTCTTCATTGTCTAAGTGGAAATATCTGGAGAGTCCATCTGCATTGGAGTGGCTACTCCCAGGTCTATGTTCCACTGTATAGTCCATTCCCTGTAGGGATATGGACCACCTCAACAATTTAGGATTTTCACCTTTCATTTGTTTTAGCCAAAGTAGAGGTTTGTGGTCTGTCTGAACAATGAAGTGAGTGCCAAACAGGTATGGCCTCAACTTCTTCAGAGCCCAGACCACAGCAAAGGCCTCCCTCTCAATGGCAGACCAACGCTTTTCTCTAGGGGTCAACCTTCTACTAATAAAAGCAACAGGTTGATCCTGGCCCTCAGAATTAAGTTGTGATAGGACTGCCCCTACTCCTAATTCAGATGCATCAGTTTGGACATAGAATTTTTTAGAGTAACAAGGGCTTTTCAGGACAGGTGCAGAGCACATGGCCTGCTTCAGCCCCTCAAAAGCTTTCTGACAGCTTGCTGTCCATAATACCTTTTTAGGCATTTTCTTGGATGTGAGGTCATTAAGAGGGGCTGCAATGGAGCCATAGTTCTTAATGAACCTCCTGTAGTACCCAGTGAGGCCTAGGAAGGCTCTCACCTGAGTCTGAGTGGTAGGGGGAACCCAATCAATAATAGTTTGGATTTTCCCCTGAAGTGGTGCAATCTGTTCCCCACCAACAAGGTGTCCCAGATAAACCACCTTACCCTGCCCTATCTGGCACTTTGAAGCCTTGATAGTGAGGCCTGCCTTTTGCAGGGCCTCCAAAACTTTCCATAGGTGGACCAGGTGATCATCCCAGCTGGAGCTAAAGACAGCTATATCGTCCAAATATGCTGCACTGAAAGCTTCCAGCCCTTGCAGGACTGTGTTCACCAACCTCTGAAAAGTGGCAGGTGCATTTTTCAAACCAAACGGCATTACAGTAAACTGGTAATGTCCTCCAATGGTAGAAAATGCAGTCTTAGGTTTAGCATCTTCTGACAATTTGATCTGCCAATACCCTGCAGTCAAATCAAAAGTGCTTAGATACTTGGCAGATGCCAGTGTATCTATAAGCTCATCTGCCCTGGGTATAGGGTGAGCATCAGTTTTGGTTACCAAGTTGAGACCTCTATAGTCTACACAAAACCGCATTTCCTTCTTTCCATCTTTAGAATTGGGTTTTGGTACCAGTACCACAGGAGAAGCCCATGGACTGTCAGAGTGCTGAACCACTCCTAGTTCCAACATTTTCTGAACTTCTTGCTTTATGCAGTCCCTGACATGGTCAGGCTGCCTATAGATCTTACTTTTGACAGGTAAACTGTCTCCAGTATCTATAGTGTGCTCACACCAAGAAGTGGTGCCTGGCACAGTAGAGAAGAGTTCTGAAAATTGTCCTAGGAGATTTATGCAATAGTCTTTCTGCTCAGCAGTAAGACAATCTGCCAAAACTACACCTTCCACAAGAGCATCTTGTTCTGTGGAAGAGAAGAGATCAGGTAGAGGATCACTGTCTTCTTCCTGTCCCTCATCAGTTGCCATGAGCAGGGTGAGATCAGCCCTGTCATAGTAGGGTTTCAGGCGGTTGACATGGAGCACCCTAAGGGGACTCCTGGCAGTGCCTAAGTCAACCAAGTAGGTGACTTCACCCTTCTTTTCAACAATTGTGTGGGGTCCAATCCATTTATCTTGGAGTGCTCTTGGGGCCACAGGCTCCAAGACCCACACTTTCTGCCCTGGTTGGTACTGAACCAAAACAGCCTTCTGATCATGCCATTGCTTCTGGAGCTCTTGGCTGGCCTGAAGGTTTTTACTGGCCTTTTTCATGTACTCAGCCATCCTTGATCTGAGGCCAAGTACATAATCCACAATATCCTGTTTAGGAGCTTTTAAAGGTTGTTCCCAACCCTCCTTTACAAATGTGAGTGGACCCCTAACAGGGTGTCCAAAAAGAAGTTCAAAGGGGCTGAAGCCCACTCCTTTCTGGGGTACCTCCCTGTAGGCAAAAAGGAGGCATGGTAGAAGGATATCCCATCTCCTGCGGAGTTTTTCAGGGAGACCCATAATCATGCCTTTGAGAGTTTTATTAAATCTCTCCACCAGTCCATTTGTTTGTGGATGATAGGGTGTTGTGAACTTGTACGTTACACCACACTCCTTCCACATTGCCTTTAAGTATGCAGACATGAAATTGCTTCCTCTGTCTGATACCACTTCCTTTGGGAAGCCCACCCTGGAAAATATTCCCAGGAGGGCCTTTGCCACTGCAGGTGCTGTAGTGGTCCTTAAAGGAATAGCTTCAGGATATCTTGTGGCATGGTCCACTACCACTAAGATAAACCTATTGCCTGAAGCAGTAGGAGGGTCAAGGGGGCCAACTATGTCAACCCCTACCCTTTCAAAGGGAACCCCAACCACAGGCAGTGGGATAAGGGGTGCCTTTGGGGTGCCACCTGTCTTGCCACTGGCTTGACAGGTTTCACAGGACTTACAAAATTCCTTTGTGTCCTCAGACATCCTAGGCCAATGAAACAATGGAACCAATCTGTCCCAAGTTTTCATTTGACCCAGGTGCCCAGCTAGGGGAATGTCATGTGCCAGTGTTAGGAGGAACTTTCTGTGCTCCTGAGGAAACACTAATCTCCTGGCAGCTCCAGGTTTAGGATCCCTATGCTCAGTGTACAAGAGGTTGTCCTCCCAGTAAACTCTGTGAGAGTCACTGACATCCCCATTAGCCTGTTTGACAGCTTGCTGTCTGAGACCCTCTAATGTGGGACAGGTTTGCTGTGCCACACTCAGCTCCTCTCTGGCAGGCCCCCCTTCACCCAAAAGCTCAGCAGTGTCTGCTTCCAGCTCCTCTGGTGTAGGTTCTGCACAGGGAGGGAATTCTTCTTCCTCAGAAGTTGAATCCACTGTAGAGGGAGGGATAGTAGGAAGTGGTTTGCTTCTACTAGCCCTAGCTTTAGGGAGCACTTGGCCCATTGTTCCAGGATCCAAGCTTCCCTGTCCTTTTTGCTTTTTGGCCTGAGCCCTTGTCAAAGCAAAAATATGCCCTGGGATGCCCAGCATTGCTGCATGGGCCTCCAACTCCACATCTGACCAAGCTGATGTCTCCAAATCATTCCCTAATAGACAGTCTACAGGTAAATCTGAAGCTACCACAACTTTCTTTGGACCAGTTACCCCCCCCCCCCCAGTTGAGATTTACAACAGCCATGGGGTGGCTAAGTGTGTTGTTGTGAGCATCGGTTACTTGGTACTGGTGTCCAAGTATGTGTTGTTCAGGGTGCACCAGTTTCTCAATCACCATTGTGACACTGGCACCTGTGTCCCTGTAGGCCTGGACCTCAACACCATTTATTAGGGTTAGTTGCTTGTACTTCTCCAAGTTATGGGGGCAAGCAACCAAAGTGGCTAAATCAATAGCCCCTTCAGAGACTAAAGTAGCCTCTGTGGTCTCCCTAATTAGACCAACCCCAACTAAGTTACCAAAAGTGAGCCCAGCTACTCCCTTGGATTGGCTATTAGTAGGTTTGCTCCCACCACCACTGCTATTAGTAGGGACACTAGGTGTAGCAGTAGGGGTTGTAGTGGTAGGAGCAGTGGTGCCTTTCTTTGGACAACTGGGATCTGTTGTCCAATGGCCTTTTATTTTACATAAATAGCACCATGGTTTCTTTTCCTTGTTCTGATTAAAGGAGGATTTGGACCCACCACCCCCACCAGAGTGTTTTTGTGGGCCTGATGAAGACTCATTTTTAGATTTGTCCCCACCCTTGTCAGAAGACTTACCATCCTTCTTTTTGTTGCCATCTTTGTCACCCCCTGTATGAACTTTTCTGTTCACTCTTGTTCTGACCCATTTGTCTGCCTTCTTTCCCAATTCTTGGGGAGAGGTCAGATCAGAGTACACCAAGTACTGGTGCAACAAATCAGACACACAATTATTAAGAATATGCTCTCTCAGGATTAAGTTATACAGGCTGTCATAATCAGTAACTTTACTGCCATGTAACCACCCCTCCAAGGCCTTCACTGCCTGGTCAATGAAATCAACCCAGTCTTGTGAAGACTCCTTTTTGGTCTCTCTGAACTTTATCCTGTACTGTTCAGTGGTTAAGCCATAACCATCCAGGAGTGCATTCTTAAGAACTTGGAAATTATTAGCATCATTTTCTTTTACAGTAAGGAGCCTATCCCTACCTTTTCCACTAAATGATAGCCATAGGATAGCAGCCCACTGCCTTTGAGGGACATCCTGTACAACACAGGCCCTCTCAAGTGCAGCAAACCACTTGTTAATGTCATCCCCCTCCTTATAAGGGGGAACTATCTTGTGCAGATTCCTGGAATCATGCTCTTTTGCAGGATGACTATGGGGAATACTGCTGCTGCCACCATGGGTATCTAAACCCAACTTCTGTCTTTCCTTCTCTAATTCAAAAGACTGTCTATCCAAATCCAGCTGTTGCTTTTTAAGCTTCAGTCTGGTTTGTTCCACCCTCAACTTATTGAGTTCCCTCTCTAACATTCTGTCATCAGGGTTGGTGGGAGGGACATTTCTAGAAACAGAGCTATGATGGGAATGAACAGAAGGAGACCTGTCCCTTACAGAAGCCACCCTAACAGCTTGGTTTACAGAAACATTACTACCAGTATGGTGAGAATAAATGCTTTTGCTATGATGTGAGACAACACTATTTATTTGGTGTGGCTCATCATCATTACCATCTATGCTAGATTGTCTAGTAATGGGCAGGCTAGGAAGTTTCTTTCCTGAATCTTTTCCTGGGGGAGTCCCTGAATCAGACTGGGAACTATTAGGTACTTTTTCAACAGATGGGGCACCTATGGCCTTATCCTGTTCTCTAAGCATGTTAAGTAACAGTTCCAAGGAAGGATTTTTCCCTACACTCAAACCTCTCTCTATACAGAGACTCCTTGCTCTTTTCCAGCTAAGGTTGTCATATGCAAGTTTGGACAGATCAACACTTTGGCCTGTGCCAGACATTTTTAGAGAGAGTTAAAGTGATAGAAAAAGAGAAAAAAGTTTTCAGAAGTTTTTGGAAAGACAGAAAAAAACTTTTTAAACTTTTAAGAACTTTTTGAAAGTTTAGAAGTACTTTTCAGCACTTAGAAAAGAGTGAAAAGAGGAAATGCAAAACTTTTTGGCTATGTGTATATACACTGACCTTGTTTTGTATATTTTTCTCTTATGAAAAGTACAATGACAAGAGTGGTAAGTAGTCTCAAGCACTTATCCCACCACTGCACAACCAATGTAGGAGGCTGGACTGGCTTGTAGTGAGTACCAAGGGGTACTTGCACCTTGCACTAGGCCCAGTTATCCCTTATTAGTGTATAGGGTGTCTAGCAGCTTAGGCTGATAGATAATGGTAGCTTAGCAGAGCAGCTTAGGCTGAACTAGGAGACGTGTGAAGCTACTACAGTACCACTTAGTGTCATATGCACAATATCATAAGAAAACACAATACACAGTTATACTAAAAATAAAGGTACTTTATTTTTATGACAATATGCCAAAGTATCTTATAGTGTACCCTCAGTGAGAGGATAGGAAATATACACAAGATATATATACACAATAGCAAAAATATGCAGTATAGTCTTAGAAAACAGTGCAAACAATGTATACTTACAATAGGATGCAATGGGGAAACATAGGGATAGGGGCAACACAAACCATATACTCCAAAAGTGGAATGCGAACCACGAATGGACCCCAAACCTATGTGACCTTGTAGAGGGTCGCTGGGACTATTAGAAAATAGTGAGAGTTAGAAAAATAACCCTCCCCAAGACCCTGAAAAGCGAGTGCAAAGTGCACTAAAGTTCCCCTAAGGACAAAGTAGTCGTGTTAGAGGAATAATGCAGGAAAGCCACAAACCAGCAATGCAACAACTGTGGATTTCCAATCTAGGGTACCTGTGGAACAAGGGGACCAAGTCCAAAAGTCACAAGCAAGTCGGAGATGGGCAGATGCCCAGGAAATGCCAGCTGCGGGTGCAAAGAAGCTTCGACTGGACAGAAGAAGCTGAGGTTTCTGCAGGAACGAAAAGGGCTAGAGACTTCCCCTTTGGTGGACGGATCCCTCTCGCCGTGGAGAGTCGTGCAGAAGTGTTTTCCCGCTGAAAGAACGCCAACAAGCCTTGCTAGCTGCAAATCGTGCGTTTGGCGTTTTTGGACGCTGCTGGGGCCCAGGAGGGACCAGGAGGTCGCAAATTGGACCTGAAGAGAGAGGGGACGTCGAGCAAGACAAAGAGCCCTCACTGAAGCAGGTAGCACCCGGAGAAGTGCCAGAAACAGGCACTACGAGGATGCGTGAAACGGTGCTCGCCGAAGTTGCACAAAGGAGTCCCACGTCGCCGGAGACCAACTTAGAAAGTCGTGCAATGCAGGTTAGAGTGCCGTGGACCCAGGCTTGGCTGTGCACAAAGGATTTCCGCCGGAAGTGCACAGGGGCCGGAGTAGCTGCAAAGTCGCGGTTCCCAGCAATGCAGCCCAGCGAGGTGAGGCAAGGACTTACCTCCACCAAACTTGGACTGAAGAGTCACTGGACTGTGGGGGTCACTTGGACAGAGTCGCTGGATTCGAGGGACCTCGCTCGTCGTGCTGAGAGGAGACCCAAGGGACCGGTAATGCAGCTTTTTGGTGCCTGCGGTTGCAGGGGGAAGATTCCGTCGACCCACGGGAGATTTCTTCGGAGCTTCTGGTGCAGAGAGGAGGCAGACTACCCCCACAGCATGCACAAGCAGGAAAACAGTCGAGAAGGCGGCAGGATCAGCGCTACAGAGTTGCAGTAGTCGTCTTTGCTACTATGTTGCAGGTTTGCAGGCTTCCAGCGCGGTCAGCAGTCGTTTCCTTATCAGAAGGTGAAGAGAGAGATGCAGAGGAACTCGGATGAGCTCTTGCATTCGTTATCTAAAGTTTCCCCAGAGACAGAGACCCTAAATAGCCAGAAAAGAGGGTTTGGCTACTTAGGAGAGAGGATAGGCTACTAACACCTGAAGGAGCCTATCAGCAGGAGTCTCTGACGTCACCTGGTGGCACTGGCCACTCAGAGCAGTCCAGTGTGCCAGCAGCACCTCTGTTTCCAAGATGGCAGAGGTCTGGAGCACACTGGAGGAGCTCTGGACACCTCCCAGGGGAGGTGCAGGTCAGGGGAGTGGTCACTCCCCTTTCCTTTGTCCAGTTTCGCGCCAGAGCAGGGGCTAAGGGGTCCCTGAACCGGTGTAGACTGGCTTATGCAGAATTGGGCACATCTGTGCCCAACAAAGCATTTCCAGAGGCTGGGGGAGGCTACTCCTCCCCTGCCTTCACACCATTTTCCAAAGGGAGAGGGTGTCACACCCTCTCTCAGAGGAAGTTCTTTGTTCTGCCATCCTGGGCCAGGCCTGGCTGGACCCCAGGAGGGCAGCTGCCGGTCTGAGGGGTTGGCAGCAGCAGCAGCTGCAGTGAAACCCCAGGAAGGGCAGTTTGGCAGTACCAGGGTCTGTGCTACAGACCACTGGGATCATGGGATTGTGCCAACTATGCCAGGATGGCATAGAGGGGGCAATTCCATGATCATAGACATGTTACATGGCCATATTCGGAGTTACCATTGTGAAGCTACATATAGGTAGTGACCTATATGTAGTGCACGCGTGTAATGGTGTCCCCGCACTCACAAAGTTCAGGGAATTGGCTCTGAACAATGTGGGGGCACCTTGGCTAGTGCCAGGGTGCCCTCACACTAAGTAACTTTGCACCTAACCTTTACCAGGTAAAGGTTAGACATATAGGTGACTTATAAGTTACTTAAGTGCAGTGTAAAATGGCTGGACGTGGACGTTATTTCACTCAGGCTGCAGTGGCAGGCCTGTGTAAGGATTGTCAGAGCTCCCTGTGGGTGGCAAAAGAAATGCTGCAGCCCATAGGGATCTCCTGGAACCCCAATACCCTGGGTACCTCAGTACCATATACTAGGGAATTATAAGGGTGTTCCAGTAAGCCAATGTAAATTGGTAAAAATGGTCACTAGCCTGTTAGTGACAATTTGGAAAGAAATGAGAGAGCATAACCACTGAGGTTCTGATTAGCAGAGCCTCAGTGAGACAGTTAGTCACTACACAGGTAACACATTCAGGCACACTTATGAGCACTGGGGCCCTGGGTTACCAGGGTCCCAGTGACACATACAACTAAAACAACATATATACAGTGAAAAATGGGGGTAACATGCCAGGCAAGATGGTACTTTCCTACACAGCGCTTTATACGGTTTCCACGTGAATTACTCGTATAATCAACTAATTACAGAATTTCATTTACCCAGTTACCAACGAAAGAAGGATGGAAGGCTGTGGTGCCAGGATTCAAACATCTGGCTTGCAAATACCACATCTGTCAAAACGCGTTGAGCTCACTGAGCCTTCCCGCCGGCTTGGAAAGGGTCATCTGTGCCACGTGCAAGGAGGGACTTAACACTCACAGGTACTGCTGTGCACAGCAAAGGTCTGAACTGAACACTTCACTCTAGCACATCACTGAAAAGCATCTCCGCCGCCGTCCACACTCCCACAGGGACACTGGGGCAGGGATGGGAACAGGAGAGGGAGGGAGGGTCACTAAAGCCAGAAGACACGGAAAGTGAAAGAGAGGAGGAGAGAAGAAGAGGGGGGTGGGGAGAGGCAGGGTGAGGGGGAGAGGGACTCACACCAATACGGACATGGTCGTGGGGTGAGAAAACATCAGCACAGGACAAAGAGCCAACTGCAGAGACAAGTGGGCATGGTGATGCTGGCAGAGGCGCCACTGCGGGGAGGCAGGGCAGTGGGACTGCGAGTCACAGATGTGGACACGTTCAGGGGCCACAGGAAGACATGGACACTGAGACACGGACACTGGGAAAGGAAAACAAAAAAAACACAGATATCCTAGAGGAGAAGGCACTGGGATATGACACAGGGGATGAGGGGCTGGTAAATTCCAAAGTAATCTTCTTCACCCTATCAAGGGAACTCAAGACCTATTACAGGCGGGGTCTTTTGATGAACTGTGTATCAATATGTGTTATCTGATAAGGTTTTCGATATGGAAAATGCTAATAAAGACAAGTTAAAAAAAATAGTGTATCAATAAAACCTGGCTGACTGATACGTGGGGGCCAGATCTTAGTGCAATGTCACCACCGGGTTATAATATTATACATTGTGATTAGCCAGGGTGGTGGTGGTGATGATGATGGCGGCGGGTGTGGGGGTAGAGAGTGGTTGTAGATCACCTTTCAGGATATCTTTACCCTGAAGGAGCTTTAAACTCCAAAGTTGGCTTAAGTGGAACTCTTAAGCTTCACTTTATTTTCCCCAAAAACTGCCCCACTAAGTGGGTTGATTTGTTACCGCCCACCGGGGACTTCAGAACACTTCTGTGATCCCTTCATCGGCATGGTTCTTCCACTCTCTCTAAAACACACCAACTTCTTTGTAGCGGGTGACCACTTCATGGACTGACAACCATCTTTCATTGTCGGCATGGCTACTTTGGGTCTAGACTTGTTGCCATCAGGCCCAACGCACATTAAGGGGTATATGCTAGATTTTATCTTTGCGGCCGGAACTCTTATAGATGTCAAAGATGCCATCACTTTAGTCTGGTCAGACCACTGGCTGGTTCCTTTCAGGCTCTATGTGCCAGGATTGTCGCAAACATCAGACGTGCTGAACCACCAGAAAAGCACCAGAATTTGCATGTGTGGGCCAAACCATATATCCCGGACTGAGTCTGATCTGAGATCCGGCTCGGCAGAGGTGGGCTACTCAGGCTACAGAACCTTGGCTAAGGATGGACTTGATCATCTTCTGCTGTGTAGAGTGGTCAAACAAGAGCAACTCCATCAGGCCCCTAGTACTTATCTTCCCTGAGGGCGGACAAACTAGTCTGCAAAAAAACTGGAGAGACTCTGGAGGGTGAACTATTGCAGCAATGTCAGGGACAAACAAAGAGGCTTTGAGTGTATATAAAAGACAGGTGTTTGCCGCTAAACAGCCTTCTTTATGGCCAAATATATGGATGTGGAGAAGTCCTCAAAGGAAAACTTCTCTATAGGTCATCAATACTCCACCTTAAAGTGTGTTGGGGAAAAAAGGGTTCTCTTAGGGGTTTGCAGACAGGCTGTCAAATTTCTTTGGCGACAAAATTACTACCATCTTGCAAAGGCTAAAACCGGTAGACACGGTAAACTCTTTAGTGGATACAGTTACTGGTCCTCCGTGACCACAGTTTGGGTTGAAGGATCTGAGAAAGGTTTCAAAGAGGGATAGCTGTGCTCTAAAAATGGTGTTGAAAAATGGATGCCTTTAACACCTGTACATTTTTACGGCTCTCATTAGATTTAAAGTCTGGATCCCAACAAGAACTTCTACCACCCGCCTTGTGGAAAGCAGCCTCAGAAGTCCTTGGTTCACCAATGCTGAACATCTGTGGTGGTAGTGGGATTATTCCTGTGGAGTGGGAAAGGGCCTCGATGGTGCCGCCCCTAAAAAAAACAAAGTCTACTGCAAACCCTGATAGTCTGTCAAACTATCGTTCTTGTGAAGCACTGTGGGTGAGATACACCACCAGACTTTTGGCCCAACTCCTGCCCCTCTTCTTGATCACCTACAAAACTAGTATAAAACCTAGGGATACAACTGGACGCAGAGCCGGTCCACCATGTGGCTATCCAGGCGACAGTCTTGAGTCGCCTGGACTATTATAACTCCCTCTTAGGCCTTGACGCGGGTCCCTTGAAGAAACTGCAAAGAATAAAGAATGCGTCTTCCAAGTTAGCGCTTGGTTGGCCGCGTTCTTTTTTTTAGACTGGCACACTCAAAGCTCTTCACTGGAAAACCAGTGGGCAAAAGGGTGATGTTTAAATCGCTCTGCCTAGTCTATAAGGCTATCCACCTTACTGGACCTGATTATTTGGAGGAGAAGTTCCATTCAATACATCCGGCTCACAATTTACGATAGGCTGGAGTTAGTTTGCTAGTGGTTACTCACCACAAATGTGTTTGTGTCGGGGTTAGGGGGTGCAAATCCTTCACAGTGACGGCATTCAAGATTTGATGCTTTGGAATAAGCTACCAGTGGCTTTACGGCTCACACCTACACTTCTCAAATTCAGAAAGACCTTAAAAACCTGGCTTTTCAAAAGTGAGTTGGCCATTTAATATCGCTTGGGACTGCCTAACATTACCCTATGGTAGTCCAGATCTTGCCTGTGTTCCCTCCTCTGTTACTTTCTCTGCTCTTCTTGCATTCTTCGCGCCAGGACACCCTGCAGGGTAGCAACCACACTTTATAAAATTGTTAACATCACATTTGAGGGTCAGCATGAAAGTCACTCACTGCTGGTCTAGTTGAATCGTAGCATCTTGAGGAGATCAGTCTGTGTGATCCTGGTCATTTCACCATAGCTCCTTGTCCATCCATCTGTGTATCTCCTAAAAGTGAGGGTTTCTAGTACAGTAAAATTACTAAGTATGCATAGGTGAAGTACTCCTACGAAGGGGTGCCAATTTACTACTTTTAGTAATTTACATACATAGCCAGTAGTGAGCCTAAAAAGCAGCACACTTGTCTTTTCTATTTTTTGCCCCACGAACATACCCATTTCCCTACACCCCCTTGAAGTTTGGGAGGTACCAAACTCCTTCCATCCATGAAAGATGAATTACTCAATCTCATTGCTCAGCAAATCTCTGTTATTTCCAGAAAAGAAAAAGAGGAATCGGTGAATATCCGCAAATGTTCGAGTCAAACTCACAAGGCAAACCACCCCTGACCCACACACTCCCCGCCCCTTGTGTGATTTACTACAGTGGAATTGTGTACGGTCATGGCTAAGAACTGCACAGCTGTAAATGCCTTCACACCGGGTAGGAAGCCTTCTCTATGCTTGAAAGGTGTAAACCCAGCCAAGTTCATCTGTAAAATAGATTGGTGAATCAGACCCAAAGTGTGTAGAAACAGGAGAACTCCCACTGTACTAAAACACACACACATACACTGGAATTGTTTTCAAAATATATTTGAGCATGGTAGATTTTAAATTGGCATTAGAGATATTCACGTCATTTGCTTTCTCTATGGATATAAATAATTTGCAACGGTTGACATAGATACAAATGATCTTGAAGCACAAATGATTAGAGTCAAATCACATTATAGACAGACACAGACCTCCCAGCCCTAAAATAAACCAAACCCTAGTCCAAAACAGATGGTAGTGCCAACAGCCCTTCCGTGAAATCTGCTCATCCACTGACCATTGTCAAGATTTTTTTTTTTTTTAATGAATCGAATTACATATGGAATTTAAAGTTCTGCTGCAGCAAGAGAGACTGTAGACATGAGTTTATCCCACACTACCAAGAAAAACCACTGCCAGCTTCTCAGGCTTCTGCCTGCAGTCAGGAAGGCCATGTGGGATTGATGTTCTCGTTTATGGGTACACATTTTTAATACCAGTTTATCTTAAAGAGTCTTTCTCGAGTCTTACAAAATTGGCAAGATGATACCTGTATTTGAACAACAACGTGACCTAAAAATTTCTTAAACTATCACCAATTTGACTCTTTTGTGTAATGTGACAGAAAATGCACGGAAATTCACTTTTCCAACGGTGTCATTGTCACAGGACGTGTTACTGGAGTCTAGAGATGTGGCTTCCGTGAAGGCAGCAGAAATGGACCTTCAAGGAGGGTACTGGTTGATGAACTACAAGGATGAACTAACTAGTTGGCAGAATTAGTTTTTGACAATTAACCTGATAATAAACAGGAAATCAAGGGTATTTAAGTCAGTGATAATGGCCCTGCTGTCCTACACCTGAAAAAACGACCAGAACATCCCTCGTCATAACTTATAACAATGTCACAAAAATGTACCCACATCCTTAACTGTATTGAGGAGAGGTGAGGGCTTTTTTGAGATATGGGATACTGTCTCCCCGTCTATGACTGTCACCTTAAGGGTATTCTACAACCACGTGTTGTCGGTCAAATCACTAACAATCGAAGTACCAGAGAGCCTGCGCTGTTTTATTGACCCTCACACACCCTGTTGTTGTCATGCTTCATCATTAGGTTTCATCCTGGTCCACATAAACCAGGATGGGTTCTACCATCATCCAGGGAGCACTTCTGATATGTATCTTTAAACGGGGTCTACTGTGGTGTAGATAAAAATACCTAGAGGTCACCAAGGTATCCTTTTACTCCAGTGCCTCTGGTAGGGTTAAAAGCAAGTATTTTTTTGTGCCACAATAATATGTAACCTATTGTTTTGTTACACCCTACTAGTAAGTGGACATGTTTCGTCCCCACGTGGTTAGGCCAATATAGGTCTAGGGCTTTCCTCAGGACCTCTAGATCCTATTTAGTCAGAGTCACGGTAAGCAAAGACAACATGCAACATTGAGCAAACATGCCCGGCCTACTTGATTTGGATTCCTATCAGGGCACTCATTAATTCCTCTGTTGAGAAAGCAAAAATATAGCCTATAAAATGCAAGGACTCTTACTCACGGTCAAATCATGTTTGAATGTGGTGACTGTAAGGAAACAGGCTTTTTGCAGGTTTCCCACACCATTTGGACTATTAGCTGCTGGTTTTTCGACTCAGAGAGTGCACCGAGGCCTCCTGTCTAGACTTCAGTGACAACGTTCAGTCCTTTTAAAAAAGTTACACTGAAATGAAAACATGGCATCCAGCCTGCCACAGCAGACTGGAAAGGCAATGTCACACGGTCAATTCGACTTTGCCATTACCATTAATGGCAAAGTCCCCAAGTCCCTTGGTAATATATGTAAGTCTCCACTAAGGAAGGCCTAGCACGCCCTATGGAAAGGAGCTGTATGTTATTAAGCAAGACATTTAGTTTCATATATGTCTAAGCAGCAAAATCCTAAAAGTTGTCATTTTGCTGAGGACAGTTAGTAGCCCCATTGGCTAACACAGAGTTACCAGATGGCATCCCAGCCTGGCTAATTTCTGAATGGTAATACCTTACTGGGTAAGGTATCAAATGAATCATTGCATTAAATGCGACTTGATGGTCAAGTCAACAATTATGTCAGTTTTGAAGTTAAGCAATTTTTCAAAAGTTGCCACTCTGTGCCCCAGCTAGTCCAGTGGCCTCCCACAGACCCTGGCACACAGACAGCTTTCTGCTCACCTGGGTAGACGTGTAAACAACTCCGAGGCCCAGGAAAAAAGGCAGTTGCCGCAGAGTGAGGTGTGACCTCCTCCCTCAGCATGGCCACTTCGGGTGTTAGCCCAAAAAGCGAACTTCAAAGAGAAAGCCTCCTTTGAAGGGTGAATGGTGGTAACACTCCAGAGAAGGCTGACTTTTTTTCCTGTAGAAAAGCTGGAGGCAGAGACAGAGAGGGGAAGATAGTGCCAGAATCAGTTTCTCCGTGTAGCCCTTAGGTAGCCATACCACTGGGATGGGCTACCAATCTCCTGACAACCAAGGAAGGATCGTGCATCTTGAATAGGGAAAGGTTGCACTCTGGGTTAGCTAGATGCCTCACAAGACAGGAACTTTGTCACCCAAGAGGAGCAAACCTACTAGCCCAATGGCTAGTGACCGCTTTGTCCCCTCAAGGCTCTTTCCTGGGGTAAATATGGTACCCCCTGACGTCCTGCCTCTCAGTACACCACAGATTTGGAGAAAGGACCGAAGGAAGATCATCCTGCTGACGTTGAAAGCACATAAAGATAGGCTGCACCATCGGAAGGACTGGACCTGCTGCACTTTCAGCTAGTAAACTTTGGATCGTGTCTGTGGCTCCTGGCTCGAGGAAAACTTGATTTCCAGCCCCAGATGGAAGCTGTGACAAGGGTCAGTCGGCTGGCCCGCTGGGACAGCACCAGGGACATTAAAGCTGGAAGAGGCCAAATGGCCAACCTAGTAGCCACCGCAGAAGTTTTGACACTATCGAATGCCAGGTACTTACTTATCAGAGATGGCCAAAAGTTGCACCTGTGTCTAGCTGGACCCGTGGGCGTGGTCTGTTCTCTGATTCGTCACCCAAGAGGGACAGTGGCCCCCACCAAAGATTTGCATCCTGACTGCTGTGTCACGAGAACCAAAGTTCTGCCACAGCTGCACTTCTACCGCCGCAAAGAGAACTTTGTGGGACCCTGAGTTAAGTGGCCAAAGTTGCCCCACCTCACCTGTGGACTCACCCGGAACTTACCCCTGTCGACCACAAAGCATCAGGAGCATCTTTTCATCCTGTATTCCGAGCATCAGGACCACTCCATTGTAGTTTATGGCGGTTGTCTCGTAAAGGCTGGAACTGGACTGGACAAGGCTCCGGTGGCCAAGTAACGGTCCAAAGTATCCTTACTGGCCTCCTAGACCTCTGCCATGCTGGAACTGGCAGTCCAACTCGAATTGGAGTTGCCGGACTAACTCTTTCTAACTTTTCAAAAGTTTACAAACTTGTTGGCCAATGCCTGTTTGCGGCTGATATAAAAGTTTTTTAATGCTTTAAAAATTCATATCTTCGGAATCTTCCAGTGTATTTTGATAATCAAGGACTAAAAATTCATAAAAATATGCTATATTTTTATAAATTGTTTTTGGGTCTATTTCTTGTTGTGTGGCTTTATTTTGTTGTATGGTGCTGTTAAATGCGTTACACATAGCTCCTTTGCCCTGCTTTACCGGTCGCAACCACAGCTACCGAGGATTGAGATAAAAGGTTAAGTAAACAAGCCTGACTGGACCCAAGATGGTATCTGTGAGTGTACTGCACGATAAGGCCCCACAGCCATATCGTATAGTACACCCAAATCCTCATACTGACAAACCCATAGCGTGGCATGCATTTGGCGCACTCGCATGCAGGTATTGTATAAATAAACCAACACAAGTTTGGTCAGTATGCAATCATATCGTGCGCAAACATAAAAAAACATTACTTGGGTGCAATTGTATAACGGAATACAAACGGTGATAGTGAAGAAATGTAAGTCGTACACTGGCAGACAAAGAGTCTTTACCCCTATTAGTATATTTCGATACCACACTGGGACAGGTAGGGACATGTGATACGCTATAGAAGATACCTGGACAGTATCTTGTAGATAGTATAGACCCCCATGCATGCTAGCTGATTGAAGCTGATATTTTTTATGTGCTCACCCCTCAATGGGTGCCGTGCCACTGGTAGCACCTAAATTTGTCCTCAGCCCAGTCACCAATGTGTGGCCTTACCAGTGTTATGCACATATTTTATATTTTTAGATTCCATAAGTGTTGCATATACATATAATAATACATATGTAACCAAAACTGATATTTAAGCTTGTTTTTGGAGGGTTTTAAAAGATCATAAGTTAATGTTGACACCAATATAAAATTCTAAACTGGTATCTCACACCTCTATTTAATTTCATTGGATGCAATTGTCATTTATTGATCCCACTGGAGACATTTCAGTTGGTTCTGAGTCCTTTCTGGTTTGGAGTAGGAGGAGGGGAAGGAGGTGAAAGGGGGACACTGAGAACCTCCATGAATTAAGGTGCAGTGACAAAATGCACCCAAGACGTCTCAGACATCTCGACTAATGACTGACAAAGTAAAAAACGAATAAGCAATATTAAGGTAATGGTCAGAGGACCGCAGAGCCTTAGACATAGGGTTGATACATCTAATTGTCACACTAGATTTTGAAATAGACTAGAGACAAATCAGAAGGCTGGCATTGCAGGTAACAAACAGAAAAAAACTTTTCCTTGACGTGGAGCAGAAGCAACATGAAACAAGAGTAATATGGAGCTTAAAAGTTGTAGTACCAGTACTTTTAGTAGTTGGCATATCAGTGTCTGTAGTTGGGTGGGTGTTAGATTTCTATCTCATGGAGGGAAGTTTTTCACCAAACTTGACTAATGTAACTAAAACAAGTTCTGTTAACAAATAAAATCATGTAGGTAGAATTTCACTTGTTCACAGTCTGGGGGAATTTATGATTATAATATGTATTTGCATATGCTGGCCGACTATTTTAAGTTAATGAAAATGAATGTGTTATGTATTTTCCTACTTTTCAGCGTCAGCTGCAGAAGGCTATTTGTATTTTCACCTGCCTCTTTCATACACATTTTCCTGTGGTGTGTTTTTGAATTTATTATCTCATCAGTGTTCAATTAGGCTGCTTTATGCTAATTATGCATGTCCTTTCAGAAAGGGTCCCTGTGTCAAATGGTTTGAATATGTATATTTGGTCCTCAAAGTATGCATCGATTTTCAAAGGCTTATAAACAAATGGACATGCGTAAGTATATGAGTGAATTTTTCATCCTGGTGACTAATGTGAGCCTTATTAACGCAGACTTGCATGAATTAACCAGTAAACTTCGTCAAACTGAAAGAGCTTTTGTAGATGACCTGAATGAGAACGTTAGAGGGGAAAAGGAAATGATGAGTGAGGAGGTTGGACCAGGGATAAGGGAAAAGCCCGGAGGAAAGTAACGAAAACAAGTTACACCCTAAGTGGAATCTAGATAAAGCAAATAAATGGCACTTGATGTATAGTGCAAAGACAAGAGGGGTACGGGACTGTAGATGATGTGGGCTGGACTGAGTGTGATCATACGTATTTAGCAAAGGGTAGAGTGCTTGCAGAGCTTGAAGTAGGCATTAGAGCAGTGGTCTCCAAACTTTATAATGCCGCGCCCCCCCAGTTGGAAAATAAAAATCATTGGGGCCCCCTTCAGAATTTTTCACAATTATTTTATAAAGATAGCAATGTTTAAATGTGTGTAGATCTATTTAAACATTGCAGTTAAGTACTTCTACCTTTTTAAAAATGCAATAACATTCTTTTGCTTAAAACAAAGGCCTGTTATCTGGTTAATGCTTCTTTTGGCCAGAGTCTTGCGCCCCCCCCTGGGATCACTTGAGGGCCCCCTAGGGGGGCCCGCCCCCCAGTTTGAAGACCTCTGCCTTAGAGGCATGTATTATGTGTGTAGCAAAACAGCATACTTTCAGTTACCGCACAACTGGATAGGAAGCTATTATGGAACTTTCATTTTTCAAAAAAATATACATCCACAAATGATGTGGATGAGAAATCAGGCCAGTACCTATGGAGAAGAAAGCAAAATTTTGAACATATCTTGAGTGATACTTTCAGCGCAATAGTTCCTTCAGTGGGAGTGGCAATGAACGATGTAAGGATCAGAAAATTGTCAGCCTCCGTAGCAACAAATACTGCAGGTGCATTAACCGTTATTAACAAAGAATTTCTAGTAATAAAGAGCCATGATAATTCAGAACTGTCTTGCATTATATATATACTTCTTGCAAAGGAAGGTGGAGTTTGCAAGGTAATACGTGCTAGAGAGTGCTGCGCTTACGTACCCAAGGTAGATAACTAGATCAACAGCTATATTGCTAAGATAAAAAACAACACTTGTCAACTAACAGGAGCCTGGGAAGGAATAGTAATTGTATATAGTTCTCCTGGAAAGAGTTTTGTCAAAAAAGGTGAATGGCTAGAAGTTTAAGTGAAGAAATATTAAAATATTTTTAATTCCCCTGCTGTTATACTAATCAGTGCAGCATGCGTGATTAACAGAGATATTTCATTCTATCTTAGAATAAAAATTATAAGGCTCTACGAAGCAAGTGAAAGACTGTTGAATGTTCTGCACAAAATGTAATTCTTTCAAGGATGAATTTATCTGTCTCAGACTGAATAACATACTATGTAACCACTGTGTCTCCGTGTAGTAGACTGTGTGAACACAGAATCCCAATGTAATCTAATAGTGTGAAAATCCTCAAATGTATTCTATCACAAATGTTTCTCTTTACTTGATTTCTAATAAGTCCCAAAACGTTCTTCTGGGAGAAACAAAAGCTGCCCATTCCCTCTAATAGTAGGCAAAAGCTCTGTTAGCTTTATATCAGAACACTCCCTCGAGATTTTTGGTAACTTTGGGCGTAGTACGAGACTGCATTTCTGTTTGCGTAATTGTAGTTTGTGCCTTTGTACTTTGAATATTTTAGAAGCAAACCTTTAACTAGAGACGTTTGTGTCTGTCCTTTTTTGAGGCTCTTATGTGATTAAACAACAAGGCATTACTGAATTTAAATACACATGAGAGACGGGTCCAGTCAGGAGCACCAAAGTCCGTATTGGGACTTCATCGCTCCACTGAGAGCACGTCAGGGCACCCAGGGGTAAATAGAAGTGAGGGTTTGTGCGCAGACCCCGGGCAGTTTCTGTTGAAAGACAAGAAAAGAGGTGCTGGAAGGGTTGTATTGTTTAGGAATCTCTACTTATGCCTACTACCACTTCAACAAGGTAAGTACATCTTTTAATTAACCATTACAATGACTTTACTACACTGATTAAACAACTAAATCAACCCCAATCCTTAATCTAAAGGCAATAATAACACTGACACAAACCCTAGTCTGGACAGTAAACCTTAACTTAAACGTAAATCTAGCCCTACACTTTTCATCAATCATCACCCCACAGCCAGCCCATAAACCAGTGTTTAAGCCCATGTTGTACTGTGCTCTTAGGACTAACTCTGTCCCCTGTGCTTTAACCCACCCCTGATTCTAAGCCGCACCCGAACCCTTCCCCATGCCTTTCTGCAAATCACACAAAGCCTGCAGTGAACTCTAAAGCTTAGACTAGAGAACAGCCTTAAACCTTACTGTAACCCTAACCATACCCAAAACCTAACCCTTCCCCCATCCTTACCTAATGATAGTCCTAACCATCACTACTACAAGTCCTGAACCTGACACTGCTGCCTACGCTATCCCTTAGGCTTGCCTTTGCTGATGTAGTGGTATTTGCCGCAGCCGTGCCTCCCATGTTGTGGGAGTTGGAGGTGGAAGCAGTGCACCTCTTATAGCAACCCCTGTGAGAAAATTGGAGCAATCAGAGTCCTGTACCTTTAAGCACAGAAGATGCTGGGCACGGATACAAGGCTGGAACACATTTGTCTCACTTTGGGGGGAAAAAAGCTAGTATGAATACCCAAGTTTCCCACAGTGGCTCCAATGGCAGTCATATTAGTAGGATATACTGCACGAGGGAAATAGCCTTTCCTTTCTGTAGCTGCAACTAATCAAGAGCCTGTTATTTTACATTTTTATTTTTTTAACATTTATATTGCGCATTACGCCGCTCCCTGCATTAAAAAACAAACGGAAACTGATCACTTCATGAATTATTCACTGGTTATGCATCTTGCAAGTTCATCTGGTGAAACGCTTGAGTGCTGTCAGTGTTTACAGCATTTCTTGTATTCTTGCCACTTTTATTGTGGAGTGGCGCCGGGCTAATGAGCGAATATGTGGTTAATGGACTGGTTTATTAAATACCACAACTCACAAACACAGGGACTGTGGTTAGAAGTAACAGTTGCCTTATAAGAGGGACTCCCATAGTCAAAGGGAAAAACTCAATGTTTCCTTATATGAAGGAAATAGAGGTGGATGTATGTGGCACTGAAAATACAGATGCAAAGAAAGCAAGCATTGGGAAAGCAAATCGGACTCGTCTTTGTGACCTAGTGGCTTTGCCAATGATTTTTTTTTTTGCCATGCTGCACGGCATCCATGTAGGTCTGCAGCAGGGCTAAAGTAAAAAAAATTAAATTACATGGTTAACTAAAAACATAACGTGCAAATCAATTGTTAAAAATGTTTATAAAGTAGGCGGTGGACCAAAGCGTCAGGGAGAGGGGAGGGGACACAGAAGGAACAAGTGGATGATGGGAAATGCGAAATCAACATGGGAGAGCACAGGGAGACAAGGAATCAACATGGGAGAGCACAGGGAGACAGGGAATCAACATGGCAGTGGTCTGATGCAACACAGAGAAGCACATTGGTCGGGGTAACAGGGACAGGGCAGGAACCAGCTCATGGGGACAGTCAGCATCCCGGGATGGAGGGAGAACTGCACGTGGGAGACTGCTTGAAAACACATGCACTTCAAGTGAGAGCTTACACAAGACACAAAAAAGTAGTTCCCTGACATCTAGCACAGACACCAGGCACATGCACACGGTAAAGGGGCAGCGCTCCACGGCTGGGACAAACAAGGTTGACAAATTTGGACACAAATAAAAAGCAGGTACAGGATACTGACAATGAAAACCCACCAATGGTAAACAGTGGGCGGACTCCAAGCCCCCCTTTGTCCTTGGTCAGCCACAAAATGCCTCGAAACAGACAGTGCATGTGTTGTCTAGTAGCCTCGACCTAAAAAGGTGGAGGGGTGTCGTCCTGAGGACACTATCCCAGTGGAGAATGAGGGCATGTTGCTCATTCTCTGCAACTGAATCTCCAATTTTGTCAATCACTCTACACAGAAATTAGAACTTTTTTTTAAAGATAATTCACTTTAATTGGAGATCCACCTATCAATAGACTGTCAGTCACTAGTCTATCACAGAAAAGCACCTTGATGCAGGCCCATGTGCCAATAAGGCAGATTCACGTGGCACAGGCCTCAAGGGCCAGCTCAGCAGCTGGTTGCAGACTCTTGGAGTCAGGTTGGCACACTGGCTGGGCTGGCATGTCTGCCGGAAGCGATGGAGGCGGCTGTCTCGGCCTGGCACCTGCACGGGTTCCTTTGCTGGGAGAGCTGGGCACAGACATCTGACTATTTACTTGTGGTTTCTGTACTGCGCTGCAGGCCTGAGTGGTACCCTCCGAGCGGTGCCAGTTTAGGGACAAGTGATGGTGACCGTAAACCGAGATCCCATGACAGTGGTAAGCGGGTGGTAAGGCCTTGGACATTTTAAAAATGACCCAGACATGGTGGTATAGAATACACCTGCTGCAGGTGGCAAGGTTAGAGGGATTCAGGAAATGGGATCTCATAGGCATGACACACCCAGGGGGCACCTGGGAAGGAAATGTTGTGTTATGTGAAATCCTTTCCCACACTACAGGACGCATATGAACTACACTAAACAGAAACACAGTCAGCTGCCTCCCGCCGAGACACGCCCCAGAGGCGCACAAGCCTCTCCTGGCGGGGCTCCCAGATTTCAGCCCCCCTGAGGCACACATAACAACCGTGGCGGATGAGGTTACATGCTCCCACAGTTTATTGGCATTAAGGAGGCAGCGAGAAGCAGACCTGGGTCCCTGGGAAGGATGAACTGCTGTCGCCCCGGGAACCAGCTCCATCAGCCTGCACAGGCCCCACCTTACTCCCGGCCGCCCTGGGAGGTGGGTCTGTGGCGCCGCCCAGCTGTCCCAGATGTGGCACAAATAGCATAGGATTTTGTTATTCCCACAGGTTGGAAAATACCGGTGAGAACTGGTTCACACTTTAGCAGGGTTGTGGGCCAGCCCATACCATACTGCTTGAAGTACTGGAGGCCATGGGGGACCAAGGGTTCAACGGGCCCGGATAGACTCCGGCACGCTCACTAGAAGAGGCCCCGCCTCACCATGGTGGTCAGCATTAGCAGGGGTGTCATACAAACCCTCACAGAACCCTCAAGCCTTCGTGGGGGGTAGGAGGGTACATTTAGCCCAAGACCAATGAATATGTGTGAGACAGCAGAGATTAAGGGGACCCTCTTAACATTCTGCATGGGGGCCCCATCATTTTGCGTCACACCCCTAGTACTAGCCTCAGCGCACAGCCCCTGGGTGAAGGGAATGCTCTGCTGCTCAAGAACAGAGGAACCCAACTCCCAGTCCAGAGGACCCCCTAACAGGCACATGAAAATATGGGGGTTCTGGCGAGATCGCTTCCAATTGAACATAATGATGCAGCTATTACTTTCATGGGGTCAATGTGCTTGGATAGAACTGCCTGTGAGGTTTGTTAGAGTTGAAAATAATAAAAATAATTCTTAAAACATGACCCAGTGAGGCTGTGGGGCTCACTGCAGGCGCCAGAGGTGTACAGGTCAGGCGATGGTGGCACTAACAACGAGGTTAACCAGAAAATGTGTGTCCCCAGAATCTCGAAACCACAATATCGATGAGACACAATATCGAGGACTGAATATCAAAAATAAAATATCGACAGGTAAGTCTAGATTTTCTATACCTAATCCCGTGTACGTGTGCAGTACATACATCTTCAAGTCCGAAGATGTTGGGTTACGAATCCTTACTCTATACTTCCTTATATGCATGTATTGATCTATACTGTCCCTTGATATTCCGTTCTCGATATTCTTGTACCACAATATTGTTGGTGTCGATGTTCGGCAGTACAATCGCCAGAGGATTCTTTGAATAGGTAATTTTGTGGTAGCCTCTCAATCTGCGACTTTGGGTTCAAGCCTCATGCGCTTTTGGAGGCCGATCCACAGGGATGATCCGTATCGACAAAGAGTGCTGCCTCCAAGCTTCTTGTACGTGTACCTTCGGAAGGACAGGTTGGCGGATCTCAGGTTCTTGGATGGGAGGTAGGAGAGGAACCACTGAGTCCATCAGTCCCGTGATCGGCCATGCAATGCTTTGCGGAAGAAGCAGTGGGACTTGAAGTTCTCCCGTTCCTTGACTGGAAGCCACTGGAGGGAGAGTTGGGCAGGGGAAATGTGGTTGCGATCATTCAGTCCAGACAGAAGCGGGGCAGTGTAATTATGAGTCGCGATGTGGAGGCTGGCACGTTACTTTAGGCTGGCTATCACCACTGCGCGTAAGATGGTGACTTTCAGGGTGAGTTGGTGGAGAGGACGGACTCCATGGAGTAGGCACATGTGGTGGAAGACAACTTTTGTCACTGCGCTTATCTGAGGAATGAGAGCGGCTACTGCCAGAGAGCAAGCCCAGGTTGCAGGCCCTGGTTGTGGCTGGGAACTCAGGGACAGTGGGGAAAAGAAAAGGGTCGTCAAGGCGTAACCCATTACCAGAATTTCTGTTTTCTCCCCCTTCAGGCACAGCCAGTTTTGGTTTTGTGCATCCATCTTTTTGCTGAGATAAGCAGTGAGAGACCCTCCGGGAGTTTCCAGAGGTATCGTGAGGTTTTAGGTGTAACTGGGTATCATCGGCATACATGTGACATCCTAAGGACATGACGAGGAGATGAGGCATTATGGCCGGTGCTGAAGACTTTGGAAATGGGGACCAGGGTTGAGCTCCAGCATCAGCTCAAGATCCTGTAATTTTTGGCATATCACTTAAGCTGTCTTATAACCTCTTGAAAGGAGAGCATCTGGAATCAATACTGCAGCCATCTTCTAGAGGTGGGACAGCGGGTCACTTATGGAAACTGAAGAGGAATCAGGGGTGTTCAGAAGAGACTGGGAGAACTCCTCAGGTTGCCGGTTATTTAGGTTCCTCCAGAACATTTTGGAATCTGGGAGTGAAGTGTGACATTACTACTGAGCGCCTTCAACCAGAAGAAACTAATTGGTCCATGGACTGACCAAGAGATCCGGAGAGCCAACTATGATGGGCAGGCTGGGCACAGCGAAGCAGAGAAGATGAAAGAGACAGTGTAGGGTCATTGACCAGCAGAGGGATGCTGAGGGTGTCCATATTTACGTTTATGTTTTTGCTGTAATAGCCACAGGACCCATTGCCTCACATCTTAAAATCACCCATCATGCACGTGTGAGTCGGGATGGAAGGCATCTACAGGGGGGACACGGGGATAGGAGGGGCAGGAACAAGGCATTTGTTGGGTGATGGAAAATCACAGCACAGATGAAGGATGGGGTGGGACTGGTGACTCCCTTGGGAGCAGATATTCCAAGGTGTCAAAGGAATGGTCGCTGAACAGCTCGGCAGAAATCGAGGTGTGACGGATCAGAGCACCCACACCGGTCCTGTCACGGGTCCTCTTCTTGGTGAGCCACGTCTCAGTGAGGGCCATGAAGTGATAAGGATGAAGGCACTCGGGAGAAGGATGCGTTGACCTCTTAGCTGCAAGAGATGGCCAAAAGAAATCTCACATACAAAGTGCTGGCCTCTTACATGGAAGAGATAGGCACAGAAATCTAACACGCAGAGTGGCCTCTTAGCTGGAAAAGCTGGACACAAATCACACATGCGAAGAGTGGCCTCTTAGCTGGAAGAGCTAGCCACAGAAATCACACATGCAAAGCGCTGGCCTCTTAGTTGGAAGAGCTGGCCACAGAAATCACACATGCGAAGAGTGGCCTCTTAGCCGGAAGAGATGGGCACAGACATCTCTCATGCAAAGAGTGGCCTTTTAGCTGGAAGAGCTAGCCACAGAAATCACACATGCGAAGAGTGGCCTCTTAGCCGGAAGAGATGGGCACAGACATCTCCCATGCAAAGAGTGGCCTTTTAGCTGGAGGGCTTGATCCTGCCCCCTTTGTTGGAAATGCTGGGCACTTGTGAGAACAGGGTTAGCTGCATGGGCTAGCCTATGGCCCCCTAGCTGAAGGACATGGGCATAGAAGCCCCACCTGGAGGACAGGAAGCTGGCCTCTTAGCCGGAAGAGCTGGCCACTGGTCCCCGCGCTGGAAGAGCTAGGCACAGAAATCTCACATGCAAAGCGCTGGCCTCTTAGCTGGAATAGCTGGCTACAAGAATCACACACGCAAAGATTAGCCTCTTAGCTGCAAGAGATGTGCAAAGAAATCTCACCTTCAAAGCGCTGGCATTTTATCTGGAGGAGCTGGCCAAAGACATTTCACATGCATAGCGCTGGCCTCTTAGCGGCAAGGACTGGCCTCTGGCCCCCTCGCTAGAGTACCTGGGCACAGGAGTCTCACCTGGAGAACAGGAAGCTGGCCTTTTAGCTAAGAGCTGACCTCAGAAATTCTCATGCAAAGCGCTGGCCTCTTAGCTAAGAGCTGACCTCAGAAATCTCACATCCAAAGCGCTGGCCTCTTAGCTAAGAGCTGACCTCAGAAATCTCACATGCAAAGCGCTGGCCTCTTAGCTAAGAGCTGACCTCAGAAATCTCACATGCAAAGCGCTGGCCTCTTAGCTCAGAGCTGGGCACAGAAATCTCACATGCAAAACTCTGGCCTCTTAGCTAAGAGCTGGGCACAGAAACTTCACATGCAAAGCGCTGGCCTCTTAGCTAAGAGCTGACCTCAGAAACCTCACATGCAAAGCGCTGGCCTCTTAGCTAAGAGCTGACCTCAGAAACCTCACATGCAAAGCGCTGGCCTCTTAGCTAAGAGCTGACCTCAGAAACCTCACATGCAAAACGCTGGCTTCTTAGCTAAGAGCTGGGCACAGAAATGTCACATGCAAATCGCTGGCATCTTAGCTGGAATAGCTGGGCACAGAAATCTCACATGCAAAACTTTGCCCTCTTAGGTGGGGGATAGCTACCGACCCCTTTGCTGGAAAAGCTGGGCATTTGTGAGAACAGGGCGCTGGCCTCTTAGCTGCACACTGCCCACTCTCGCTGGGGGAGCCGGGCACCGAAGGCTCCCTTAGGAGAACATGTCTCTCTGCTCCGGGCTGTCACAGCTTGGCACTGGTCTCTGGCCCGGAGGCGTCAGTGCTGGCCTCTCTGGCCACTGGCTTGGCTTTCACCAAACGCAGGAGGAACAGAATTCATTGTTCACGCTACTCGTGTAACCACCACTGAGGGCCCCGTTAATACTCAAGCCTGTCACTTCCAGGGCTCTGTGTGGGCCCTCGGCCCTCCGAGTTGTACTGCAGGAATTGATTCATGGGCTCCCACATTTTACGCCCAGGGCGTTTCCATGTAGCAATGACCTGGCACTTTTGCGCCACGCACGTCGGGGCACCAGGACTGAGCTCACCCGCGAGTACTGGATTGTAATTGCATTTTTATGGCTAGTAACCCTGAAATGGAGTTTAAGCGCTTGCCAAGGGCCCAAAAATATCACAGCTACAAATTCATCCCTGGAAAACACAAATATATTTATAGATTTGTGAAGAGTTCTCTGCCAAGAATTGTGGCACCAGCTGCTTCCGGGAATTTGGACTAAATGTATATGTTTTCTCATTACAGCTGAGCGTGGGCGGGCAAGTTCTCCACAATGACCCCCCAGTCAGTCAGAGACAGGTCTGACTGACTGGTGGGCGACCAGGCCACACTGGCAGCTGCCAGCCGAGGCTGATGGGTACCAGGACGAGTATCGTCGACAGGGCACAGATGAGGGGTACAACTGTTTGCTCGAAACTGAGTGTTCGAAAACCATCGGTTCCAAATATTTAGTTCTAATTTCATATTAAAATATGTGTAGCCCTATACACTACAATGAAAGCAACGTTTGCCCGAAAATTAAATGCTCTAAGATAGAAGTTGCATTTCCACATTAAAAAGCGGGTATTTAACACGTTTATTAAAAAAACACGCAGATACCAGCAATCTGATTTTTTGTAATAAAATGCATTGTTTGCATACTTAACTCACGGCTTCGCCCACTTTCGTGGACACTACAATTAAGACATTCTCACACTGAAAATGACCCCAAACTGCCCAAACCCCGGCCCCTTTCACGAGTTAAATACTCATAGGTGAAATCTGCCTTCCTTATTACAATATGCTTCGGAGCAGGTAATTTTCCTATAGTAAACCGAGAATAATAAATGTGAACAGTTGAATACAAACATTAGGGGTACTAGCAGGGAGGGGGATATTGCAGTATTATTTTTTCACTTTTTAACAGGCCCTCCCAAAAATAGACATTTAGGAGCGTGTAGGAGTCCTGAAACCCCAGCGCGTGACCACTGCACTATGACTCCAGGTCACGAGTGACACGTCAGCCAGTCCAGATGTGTAACTTTGAGCAGAAGGAAGTAAAACAATCCCATGCCTAAAACTTTGGAAATTCTATCTATTTTTTGGTAAGTCTAAAAATGTATGTGAAAAATGTTGCAAGAGCCTCGACTTTCCCATCACAACAGAAGGCAAGGCAGTCAATTGGTTTGGAAAGCTAGACCTGGACGGATGTCATGGGGGGAGACGTGAAAATGGAATTAAAGAGACATCAACCAGTTCTGCACATTCCCAAACTGGAAGTGATGTTTTAAACACAATGTGATCTGCGGAAATCTCATTACCTAGCCAGGGCTGGATTTGTAATTCTGATCTGTGTGTGTGTGTGGGTTGGGGGGGGGGGGCGATTGTTTTGCATTAACTACAAGACCCTGTTGTCAAACTCAAGACCAACATTGGAAATCTAATGTTTTTTTCAGTCTACCATTAGCCCTTATTGTGTCATTCACATTCTTTTCTGCCAATTACAACATGGGGCCGTTGGTCATCCATTGGTCCAATATTGTGTCATTCACGTTTTTTTCTGCCAATTACAACATGGGCAAGTGGGTCAGCCCACTTCAGCCGCTGGCTAACTTCACAGCATTCTACCCTTTCAAAAAAAGGACACCCCCACACACAAACAGGACACCCACACACAAAGTAGTTCCTTTATGTGCCAGGAGTGTTTGTTTTTGGAGACCAAAACATATTTTGGTTTTTAGCAGCTTTTTTTTTTTTTTTAACAATTAAAAAAAAAAAGATTGACCCCCGGCAGCTTGCCCAATAATGGCGTGTATCAACAACCATGGCAGCAAAAATCAAGTATTGATCAAGCAAAAAGGTTGGCAGCCAATGCCAGGCCAGACCTATTGCCTTTGCCAATGCTTGTTGGCGAGTGCATTTAAGGATCCGGGATATTTTCAGAAGACGGAAGAAATCTCATTCCGCAAGGGTAGATGCCGTCTGATAGTACCTGTCACAAACCTCAAGCTTAATTTCCTGCTCTCAACTCAGACCGCATTTCTAGGTTTCTACTCTGATTACATCTTCCAAAACTGCAAAGCCATCTAAATGTAATCTTTTACTCTCTATTATTCGCGTCACGGGCAGCGGGTCGCCCAAACAATGCATTCTGAATTTTTGAAACATTGAGTAGCTGAGCAGAGGGAGGAAACAAAATGAAACGTCTCCCTGATCAAAAGGGGATTGCAATGCGAATATTAGATTTACAGGAAGTGCGTCATGCATGCCGTTAGCCTTTACCTAAGTGCTTCCGGTTATAGGTCGAGACCAGAAGCTAGTGTCTTGGAGATTAAGGGACACATGTACGAAGCATTTTGCACGTCTCAAATGGCGAATCTGGCCGTTTGCGACGTGCAAATTTAGGAAGGGGTGTTCCCTTCCTAATTGCGAGTCGCAGTCCCATGTATGATTGTTTTGTGACCACAAATACGGTCGCAAAACAATTGTTTCAAACTGGTGCTAACCCATTCGCAAACGGGAAGGGGTCCCCATGGGACTGCCTTTGTGAATGGCAGTGAAAACAGTTTTTCAGAGCAGGCAGTGGTCCTACGGACCATTGCCTGCTCTGAAAAAATGAAAAGAAATCTTTTCATTGTTTGTTTTTGAAATGCATTGCGCATTCCTTTAAGGAAAACTGGCTGCATTTAAAAAAAAACTGCTTTATTTAAAAGCAGTCACAGACATGGTGGTCTGCTTTCTCCAGCAGGCCACCATCCCTGTGAGGGAGACCATTCCCAATGGGGTCACAAATTGCGACCTACCTCATGAATATTCATAAGGCGGGTCATTTGCGACCCCCTTGCAAATCACAAACAGCGTAATTGACATTGTTGTACAGGTTTTGCGACTCGTAAATTGCGAATCGCAAAACCTGCATTTCGTACATCTGGCCCTAAGTTATTTGGCCAGGATCACACTGCGTGATGAGGTGAAACCAGGATTAAGATTCAGATCTGCTGGAAGCAGGGATCGCACTTGAAGCCAGACTGGATAGGGAAGGAGATATCATAGTGGTCTGGGTGGGTTTCTGGGGGAGACCACTCAGTTACCTTTTATCTTCAAGTGAGTGGATGCCCTGGAACTGGGCCTATGACATTAGTGGATCACGCAGCAGTGAATCTTTATATCCTGACATCATTAGAACACTTTGGTATAATGCAGAACCTGGTTCTAGCTGGAGTCCTGGCTGGAGTACAGTGACTTTTTGGCTTTCGTTAGTGATGTTTCAACTGGGGGCTGGCGAAAACCAAACCGGATGCCACCAACTGACGTCTGCATTGAGGACTCCTTCAAGCGAGGAATGAGCTTAACTCATACACATCGCCCCTCGAGTTGCAGTAAAATTCACATTAGGCTTGACAGACAGCCTGGGAGATCTTGGTATTATCACGGATGGAGGGGGCATATAAAGCCCCACCGCAGAGTCAGAGTGGCGCCAGGGCGCCCCCTATGAACTCACCGTATAGATACATCCTGGCCCTTTGTACCCCGACAGGTAAGACCGGAGGAACAGCAAAACCATAACACTCAAAGTAAGAGAACTATTTGGAACGTCTTGGGGGTAGCATCTGGACGGATGCAGTGCTCTGCATGGTTCCTTACAAGTTTCATAGCATCATGGGAGTTGTAGTTTCATCACAGTAGTTTCTTTATCTGCTGATTTTGAAAGAAAAATACACTATTTACTCTGGGTCTTGAATACAATGCTACTTTTCCCTTAAAATACAGCATCTAGATATATTTCCTGAAAAAAATACTGAGGCCACCTCGAAGAGGGAAATCAGCACTATAGTGCAGACAAACGACAGCAAAGGAAGGGAAACTCGAGCAGAAGGACTGATGCGAAATGTAAACGGAGGCGTGGGGGCTGAAATAAACTAGCAGGAAAGGCAAATGAAGGGGTGCGAGGCCACGTGAAATAGAAAGACTAAGGCAAAAGACAAACACGACGAGTGGAAGGATCCATGAAAAAGAAAGGCCCAAATAACAAAGGTACCTCAGCCTTTTACAACATGGCAGCTGCACAAAGGTTGTCTGCAGACATACATACTGTCCTAGCTGCAGAGGTAAAATCTGTAGGCTTAGAAAAAATATGGTGGAGCCAAGAAAATAGCGTCTCACCCTTCCCTGCCCTCCTCACCACTGCCACTTGACATTTTTCCAGGCCCTGAAGGGTACACAGTCTCTGTAGCCTAGCTACTTGCAAGGGTTAAAGAGTGTCTTTCCAGTCACTTACAGCATTATCTTATTAACACAGGTGTTTGGAGCTCAGCAGCTAAATCTGATTAAATGTGCCTTTTAGCACCACTTACCTCCGCTTTGCTTTTACAGAAGCAGAGAGCGGAAAGATCAACGTGGCCTTAATACAAAAAAAAAATATAAAAAAAATCAATACACCTACACACACTGGGCTCAGAGCAGATTCTATTAAAAATCACGACATTTTAAATTGCACATAATTCAGCAAAATGCAAACAGTCTGTGGGTACATCTAATGTAGGCGGCTGGCTGTGCCGCTTGAATTATCGAAGAGATGGGGAGGAGGGGACTCTTGTCCCAACACCTCTTGCTGTTAATAGCAAATATTACTTCAGGATAAGCTCAGCCTGTACCAATCCAACGTGGCCCCCAAGAACTCCAAGGAGAATCGAGTGTCTTCGTGGTAGACAAGGTGACATAGGAGGAAGCTCCCAGGAGGCAATCCAGGGTATCAGTTGAAGGTCACAGGGGGCACAGAACGGACAGCCCTGCCGCGTTTCCCAGGTCCATGTGTGATGTGTTGCTCCAGTTCGCGTTTTTATTTGAATTCTGGGGCTTGTAGTCTTGTTTATTGCATTATAAAACAGGACTACAATTCCCACAATTCAAAGAAGAAAAAAAAACCTGAACTGTAGCAGCACATCACGCATGGACATGGGAAACCTGGCAGCAATGAAGGGAGGTGAGGCGCACTGCGGCCACCTGATGAGGATCTCCGAGATGAGGCAGGGTCACCATACTGGCAGTGCCTGGTTTGCCCTGCAGTGCCAGTCATCCATCTACGGGCAGATGATGGTTCTCTCTTGCTGCACTGTGCCGTGTTTTTGGGTGGTTGTGTGATGAGTACAGGTGGGATGCGGAGGCCTAGGAGACCGCTGTGTGGCCCTTGTGCAGTGGATGGCTGTCTCTACCCTTGCAGTCAATCCTAAGAGACTAGAGCAACCTCATCTCTAGAGCTGGCTGTATTCAGCAGAGGTAGCCATATTCTGCTGCCCATCACTTAAACTAGATGAGTAAACTCTGGTCTAGTTATCTTGCAACAGTGTCACACAGATCAAAGGGCAGCAGCCATATTGGAAGGAAAAATGGCTGCCAACACATAAAAGGTCATTATTCAGTTCAGATCACATACACCTGCCTTTACACCACCTTCGCCTCTGTCCACCATTGGCCTTTCCAGGATACAGCCTCTCTTCAGGTCTTGTTTTGGCTGCTTCAAATCCCCTTATAGACAAATGAATGTTGACAAAATGTATACCTTTCATCGTCATATGCTGTGAGGTGGACTGCCACTGCCTGCTGCTGGGTGGCCTAGGCTGGACCCTCTGTATGAAGTCCATCGTACCAGACAGCTTGGACAGGAAGTGGGCCTGGGCAGGACTGGTGCAGGCTCCACGGTGATTGCCACTCGCCACCCAGCAATGGCTGCACGACTGCTTCACGCTCTTTAGGCCTCCGTTTGTCTATAAATCTTGTAAGATTAATCTGCCTTTCTTCGCTTGAGTCTTTACTCATCCCTCAGATTTTCATCACTCACCTGCACGGCAATCACTGGAACCTTCAGCAGAAACATGTCCATTTGCAAGGAGTTTGTGTAAACTGAAGTAATTGTGCAAACTCTTGTTAGGGAAAGAAACCTATGCAACTCATCTTCTGTTAACTACTTGTCTCAAGTAATTATTTTTCTTGTGTAAAGTGTTCAGATGTCCTTTGGGTCTTGTTCGTATACCATCACAAATAAACAATCATATTTACATAAATTGACTTCTCGTTAATTGGCTTCAATTCACTGTGCAGCAGACAAGCACTCTTAATTGCTACAGAAGGTCGACCAGCCATCAACGAAACTCTACGCCCACCCTCTTGATTTGTCTCCTAAAAGTTGCCAAATCTAATCGCGTTGCTGTGGATTAGTCTCTGGCAACTCAGCACCCGCTCTCTGACTGTCTGCCAGTGCGGCACCCCACTCTCTGACCGCCTGCCAGTGCGGCACCCCGCTCTCTGACCGCCTGCCAGTGCGGCACCCCGCTCTCTGACCGCCTGCCAGTGCGGCACCCCGCTCTCTGACCGCCTGCCAGTGCGGCACCCGCTCTCTGACCGCCTGCCAGTGCGGCACCCCGCTCTCTGACCGCCTGCCAGTGCGGCACCCCGCTCTCTGACCGCCTGCCAGTGCGGCACCCCGCTCTCTGACCGCCTGCCAGTGCGGCACCCCGCTCTCTGACCGCCTGCCAGTGCGGCACCCCGCTCTCTGACCGCCTGCCAGTGCGGCACCCCGCTCTCTGACCGCCTGCCAGTGCGGCACCCCGCTCTCTGACCGCCTGCCAGTGCGGCACCCCGCTCTCTGACCGCCTGCCAGTGCGGCACCCCGCTCTCTGACCGCCTGCCAGTGCAGCACCCCGCTCTCCGACCGTCTGCCAGTGCAGCACCCCGCGCTCCGACCGTCTGCCAGTGCAGCACCCGCTCTCTGACCGCCTGCCAGTGCAGCACCCCGCTCCCTCAGACTCTCTGCCAGTGCAGCACCCCCCTCTCTGACCGTCTGCCAGTGCAGCACCCGCTCTCTCAGACTCTCTGCCAGTGCAGCACCCCCCTCTCTGACCGCCTGCCAGTGCGGCACCCCGCTCTCTGACCGCCTGCCTGTGCGGCACCCCGCTCTCTGACCGCCTGCCAGTGCGGCACCCCGCTCTCTGACCGCCTGCCAGTGCGGCACCCCGCTCTCTGACCGCCTGCCAGTGCGGCACCCCGCTCTCTGACCGCCTGCCAGTGCGGCACCCCGCTCTCTGACCGCCTGCCAGTGCGGCACCCCGCTCTCTGACCGCCTGCCAGTGCAGCACCCCGCTCTCTGACCGCCTGCCAGTGCAGCACCCCGCGCTCCGACCGTCTGCCAGTGCAGCACCCCGCGCTCCGACCGTCTGCCAGTGCAGCACCCCGCTCTCTGACCGTCTGCCAGTGCAGCACCCCGCTCTCTGACCGTCTGCCAGTGCAGCACCCGCTCTCTGACCGCCTGCCAGTGCAGCACCCGCTCTCTGACCGCCTGCCAGTGCAGCACCCCGCTCTCTCAGACTCTCTGCCAGTGCAGCACCCCCCTCTCTGACCGTCTGCCAGTGCAGCACCCCGCTCTCTCAGACTCTCTGCCAGTGCAGCACCCCGCTCTCTGACCGTCTGCCAGTGCAGCACCCCGCTCTCTGACCGCCTGCCAGTGCAGCACCCCGCTCTCTGACCGCCTGCCAGTGCAGCACCCGCTCTCTGACCGCCTGCCAGTGCAGCACCCGCTCTCTGACCGCCTGCCAGTGCAGCACCCGCTCTCTGACCGCCTGCCAGTGCAGCACCCCACTCTCTCAGACTCTCTGCCAGTGCAGCACCCCGCTCTCTCAGACTCTCTGCCAATGCAGCTCCCTGCTCTCTCAGACTCTCTGCCAGTGCAGCACCCCCCTCTCTGACCGTCTGCCAGTGCAGCACCCCGCTCTCCGACCGTCTGCCAGTGCAGCACCCCGCTCCCTGACCGCCTGCCAGTGCAGCACCCGCTCTCTGACCGCCTGCCAGTGCAGCACCCGCTCTCTGACCGCCTGCCAGTGCAGCACCCCGCTCTCTCAGACTCTCTGCCAGTGCAGCACCCCGCTCTCTCAGACTCTCTGCCAGTGCAGCACCCCGCTCTCTGACCGCCTGCCAGTGCAGCACCCCGCTCTCTGACCGCCTGCCAGTGCAGCACCCGCTCTCTGACCGCCTGCCAGTGCAGCACCCCGCTCTCTTAGACTCTCTGCCAGTGCAGCACCCCGCTCTCTCAGACTCTCTGCCAGTGCAGCACCCCGCTCTCTCAGACTCTCTGCCAGTGCGGCACCCCGCTCTCTGACCGCCTGCCAGTGCGGCACCCCGCTCTCTGACCGCCTGCCAGTGCGGCACCCCCGCTCTCTGACCGCCTGCCAGTGCGGCACCCCGCTCTCTGACCGCCTGCCAGTGCGGCACCCCGCTCTCTGACCGCCTGCCAGTGCGGCACCCCGCTCTCTGACCGCCTGCCAGTGCGGCACCCCGCTCTCCGACCGCCTGCCAGTGCGGCACCCGCTCCCTGACCGCCTGCCAGTGCGGCACCCGCTCCCTGACCGCCTGCCAGTGCGGCACCCGCTCCCTGACCGCCTGCCAGTGCGGCACCCCGCTCCCTGACCGCCTGCCAGTGCGGCACCCCGCTCTCTGACCGCCTGCCAGTGCGGCACCCCGCTCTCTGACCGCCTGCCAGTGCAGCACCCCGCTCTCTGACCGCCTGCCAGTGCAGCACCCCGCTCTCTGACCGCCTGCCAGTGCAGCACCCCGCTCTCTCAGACTCTCTGCCAGTGCAGCACCCCCCTCTCTGACCGCCTGCCAGTGCGGCACCCCGCTCTCTGACCGCCTGCCAGTGCGGCACCCCCGCTCTCCGACCGTCTGCCAGTGCGGCACCCCGCTCTCCGACCGCCTGCCAGTGCGGCACCCCGCTCTCCGACCGCCTGCCAGTGCAGCACCCCGCTCTCCGACCGTCTGCCAGTGCAGCACCCCGCTCTCTGACCGCTTGCCAGTGCAGCACCCCGCTCTCTCAGACTCTCTGCCAGTGCAGCACCCCGCTCTCTCAGACTCTCTGCCAGTGCAGCACCCCCCTCTCTGACCGCCTGCCAGTGCAGCACCCCGCTCTCTGACCGCCTGCCAGTGCAGCACCCCGCTCTCTCAAACTCTCTGCCAGTGCAGCACCCCGCTCTCTCAGACTCTCTGCCAGTGCAGCACCCCCCTCTCTGACCGTCTGCCAGTGCAGCACCCCGCTCTCTGACCGTCTGCCAGTGCAGCACCCCGCTCTCTGACCGTCTGCCAGTGCAGCACCCCGCTCTCTGACCGCCTGCCAGTGCAGCACCCCGCTCTCTGACCGCCTGCCAGTGCAGCACCCCGCTCTCTGACCGCCTGCCAGTGCAGCACCCCGCTCTCTGACCGTCTGCCAGTGCAGCACCCGCTCTCTGACCGCCTGCCAGTGCAGCACCCCGCTCTCTCAGACTCTCTGCCAGTGCAGCACCCCCCTCTCTGACCGTCTGCCAGTGCAGCACCCCGCTCTCTCAGACTCTCTGCCAGTGCAGCACCCCGCTCTCTGACCGTCTGCCAGTGCAGCACCCCGCTCTCTGACCGCCTGCCAGTGCAGCACCCCGCACTCTGATTGTCTTCCAGTGCAGCACCCCGCTCTCTGACTGCCTGCCAGTGCAGCACCCCGCTCTCTGACCGCCTGCCAGTGCAGCACCCGCTCTCCGACCGCCTACCAGTGCAGCACCCGCTCTCCGACCGCCTGCCAGTGCAGCACCCCGCTCTCCGACCGCCTGCCAGTGCAGCACCCCGCTCTCTCAGACTCTCTGCAGTGCAGCACCCTGCTCTCTCAGACTCTCTGCCAGTGCAGCACCCCCCTCTCTGACCGCCTGCCAGTGCAGCACCCCGCTCTCTGACCGTCTGCCAGTGCAGCACCCCGCTCTCCGACCGTCTGCCAGTGCAGCACCCGCTCCCTGACCGCCTGCCAGTGCAGCACCCGCTCCCTGACCGCCTGCCAGTGCAGCACCCGCTCTCTGACCGCCTGCCAGTGCAGCACCCCGCTCTCTCAGACTCTCTGCCAGTGCAGCACCCCGCTCTCAGACTCTCTGCCAGTGCAGCACCCCCCTCTCTGACCGCCTGCCAGTGCAGCACCCCGCTCTCTGACCGCCTGCCAGTGCAGCACCCCGCTCTCTGACCGCCTGCCAGTGCAGCACCCCGCTCTCTCAGACTCTCTGCCAGTGCAGCACCCCGCTCTCTCAGACTCTCTGCCAGTGCAGCACGCCGCTCTCTGACCACCTGCCAGTGCAGCACGCCGCTCTCCGACCGTCTGCCAGTGCAGCACCCCGCTCCCTGACCGCCTGCCAGTGCGGCACCCGTTCTCTGACCGCCTGCCAGTGCGGCACCCCGCTCTCTGACCGCCTGCCAGTGCGGCACCCCGCTCTCTGACCGCCTGCCAGTGCAGCACCCCGCTCTCTGACCGCCTGCCAGTGCAGCACCCCGCTCTCTCAGACTCTCTGCCAGTGCAGCACCCCGCTCTCTCAGACTCTCTGCCAGTGCAGCACCCCGCTCTCTGACCGCCTGCCAGTGCAGCACCCCGCTCTCTGACCGCCTGCCAGTGCAGCACCCACTCTCTGACCGCCTGCCAGTGCAGCACCCGCTCTCTGATTGTCTTCCAGTGCAGCACCCCGCTCTCTGACCGCCTGCCAGCCAGTGCAGCACCCGCTCTCTGACCGCCTGCCAGTGCAGCACCCGCTCTCTGACCGCCTGCCAGTGCAGCACCCCGCTCTCTGACCGCCTGCCAGTGCAGCACCCCGCTCTCTGACCGCCTGGCAGTGCAGCACCCCGCTCTCTGACCGCTTGGCAGTGCAGCACCCGCTCTCTGACCGCCTGCCAGCCAGTGCAGCACCCGCTCTCTGACCGCCTGCCAGCCAGTGCAGCACCCGCTCTCTGACCGCCTGCCAGTGCAGCACCCGCTCTCTGACCGCCTGCCAGTGCAGCACCCTGCTCTCTCAGACTCTCTGCCAGTGCAGCACCCCGCTCTCTCAGACTCTCTGCCAGTGCAGCACCCCCCTTTCTGACCGCCTGCCAGTGCAGCACCCCGCTCTCTGACCGTCTGCCAGTGCAGCACCCCGCTCTCCGACCGCCTGTCAGTGCAGCACCCCGCTCTCTGACCGCCTGCCAGTGCAGCACCCCGCTCTCTGACCGCCTGCCAGTGCAGCACCCCGCTCTCTCAGACTCTCTGCCAGTGCAGCACCCCGCTCTCTCAGACTCTCTGCCAGTGCAGCACCCCCCTCTCTGACCGCCTGCCAGTGCAGCACCCGCTCTCTGACCGCCTGCCAGTGCAGCACCCCGCTCTCTCAGACTCTCTGCCAGTGCAGCACCCCGCTCTCCGACCGTCTGCCAGTGCAGCACCCGCTCTCCGACCGTCTGCCAGTGCAGCACTCTGACCGTCTGCCAGTGCAGCACCCGCTCTCTGACCGTCTGCCAGTGCAGCACCCCGCTCTCTGACCGTCTGCCAGTGCAGCACCCCGCTCTCTCCGACTGTCTGCCAGTGCAGCAGCCCGCTCTCTCCGACTGTCTGCCAGTGCAGCAGCCCGCTCTCCGACTGTCTGCCAGTGCAGCAGCCCGCTCTCCGACTGTCTGCCAGTGCAGCAGCGCTCTCTCTGACTGTCTGCCAGTGCAGCACACCGCTCTCCGTCTGCCAGTGAAGCACCCCGCTCTCTCCGACTGTCTGCCAGCGCAGCACCCCGCTCTCTCCGACTGTCTGCCAGCGCAGCACCCCGCTCTCTCTGACTGTCTGCCAGCGCAGCACCCCGCTCTCTCTGACTGTCTGCCAGCGCAGCACCCCGCTCTCTGCTGCAATGGAGCGCAGAGAGCACGGATAACAGCAAGGCACAGGCGGTGCCTGGCAGGAGGCTAGGTACTACTTTTACATATTCAGGCAGGAGATGAGTGGTTTGAAGAGAGGTTGGCAGGACACCAAGTTAAAGTGGTGGATGAGGAGGTGCTAAGCAGAGAGGGCTTTGAGGGTGTATGTCGGACGTTTTTTAGTATTTGGTGGGGTGGTGTAGGAGGCTGGCAGGATGGCAGGCATTCTTTTTGTAGGGTGAGGGGGTGTGATTGTCAGATGCTGTTGGTGCTAAGTGGCGAGACACCAGGTGTTATATGTGGCGAGGCAGAGGCAGGTTAGGCCATGTCATGTATGTCTCCCCCATGACCGCTGCACCCCTGCATAGCTGTTGAAAGTAGGGGCAGATGATTTGGGTGAGTCAGAGAGAACATAAAGTTGAGCTGGGTAACAGTGGGTACAGGGGATCTTTTTAACATCGGGGTTCTGAGTGACATCATAGACAGTGCAAGCTTTCCTCTCGGTGTGTATCGGATGTCACTCAGAACCTCTAGGTGAAAATCATCCTGGTTATTCACTGTTGCCCTTGTATAATTGTATATGTGGCTTTCAATTGACTCTAATTATTCAGGCCACATTACACGAACCAGCCTGTTCCTTCACCATCTGAAATCACAGATCAATGCAGAAAATTATAAAACGATCAGCCCCAGCTAAGGCTAACACCGCAACGACCATAGCCTGGTTCTTCGGGGTGCTAATGTGTACCCCATAATACCCAGATACCCAAACAGTTATGCACATTAATGTACTGGGCAATCATAAAAGTATTTACAAAAATAAAGGCATCACACAGGCTTACAACTTCTAATCTTTATTAATACTAAGGGCCCAGTTCACAAAGACGTTGCTATGAGTAAGTGTGACTTACTCTTGCAGTACTCCTGGTACACATCTAAAGTCTAGGAGTAAGTCATGATTACTGCAAGACTACTTGTGAATCAGAGAGAGAGAGAAAGGGACGGCGAGAGAGAGAGAGAGACGGCGAGAGAGAGAGTGAGTGAGAGTGCGCACACGTTTTACCTTAAATGACCTTCGGAGACGTTAGTGAGCCCTGCACGATTCGAACCTGTGACGGCCGGATGCACACTGATTTCATGTGTGCGCTGTGAACCCACTGAGCTACTCCATTAGCCGTCCTCTGCCCCGTGCTAAATAAAACAAAGCCTTGCGCATGCACCGGAAGTTATTCAGTGGAGCTTTCACTGCCCCAGTTTGCATCTATTGATATTATGAGCCCCCTCGCTTGCACCACCACAGGTGTCACTGAACAGCTGCCATACTACTGGTTAGAGTACATTGGCCCGCTACTTAAAGACCCGCCCGCAGGTGACTTCAGGAGCCAATGAAAAGCTGTGTGCCGCCCCCCTCACACGTAATTGGACGCACCCTTGTCCAAGTGACCTGCAGAGGATTTGATGTCACACTGTATTAGAAAATCAGGATTCAAATTCAAATTCAAATCAATCTTTATTCGGATTTTACTCCATAAAAGATAAAACAATCTCTTTAAAATAGTAAAATATACAGTAAGATACTTCGAAAAAAAAACATTACTAATGGATAAATAAGTAGATAAAAACCCTTACTACTACAGATTGAGGAATTATTCATTCTCATACCGAAGATTTTCTAAGTACGACAGCTTTTTCCTTAGTTCAATGGCATTTAGGATAAATTTTATCACTGCATCACATGTCTCATTGGTATCCAATTTACATAAGTAGTTAAAAGCTTCTCTACAATAAAATAATTTGTTAGTAATAAATAAAGGTTTTAAAAATTGCTTCCTAGCATCGTGATAAAATTTACAAGATATAATAAAGTGCATTGTGGAAACTGTCCCACACAGGGGCACTTCGGTAAACTTTTACTCCAAATCCTCACCTTTGGGAAAGCTACCAAAAAGTGCAGCGTTCTAAAGCGCATTCGAGTCAGATAAAATCTATCCTGAAGGTTTGCTACTTTCAGCAAATAATTTGGCATTACCTCATTATTTTCAGTCATATAAAGTGCTACTGTTGTCTTCCTACATTCCCTATTTTCTCTATCACAGACCCTCCATGCCATAAGTTGATCTTTCAATTCTTTCTTGCTAAATTGAAGGGTAATACCTGGATTGTCCAAATTTGGAACTAGATTTATACCTTTCAACAAATCTTTTAAATGCATGAACCACGGAATTCCAAACCAATATTCTAGTGTAAGGCAATCTTTAATAATCTTTTGGGTAAAATGCGTCCCTTCTTTAGACCAAATACCATGCAAGGCCAACAACGCGTTGGTGTATATTAGATCTTCCACATAAGGGCAACCCAACTCCTTATGTACCATAAATGTTGAGGTAGTATTTGGCACTGCCAATAGTCTGCAAACAAAAAAAAATGTATTCTCTAGCACTTGTAATGAACGGATCTCGGGCATCGAACCCCAAAGGGCAGAACCATACGTAATGCTGTTAATTGATTTACTTTTGTAGATTTGCAGCATTTCCCTAAGGGGTTTATTGCCAAATTTTTTTTTAAATCTAAAAACAGCCTCAGTTGTCCTAACATACTTCATCTTGATGATTTCTAGATGTTGTTTCCAATGTCCCATATTAGAAAACTGTATACCCAGATATGTAAATCCATTCACCTCTTCACATTTATGACCTTTGATAAAAAAGGCTTTCTTCCTGATCTTTCCCTGCCCACAAGTCATTACAACAGTTTTGCTCATATTCAACAACATATCTCTTTCCTCCATAAATTCCACAAAGCCTTCGATTAACCACTGCAACCCATTTGCAGTTCGTGACAGCAGTACAGCATCATCTGCATATAAAAGGACTGGGATAGAGCATTCTCCTATTTTAGGAGTATCGATTTTCATATTTTTTAAATGGGCATCTACTCCATTTATGTAAAGGGAGACTAGAAGAGGCGCCAAGACACAGCCTTGACGTATTCCTCTCCCTATCCTAAAACCTGGGGTACACTCGCCATTTCTTCCATATCTCACCCGTGCTGTTAAATGATTATATAATTGCACCAAGAAACTTATTATATCTTAGGGCGCGCCCATATCTGTCAAAACTTTCCACAGCTTAGCATGGTTCACTAAATCAAAAGCACAGCTAAGATCAGCAAAACAGAGGAACATATGACCCTTCCTTGCTATTGTATATTTGCTTATTATTAAATTAAGGTTTATACATTGTTCCAGGGTACCAACCCCATGCCTGAATCCCAAATGAGCCTCTGTGAGTATATGGTTTTTGGTTGCCCATAATTCTAATCTTTCTAGGAGTACTCTTCCCAGCAATTTGACGGAGGTATCTAAAAGTGAGATTGGCCAATAGCATTTGGGGTCACCTCTATCTCCCTTTTTGAAAATGGGGACAATTATGCTTTCAGTCCAAGATGTTAAAATATATTCCCTTTATCACACTCGAAAAGACTTGGGTCAAAATAGGGCACCATAGATCGATGTATGTCAAGTAGGCATCTACTGGCACCCCATCAGGGCCCGGCGCCTTCCCTTTCAAGCATCTTCCCATAGCAGATTTCACTTCCCCTATACTAACTGGTTTAAAAAAAGGTGGCTTTATCTCAATTATCCCCCTATTCAATATGTGAGTAGTCAGATTATCTGGGTTAAAAATTAAGCCAAAATGTGAAAGCCATTCTGATGACGGGACATGTACTGTTATTTGGGGTACATCATTATTTTTTAGGAATGGTTGATTAATTGTTTTCCAAAATAAAGTACTATCTTTTAATGTCATTGCTTGCTCAAGATTAGCCCATGGCCTAGCTCTCAATTGTGCCTTCCTCGTCATTAGTGCATGTTTGTAATTAGAACGTTTAATAATTACCTCTTCCCTGTTTCTTGGTCGAGCCTGCAGGGCTTGTTTTAATTCCTGGCTCGCTAGTGAACAATTGTGATCAAACCACCCCACTTTTTCGCTCTTTTGGTTCCCCAATGTTCTCACTAGGCTTCCTGTAATGGCATTTCTAAGCTGGATAAAGGATCCTAAGATCTCATTTGGGCTTTGGTTACGTTCTGTACATGTGAGAATTTCCTGATAGTGTTGTGTCACAACTTTTTTCATCACATCTATTTCATTTACCCCAGTCCATTTAATTACAATACCATTTTCCCTTCTTATTCCTATATTCCTTGCCAATCGTTCACCTATATTAAAGGGTTTGGCCAATCTCATAGTTAATGACAAGGGATAATGATCACTATAGATGGTTGGCTCAATCTTCAGGGATTCGACCATATCCATATTACTCTTAGACATTAATATATGGTCAATTAATGAGAAATGTCCTCTTCCTATAAATAATGGAAGCTTCATTCCTTTAAGCCCGTCTTGTTTCATCAGTTCTAAATCATATCTAAATAATATCTCATTCAGTGCAATTCCGTAATTGTTATGTGGAAAGTGCGATTGTGCGCTCCCCCCATCGTCGACAAATCCCCTTGTCTTTCCTATAGTATTCTGGCATGTCCCAATATTGAAATCTCCAACCCATACTATTATATAGCTTGAAGTTATATCATTTACAAAAGTTTGCAAATCTTCCCGAAGAGTCGATGCCACTACTCTATTGGTGCCATCAAATTTATTGTTGTAGTAGTTTATTAAAACAATCCCTAAAATTCCATCTATCCGAAGATATAAAAACTGGTAATAAGGGGAATCAAGGGAGGATTTCACCAATATATACGGTGCCAATGTTGAGATCAGTATTGCTAATCCTCCCTTTGCCCTTCCACTAGTTGAGGCAGAAGCTGGGGTGGAAAATATGGCATATCCTTCAATAAAAAAGGATCCTGTGTGCCATGTCTCTTGTAGGCAGATTATATGTGATGAATTTATTATAGTCTGCCATTTCTTCTCAACCATTTTCGTTTTTACTCCAGCTATATTCCATGACATGAGTATAATTAAGTCTCCTGCTAGGGGCCTCCCATCTGTCTCAGTATCACCATTGCAACTTGGAGATTTTGGAATGGGGGCTACAATAGTAGGCTGTATTTTGTCAGGTAGCAAGATCTCTTTTCTACTCATGTCCTCCTGCTGTCAATCCAAATCCTCCATGTAACTCAGGGGAGCAAATCGATTGGTACACTCTGGTTTGTTATACCTCACCAAATTACTGGATGTTTTCCCTGTGGCCCCTGTGTCTCTTGTGCCTGAGGTATTCATCATTCTGTAAAAATATCCTAGAGGAACAGCCATAATCTCTTTTCTCAGATTTTTACAAGTTCGATATCTTATATCCAAGTCCGCTAGTATTTGACCCACAAAACGAGGATTACGAAAATTAACCACAATGCAGTCTCCCTCTTCTTCCTCCAAATATCCCACCCAATAAACTCTTCTTGCATATAAGATTTCACGAAATAGTATATCTGGTGTACATATATTCCCTGCCATCCAGTGTACTACCTCGTTACGTAAATCTGGCCAGGTCTCGACGAGGTTTGGTCCCAATTTGGGAAAAATTTTAAGAATGATTGTATATGGTGTAGCATCTGGCGGTAATTGTAATACCTCTTTCACAGGTCTATTCCTAATCAAGGACTGGCATCTATGATTTCTATCCATTTGCTCCATATGATTAGTCATGGGTTCCTTAGGCAAGGGAATTTCTTTCTGTATGGGGTGCCGATATTCTATACTTCTTCTGTTAGAATCTGCTTTCCCTGTCATTGCACTATTCCTTATATCTACATTTGATATAGTGTCACAACCATGGGACAAATTTTTCGCTTTAGTCATTGAATTAACACTTACTTCTATCTTAGTTATACGTTCTTTTATCTCCTTGAATTCTAGCAATACTTTTGACTCTATCTGGTCTAGCTTGCCATGCAGTTTCTTGAAAAGTGTTTCCATACGTTTTTGTAAGGGGCCATCGTTGTCTGATGATAGTGTTACTGCATGACCCCCATGCATTTCAGTTATTAATTTTCTACCCTTAGAAAACTGTGAAGATGGTAGCATAAACTTAGAATTAGTAGTCTGACAACTACTTTTTTTCTTTGGTGGTGAGGGAATTTGGTCATCTGTACTGTTCAAGGAATCGATTTCTTCTATTATATCTGTAGGTAATAAAGAGCCTAAGGAAGATCTAGGATCCGTCCCAGTACATTTTTCCGTTGGGGATTTCAGTTCAGAAATTAAACCTACAGCCTCAGTGCTCACTTCAGTGATAGCCTCATGTAAGACATTTTTTGTTGCCACTAAGAGTGCTTCAGCATTAATAATTTCTTCATTAATTTTCCCCATTGCATCTGTGAGATAATTTGTGATCGTATTAGCACTACTCAGATTTTTTTTATTAATACCATTCCCTATTTGGTTTTGCTTTCTTTTCCCCATTATGTATATTATATATATGGGGTTACTATGTTGAACACTTTTATCTAGTCGCAACAAAATATATGCAAATCACTAAGCCAATTAACAACAAAATGAGTCCAGCCCAACCTCCTCCGGGCTCTGGCAGGCACGATACGGGAGCACGAAAGGAGTTACTAAAGGGCTCCTGCCCCTGTCCACAGGGCCGGCACCAACTACAATCGCAAAGCGCGAGTGCAAAGAAAGGAGTTGTTAGAGGGCTCCTGCCCCTGTCTATAGAGCCGGCACTAGCAGCAGCTCAAAGTCTTTAAGCGTCTCCTCGTGGCCCTATAACACACTGGGTGATGTGGTCCATACGTGGGTCAGACTGAGAAAGCGCACGCCCCTCCATATGTAGGTGCCCAAAAACCAGTAATTTCCAAGAAAATAAAAATGCCAGGGGGGTGGCCCAGCCCAACCTCTGTCAGGCGCGGACGGGCGCAGGACGGGCCCGCCCTTGGCCCGGGCTTTGCCCGGGCGCCGCCCGCACACGCCCCGCGAGGCGGGAGCGCGAGTTAGATTTAAAGGGCTCCTGCTCTTGTTGGTACAGCCGCCGCCTCCTCCCTCGTGAACGCGCTTCAGGATTCTAAATCAATATAGACTGAGATCCTTCCAGAAATCATGCTGCCTAAACTAACCAGTGAGTTTGAATGTCCGATCAAAATGCACGCACTGTTGCCCTTTGCCGAGTGCTTTAACAGCTGCTAATACTGCAAAATGGGGCACAGACAGACCACCGACTCTCATATTGTGTGTGAAAAAGGCCACTTTATTGAAACAGATCTGCATCACAAAGAACAACCTGGCCTGAAGCCTTGCAAAACTAAAACCTCACTATACATTGCAATTCCCCAAAGGCTTACCCCCCACCCCTAAAGACCCAACCTCCCCTTAAACTTTCAAGTCACTGTATGCATCATAACCTACTGCCCTCCAAAACTGGTAGCACTTGAAACCCCCCCACACCATTTAACCTTGAACGTGTGAACATGCCTACACATAAAGCTCCTGTTTGGTAACTTAATGCTTTGCTCTGTTTCTGATGTGAAATTGCCCAGTCCCTCTATTCCAGCCTGATTCGCCTATGTCAAACCTCAATAACCTTCTGTAAAGCCCTGCCAACAAGTGGGCCATCCGCCACCACGGAAGGCTGTAGCTGCCATGCCTGCCTCCCCTCCCTCTTAGCTCATGCTCTTCCCATGTTTTTATATTCTCAATGTCTGCATCAGAAAATCCCTAATTTTCAAAAGATATAACCTTATCCCAAAACATGAGAGATGAACACCATCACTGTGGAAAAACTCAACTTCCTCATAACAAAAGTCTGGAAGAGCCACCCTACCTAACCCAGTGTCCCTACAAAAAAGCCTAATCTCCCTATTGATCTTATGCCTAGCCTTGTCTATTGTTGATGGCTTATGAGCACCTCTCCAGACTCTTTGTGGAACGAATTTCAGTCCAGCAAACGAAACAACCTGCCCACCCACTTTTGATCTGCTTCAGATCACGCTTCCTGGCACGCAGTATGGATAGACCTTTTTCCATCAGCAAATCATTCTCCTCCAGATGAATTATGGAAGACCACCTACCTAATCTCATTATTCTCTCCCTGGACCAACCCTTCTTCCCTGCCTCCAATACGGAACAAATGCGTGCCATACCCTTTACCTGGTAAACTTAAACTCAATAGAGCTATTCGCAGAACCCCCAGAAGTTGACAGGAGGTAACGTTGTCACCATTGTCAAGCCTGAAAACTGGGCCCATAGGTTGAGACATAGTGTGTCTTAAACGTCTTCCCCCATACTAAGGGGCAGATTTCGTCCTTCTCCTGCACTGGCAGCAATCCCATTGCTCCTCGATACCGCTGATCTGTTTTGGAACTGTACCGGTAAACTCTGATTCCTTCTGCTTCATCATTACTTTTTCCCCCCCCATCGCAAACCCTGACCATGCCGGACCCCCTAAGAGCTCTGACACCTTAAAGGCCCTGGAAGACATCCACAACATTAGCGAGTAGAACAGTGTGACTTCATAATATAAAGAACAAATCTCTATTAACTTTATCATTACTTGCTTACATATGTCCATTGTAAGGAAATGCCTCCTTGGCATGGTTACCCCCTGACTTTTTGCCTTTGCTGATGCCAAGTTATGATTTGAAAGTGTGCTGAGGCCTGCTAACCAAGCCCCAGCACCAGTGTTCTTTCCCTAACCTGTACCTTTGTTTCCACAATTGGCACACCCTGGCATCCAGGTAAGTCCCTTGTAACTGGTATCCCTGGTACCAAGGGCCCTGATGCCAGGGAAGGTCTCTAAGGGCTGCAGCATGTCTTATGCCACCCTGGGGACCCCTCACTCAGGACAGACACACTGCTTGCCAGCTTGTGTGTGCTGGTGGGGAGAAAATGACTAAGTCGACATGGCACTCCCCTCAGGGTGCCATGCCAACCTCACACTGCCTATGGCATAGATAAGTCACCCCTCTAGCAGGCCTTACAGCCCTAAGGCAGGGTGCACTATACCATAGGTGAGGGCATAAGTGCATGAGCACTATGCCCCTACAGTGTCTAAGCAAAACCTTAGACATTGTAAGTGCAGGGTAGCCATAAGAGTATATGATCTCGGAGTCTGTCATGCACGAACTCCACAGCACCATAATGGCTACACTGAAAACTGAGAAGTTTGGTATCAAACTTCTCAGCACAATAAATGCACACTGATGCCAGTGTACATTTTATTGTGAAATACACCCCAGAGGGCATCTTAGAGATGCCCCCTGAAAACATACCCGACTTCCAGTGTGGGCTGAGTAGTTTTACCAGCTTGCCACACACCAGACATGTTGCTGGCCACATGGGGAGAGTGCCTTTGTCACTCTGTGGCTAGTAACAAAGCCTGGACTGGGTGGAGGTGCTTCTTACCTCCCCCTGCAGGAACTGTAACACCTGGCGGTGAGCCTCAAAGGCTCACCCCCTTTGTTACAGCACCCCAGGGCACTCCAGCTAGTGGAGTTGCCCGCCCCCTCCGGCCACTGCCCCACTTTTGGCGGCAAGGCCGGAGGAGATAATGAGAAAAACAAGGAGGAGTCACTGGCCAGTCAGGACAGCCCCTAAGGTGCCCTGACCTGAGGTGACTCTGACTTTTAGAAATCCTCCATCTTGCAGATGGAGGATTCCCCCAATAGGATTAGAGATGTGCCCCCCTCCCCTCAGGGAGGAGGCACAAAGAGGGTGTAGCCACCCTTAGGGCTAGTAGCCATTGGCTACTAACCCCCCAGACCTAAACACACCCCTAAATTGAGTATTTAGGGGCTCCCAGAACCTAGCAAGATAGATTCCTGCAACCTAAGACGAAGAAGGACTGCTGACCTGAAAGCCCTGCAGAGAAGACGGAGACACCAACTGTTTTTGCCCCAGCTCTACCGGCCTGTCTCCCCACTTCAAAAAAAACTGCAACAGCGACGCGTTCCACAGGGTCCAGCGACCTCTGAAGCCTCAGAGGACTACCCTGCATCTAAAAGGACCAAGAACTCCCGAGGACAGCGGCTCTGCTACAAAGAAGAAACATCTTTGCAACAAAGAAGCAACTTTTAAAGACTCCACTACAGGGAGGACTCCCCGGCGACTGCGACCCTGTGAGTAGCCAGAGTTGACCCCCTGAGCCCCCCCAGCGACGACTGCAGAGGGAATCCAGAGGCTCCCCCTGACCGCGACTGCCTGCTTCTAAGAACCCGACGCCTGGTAAAGACACTGCACCCGCAGCCCCCAGGACCTGAAGGATCCGACCTCCAGTGCAGAAGCGACCCCCAGGTGGTCCTCTCCCTTGCCCAGGTGGTGGATACCCAGAGGAGCAACCCCCCGCCCCTTGCCTGCCTGCTTCGCTGAAGAGACCCCTGGGTCTCCCATTGAACTCCATTGCAAACCCGAAGCCTGTTTGCACTCTGCACCCGGCCGCCCCCATGCCGCTGAGGGTGTACTTTTTGTGCTGACTTGTGTCCCCCCCGGTGCCCTACAAAACCCTCCTGGTCTGCCCTCCAAAAACGCGGGTACTTACCTGCTGGCAGACTGGAACCGGGGCACCTCCTTCTCCATTGAAGCCTATGCGTTTTGGGCACCACTTTGAACTCTGCACCTGACCGGCCCTGAGCTGCTGGTGTGGTAACTTTGGGGTTGCTCTGAACCCCCAACGGTGGGCTACCTTGGACCCAACTTTGAACCCTGTAGGTGGTTTACTTACCTGCAAAACTAACAAACACTTACCTCCCCCAGGAACTGTTGAAAATTGCACTGTCTAGTTTTAAAATAGCTTATTGCCATTTGTGTGAAAACTGTATATGCTATTTTGCTAATTCAAAGTTCCTAAAGTTCCTAAGTGAAATACCTTTCATTTGAAGTATTACTTGTAAATCTTGAACCTGTGGTTCTTAAAATAAACTAAGAAAATATATTTTTCTATACAAAAAACTATTGGCCTGGAATTGTCTTTGAGTGTGTGTTCCTCATTTATTGCCTGTGTGTGTGTACAACAAATGCTTAACACTACCCTCTGATAAGCCTACTGCTCAACCACACTACCACAAAATAGAGCATTAGAATTATCTCTTTTTGCCACTATCTTGCCTCTAAGGGGAACCCTTGGACTCCGTGCATGCTATTTCTTACTTTGAAATAGTGCATACAGAGCCAACTTCCTACATCCATCGTTAAAGGTCTCTGTAACAACTCCAATCTACCTTGCTCTCTTGGCCAACCTTCCAATATCCTCTTTCCCAGTTCCCCCACCGAAGGAGTGTAACCCCAGCACGAATCCCGCATGAACATGATGCCTGACATCTTCCCAGATATGGTGACCCTAGAGTGCCCTTTGTCAATCAACCCCATGATGAACTGCACAACATCTTCCACTCGCTCCCATCCCGGTGTCCTCCTACGTGCCTCAGACTGCTGAAACTCTTCTCATGCTTGTGCACATGCCTTTCAAGTGAATATGGACAATGACCCTACCACCAGGTGGAGCATCCTTTTTCTCCAATTGTCAAAAATTCTGGTGGTAACAGAGTCTTGTCTCCGTCCGCCTCTGTGGCCAAACCATGGAACCTCTCCCACTGTGAACGAGACAAAGCATCTGCAAAGTCATTGTCCACTCCTGGCACATGTCTGGCCTTAAACAAAATGTCATGCTAAAACAAAAACTCTCAACAACTTCAACACTTGGGGTCCCTGGCACACTGCATGTTCATTACCTGTACCACTACTCTAGAGTGTGTTATCTACTCTAAACAGTACTTGTTTGCATTGTAACAAAGGGCCCAACAAATGTACTGCTACCACTAGGGGAAACAGTTCCAAAAAAAGCAATGCTCTGCCCCCCGCACCCTCCCCTTTTTCAATGCAGGTGGCTACTCCTCCTCACATCATCCACCCTGCCAGTAAAGTCCGAACCCTACACCTCCTGAGACGCTTGAAAACATTTGGACATCCCATTCCATCTCCGATGGCTGGTGTATGGGAATTCCATTGAAAGAGTCCAGAAGGAGGCACCACATACACAAATTCCTCCTTAACTTCAGCCGACAACCAAATGTGGTGGCGCGGCAAAGACAGCCCTGTGGGAACTAATCCCAATTGCCTGCAAAAAGTCCTGCCACCCTCACTACTCTACAAGCAAAGTGAAGATGTCCGAATAAAATCTGTACTTTCCTGACTGTGAGCTTTTGTTTTGCCAGCGTAGCATCCAGCAACAGCTACATCCCCTATTTTTTTCCCAAGGGAAGGCGGACCTCTATGTTAACTAAGTCCATCTCCATGCCCAAAAAGGACTGGTGGCCCCAATCGCTTACCGCTGCTCCAGCCGAGTCATTCCTCCTGTCACGTGGCAGCGAGCATGTGAAAATCGCGGTTCCCACTCCACTGGATGAGCACCGTGCGGATCATTGTGCTGCGACTTCTCCAAGCCCATGCGCTCGGCCTCTTCCAGGAGACACAAGACCTCCTTCTGCTACGGGGGTGGCATGTTGGAAGCCATTCCAAGGTAATGGAATACCGCATAACTACTCAAAACAAATGTATGCAGATAATCGCTACACCAACTGCTTGCACATGTCAAACACAAAAAAAAAAAAACTACCGCTGCACTAATTGGGAAAAACGGCCACTAACTTTGTGGGGGGCTGCCACCGGGTTAACCTACAACAAAATAGTGGGTGGCAGAATATGTAAGGATTGGGCTACATCCTTTGCAGGATGTAGCCAGAAGGTAGCACAGTTGTCTAGACCGCTCCACCTAATTGCCCAACTGCCCCCGGGGGACACACCTCGCTGTCGGTCCGCTGTCCCCCAAACACCCCATTGCCTACATTGCAATTACAAGCAAGATCTGATAGAGTAGACAAACACATGCATGCAATCCTGGGCAGGTGGGGGGTAAGGCTATCAGGACCTAACCCCCCCCCCCCCCCCGGCCAACTACCCCCTAGGCTAGTCCAGCTCCCATACCCTTCACCTAGCACCTACCTCTGGTTAACTGCCTGCCCCACAATTGCAGGCCTTAGGCGTGGGTGCATAAAGCGCGAAAGAGCAATTAAGAGCTGATAATGCCCCTCCCTTTCATCGACATATTTCTTATTTAAAGCGCTCCAAGGACGTGCAAAATTACACAAACCTTTGCAAAAGCGGTATTAGCAACTGGCCCTCTAATATCACATAACCAGACAAACATTCACGTGCTCTGGCTCTGCAGGCCTCTCCTCCCTACCACGGAAAATAAAATGCATCCAAACGTCAGGGGTGTCAACAACCTAAGCCTTTTGTTTGGCTGAGCCAATCCCAGCATTCCATGCGAGCTGTTAATTTCACTTAAGCCAGCAAGGCTTAGAATACAAACAACAGCGGGTAATGTCTGCTCTGTAAGCCTCCTGATTGGCTGAGGCCGCCCCAGCATTCCACAGAGGGTGCAAATTCAGAGGTTAATCCATGTGGCCCGCTGCCCTATTTCAACAGAAGCCCTTCACTCTCCAAGGTTTGTGAGCATCGCCCTTTGGGGGAATTCCATATCCCCTCAACCCCTGCTTCTTAAAACGAGTATTTTTAAGTTTGGTGCTAGCCAAAAACTTTTGGTGTTAC